>NW_026606070.1:11940000-12540000 GCF_029834395.1 Sorex fumeus
ACGAAATGAGATTTAGAAATGACTGTTGGACTAGAGCCATTACCGACTGGATTCCACGGGCATCAAAAGAGCGCGTAGTCGCCCACCTACAAGATGGTCAGACTTCTTTGTCAAGACCCTGAATGAACAGTTTGAGGCTCTTCATGATCCTAGAATGAGTAGACACCATTGGGCTACACTAGCACGCGACAGGGATGAATGAAAACGTTACTGGCGCCCGCTCAAGCAAATCTATGAGTAACAGGTTGTCAAATGATCAAGTGATCAAGAAGAAAATTCACCAGCACCAACAGTTCACAGCATTCACTTAGGATGGCAAAGTACTTTTGGCCTCACTCCCATCTGGTTTATCAATCTCCCTCCTCTTACAGCTGGGGGGCCCTGGCTCAATGAGTGTTTCCAGGTCACATGTGACAAATTCAGGCCCAGGTCCTACTCTGCAACCATTTGGTCTCTCCCTCTCTGCAAGCAAGCGTGCACAGCCCTCACTGACAGGGAACCAGCAGGATCAATTCATGGTGTTGAATAAACTTCCAGAGGACCTCTGTTGCCTACCGAGTTATCCCTGCTCCCCACAACAACTCAGCACAAAGAATTCTCTCATTAGTCAGCATCTCTTTTTTTTTTTTTTTTTTTTGCTTTTTGGGTCACACCTGGTGATGCACAGGGGTTACTCCTGGCTCTGCACTTAGGAATTATCCCTGGCGGTGCTCAGGGGACATATGGGATACTGGGAATCGATCCCAGGTCAGCTGCGTGCAAGGCAGACACCCGAACCGCTGTGCTATTGCTCCAGCCCCAAGTCAGCATCTCAACCAAGAAAAATGCTTTTCTTGAAGGGTCTCCCAAGCAGAGCTCGGGGTGGGGGGGGGGGGACTATCTATGTGGGTAGCTCGATGTAGTGCTATTTAGACATAGCTGGGCTGGAGGTCACCAGGCAAATCCTGGCAATGCCAGAGTGAACGTGGGGGACATGCAGTGATGTGACTGGGACTCGAGCCCTCAGGCCAGCCAGATGCACTTCAGTCCTTCGAGCTATCTTCCCAATTTCCTAGAATAGTCTCAGTTTATCTGCAGAAATAAGAATCTTAAATCTCACCAGCACCTGGTCTGAAATCAGGCAGATGGGGCTTTTGAGAAGCCATGGCATCAGAGCAGAGAAGAGAATGACAGAGCCGAGAACATTCCACCGGGCCTTTGGGGCTGCATGTTCTGTAGTTGGGAACAGCTTTACAGCTTGGGATGGGGGAGGAAAGGGAGAGAAACTGTCTGGACATCCTGTCCCTTAACAGCGCAGTAAATCTGCCGACACCCATGCAATGCCCACGGTGTGCTATCTAAGGTGACTTGCCAGGTCCTGGGCAATGAGGATATTGTCCAGGATGGACAAATATCGACATGGATCCTCCCCACCTGGGCCTATGGCAGGCAGCAGCTTCCACTTAGCAAAGCTCATCTCCTCTCTGGACCAGAGAAAACCAGGCTGCTGCATTTATAACAAGCTTAATTATCGCTTCCCTGCAAATGGGCCTCTGCGCCCAAGTAGCCTTTGTTAATATTGAGGAGAGAGAAACTCGCCCATGTGTTATGTAGCACCCGGAAAACTATTTGAAGACGGATTTTAATGATCCAAAGCAGAAGTTTCACAGAACAAAGAATTTCTCTAGTGGCAGCACCAGGAATTCATCATTGACTAAGAAGATGAGGAATTTTGGCTGAGAACAAAATTATCTCTGCTGGCCAGTGCAGACGGGTTCCCGAGCCCCTGTGTAAAACTTTTCTTACGGCTCTTTCTCTAGCGGTTGTGAGCTGGGTTGGAACTGGAGGTAGGAACTTTCAACTGATGAAAGAACATGGTCCATAAAACGAGAAAATCAGGACTGAAGGAGCACAAAGTCAAGTGCGTGGGAAAGTTCACTGGGACTTCCCACCATGCGCTGGTTACATGCTAGTTTTAAAAAAAAAAATGTTACTATGTTACTATGCTTCAAGTTTTTACTTAAATATTTAGCCAGTAAATGGCTATCAGGATATTTAAAAGGCAATGAAGCTGTCTTTTGTTTCCCTGAGTCTTTGACTGATCGTTTGACAGGGTCATTTGTCCTGAAAAAACTCAGGCATTCTAAGCTCACTGCACAAACTGTAGCAGCAGTAGATTGAAAATGATCAGTTAATTACTGGACGGTAGCGTGCCATTTTTTTTTTAAAGATAAGTATCTGACTCTGATAAGAAAAGCAAAGTTCCAAGTCCTCCAAATTCCCACCTTATCCTCAGCATTTTCTTAGGACCTACCTAATAAGACAAAGGCTTCATCTCAGGAAGTGTTTGCTTAAGGTAATGATGTCACTTTCTTTCCTGCTCTGACTTGAGCAGTTCTCTGTGGCCCCTTGAAGCAGTTACTTGTTAAAGGTGATTCGTGAATGACAAGTATTTTCTTTCAGCTCTTTCTTAGGTTGAGCCGAAGTCCTCATCCTCTCAGAGGGCCAAGCCAACATGGAAATGTCTGTTCAGGAGCCCTGCCAGTCCAACAGTTCGATTCCTAGGAGAGTCCTGTGAAGTGCAGGGAAACCCAACTCTGTTCTCTCACGCTGAGGCAGCCACCCGCCTCTGCTCCCAGCTCTGCTCACGTGGCTTTCCAGCACCTGGGCCGAGAAGGGTGGGTGACATGCTGAAGGCATCAAAGCTGTTTGTGGAGCTTATTCACAAAGACATGGGCCTGTGCCAAGATTTAGGTACTTTGGTGTAATGGCTAAGGAAGTCAATTATGATCCATTCCACTTTCCTTCTTCCCTGTATTTTAGCAAAATATTAACCATATTAACCATATTAACCAAAATATTTAACCCCTCCAATAAATCTCTTAGCAATTCAGGTCTGTGATAAGACCCGAATTTTCTGCTCCTTTCTCCTTCCTGGGAACAGTTCACCCTGCAGTCAGAGAAATGGGAGATGGAACATTCACAGGGCGGCTTCTCCCACTCTGCGCTCTGAAGGCCTCATTCGCTTCCCCACCCCCACTCTTTTGGGAAGAGGAGCTCCAAAAGCCCATCAAATTCGAAGGCTAAACAAAGGCTCTCTTTTTGGCTTCAGCCCTCACTATTCCTACAAAGGGTTTAATCCGCAAAGCAGATACGCGAAGGTGAAAAAATGATATTAGAAGGAAATGATCCACACTCCCAATTGACCACTTTTCTGGCACTTCTTCTTCATCATTTTCTGTCCCAAACACACTGCAGCAAGAGAAGAGAAGAAGGAAGAGGATTGTCTCAGAAAACCAAGGCCCAGATTGTGATCTGCCCTCCTCTTTTTTTCTCTGGAAATGTTCTCCCCTGCAGGGTTTGGGGGTATCCCAGAAATGTGTGACCCCCCCCCCCACCTTCCCAAAATTCTCTTATGCTTTCCTATAGGGGCACACTCAGGTTGGAATGTGTTGGACAGTCAGCAGTATCGGGGGTGGGTGGGGGTGGACATTCAGTGCCAGGGATCAAACTTAGAACTTAGAACACATACTTGGCATTTTGAAACCACTTGAGTGGTCACCCCAGCCTCCCGCAGCCGTTCCTTCCCATGGTGGGAGCAAATCTCAGGAAATGAACTGGATGCCACTGGGGATTAGAAGCACAGTCCCAAGTCGCTCAAGTCATGGGGTATATTTTTAAGCCACAAAACAACTCCTTGCTGGTATTTTTGTGACCATTTCCTTCTGCCTTACACCTCGACCCTTTAGCTCAGCCCCTGGCACTGCCCTTGATCTCTGCCAGTCTGGTCCCACAGGCAGGCTTAGTCCCATGCCTGTCTGTAAGGCCTTCTCCTTAGGGCTTGTCCCCACACCTTTTACCTCAGATGTGGGACATTCCCCTTACCCTCCAGCATTCCCACACTCACCCCAAATTTCTGACCTTTGTCCCTGTCACTGTCACTGTCTTCCCGTTGTTCATCGATTTGCTCGAGCGGGCCCAGTAACATTGTGAGACTTGTTGTTACTGTGTTTGGCATATCAAATACAACATGGGGAGCTTGCCATGCTTTGCCGTGCGGGCGAGATACTCTCGGTAGCTTGCCAGGCTCTCTGAGAGGGGCAGAGGACTCGAACTCAGGTCGGCCGTGTCGGCTGCATGCAAGGCAAATGCCCCTCTCGCTGTGCTTGGGGTCTTTAACTCTAAGGACAGGCCCTTAATCTCTTTCTGCATCAAGGAAGCCCATCTCCCGCCTCTTCCCAGCCTGCCTGATCGGGGACACCAACCAGCCACGAACCTGGTATCCCAACTCACAGCTCTGCATCTCCTCCCTGGGACATGTTTGTAACCTTTGAGCAGAATGGCAATCTGAGGACATTTTATTTAAAATTTATTTCCCTGGGAGGGTTGGAGCGATAGCACAGCGGTAGGGTGTTTGCCTTGCATGCAGCCCGAGCCAGGCCGAGCTGGGTTCGAATCCTCCGCTCCTCTTGGAGAGCCCGGCAAGCTACTGAGAGTATCTCACCCGCATGGCAAAGCCTGGCAAGCTACCCGTGATGTATTTGATATGCCAAACACAGTAACAACAAGTCTCACAATGGAGACGTTACTGGGCCCCTCCAGCAAATTGATAAACAATAGGAGAACAGTGCTACAGTGCTATTTTCCTGGGTGAAAAAACCCCACTCTCCAATATTGCCAGACCCTGGAAGAAATTGTTGTTTGACCCTGCGCAGCACACACAGCTGCTGCCCTTCCACAGGCTTTGGGGAGGGAGGGTGGGGGGACAGGGGACAGGCCCTTTTTTTTGAGAAGCAGGAGCAGGATGACAAGTGGAGGTGCTATCTTCCACTGTGTCTGCATACAGTGGCAGCGTTGATTCATCCTGATTCCAGCGATACCGACATCATTTAAAAACAGTTAAATTGTTACCGGCTGGATTCCATGGGACGTCAAAAGATCACGTGGCTGTCCACCTACGAGATGGTCAGACTTCTTCATCAAGACCCTGAACTATCTATGTGAGGCTCTTCGTGTTCCTGGAGCGAGCAGACACCATTGGGCTACACTAGCACGCAAAAGCACTTGAGCTACTCCATGAGTAACGCGATGTCAAGCGATCGAGTGATCAAGTCGTGGACTCACAGAAACCAACAAGCGCGCTTGGCGATCTTAAGCAATTTCCATCCCCGAACAAAAAAAAAATCTGTTAGTGAATTTCAGCTTTTCCTCCTCATGGAAGCAAAAGGCAACCCAGAGTCTTGTCACCTGCTGCCACCTTGCGTTCAGAAGAAGCAAGTCTAAATTCCTCGAGCTGCCCTTGCAATGAGAAAGCAGTCCTGGGTCTGGAAAGGCTCAGCCCAAGTCCCCTCCAGCTCACAGGTAAGGAGCCCCGGACCTTTCACCTCACCACTTCCCTGATTCACCCCACTCCCTGCAGAAGCACCTGGGTGGAGTCCTTGCAGCTCAGGCCAGGGATGCAATGGTAGCAAAAGTCAAAGCTGCATGCGGCTCCTCCAGTGAAAACATTTGCAAGGACTTGCAGATAGATGCAGCGATGTGAATTAACACTTAGATCTGCCTGTGCTAATAAGTACCGTGTGGTTTATCTCTTAATCCTTCCAGTCACTGGATGAGGCAAAGACTATTATGAGCTTCATTGTGTACTTAGGGAAAGTCATAGGGAGGTTAGTAACTTGCCCAAAGTCACCCAGACCCATCTGACAGAGATAAAATAAGCATGGTGCAAAGTCTGTGCCATTAGCACTTTATTATCACCTATCACCTTGACTTTAGTCCCACCTGATGTTATTTCCCAATAAAGGTTCAAATGAGGAGAGATCCTTACTGGGGAGAGATTCACTTCCTACCTTTCTTTGTCTCTGTCTACGATCTCTGTCTCTTCTGCTCTCTCCTACCCACCTAATACACTTTCAGTGAGTCCCAGTGCGCACTTCTCCAACACGCAGCTTTACGGCCACAAACTTGTTAGAAATGCAAAATCTCGGTCATCGCCTCACCCCTACCAAACCAGGGTTTTTCTTAGTTGAGCCGGCTAACCTACTCTTTGGTGTTGGGGTCACTCCTGTAGTTGTCAGAGTCGGGGAACTGCACGTGGCTCACTTTGGGGATTGTCCGCTCCAGGTGGTGCTCTGGGGACCATGTGGTGGTGGGGATTGAACCCAAGTTCAAAGATGTGCTCCAGCCCTGCTATCTCTCCAGCCCTGCTTCTCTGCTTTAACAAGACCTCAGCATACAACTGAACATTAATGAACATTCAACTTCATTTTGTTAGAAGATTGCTGAGGAAAAAATATAGAACTAGTTGGTGTTCAGCCAAAACATGTTATTTAAGGACATATTATATATTACATTGCTTAAAGTTGCCATTTCTCTTGCAGGCCAGCCACACATGCTAGGGGAAAAGGCAGCTCAGATAGAGAAGGGAGCACCAAATAAAGGTGTTGTGAGGATCCTCCCAGGATGGGAGAAGCATGCTGAAAGTAGACTATAGACCAAATATGATTGCCACTCAATGCCTCTTTTGCAAACCACAATACCCAAAAGGAGAGAGAGAACAAAAGGGAATTCCCTGCCACAGAGGTAGGGTGGGATGGGGGGATGGGGGTGGGAGGGATACTGGGACCCGTGGCAGTGAAAAATGGGCACTGGTGGAGGGATGGGTACTTGATCATTGTGTAATTGAAATCCAAGCACAAAAATTTGTAAGTCTACAACTGTACCTCATGGTGTTTCACTAATAAAAATTTTAAAAATATATAAAGCTGCCATTTCCTAGAACCCCTTAGATGAAGTCAATGAGGCCTTACTGTATTCTAAAGCTGCTCAAGTCTGTTTTCATTCACCTGTCTGCTGGCCAGTGCAGGTCTGCAGGCATGAAAATCATTGACCTGCCACAGTGACTACTAATTGCTACTCCAAGGACAGGTACCAGGACTCAAGTTTAAAAGTTACAGACCACTGTCAAAGGCCAATAATTCTTTGAAGTTAAAGAAAGAACATGTATCGTAATTTAGGCATCTGTCTGGAAACTGAAAGCAGAATGGATTTTATTTATGAGAGGCCAAATTCCAATCCACCTTGGCCAGAGGGACTAGGTTCCTGAAATTGTTTGCAGTTTACTCCAAAGGCCACTTGACCCCTTATTGTTTGACCTTGAGAGACAGGCTCCACCATCCACCAGGGGAGGCAAGAGCAGCCTCTGTGCACATGTGGAACCATCAGACAGAAACAGTCTCTGTCTTCATGCTGGCATTTAGCAGCACATTCATACTGTCCTTATTTGGAAGAGAAGAGGGTCACTGGTAGAGTGCTTTATCATTAAAGTCCCCAGGACTTTTGGACAGCGTTCTAAAATTTCCAAATAACTTTTTAATAAAATTTTCCTTGGCTGGGGATGTTACTTAAGTGGTAGAGCAAATGCCTGGCATGCGTAAGGCCCTGGGTTTGATTCCTGTATGACTTGGTTCCCCCAAGCACTGCAAGAGTTATTCCAAGCCACTGGCTGTGGATTTGGAGTTGGAATATTGTCTGCCCCAAAGTCTGCTATTAAAACAACTTAGAATATGGGATATTATCTCACACCACAGAGACTGGCACACGTCAAAATGAATAAGAACAACCGGTGCTGACACAGATGTAGGGAGAAAAGAACTCTCCTACATGGTTAGTGGGAATCCCAACTGGCCCAGCCTTTTTGGAAAACAATATGGATGTTTCTCGAAAATCTAGAAATTGAGCTCTCATTTGACCCAGCAATACCACTTCTGGGAATACACCCTGGGGGCTCAAAAACACATCGTAGAAATGCCATCTGAACGTCTATGTTCATTGCAACGCTATTCACAATAACCAGAATCTGTAAACACCCAAGCGCCCAAGAACAGATGACTTGATAAAGAAACAATAGTACATCCACACAATGGAATATGACGCAACTGTTAGGAAAAATTAAGTCATGAAATTTGCTTATAAATAGGTGGATATGGAGAATATCATGCTGAGTGAAAAGAATCAGAAGGGGAGGGACAGATATAGAATGACTGCATTCATTTGTGGAATATTTTTTTAAAATAATATGACACTAATATCCAAGGCCAGGGAAAACAGGGTCTGGGAGGACAGGTCCATGGTTGAAAGCTTGCCACGAGTGTGTGGGATGAAGGGCAGTTAGGATAGAGAAGGAAGCAGTATGATAATAACGGCTGGAAATGATCCCTTTGGACAGGAACTAAGTGTTGAAAGCAGGTAAGGGGATATACCTGATAAAATTTCAGTGTCTATACTGCAAATCATAATGCCCAAAATGAAAGAGGCAGAGAGAGAGAGAGAGAGAGAGAGAAAGAGAGAGAGAGAGAGAGAGAGAGAGAGAGAGAGAGAGAGAGAAAATGTCTACCATAGAGGCAGGCATGTGCGTGTGGAGGGGATGAGGGCAGGAGGGAAACTGAGGACATTGGTGGTGGGAAATGTACACTGGTGAAGGGACAATTGTTGGATCACTATATGATAGAAACTATTATATGATGTAACAGTGTAGCTCATTGAGATTCAATTAAAAAATAAATTTAGGTAAAGGTAAAAAAGGTAAAGGCCCTCCCGTTGATCGTCGATTTGCTCGAGCGGGCCCAGTAACGTCTCCATTGGAGACTTTGTTGTTACTGTGTTTGGCATATCGAATACTCTCGGTAGCTTGCCGGGCTCTCCGAGAGGGGCGGAGGAATCGAACTCGGGTCGGCCATGTTGGCCGCTTGTAAGGCGAACGCCCTACCGCTGTGCTATCGCTTCGCTCCAGCCCCCCCCCCCCAAAAAAAAGTATAAAAAATAAATTTAAAAAATTTTAATAAAGTTTTTGTAAATCATGGTCTGGAGAGAGAGTACAGTGGGGTAAGACTGGCCTGGGTCTGATGCTCACCATCCCATGTGGTCTCCCTGGCACTACCAGGAGAGATTTCTGAGTGCAGAATCAGGAGTTACTCTGAGCATTGCTGGGTGTGGCTCAAAAACCAAAAAGTAATAACAATCATTTGAAAAAATAACAACTTTGTCAGTCAGTATCTAAATAAAATAAATAATAAAATAAAGATAAGAAATAAATTTGAAATCAGGAAAAAAGTTAAACAAAAAGAAAATGCTTAGAAATAAACATTTAACTATATGTGTAAAATTATACTCTGAAAAGAACAAAACATTTTTTATTTATTTTTGTTGAATCACTATGAGATAGACCTTTACAAAGCTGTTCTTGATTAGGTTTCAGTCATATAGTGTTCCAATACCCATCCTTCCAAGTACAAAACATTCTTAATAGAAATTAAAGACCTCCATAAATGGAAAGATATACAATGCTCATGGGCTGGAAGATTTCATATTGTTAAAATGGTAACATTTTCCCAACTGAGCTACATATTCAGTGTAATCCCTACAAAAATCTCATTTGTCTTCTTTGCAGTAACTGACAATCTGATTTTTAAGTTCACATATAAACTTAATGGACTCAGAATATCTAAAGTAATCTTGACAAGAGAAGAATGATAACAGACTAATATTTTCCCACTCAAAACTTAGCATAGGTCTGACAAAGATGACAAACACTCATGAAGCCAGCATAGTAATGGCAGAAGAATAGATAAAAACAGAATGATACAGAATTAAGTTTAGAAATACGTCATCAAATGTATAGTCAGTTTTAACAAGGGCAAAAGACATGTTTTTGACAAAAATAATTAATTGAATTAAAGAAAAAATCTTAAGATGGTGCTGGGATTATGAGGCATAAGCAAGACCCAGGTTCTTAACTCCTATGACATAAAGGGTTCACCCCAAATGTCAAAGATCTAAATATTTGTAAGAGCGAAACAAAGTTTTTAGAAGAAAACGTAAGCATAAATCATCAGGATTACGAGTTAGATAAAAGTTTTTTGGCTATGCTAGGAAAAGTACAAGTAACAGAAGGAAAAAGCAGATTGATCAGACATCAAATTTTAAAACTTAGGTTTCAGGTGAACTTAGACCTATACCAAATTCCTCCTCACATGAGGAGTTCCTCTTCCTTTCTCTTCTACTGTGCAATAAACTGTACTACTTTTTAAAATAAATTTAAAACTTGTGTTTCAAGTGACACTATGAAGAAAGTTGAGAAAAGCCTCAGAATAGAAGTAAAACTTTGGAAAACACATCTCTGAAAGGAGATTTGTGTCAAGACTCTATAGAGAATTTTTTTTTATTAAATCAAAGTGTTTAGATAGTGTTAACACCATATTCACTTCGTATGTGCAGCATGAATCAATATTTATATGTACTGAAAAATAATCACCTTAATAAGCGTAGTACCATATATTGTTACAAGCATTTTTTTTCCTCATAAAAAGACCTAGATAAAGGAAACCTGAACACTATTGGTGGGAATGTAAACTGGTACAGACTCTATGGAAAATCATAAGAAAAGTCCTCACAATATTACATATAGGTCTATCATATAGTCCAGCAATTCCACTTCTAGGCTATCTATCTATCTAAAACACAAAAACACTGATTGAAAAAAATGTAGGAGCTTTTATGTTCATTATAGTACTTTTATAATAACCAAAATATGCAAATCACCGAAGTTCCTAAGCACAGATAATTGGACCCAGAATATGAGGTAAAGGGCTGGGGATGTGACTAGTGGTAGATCACTCACCCTGTATGTGTGAGGTCCTGGGTTCAATCCCCAGCACCACACACACACACACACACACACACACACACACACACACACACTCATTAATAATATGTGGTATGTACACATAATGATATACTACTCAACTGTAAGTAAAAGATTATATTTTGCTATGTGACTATATGGATCCAACTGGAGGAGAGTAAACTAAGTGAATTAAGTCAGAGAAAAAAGATGAATACCGGATGATTTCACTGACGTGTGCACTAACAACAAAGGAACTTACAGAAAGGAACAGACAAAACCAAACTGAAACAACCCTGTAAATTCTGACTATAGAACTGAAGCCACTGGAAGAGGAGAAGGGTGTGAATGAAAGGCGGAAGGGTGCGAAGGATGCTGATTATTGGTACTTCAGTGGTCTCTGTAGTGTCATAACATATATTTAAAGTGGTGTAAGCCTATATTTCTTAAAGACATTACAAACAGACATTACCTCAAAAAGAAAAGTGTCTTTTAGCAATGTTCAAATAAGCCATAGAACACTATTATTATAATTTTGGTTTTCATTTGGCTTTGGTTTTGGTTTTGGATCACACTGGCAGTTCTCAGGACCTCTGTTCTTGGGGGTCACTCTAAATGGCGCTAAGGGCACCACATGTGGTACCAGTGATAGAACCTGAGCCTCCCACATGCAAAATCTATGCTCAGCACACCTCTTCAGCCCACCGAAGAGCACTACTAACTATAGCCACTATACTATACATCTACATTCAATCTACACAATTAAATACATTATACTGTTACATATATACATTACCTTCTCATAACCTGTTCTCTGAAAGCTTATTTTTTAAAATGTTGAACTCAACGATAAAGACAACCCATTGTTTTAAGTGGACAAAGGATTCATTTAGAAATTTATCTGAAGAAGATATGCAAAAGATGAATAAGCACATAAAAAAAGAGTAATATCAATCACCACGAGGGAGATGCAAATCCCAAGCCACAAATGATTAGAATACTAGAATAAGAGAGAGAGACAGAGAAATAATCACAAGTATTGGTGAGAAGGTAGAGAAATTGTAACCATCATACCTGTTGCTGGTGGGAATGTGAAATGGCCTAGCAGCTTTAGGAAACAGTTTCTTTTAGTTGTTTGCTTTGTTTGTAATCTAACATACATCAGATCAATTTTCCCATGCATTACTCTTCCATGATCCTATGTGTCTCTATGGGCCCATGTTTGGATTTTGTCTCGTGACAATCTTCTTAATTTTCCTGCATGGGATCAGAGAGGGTCTAACAGAAGTAACTAAAATCTTCTCCTTTTATTACTTTTATTATAGTATGTGTAAATATAAAAAGTCTATCGTGAATTGCAACTGTACCCTTCTCAAATTAAATTTCTTTTTTAAAAAATTCCCCCCACTAGAATAGTTCTAGCTCAGTGGTAGAGAACTTGCCCTTGCATGCATGAGGCCCTGGGTCTGATTTCCAGCAACACCAAGAAATAAATTAAAAAAGTTTAAATCCGTTTTTAAAATATTTCTGTCGGGGCCAGAGTGATAGTCCTGTGGGTAGGGTATTTTGCTTTGCCTGCGGCCAGCCTGGGTTTGATCCCTGGCACCCTGACCTCCCAGGAGTGATTCCTGAGCGCCGTCAGGAGTAAGCCCTGAGCACTTTCGGGTGTGATCCCAAAACCCAAACCAAAAATAAAAAAATTTCCTTTCTGGTGTCTTTTGTTGCTATTTAAATTTTTTTTTTTGGCTTTTTGGGTCACACCCGGAGTTGCACAAGGGTTACTCCTGGCTCTGCACTCAGGAGTTACTCTTGACGGTGCTCAGGGGATCATATGGGATGCTGGGAATTGAACCCCGGTCGATCTGTGCGCAAGGCAAATGCCCTACCCGCTGTACTATCTATCTCTCCAGCCCCTGTTGCTATTCTTTATGCGATGATAGGGTGGGGTGGTCTCGGTGTTTGCACACGTGTTTGTGGTGCCTGTCACAAGTAGCACACCTGAGTTGAGGTGTGTGTGTGTATACCTCTGCTTGTGGTACTCCTCAGGAGCCGCACTTCGGCTATTGGTGTGCACACAAAGTTGCAGTGTTTGCATTCATTTGGTTGTGGTGCGCCAGAAACCACACACATCACTGTTGCACAAGGCGTCCCAAGCAGCAAAGTCCCTGGCATAGTAGACAAGGTTTGCTGTTGAATTATCCCCTTTCTCTTCATTTCTCTTCGCCTAATTTGAGGCTCTGGTTCAGTTTTTGTCTTGACGTTAATAATGTAAACCTGGCTTTGTTTTATTAGTATTAAACATCTTTTTTTTTGCCCTTGTCTATCCTTTTGATTAGTATGGAGAGGGTCACAAATACAAATACATAATTAAATTGTTTTTTAAAAAGTGGATTACAAATGGGAAAGAGTATTAAGAGAGTACCATTAAATCTTAAATAAAGGGAATGGATACATCTTTATTAGTATCTATTAGAATAGTACCTATACCTTAAACATTTTAAAAGCCATTCAAGCATATTATTTAAAACAAGGTGCAAATATAAGGAGAGTTAAGTGTTGAATAATCGCTTCAGAAAGTTGGAAATGAAGTACAATAAGATTCAGGGAGAGAGCTCCTAGTACTGGTAGGCAGAGTATTTTACAACGCTATTGTTGACATATCCTTCCCTGCTCTCCAGATTCATTTTTAAGATTATTGATAATATTCACATACATTATGTATTGCTGGAGCGACAGCACAGTGGTAAGGCATTTGCCTTGCGCGCAACCACCCCGGCCAAGCCAGGTTCGATTCCTCCGCCCCTCTCAGAGGGTCCAACAAGCTACCGAGAGTATCTCCCCCATGGCAAAGCCTGGCAAGCTACCCGTGATGTATTCAATATGCCAAACACAGTTACAACAAGTCTCAAAATGGAGACGTTACTGGGCCCGCTCCAGCAAATCGATGAACAATGGGAGCACAGTGTGTGTTTGACAGTGTGTTTGATTATTTATTGCAGAGCTACTCTGTGCTGGATTAAGTATCATATACATAAAATGAGGACAAAGTCCTGCCTTGGGAAGGACTATAATTAATAGTCTCTAGGGCTGAGTAAAAACAGAAGAGGACATTTTAAAGGATGCAAAAATAAGATTCATCTCGTTTCTAGTTTCAAACGAGATCTTAGGGAATTATTTCCTTAAACTTCCTTTCATCTTTTCAAGAACTTTACTAAAGCGGGCACTCTTATTGTCATTTTTCATATGAGAAACTTTAAATTCTCTGGGTCCATTACAGGGTTTTTCTATCTCTGGTTCACCTCAGGTTAACAGAATACAGGTCACCAAGCAGTCCTTGGAATGAAAAGAAACCCCAAAGCTATACTATTTGCACATCCTCTTAGATCCAGAAGAGGGCACTAGGACTCACTTAAAGTCAAGACTAATGTTCAAAGAATGAATAAATGGTATAGTATCAAATTATATAAAAGTTGGTAAATTGTGTGTTCTTAAGGGTCTGTCTGTAACTTGGGAGAATCAACCATCTCTGCACCTTTCAATGTTAAAATCCCACTGCTAAGTACTCTCTATATGCTTATCCCTGCACAAACCACCCAAGGTCAACTTGGTTTACTCCTAGAAGAGACAGACTGCATAACCAGCCTATCGGCACCCCCATGTGGTGGTGTGTGGATACTGTTTTAAAATTATTAAAATACAATGATTTAAATTAAATTACTTAATTCATATGGTTAAATAAATCAATTTATGAGATTAATCAGTGGAGGGAGTTGTGAGGAAGAGTACATTTCTCACGATGCATTATACTTGGGGAATGAGGAAATGTTAGGTCTGTAATTTAAAAATAAATATACTCTATCTTTGGAAAATTAGCTGCTGTCACTGGCCTTGCATGTGACTGATCCAGGTTCAGTCCCTCGCACCCTGTATGGTTCCTCAAACACAGCCAGGAGTGATCTCTGAGCATAAAACCAGAAGTAAGCCTTGAGCACCGTTGGGTGAGGACCCAAAATTTAAAACAAAAAACAAAACTGGGCTTAGTGGTAGAGTGTTTATCTTTTGTAGGAGACCCTGGATTTGATTCCCAGCAAAAACAATTATCTATAAAAGGCAATGAGCAGACCTATTAAAATATTAACATTTGTATTAGAGTTTATTAAAATAAAAAATATCTAAGACTAGGAATGATTCATGAAGCACATGCTTCATTTGTTCACAAATGTAAATGACCTACATGGTTCCCCAAGCACAACTCTGTTCAATCTCTGCCACCGTACACACATACAAACTATTTATTAAGGGTACATGCTACTCAGAGTAGTAATTAAAGATATTTTATACACACACACACACACACACACACACACACACACACACACATTTCTTCTCAGAGAGCCTGGCAAGTTACCGAGAATATTCCTCCCGCAAAGCAGAGCCTGGCAAGCTCCCCGTGGCGTATTTGATATGCCAAAAACAGTAACAAGTCTCACAATGGAGATGTTACTGGTGCCCGCTCAAGCAAATCAATGAACATGGGATGACAGTGCAGTGCTACAGTGTATATATGTATATGTATATACATATGCACATATATCTGACAAAGAATTTGTACCCATCTATTAAAATAATTTTCACAATTCAGTAAGAAAAAGGTAGCTCAATTTAAAATTAGGCAAAAGTCTTGGAAACTTTAAATAAAATATCCAAATAACCAATAAACACATGAAAAGGTGTCAATCTTCTTTAGTTATCAAAGGAATGCAAACTAAAACTATAATGAGGCAGCACTGTATACCTCGTAGAAAAAAGCCAAAATGGGAAGGACAGAAAATGCCATGCGTCCGCAAGGGTGTGGAACCACTGGAACTCTTATACTCTACTGAGAATATAAATCGGTATAATCACTTTGAAAAACTATTTGGCAGTATCTGTTCAATTATTATCTTATGATTCCCAAAGCTAGCTACTTTCACAAAGCTAAGCATGGAGTTAAAGGAACCATTAGCTAACCATTTCTGTTGGTACAGGCTGCCCGTGGGACATTGGGATGTGAGCCTTTGGTGTTTTATACCATCCATGGAACCTCGGAGTGTATGCACTCATTAGCACTGCATACAATCTGTATTTGTGTCTTAAGGGAGCCCCTTTCATCATCAAAGTTTCCCAATCTCTGATACAGAACTTTCCAAGACAACTCTCAAGGGCGACCATCTCCAAGAGCCTTCTTCGAGACCTTCATCCAGAGAGACACTCTTCTCTTCACCCAGAGGTCTATGCTCAAACCCATGGCACTTTTCTCACAGAAAAACATTCCAGAGGACACTGTCTATAATCATACAGAAATGCAGTAGCCATCTCTCTCTGTCTCTCTCTTTTTAATTTATTCTGAGATGATTATAGTGCCTACTTGGGGCTGGAGCGATAGCACAGTGGGTAGGGCGTTTGCCTTGCATGCAGCTGACCCAGGTTCGATTCCTCTAACCCTCAAGCGACCCATGACATATTCAACATGCCAAAAACAGTAACAACAAGTCTCACAATGGAGATAATACTGGGCCCATTCGAGCAAAATCGATGAATAACGGGAGGACAGTGCTACAGGACAGTGCTACAATACAATATTTAATATATAAAAGTTGTCATCCTGAATTCTATTGTTATTTTAGTGTGTTGAATATAACTTGGGCTGGAGCGATAACACAGTGGTAGGGCGTTTGCCTTACAAGCAGCCAACATGGCCGACCCAAGTTCGATTCCTCCGCTCCTCTCGGAGAGCCCAGCAAGCTACCGAGAGTATCTCGCCAGCACGGTAGAGCCTGGCAAGCTACCCGTGACGTATTTGATATGCCAAACATAGTAACAAGAAGTCTCATGATGGAGACATTACTGGGCCCGCTCGAGCAAATCGATGAACAACGGGAGGATTGTGTCGTGTCGTGTCGTGTCATGTCGAATATAACTTGAACTAAGTTGGCCTCTAGTTAAGTCTTAAAAGCTTGAAGTTCTTAGCACCAATAGAAATGTGAAGGAAGGGGATCCCTGGGACAACAGTGGAGGTATCTGGATGCTCTGGTGGCGTAATATTGTGGCATAGCAAATATAGAACAATGGTACCAGCACTATTGTAAGCCATAGTGTCTTAGTAAAAATTGACTTGTGGGAAAAACTATAAAATAAAAATCTTAAAGTTCTACTGTTTATTTGCCAAGATGGTTCCTGACCATCACTGGCAGCGCACAGGAACAAATCACCAATGCTATTTGTTGAACATTTATTCTGCGTCAGGGCATTAGTGTATTTTGTCATGGAGTTCTCACCTCCAGATATGATGTAGGAACAGATGAGGGAAATCTCTAAGAGATCATGGAATGTCCCCAAGGTGACAGCAGCGAATAAGTGTCAGAGCAACGATTCCCACCCAGATCTTCACCAAGCTGATGGCAGTTCTGATACCACAAGCCTTCTCACACTTAGTCTGAACACAAGACACTTGTGAGCTGTGAATAGGCACAACTAGCTTTTTTTTTAAATTTTTTTAAATTAATTTTTTTTCTTTTTTATTAGTGAAACACCATGAGGTACAGTTGTAGATTTACAAATTTTTGTGCTTGGATCTCGGTCATACCACGATCAAATACCCATCCCTCCACCAGTGCCCATTTTCCACCACCAGGATAATATCCCTCCCCCCCCCATCCTCCCATCCCCCCATCCCCCCCTGCCACTGTGGCAGGGCATTCCCCCCTGTTCTCTCTCTCCTCCTGGGCGCTGTGATCAGCCAAAGAGGCATTGAGTGGCGAACATACAACTAGCTTTTTTTACATTCCTTAATTTGTACAACAGGAGAAGACTAAAATGCTTGATTCTAAAGAAGCCATTTTTGTTTCATATCTTGTACTTGTGCTGTTTACTGCTAGAGAGACAGTTCTTCCTTCATCAAATAGGTTAGAAAATGCAGGTGTTCTATTTCCATTACACAAATGCAAGAAGCAGGTTTGGCAAAACTGTCGCCTTTGGAACTCATATTTCTCCTCCTTCAGTTTCAAGGGTTCTAGTGAAGTCAACATGAATGAAATGTGTTTGCATAAAACCAAAATACAAAAGAAAATATCCAGGCATTATTGACTACTCCCAGTCGAAAGGTCAAAGTTTTGTTTTGTTTTGTTAGTACTCTCGGTATCCTGTTAAAGTCTTGCTGCCAAATCTCTTTAGCTTTCCCTCTGCTTTCAATAGCTAATCAGAAATCCATCTACTATTTTGCTAAACTTGAACATACAATAATTAAGGGGGTAACTTTAAGATAAAATTGATGCAAACAATCCATTTTTGAACTTAACATAATAAGTTAATATGTCCTACTGAGAAAGGAGGACCTATTCATCTTTTATTTCTTTGTCTTCTCCCTGCCTTCATTTATGCATCTCTATGTCTGCCTGTCTGTCCATCTGCGCTCTCTCCATCACCTACTCATCCAGTTGTCCGTGCATCTATTTCCCTATCCATCCATTAACCCATCCAGAGATGTGTTTCTTTTTCTATGCATCATCTATTACCCATCAACAACACAGTCATCTTCCATTTTTGACTGGTATTTATCCATCCAGCTATCTCTTCCCTATTATCTAGCCAGCCAGCCATCACCTTGCATGAGCTTCATCTTTATCTGAGCTTCAGTCCAGTTCAAGGAAGGTAAACAGCATGGAAGTTGCAAATTAGAACAAAGTAGACATCTGAATCTGTGTGAAATCTATGAGAGCTAAAGGTGCTAACTCTGCCTATAAACATGAAATAAATTGCCTGTCCACAGAAGCAGCTCATCTCTAATCACATAAAACATGATGTTTCTACTTCACAACTCAGCAAAATACAAACCTGTATAACTAGAGTCAAGAGAAGAAACCAGAATCGGTGGTAAGACAAAAAGCTGAAGACTTCAAATAATGCTACTTTGTTCAAAACCTTCGAGTTGTTCCCTGACACTGAGAGGAAAAGCCTGTCCTTGCCCTGGGCAAGTGAGCCCCTGTGAAAGCCTTCTCCCTCCAACCCCCATCGCAGCTTGCTCTGATCCAACCATTCAAGGCCTCTTTCCTGTTTTCTAACATGTATGCCATTTCTAGCTGCAGGGTCCTTGAATAGACAGTGCTCTCTGCCTTGAAAATTCTTTTCTCCAACATCCCCATGGTAGGCAATACCTCTGAATATCTACAATATAATAAGAAAATGCAAATCAATAATAAGTTCAGGAAAACTTAAAGGATCAATGCTTTTTTGGGAGGCTTTTTTGAGGTCACACCCAGCAATGCTTAGGGGTTACTCTTGGCTCTGTACTCAGGACTTATTCCTGGTGGGACTTGGGGGACCATATGGGATACTGGAGATAGAATCTGGGCTAGCCGCGTGCAAGGAAAATGCCTTACCCACTGTACTATCATTCTGACCCAAAGAACCAAAAATGATTTTGGTAGTAGTAGTTTTTCTGTTTCATATATTTTCATTTTGACCTTTATTATTACTTCTCTCCCTAACCTTTTCTTACTTTTAGATGGTAAATTTTTAAGCTACTCAATGTGGGAAAAATTTGTTAGTTAGCAATAGATTACTGAAACACAAAGGAAAATCATTTCTCAACAAACAAACTACTTTAAGAAGTTCCAGGAGAGCTGTTTGAGTTGGCCCAGAAACATAGTTGAGGTCAAGAGTTATTAATATGCTGTAAAATCAGAAATCAAGCCATGTTAAAAGAGCAAAAACATATTCAGCCAATTTATGTGACTAGCACAAGATCACACAGATAAATAGGAACATATTTTGACATCAAGCCAGAATTTTCCTAATTCTTAGTTCACTACATATTCATTTATTTGCTCTGCAAATATGTGTTGAGTATGTTTTTTTATGAAGTCTTCATGTCAAGAACAAACAACACAGAAACAGGGGCCTCATCCTTAGTGAGGTTAATTTCATCAAGTGAAGTAGATCTTCAGTTATGTTTGGTTATAACTGTGCTGAGTCACAAGGGGGTGGGTGGAAGGGAGGAAGTTCTGAGAATGAAGACAGTTAACTTAAATCCAAAGGACAGGTAAGAGTTTATTGAATGATGAAGGAAAGAAGAAAAATTTAGGCAGAAAAAAAGGCAAGTCTCCTTTCTACTACACCTCATAGAATCTTATGGTATTCTTTATTCTTCAATACCAGGGTCAGTAAGCCTAAGGATAGTAAGTAGAAGTGTGTAGAAGAAGAAGACAGACAAACAGTAGACAGATCAGACAAAAATTAAGTATAGGGGGCTGGAAGATACCGCAGTGGTTCAATTTCTGGCATCACATGGTCCCTGAAGCATCTCGAGGGCATCCAGGCCCCAGCACTGTTGGGGTGGTTCAGGTTTCTCTGGCACTGCAGGGCCTGAGTGGTGTCACATCCTGGGGCCCTTGGGCTAAACCTACTGCCCAGTTGGCCAAGAATCCCCACTGCGACGGCCAGACCTCCTAAGGACCATGTGAGAATCTCCCATCCCCACTGCAAAAATAGTTCAGATTGTAAATTTAAAAGGAAGAGTAAGTGGTCCCAGAGAATCTATGACACCAGGAAAACCAATGGGAAGTATTTAAGCTAGTAACAAACAGTCTGTGTTATATACCACCAACAAATAGGGTCTCGAGAGGTCAGGGATATGGTGCAATGCCATATAACTCACATTTCTAAAACCCTGTGTTCAGTTTATGACACTCATAAAATAGAAAGAGGACCAGAGAGATCGTCCAGGGGTTAAGGCCCTTGTCTTGGATGTACCAACCCCAGTTCAATCCCCAACACCACATATGGTCCCCCAAGTTCCTAGAGTAGTGATCCTTGAAGACAGAGCCAGGAGTAAGCCTTTAGTACTCCTGGGTATAGTCCAAGAAACCCCAAAAACAGAAAGAAGAAAATATCACCAGGAAGTCCTATATCTCTTATACTTTGCCTTTCTGCCCTCACTGTGCTACACAAATGTTCAGACACAGGAAGTTATCTCTGCAGCCTGAGGCGGGAGCCAGCTGGTGCCTGATGTGAATTGCTCAGGTTGCCACCTCTCTCAGTACAGATGATGCCTGTGAGGATGGTCCACCAACTTCAGCTGATCTCTGGCCACCCAGAGACTTCCTCTACCTGAGTCCAGGACATAGCCTGAACTTGTCATTGAATAGAAATGCTCTAACCCACAGACTTAAACTTTTCTTTGACAAACTCTGTTTTTGTTTTTAGGTCACACTCGGCAATCCTCAAGGATTCTCCTGGGTTTGCACTCAGGAATCACTCTTGGTAGTGCTCAGAGGATCACATGGGGTGCTGGGGACCTCAGGGGATATCGGATTGGCCAGACACAAAGCAAATGCCCTCTTGCTGTATACTATTGTTCCATGCCCTAAAATCTTCTATTACAAACTCTGAACACATTCTCTTAGTCTCCTAGTCTTGCTACATGATCTGTGCAAGTGCTTATCATAAACATTCTTCAGTCTCAACAATATCCTTGATTCAGTGAATCTCCTTTTGCTCCCAAACTATGCTCCTTCCTACCTTTAAGTTCTTTCTTATCGAGTTTAGACCCTTGTCTTTCTGTGGCTTTCATCTGTCAGCAAAACGACCTTGTACGGTCCGCTTCTGTAATCTTATCCAGGCTTGCCGAGTGCTAAAGGAAATAACAGCCTAATCCAGACTGGTGCCACAGAGATGATCTGTCACTCAGCTGACAACGCTTCTCCACACTGGTCACTCACTCCTCACAGCAGAACTTCGCCAGTCTTCTCAATACGTATCTGTCAAGTATTGGCCACTCACATCAGAGGAAAGAAGAACTCACAGCACCAGAACCACACTTTCCCTTTCAAATGGAGTTTTCTAGAGGTAGAACCAGAGACAAGGACTCAGGGGCAGGCGATCTGAGGGATGTTCTTGGGAGAAACCTGTAAGGGAGTGTGTGTGTGGGGGGGGGGTGGGTAGGATAGCATAGAAGCTATGACGTGGTTCAGGCTGAAGCCTGATCACCTCAGCCTGATTCCACGGACTCTGTAAAGCATGAACAACAGCAGAGTTTCCTCTTGGAAGCAAGATTTTTGTATTAAAAAAAATTGTTGGGGCTGGAGCAATAGCACAGTGGGTAGGGTGTTTGCTTTACACGCAGCTGACCTAGGTTCGATTCCCAGCATCCCATATGGTCCCACGAGCACCACCAGGAATAATTCCTGAGTGCATGAACCAGGTGTAACTCCTGTGCATCGCCGGGTGTGACCCAAAAAGCAAAAAAAAAATTGTTTGGGTTTTGGGGTCACACCTAGTATTGCTCAGGGCTTACTCTGGGCTCTGTACTCAGGGATCACTTCTGGCGGGACTTGAGGGACCAAAATGAGTGCAGGGGACTGGGCCCAGGTGGGCCACTTACAAGGCAGGTGCCCTGTCTGCTATACTATCACAGTGGCCCATGACTTATGTGCTTTTTAAAACAATTAGTCATTGAATGTAGGTCATCTCTGAGAGAGGGTTTATCACTTCTAAGCATTTTCTCCTTCTTTTAGTGAAGGGTAGTTTTCCGTGGGAGAATGCAGCTGAAAGCTTCCCCACAAGACTCACAGGCACCCAGAATGAGGGCTGCATTCTAGTCAAGGCGGTCTGGGGAAGGCACCAAGGGTAGCTTCAGAGGATCCAAGCTACAGTCTAACCCACATCTACTGTCTCCTCTCATTGCTGAACCTGTCAAAATCTGTCCCTCACCTCTTTAACAACATCTGCTCCAAAACATGAGTGAATGGTCACCACGGCACCACTTTTTTTTTTCTTTTGGGGTCATATCCGGTAATGCACAGGGGTAACTCCTGGCTCTGCACTCAGGAATTACTCCTGGCAGTGCTCGGGGGACCATATGGGATGCTGGGAATCAAACCCAGCTGGCCATGTGCAAGGCAAACACCCTCTCCGCTGTGCTATGACTGCATCACCACTTTACTCATTGGCTTCCAGAAAGTGTCTCATTCACTGCCCTCCCAATCTTCCAAGTACCTTACATGTAGAAAAAAGCTGCTCTGAGAGAATAATCTAGACTCATGAGTGATTCGAGTAGAGAAACCTTCAGACTAGGTAGGCAAGAGCGTCTCTAAAGGAGAAGAGTCTTTCTGGAGACACAGTCAGGGTTTTAGGTGTTTGCCTTGCACACAGCCAGACAGCCATGGTTTGATCCCTGGCAACACATAAGGACCCCCAGCACCAGTGACCCCTGTGCAGGATCAGGAGTAAGCGGTGAGTCCAGCCTGGTGTGGCCCCAGAACAAATGAAACAAAGGAGAGAAGGGCCTTTGTGCTCTGAAGGCCACTATACCTGAAGCAGCTCTTTCCAAGTGGCCTTAACCAATCAAGTCTGGTTTTTTTTTTTGGGGGGGGGGGTCACACCTAGGGGCAATTCCTGGCTCTGCACCCCTGGCGGGATGCTGGGAATTGAACCCAGGTCGACCCGGGTCGGCCGCGTGCAAGGCAAATCATACCCGCTGTGCTATCACTCCAGCCCCCTATCAAGGCTATTTTATCAACTCCTATAGCTCACGAGCTGGGCTCCAAACGCTCCAACACAAGGACAACTGGCCGCATCGCACAGGACCCCACAACGAGGCCCTCTTGTTCCTCGTCCTCAGAAACTGTAGCTAGAACAGTTACTGTAGCAGCTGTTATCGGGTTGCTGCAGTTTTGACGGGAGGTGGGGGGCCGTTTCGGGGCACACCCCTCAGCCGCTTCTTGGCCCCTTGAGCGTCCGAATCAGCATGTTCTGTCTTTTCCTGTTCGTTTTCTGGCCACTTTTCACGTCAGGCCCCTGTGTTTTGAAACGCTGACCCCTGGGAGCAGGCTCCTCCGTTCTTCCAGCTCAGCAGTCCCCATCGGTCGTGGGTCGTGGGAAAAGCCGGTTACCCAACACAGAGGCGTTAAGTGATGTTTGGCTAACGGGAACAAGCCTCCTTGTCCCCTGTGTTGACTCTGCCTTTGAAGTGCTCCAGGAGCTAGTGCCAGACCAGTGGGAAATCCACATGCGGTTGTATGCCCTTGTTTGTTGTACAGAGCATGCCTTTCTCCTTAGGTGGGTCCAGAAAGCACAGACAACTGAATGGCTAAAATATCATTTGGTGGTGGTGGTGGTGGTGGTGTGTGTGGGGGGGGGGGGAGGGGAGGGTGTCTAAGGAACAAAACCCTAGAAATTTAGAAAAGAATTTGAACCCTTTGGCCATCATTTCTCAGTTGAGAAACAGCTACTTCCCAGGGGGCAAAAATCAATCTGGAGCACACACAGGAGAAATCAATTGCATTAGGGGCAGCCAACAGAGAATGAGAAAAATAAACAAGACCAACCCACTCATTTCAAAATTCAGGACAAGGACCATCAATAGGATGTCATATTACAGTCTGTAATTTAAAAAGTGACTTTTTCCCCCATGTTGATGTCAATTAAGTCTGACACCGGGAGCAGGGCAAAGATCTTCAGAGACCCAGAGAGAGCAGGAAGGTGGGTCTTAGAACATCTTTGTTTTTGTCTAGTTTCTGCCACATCCTAGTCTTCACTCCTTCAGCTTTGCCTAAACCCATCCAGACCACAAGCCCCCAGACCATGCCCCTCTACCCCCGCCAACCAAAGCCATCAAGCCTATAGAACCTTCCAGTAATTGTTTTCCTTAGCTTCTTCTAGAGCAATGTAAACAGAGACCCTGACCAATATCATTCAGTACTCCTCCCAGGATCAGCATTACTAGATCTGGCCAATTTGAATACAGAACTCCCAGTTAAAATTGAATTTCAAACAAACAATAAACAGATTTTAATATAAGTATATCCCTGAGAGTTTGATGGATATATTTTTACTAAAAAAAAAAATTACATTTTAATTCCTCTTTGGCTGTAATTCAAATTTTCTTTGAAGTAATGTATTTTTGCCTAGTATCTCCCACCTAGAATCTGACCATCTGAAGTCAATTTTGTTGAGCTTCTACTGCTATTTAGTTTTGGGTTTATCTTCAGACATGTTCCTGAGTGGGAATGATGGAAGTTTCTCATCCTGCACCTACCTCCAATGCCCACGTGGAGCGTGGAACTCTGCCTGTTGTAGAAACTCTTACCACATATGTAAACGCACTTAGACAAGAATTAATCAAACAACCCCATTAACAAATATGGAAACAGATATGGAGACTTGGAAAACTTAGTTAATTTTTCCTGAATGGCAATTATTAATGCAGAATAGGGACTATATATACATAATTTTTTTCCTCTATCATGAGAATTTTTTTTTACCTTAAATGTTATATGTAACACACAGGGTTTCAGAAGTCAGACAACAATGTAGTTACTAAATCCTATGATTTTTTGAGTTTTTAACACATAAAATGATTTTTTTTAAACACATCGTAAAGGGCTGGCTTTTTAAAACTGAAACTTGTAATGTACCTTTTGGATCTCATTTTGAAATTCTGCAAGCAACTGCTTTCTTTCTTTTTTTTTGTAATTTCACCATTGCGTTTCATTTTTGAAATTCATTTTACTGTAGACAAAAGCAGCAACAATTGACAGAATTCTAGAGTTGAAATTAATTAGATAACAAGGCTCCCATATTAAAATCAATAAGTATCAAAAAATCAAAATTTTTTTATGTGAAAAACTGTTATTAATTACTTTCTTTTTAATCCACCAGTCTTTCAGACCTTGAGAAGACATGTTTGCTCAATTCAAAAGCACCACAAAGCAGGCTGGTTCTCCTTCGCTGGTCATCCATCACGGGGGCCAAATATGCCTCCTTGCCAGCACATGCAAGGAAGACAGGAGAAGGCGAATGAAAAGAGAGGCGACTCTAAAAGGAGAAAATGCTTCCTTGCCCCGGTTTGTATCTAGGGGCTCTGGGAATGCTTCCATTTCCCGGTGCTCTCTGTCATGTCAGAGGCACAAAGCGATGCTGAAACCTCACAGACATTCACCTAGCAGCCAGTGGAGTCGGAGATCACGGCCAGGCTGTTTGACCTTTTAAGAGATTTTTGTTTAAAAGTTCTAGATTTCTTGCTAGGCTCTTCCTTTTTTAGGATCTCCTACTTTTTAGAAAGTTTTGAGTGAGTGATTCTGTGGTTTGCTCCTCATGGCCCACCACCCATGAATATTCCAAACAGAAAAAAAATATAAGACGACTCGGAATTGAGCAAACATGTCTTCTCAAGGTCTGAAAGACTGGTGGATTACCTGAGGTAATCTGTTACCTTCATAGAGTCTGCGTCAGTTTGAATCCTCTGACTACAAACAAGAGAATAGCTATCTTGGCACGCTTTGAACAGTGGAGTTTTCTTTCAGTGGGTAGGACGTTTGCCTTGCATGCGTCAGACCCAGGTTCTATTCCTCCCCCCCTCTTGGAGAGTCTGGCAAGCTACAGAGAGTATCCCACCCAAATGGCAGAGCCTGGCAAGCTCCCTGTGGCGTATTTGATATGCCAAAAACAGTAACAAGAAGTCTCACAATGGAGACGATATTAGTGCCCACACCAACAAATTGATGAACAACGAGAGGACAGCGCTACAGTGCAGTGCTACAGTTAACAAGACATTGGTGCTGTTTCAGGAGCTCCCTAACGTCAGGACCTGCATCAACTTCTCACTCTCTGGCCTGTGTGGGTAGACAGAGAGAGCGGCTCCAGTCCCTGCGTGGAGCCCAGAGAGGAAGAGGTTTCTTACTCGATGTTTGATTAACAGAGTGACTCATTTCCAACAGTTGATCAGAGCTAAATTTTGTGTGTAGATATACAGGAACACACAAAGCCACAATCAATGCTTAGCTTCTGTGTAATGCGAGCTGGCCCTGACACCAAGGAGGGCATGGCCTCCCTTCTCACTAGTGGACAGACGTTGCAAACACCCATCTCCCCTACCCACCTCCTGCACACTCCCTTCCCTGTCTTTCCCATCACCACATCCACAGAGGTCTTTCTAAATTGGCTTTCTCTCTTGAATTCCAGCTTTATTTCCTTCCTTCCTCTCTCTCTTCCTTCTACCCTCCCTCCCTTCCTTCCTGTCTCCTTCCTGTCTTTCTTCTTTTCTTTTATCTTCCTTCCTTCCTTCCTTCCTTCCTTCTTTCCTTCCTTCCTTCCTTCCTTCCTTCCTTCCTTCCTTCCTTCCTTCCTTCCCTCCTTCCATCTTTCTTCCTGTCTGCCTTCCTTCCTTCCTTTTCTGCCTTTCTTTCTTTCTTGCTTTCTTTCTCGCTTGCTTTCTTGCTTGCTTTCTTGCTTTTTCTCTTTCTTTCTTTCTTTCTTTCTTTCTTTCTTTCTTTCTTTCTTTCTTTCTTTCACTCTTTCCTTCATTTTTCTCCTTTTCTTTCTTTCTTTTCTTCTTTCTCTTTCCTTCCTTCCTTCCTTCCTTCCTTCCTTCCTTCCTTCCCTCCTTCCGTCTTTCTTCCTGTCTGCCTTCCTTCCTTTTCCACCTTTCTTTCTTTCTTTCTTTCTTTCTTTCTTTCTTTCTTTCTTTCTTTCTCTCTCTCTTTCACTCTTTCCTTCATTTTTTCTTTTTCTTTCCTTCTTTTCTTCTTTCTCTCTTTCCTCCTTCCTTCCTTCCTTCCTTCCTTCCTTCCTTTCTTCCTTCCTTCCGTCTTTCTTCCTGTCTGCCTTCCTTCCTTTTCCGCCTTTCTTTCTTTCTTTCTTTCTTTCTTTCTTTCTTTCTTTCTTTCTTTCTTTCTTTCTCTCTCTTTCACTCTTTCCTTCATTTTTCTTTTTCTTTCCTTCTTTTCTTCTTTCTCTCTTTCCTCCTTCCTTCCTTCCTTCCTTCCTTCCTTCCTTTATTTCCTTCTCATACCCAGCAGTGCTCAGGGCTTACTCCTGGCTCTGTGCTCAGGAAGCACTCCATATGGGATGCTTGGGGATTGAACTCAGTACCGTATCTGCTGTACTATCACTTGGGCCCTGATTTACAGATTTCTACTTATGATGCCAACAGAATTTATGACTATTCTAGAGACATTGGGTTGATCTTGGACTCTTCAAAGTTGAATAAAAAATTGATCCTTTCAATTTCTCTACGGGCTGGAGCGATAGCACAGTGGGTAGGGCGTCTACCTTGCATGCAACCAACATGGCCGACCCGAGTTCGATTCCTCCGCCCCTCTTGGAGAGCCCGGCAAGCTACCGAGAGTATTCGATATGCCAGACACAGTAACAACGAAGTCTCCAATGGAGACGTTACTGGGCCCGCTCGGGCAATTTCTCTACAAGATGGAGAAGCCCAAGGTAAAACCATTTCTGGCTATGCTCATTCTTCAAGAATGCTTCCTCCAAATCCTCAAATCTTATTTCATCCCCAAGAAGAATTTTATTTACCTGATATTATTAGTGCTGATTAATTTCTTTTCTTTTCTTTATTGGCTTTTTGGGTCATACCTGGTGATACTCAGAAGTTACTCCTGCCTCTATACTCAGGAATTACTCCTGACGGTACATGGGGGACCGTATAGGATACAGTGAATCAAACCTGGTTCTGCTGCATGCAACACCCTACTTTGTACGTTCACTATGGCTCCCGATTAATTTCTTTTTTTTTCCCTTAAATTTTATTAGTGAAACACCATGAGGTACAGTTGTAGACTTACATATTTTTGTGCTTGGGTTTCAGTTATACAATGATCAAATGCCCATCCCTCCACCAGTGCCCATTCTCCACCACCACTGATCCCAGTATCTCTCCCACCCCTGATTAATTTCTTAACTCATTCTTTCAAGGCATATTATGCTTCCAGAAGCTGTTACGAATATTTATTTACCTATATTGTACAAAAAGCAGAAATGGAAAAGAGAAGGACAACATGGAGGGCGGGATCCACAGATCCCGAAGGGGGAAAAAAAAAACAGGTTCCGAAAAGAGCCGAGATCATCGGGAAGCCCCAGATGGGGTAGGTACCGCATCCCGCCTCCCCCAGATGGAACCCCGGTGACCAGAAGCCTCTACAAGCACAGCTCGAGTATGCGGGAACTAGGACTTTTCCTCAAAACCGCGCGGCCGCTTATGCGGCTGCGTGACATCTCTCTACATACAAAGTGATCCATGGGAAGTAAACCACCCAACGTTTCTCTCTGAAAATCATAGTTAAGTTTGGAGCATGGCCACAGCCCCAGAAACACAAGGACTTAATGCATAACCCAGCAGCTTGGAGCAGAAAAGTGAACGGGCTATGTGTTAATCCAGGCCATCATGACTGTCCGGAGGGGAAAGGGTGTTGCCCCATTCGCCCTCTCCTCTCTGGAAAGAAAGATGGCGGCCACATGGGAGCCTTGTGGACAGCAGGTATGAGCCGGGGGTGTGGGGGCAACTAAAACCTCATGGGAAGGGGGGCGTTCCGGTCCGTCCTTCACGCCCTAATGAGGTCACCAGTTGCCCCCCATGAGCGGCTCTCCAGCACGGCCACGGTCCCAGAAGCACAAGGACTTAATGCAGAACCCAGCAGCTTGGAGCAGAAAAGTGAAAGGACTATGTGTTAATCCAGGCCATCATGTCTGCCCGGAGGGGAAAGGGTGTTGGTCCCTTCCACCCTCTTCCCTCTGGAAAGAAAGATGGCGGCCACATGGGAGCCTTGTGGACAGCAGGTATGAGCCGGGGGTGTGGGGGCAACTAAAACCTCATGGGAAGGGGGGCGTTCCAGTCCGTCCTTCACGCCCTACCGAGGTCACCAGTTGACCCCCACGAGTGGCTCTCCTGCACAGCCACGGCCCCAGAAGCACAAGGACTTAATGCAGAACCCGGAAGCTTGGAGCAGAAAAGTGAACGGACCATGCATTAATCCAGGCCATCAAGTCTGCCGGAGGAGAAAGGGTGTTGCCCCATTCGCCCTCTCTTCTCTGGAAAGAAGGATGGCGGCTGCATGGGAGCCTTGTGGATAGCAGGTATGAGCCGGGGGAGTGGGGGCGACTAAAACCTCATGGGAAGGGGGGCGTTTCGGTCCGCCCTTCACGCCCTACCGAGGCCACCAGTTGCCCCCCACTAGCGGCTCTCCAGCACGGCCACGACTCCAGAGCACAGAAACCAATTTCTTAACTATCTGACTTTCAGTAGAAATACTTCCAGGGTCTATAAGTAAAATAGCAGAAATCCAAAACCGACATATAATTCTTGAACCCAGCTGTAGAAAGCAAATCACTTCACAATGCTTTTTCAGCATGTCTGATTTGGGGGTGTGGGGGTAAACTCTAAATAATAGTGGTGAATCTTTTATTGAAACAACGAATCTAATCAAAGCAGATAGAGTGTTAACTAGAATTCATCTGCCCCACAGGGACTGGGAGGGGTGGGGTGTGGGGTTTTATTGGGGTTCTTCATGGTAAAAAATAAGTTTTGGTAAAGGGAAATGTGCTTGATATTTGCATGACTGAGACCTAAACCTGAAAGCTTTGTAACCTTTCCCATGGTGATTCAATAAATAAATAAATTAAAAAAAAAAAAGCAGAAATGAAAATACACGGTGACTTTTTATGACACCATGGATAGATTGTTTCTATAATTTTTTTTTTGCTTTTGTGGGTCACACCTGGCAATGCACAGGGGTTACTCCTGGCTCTGCACTCAGGAATTATCCCCGGCGGTGCTCAGGGGACCATATGGGATGCTGGGAATCGAACCCAGGTCAGCCGCGTGCAAGGCAAATGCCCTACCCGCTGTGCCATCACTCCAGCCCCTGTTTCTATAAATTTTAAATTCCAGAGATTATAGGTTATAATAGGGATTACATAAACACACAACTTATATTTTTCTCATGTTGCCATGGTCTTGTGACTTAGCCTTTTCATTTTCAAATTTGACTCTGCTTCCTTTCACTCCTGACAAACCAGCTGACAATATATATCAAAATTCCATATTGCTTTCAAACTCCAAATGCAAAGGGTCTATATTTAAAGATAAGTTAGAGCTGTGCTTTGTTGATACTAACTAGCGACAAAAGAACTTCATGTCGTTCAAGCTTCTATTGCCTTCTGAATCATGCACGGTGAGAGGCCAGGATGAAGCCTCAGCTCCTCAATTCATTTTGGCAAAATGAGAGCAAGAAGCTGACTTTCACCCTCCCTCCTTCCTCTGAGACTCTGGCAGGAGTGAGACTTTCTCAGTATTTCCTGCCTTTGCAAGAATATTTGGTGTTGGGGGAAACTCCGGAACTAGACTCCATGGATATGCAGCCGTGACTGATTTCCTTCACCTAATTTCTCAGTTCCCTCCTCTAAATTGAGACGAATAACTGACTGACCTCTTTAGGTTGCCGTGAGACTCATGTGAGTTAATATGTGTAAGGAGCTTAGAACAGTGCTTGTAAGTGTGAACTGTGGGTACTACCAATTCTCTTTCCCTTGGGTTGGCCACCTGTCAACAGTCTTGAAGGCTTGCTGGAACACTTCCTAAACATTCCCCTCAAGCTCTTTATTCAAACGCTCAGGCCAACCTATGAATCAACCGATTTCATTCTATGCAAGAAGAGTCAAAGAGAATTAAATGGGTACTACTGGATACAGGGGGGTATGAATGTTTTATGAGGATCTTTATAAAAATCAGACACAATGTCCCTCCCTTTCAACAGAAGTACAAGAAGTCTTTGCTTAAGGGGAGTCCATATTTTATTTCTTTTCAATGAAACAATGTTCTTCTTAAAAGTCAACCAACGTCCCCTTCACTGCTATTCTTTATAATCTCCCACTCAAAATAATCTCCCACTAAGAAAATTGTCAATGTCTGCACAGTTTAAATAGTTTTGGCTCATTAAAAATCAGACATTTGACAAATCCATTAAGCTCTAGAGTTTCAATCCTAATTTCGCTTTGCAAACACATAACCTATATACAATGTTATGATTATGGTCATTTAAAACATCTTTCTAGCTAAAAATATTTCTCATTTTATTATCTCCTTTAAAAATAATACCTTCTGTGTTCTGTACACTTGAATAATTTGTCTTCAATATTGTAATTTCTTATTTACCTTCCTTAATAATGACTTGAACAGCACAATACTAGAAGAAAAAGTAGACTTAAACTTAATAGTTTCAGGATAAACAACAGAATTTATAAGGCACCTAAAAACCATGATGACACACATATTAGAAGTTCTTTTCACCAAAAGACTATAAAAATACTTTGGCTGAATGACCGTGTTTCAGATCTCTTTGCTCAGTAAATGTCACTAATGGAAAGCAAAAGGGTCAAAAGAAAAGATGTCAAGGAACTAAGAGAGAAAAGCCCAGAATAATCTGAAATTGGCCACATCCATCCTTCAAGGGCAGACTAATAGAAACAGGGAACCTCTGTTTTCACTCTATAGCTCCAATTCTTTGTGACCACTCTCTGTGTTCCTAGTGCAGTAGCAAATAATAAATTAGAGTGAATTCAATATAAGTATGGCCCAGTTCAAAGAGATGAAACTTTCAGTACAATTCAATTTTCTGTGGTTCACCTGCTAGTTCACAGCATGGGTGGGGGTGGGGATGAGCATCAGAGCAGAGGTTGCCATAAGACCATGAACTTACTAGCCAAGGCAGACACATATCAGTAATTTGATGACTTTTAATAGGCTACTTAATAGTAAAAATCAAATTAAAGATCGCCTTTTTTCCCAACAATTATACTCCTAGATATCTGTACAAGAGAATTAAAAAATAATGTCCACACGGTTTAGACATGAATGTCTATGAAATTATCCAGAATAGCCAAAAAGTAGAAATAACTTGGATGCTTACTATCTGATAAATAAAGTATGGTATACCAATACAATGGAGTATAATTTGCCAATAAAAAGGAAAAAACCATCCAAACCACAAGGGAATACCAAAAATATTATGCTAAGTGAAAGAAACCAATCACAAAAGACCATATATAATATATGGCTCCATTTATATGAAATGCATGGAATAGGAAAATGTATAGGACTCATATTAGTGACTTCTCAGAGCTAAGGGGAAGAAGTTAATGTTAATGGATCTGGATTTTTTATGGGAGAGTGATATCTAACATCTAAATTTAAAAGTTGATTGTAGTGATAACTGCATTTCTCTACATATATATATTAAAAGCTCATTTTAATAATGCACACTCAAACTATTATAATGAAATATCCCTTTGATAAAATAAATAAAATCTTCAACTTATATGCTATAAATAGGTTAAGGCTATAACATGTTCATGAAATATAAATGAAGTATATTTCAATAAAACTTACTTCCTTGCATGTGTGAGGCCTTGAGTTTGATCATTGCACTGCAAGAGGATAAAGTTCTTCAATAAAGCTCTTTTATAAAAAGTGACTTTTTTTCTCATCTGTTCACCAAATAGACATTTATTAATTGCTCTGAGTTACAGCGTCAGTAAAGTTCCTTTGTCTTTTGTGAGGGTACGTCAGAAATATTTCCAAATTGCCAAATAAGTGATTACCAATCAGGCTCAACCACATTGCTCAACCACTGAAGGTGTCATTCCTTTGGAAATTCATGGGAATGGTGTCCCCAGGTGTTGTGTAAAGCTAAATGTGCACCATCACGAGGGGTGATTGTGACCACAGGTCAGACACTGGCACGTGGCTAGTTCTTTCTTGGAACATCCTGTCTCTGTCGCCAAAGAGCCAGCTTGGTGTTTGGCTGGTGTGTAAACACACAAAAAATAAAAAGGCCGGTGGTCAGGCCGCTTCCCCACTCCAGGGAGGTCGATGGCAATGGTCAAGCGAAGGAAGGAAATGAGGCCAAGCTGGTTGGTCTTAGCAGTTTATTACATGGAAGAGATGTATGTCATGGAGGCCCCAGGATCTCTCAAGCACGTGCTCCTTTGTTCTCTCAGCTTCTGTCCTCAGCCCCATCTTCCCAGGTTCTCTGATGCATGAGTCCCCCCCGAGAGCCCTGAAATCTCCCTTATATAGATCATGGTGCTGGAGCAATAGCACAGCGGGTAGGACGTTTGCCTTGCACGCAGCCAACATGGCCGACCCGAGTTCGATTCCTCCACCCCTCTCAGAGAGCCCACAAGCTACCGAGAGTATCTCGTCCGCACGGCAGAGCCTGGCAAGCTACCCATGACGTGTTCTATATGCCAAACACAGTAACAACAAGTCTCACGAAGGAGATGTTACTGGGCCCGCTCGAGCAAATCGATGAACAACAGGAGGACCATGACCATGACATAGATCATGGTACCTCTAAAGGGCGCAATATAGTGATGTCATCAAAAGGAGTTACAGAAAGAACATAGAGGCAAAACATACATTGTTTCTTTATATCCACAGGCCAGTAATCTTGGCCTCACCTTTTAGAAGCTACAAGCACTTGGATTAGCACATTAAAGGCCAGTCTGCTAGAGCTTGGAATCTACATCTCCAAGACTAGCCTGCCTGGAGCCAAGCATCTACATCCCAGGATCAGGCCTGGCTTAGCACCTGGGATCTGCATACCTAAGGCCAGCTAGGTTCCTGTGAGATAAGGGAAACTGCCTCAATATACTGAAATCATTTACTGAAGGCAGTTTGAAGGGGAGAAAGTTCAGTCTCATCCAAGCTAGTCAGGACACACAGGAAAACTGCTTCTAGGACGTGTTTCTCCTCTCCTTGTCCAACCAACATATAAGCATACATAATATTAATCATTTTGTATGGACACAGTAAGAAATACCTTGAGCTTATAGAATTGCTCTCCCAGGGCCATCTTGATCTCAGACTGCAGTGCTCAGGCCAGATATTTTTCCTATTCCTAGTAGCAGGGTCCTAGTCTCATCGTTACTTTTGGATCATGACAGCATTTGTCTATGATCATACTCTTAACCTATAGTTAAGAATCGTGGCACCTTGGCCTGGCCCATCGCAATGCCAGGGTAGCACATAACTTACCGGCTTGCCCTGGTTCCATCCAGTCCCATGTCGGGATCCTGCCCTTGGGGCGCTAGGAAGTGAGGGCAACTGAGGCTTAAGTTGAGAAAGCAGATGCCCAGGAGTGAATAATATTCAAAGCCAATCAATTCCTAAGTTACAAAGCATAATATTAATTAATTGTCTTCCTGTATCTATACAAAAAGGACATTGCATTAAAGCAAACTATTCAAAAGACATAAGGAGAGGAGAAAGGCAATATTAACTTACAGTACAAGTTCAGTGTCCTAGAAGGATGAGACCTTACAAAGTGGTTGGGGAAAAGAGCACAAAGAAGTAGTTACTGACAAACAAAGTAATGGGAGTGACTCGGGAGCACTGTGATGGGTGCAACCTGATAAACCTAAGCTCCTTGTACTCCAACAGGCTGAATTTTATTTTTCACTTTACAGGTCACTGTCACTGTCCTCCTGTTGTTCATTGATTTGCTCGAGCGGGCCCAGTAACGTCTCCATCGTGAGACTTGTTGTTACTGTGTTTGGCATATTGAATACGTCACGGGTAGCTTGCCAGGCTTTGCTGTGACTTTACAAGTATTATTGAATATATTCCAATAAATTAGGATATGGATAGGGGATTATCAGCCAGACAACATGGCTTATTTTTAGCAGGTATTGCTAGCACTATTGGTAATCTATAAGGAAATGTTCCAGGATCAAGTCCACTGCCTTGACTCCAATGAAATTCAAATATTTATGAAAAAGATTTCAGTCAATCTTATATATAGGCAAATCATGTTTTCCTGAATATTTTGAACATTCTTTGAAAAATATTCTAATTGTCATACACTGTATGCTCTGAACTTTTTTGTCTTTTTTTGGGCTGTGAGGGTGGGGGGCGGGGATGACAGAGGTTGGGTCACACCCAGCTATGCCGAGGGCTTACTCCTGTTACTTGTGCTCTGTGCTCAGAGATCACTTCTGATGGGATCTGGGGACCTATGGGGTGCCAAGGATCAGACTTGTGTAGGCTGCATGCAAGGCAAGTACCTTATATCCACTATACTACCTCCCTGCTTCCTCGCTCTTATCTTTATGAACTTTTGCTTTGAATATTCAACTTTTTGGGCTTTTGAAATATAGTTAGCATGGCAAATATTTATAGATCAAATAAATTCGTGTTACTTTCCACCTCAACCTACAGAAATGGAAATAGCTGGTCTTTAAGCAAATGGCAGTGCACACACTTTTTCTTCTAAATGTCAGATTTAGAAGCCACTTGTCACATATATAAAATTTCATTTTTTCATTCAAAGGGTAAGAAAGCGGGGGGGGGGTGGTGTGGTGGTGATGGAATGACCAAACTGCAACATAGTTAGTATCTATGCAGATGAGTCATATGACTAATTCTTCAAAACTATTTGCTTTATTTAGTTTTAAAATTGTTATGATACATGTGATACTATGAGATACAAATAATAATGAACTATCTCTTGTCTATTACAATCCTACATAAACAATAAATACAATTAGGCCCCTAATCATATTATTTGTTCTCCTATTTATTTACAAGTGGCTTCAGAAAGGAAGAGATGGTGGAACAGGAAAATACTTGGGTCACAATGAATAACATTCTGTAAAGATGCTGCCTTTTGGTGGGAGGGAACCTGGGGTCATTGGAAAAGGGAAGTTGCGACTAGTGGTGGGTGTTGGAGCATTGTATGCTGGAACTTTGCTATGAATAACTTTGTAAACCATGGTACTTTAGTAATCATAATAAACAGATACAGCTTTGTGTGTGTGACATAAAGCATTCCATAGCCACTTCTCCAAATTCAAACTACTTTCACGAGTGAAACACTAATGTTCGGTGATATCAAAGCCTCCATGGAGATGACTGAGCAAAAATTACCCCTTCAGAGTTTACAGGTGAGAGCGATGAAGCTTCACAAAGCTGTGAAAGCACCCTGATAAACTTGATCTTTGAATATATTTTTCCGAAACAAAATGTTTCAAACAAAATATATCTCTTCTTTGGAAACGAATTGTTAATTTTTTTTATTTTTAATTTATTTCGAGGAGAAAGAATACTGACTTGGAAGTTCTCCTACCATCCTTCTTACCAACACAAACAATAGAGAAATTTAATTCCTCCTTTTTCACATGACAGGAGAGAAAAATCTCAAAACTAACCCAGAACCTAAATTATTCACAGGCAGCTGGTCTCCTTGCAAGGTAGGAAGGCAAGGATAAGAGGCAGGGCAAGAGCCGGTTGGCCCTCAGTTCCATAGTTCAACTTCAGAAAACACAAAAGATACGGAAACTATATGGAAAGGCATTTTTCATTGTTATTGCAGAGAGAAGAGAATGAGTTCTTCTATTATTTCATCACTGTCACTGTCACTGTCCTCCCATTGTTCATCGATTTGCTCAAGCGGGCCCAGTAAGGTCTCCATTGTGACACTTGCTACTGTGTTTGGCATATCAAATACGTCATGGGGAGCTTGCCAGACTTTGCCATGAGGGTGAGATACTCTTGGTTGCTTGCCAGGCTCTCTGAGGGGGGGTGGAGGAATCGAACCTGGGTCCGCCAGGTTGGCCACGTGTGAGGCAAATGCCCTACCCACTGTTCTATTTACTGAAATTTGCTTATTGTGCTGGATCCTAAAAGTCATGAAGGAACGGGTCACAGGAGGGTTATGTAAGAAGGTGGGTAGAGCAGAGATGAAAGATTGAGGTATTTGGTGCTTTCTGGGTTTGACAGGCCTGGCCGGGCAGCATGAGAACTTGGGTGTCGGAGAGGAGAGTGGAGGAGGGGGTGGACGGAGAGACAAAGGGGCAGCCCTGCGCCTTTACTCAAATGTCAGGCCCACCCGCTCAGCTCTGAAACCGATGGTAATCACAGCCCTCTTTCTGCTAGCAGATGTTGAGCCTCCCAGTCACTGCATCCGACCACGTTTTTTTTTTGCAATCTGAGTAAAATCCCTGGTATTAACAAGAAAAGAAAGTTGAAAGGCTGCTCCTGCTGAACCGTAATCAACTCTCTAGGCCTATGTTTTTTTAATTTGCTTCGTGCCATTTTTCTACAGCCTCTGCTCAGAAAGAGCTCGCATGTTCTCTTGATTTAAAAGCAAATGCTAACTAAAGATTATAATCAAAAAAGAAACATCCTACATACCTCATGTGTCCTTTACCAATGTAATTATATCTCATTTCTTTGCCAAAACAGATAACTTTCTTTAAAATAAAATAAATTTATGCACACACAGAAATCAGTGATACAAGTCATGTATGTGTATACGTATATGTAAAGTAGAAAGAAAAATCATGGCAACAATTTAAATTTTAAAACATTAATAGTCAGAAGGGCTAGAGTGATAGCACAGCGGGTAGGGTGTTTGCCTTGCACATGGGCCAACCCCTGACTCAGGTTCGATTCCCAGCATACCACATGGTCCCCCAAGCACTGCCAGGAGTAATTTCTGAGTGCATGAGCCAGGAGTAAGCCCTGTGCACTTCCCGGTGTGACCCAAAAAGAAAAAGAAAAAAAACATTAATAGTCAGAGGCTGAAGAAATAGTGCAGCAGATAAGGCAGTTACTTTGCTTGAGGCTGATCCAGATTTGATCCCCAGCAGTGAATATGGTCCCCCACTGCACTGCCAGGAATAATCCCCGAGCATAGACCCAGGAGTCAACCTAAAGCACTGAACACCACCAGGTTTGGGACAAACTGCTCCCCTTCAAAGAAAAGAAAATGAATAATCACTATTATTGAGCATGAAGATAGATTTTGAGAGGCTCGAGCAATGGTACAGTCGGGAGGGCCTTGCACACAGCTGATCCAGGCTCAATCCCCAGCACCTTCTATGGACCCCAGCCTCCTCAGCAGGAATGATCCCTGCTGCACAGCCAGAAGTAAGCCCCGAGCCAGGAGTAAGCCACAGCTTACACACACACACACACACACACACACACACACACACACACTGAATCTCCAGATAATTCAAGCAGAAAGAGAAAAGAAATAAGCAATCCTGTGGTCTTGTAGCAAGAAGCAAAGATCTTAGTTTCCCTAAGAGAGAAACTTCCTTCCACACACCAGGTTAAACCCAATCCTATTAATTTAGGAAATGTTGCTTTCAGTCTCTCTCTCTCTCTCTCTCTCTCTCTCTCTCTCTCTCTCTCTCTCTCTCTCTCTCTGTGAGTGTGTCTCTGTCTCTCTCTGTCTCCCCTGTTTCTCTGTCTCTCTGTGTTTCTCTCTGTCTCTGTCTCTCTGTCTCTCTCTGTCTCTCTATTTCTCTCTCTGTCTCTGTCTCTGTTTCTCTCTCTCTGCCTCTCTATGTCTCTCTCTGCCTGTCTCTGTCTCTCTGTTTCCCTCTGTCTCTCTCTGTTTCTCTGTTTCTTTCTCTCTCTCCCCCACCCTCTGATTTCAATCACATGAACTAGCTAAGATGTATTTCATGAACATTCTCTTATCCGTTTAATCCTTCCTCATTTCTCCAAAGTCTTAGAAACTCCAGACTGAGGAATTGTAACTTAGCCTTCCTCATCTCCCCAGCAGCCCGGCACATCCTCGAAACCCACAGCACATTCCCAGCAGCATTATCTCAATGCAATAGGTTATACACGGTGGATTAAGAGATGAAAGGGGAGGCGACATATCCTAATTCTTAATCTTCTGCTATTTCTACTCATGGAGGAAAGACATTTCAGTAGAGCCCCTCTAAAAAATTACACACAGCAGATATCCAAGATAGAACAAAGACAGTCAGTTCTTTCAAAAATCAGCAAAAGTAATAAACCAAATAGGTCTACAGACTTATAGACTTTGCAACTCTTCTTTCACCAAGAAATAGAAAAATAGAAGACCTCAGCTTAAAAAAACAAAAACCAAAAATCCCCCTCAGTGTCCAGAGATGAATTGGATTTTGTTGCCATTAAGCTGGTTTACAAGAAATGCAGTAATCTGACGCTCTGAGACCAAATCTCTTTAATAATGGCGGATCAGCATTTAGAGAACTATAGAAAACATATTCTAGGTCAGACCTTCCGTTTTCCGTGGAGGTCAAAGAATTGAAGCAAAAGGCTTGGGAAGTCTAGGAAAAGAGTGAAGTGATCACTACTACCGCTTCTCACACATGCTCCTCTAGTCTCCTCAGGTAAGAGATTCCTTAAAAGCAAAGAGCATTTTTCTAAAAAATTGCTCCACTCAGATCCCAGAGTGTCTCCTATGTCTCTTTTTTCCATCTGCATTTTTCATTAAAATGCATGTAATAGAAAACTCCACTGCCATGGCTGTCTTTTTAGATAGTTCTGTATGCTCACGTAGATTAGGTTTAGAAAAAAAATCATCAAAAGATGCAAATGCCTATGAATAAGGAAAGACCTTACAACAATAACTATAGGACATTGTTAAAAGATACCAAGGGCTGATACAAAGGGCTGATATGTAGTTCTGCAGTAAAACACTTGTATGTGTCAGCTCCTGGATTTAAGGTCTGGCATCACCCCCCCCACACACACACACACCAAGACATTAAAAAATAAAAATATATTCCATGTTCATTGATGAGGAAAATTAAATATAGTTAAGTGACTGTCTTATCAGAAGCAAAATAGGAATGATGCAATACCCACTAAAATCCCAATGATATTTCTTAAGAAAATAGGACCAAAAAAAAATCCTTAAAATTTATATGGAAGCACAAAACATCCCAAGTAACAAAAGAAATCTCAAGAAAAGGGAGAAAAAATGGAGGAATCATGTTACCCAACTTTAAACTATATTACAAAGTGACAATCACTAAAATAGTGTACTGCAATAAAAATAGATACATGGATTGATGAAATAGAATTCAGAGTCAAAAAATAAATTTATAATATAATTTACAATATATCAACACAGTTAATGACCAAGAATGGGTGATACAAAGAAAAAATGAAGGACAACAATATGAAGATAAAGGGTGCCAGAAAAAAAATGATAGTTATGTGAAAAAGATTGTAACTAACTCTACCTTTATTTTAAACATAAATTTAAAATGGATTAAAGAGCAGGAACTGAGACCTCTAACTATAAAATACATGGAAGACAACTTAGACAGGCATTCTAAACCACTGCACTATCTTTCAGGGCCATTTATTTTATTTCGCCATTTCCCCCCACATTTATGACACTAAGATTTACCAAGATGAAGTAATGTGGTCCAGGTCACACAACTCAGGTGAAGCAGAGACAAGATGCAAAACCAAAGGTCTAAGTCAGGAGCCTCTAGGAAATAATCATCAATACTTCCCAGGGAATCAATCCTGATGCTCACGTACCTGGGTGCTGCCTTTATCTCTGTTTAGGAGTCAAAAATAAAGATGCTCCCTGCTCTGTTTCTCAGATATTCTTTCAACTGTATCGCGCTTGGGAACAGGGAGTGTTAAATAAAAAGGTTTATTTTAATACATTTTCTTATTATTGGCAGTTAAGCCCGTCCTGGGTGCGTTTAAGCGACACTTTTTTATTTGGCCACTCCCAGCAGTTCTAGGAGTGAGGGGCCACTTCTGATGGTGCTCATTCAGGCAGTGCTTGGGGCCACCAAGGTCACACCCAGGAGTGCTGGTGGGGGCCTTGGGACCTTTTTTGTTTCAGGCATCAAACCCAGGGTCTCGCCCAGGAAAAGCGCGTGCACTACCACCTGACTTACATCCCAGACCCCATGTGCCATTTCTGACTGGGAAGAGTAGAATCCTGAGTATAAATGCAGTGCATTCAGTTCCTCTTTGGCTAATATTCCAGTTGTACCTACCTTTGAATTAACTACAAATGGCCATGAGAAAAGAAGAAAGGTAATAATTATAAACTGTCTATAGGTAACCTTAGAAATGTAAGGCCCCATAAAAAAAGATAACCATAGGCCAGGAGCTAGCTCAGAGAGCCAAAACAATGCTTTGTATTCTGTAGCCTGGAGTTCAAACCTCAGCAACACATGGTCCATTGAGCACTAGCAATAAGCAATCTCCTGAGCACTGAGCCAGGAGGAGCCTCTAAATATCACTGGATGTGGCCCCCAAAAAACAACCAACCAAAAAAAACCCCCAAAGATATCCATAGCAGATTGAGTTATTCAGAGGTATCTTTTTTTTTTCTTCTTGGTTCACACCCAGCATTGCACAGGGGTTACTCCTGGCTCTGCACCCAGGAATTATCCCTGGCGGTGCTCCGGGGGCCATATGGGATGTTGGGAATAGAACCCGGGTCGGCCGCGTGCAAGGCAAACGCCCTACCCGCTGTGCTATCGCTCTTGCCCCAGAGGTGTCTTTTTTGATAAAAAAAAAATTACTGTTATCTTCTAGTATGAACATAAGGAAATTTTTAAAAATAATAAAAATGGAGGCACTCACAAACATTTTTTACCTCTTCCCCATAATAATATATAACCAGAGCACAGCATGGGAATTCGATAACCGTGGCAAAATTTGGAACCTGCTTTCAATGAAAATGTAACCAGAAATTGACTGAAGAACTTTGTATTAACATTTCTACTTTCTATTTATGGCATTACTGACGGGCTATGATCTTCGGTAGCTGTCTCATTTATGTCTCAGAGAAGTGAATGTCTTAAGTGAATTAAATTCTGCTTGAAGTGTGGCATGCTATATACCCACTCTTGGCTTTGTGGCTGATACTCTAACAAAATAATGAATTTAGCTGCAGCCTAGAGAACGTGTCCTTGGCAAGAGACTTCTTGGCATTTCTGGTCGCATTGGTTAAGTGGCAGATGTATTTCCCAAGAGCTTCTTTAGCTGTTGAAGGTGGGAGCAATCCATCAGGTCATACAGTTATTCTTTTAGAGACAGGTCAATCTCCTTCAGAAAGGGTTGTATAAAATGTGACAATGCATTCATAATTTTCAGCCTGTGAAAAACTCTCACCTTTAACAAAAAGCATTTTTAAAAAGTACAATTTACTTGATTATACATTGTTTTTCTCTTTTTATCCTTAGTCCCCCCTCCTCAACACACACACACACACACACACACACACACACACACTACTTATCGTGCCATCCAAAACTGTTTCTCTGATCTGTGGTTAATTTTTAGTGTTGACAGTAACTTACTACCTAAGTACCATATTAAAGGAATCATTTCCCTTAGAGTAGAATGAATAGCCTTTTCTATTTCATGAGAACTGGCTTTCAAGTAATGGTTTGTGGGTCTAAAAGCATGTTTCTACACTGGGCTTTTAAGGAAACCCAACAAAGTAGACAGACACAGTGCACTGAGTGTCTCTGAGTCCAGGCTAAGATCACTTAGTCTTTAAGTCTCTTTCCTATTCTGAAATGGAGCTTAGAATAAGACTCACTTCATAGACACATTATAGAGAAAAATGAATGAATTGTTATAGTACATAAAGTTGGGTACATGTTAAATGCTAATTAAGAGCAAGCTGTGATTGTAAAACAATTACTCTAAACAAGTACTGTATAACAGGTACTCAGAGGCTGGAGCAACAGCACAGCGGGTAGGGTGTTTGTCTTGCGCACTGCCTACACGGGTTCGAAACCCGGCATCCCATATGGTCCCCAGAACACAGCCAGGAGTGATTCCTGAATACAGAGTCAGGAGTAACTCCTTAGCATTGCCGGGTATGACCACAAAGAGCCACAAAAAAAAAAAAAAACCTCAACCTAGGTACTCAATAAACCAAGGCAGCATCATTCCAGTTTCCTTCTAGGAGTTTCAGTTAAATTGCTACCATAGAAAGAACTTGAACTTCATGAACTTATTTTCTCTCGTGGGTGGACGTAACAAATATACAACTACAGAGGAAAAAATAAAGTAGGAAAACACTTAGACAAAGAAACTACACAAACTGCTTTCACAACGAAGGGTTAAAGAGTAGTGTGAGATGTTACAACAGACAGACAAGCGCACGCGCAGGAAGAAACTGCTCTAGATGTGGTGACTTTGGCTGAAAGGGTCACATCATTTGCCTGCGAGGCAGTAAACTTTTGGGAAGATGCCAGACTAAAAATACTGACAGGTGCCATTTGGGCATCCTCATGCTACCAAGCAAATATTGACACTGGTGGGCACCATGGTGGGGTGTTTCCTCCAACCTACTAGAGCCAACAAATGAAGGCCACTGAGAACATGACTGGTCCCTACGATGCGGCCATTCATCACAGTTCTGTGCCAGATTAACTGTCCCACCTACCCGGCATACTGAGTGTCAGTCAAGAGCCTCGACTACAGTGACAGGCACATGTAAATGCCGTATAACCCTATCACCTAGCTCTGGGGGTCAGTGGACACCGCATTCTTGGATTTCATGAGAGTGTAAGTGAAAAAGTATTAGAGATTCTAACTTGCTCCTCACATGTATGTACTCTTCTTTTTATTATTGGTTTTTGGGCCACACCTGGCAGTGCTCAGTGCTTACTCCTGGCTTTGTGTTTAGGGATCACTCCTGGGAGACTCACGGGACCATAGGCAGTGCCAGGGATAGGACTGGGGTGGGCCACGTGCAAGGCAAGCACCCTACTTCTTGTACTATCTTTCAGGTTTTATCTTTCACATACGGTCACGTTCACAGTCCTCCCATTGTTCATTGATTTGCTCGAGCGGGTCCAGTAACGTCTCCATCGTGAGGCTTGTTGTTACTGTGTTTGGCATATTGAATATGTCACGGGTAGCTTGCCAGGCTTTGCCGTGCGGGAAAGATACTCTCGGTAGCTTGTCGGGCTCTCCGAGAGGGGCGGAGGAATCGAACCCGGCTGGGCCGGGCCGGCTGCACGCAAGGCAAACGCCCTACCGCTGTGCTATCACTCCAGCCCATCTTTCACATACAGTCTTTTTATTTTTTTTCCACCAAAACACTCAGATCACATCCTGTCCCTCTAACTCTCCCAAAGGAAGAGAAGAATGATCTTCAATGGTAAAAGGCAGTTGCCAAAGGAACACTTAGAGCTAGCTTCAAACTCAAGAGAGAATACATTGCCCCTCCTTGTAGTTCTGGGTACTCTACATCATCAGAGGAAATTCTCTAGTAACAAATTAAAGAAATGATCCCTGAAAGTATAGTCCTACCTATACTCTTGTTATAACCTCTCGCTCCCCGCTGAGTATCCTCCCTCTCCATCCATCCATCCTAAGAAATGCTCTACAGTACTGTATGTCTGAGGTTGAGCCAGGTCTACTTAAAGGATGGAGATGGGAAAGAAAACAGCAGTCCTCTGAGAACACACCTGGGTTTCATCATGCCCATAGACTCCTGTGTCCTCGAAGAAGAGTCAAGGACAAGCTTTCTGGAATGAACTCTGGATGTGACATTCTTGACCATGTCCCAAGGAACAAACCATCATCTTCTGAGGGCCCATTAACTGCTAGTCCAGATGACCTAGAGACAGAATTAGTCCAGATGACCTAGAGACAGAATTCCTGCTAAGGTCAGCCACACACAGCTTTGAAAAAAAAACTCATGGAATCACACAATAATTAAGCTTCTAGGCACAAATCATTGTTAATGTTTGGCAAAAAAGAATAACTATTTTCCCTAAAGAGCGAAAACTCCAATTCTTTAAATTGTTAGTTTGTTTAATGTTGTTTGTTTGCAGGATCTGCCAGCAATCCTCAGCTATGCCAGATGTTTCTGTCCTCTGACCTGCTGAGAGAGTCAGTAGCGCTGGACACACCAGTTACCTGAAGTGGTCAGTGGTACCTGGGACCCTCCAGGGCCACTCCCATGTGTGTGTGTGTGGAGGGGGTGGGAGTCAATGCTATATCAGGCAGTTACCACAGGGGGAAGTTTATGAAGTGCCAACAACCCCTGGGCATCTTTTTAGCCACTTGTTTATTATTAAACACAAAATATTTTCATGTTTTAACTTTTTAAAAATCGTCCTGTACAATTATAAGTGAAAGAGATGCACAATTATTTTTTCATAACCAAATGTCTTCATACCTCTGTATGTCAAGAATTATAAGCTCTAAATAGAACATTTTTCCAGAATTTTATGAGCAAGAACTTGGCTGACCATTTCTTGGCATTTTTTTATATTAAATTTCAATCTTCCTTCCCATTTCGTCAACCACCCATTGTCTTGTCTTTTCAAATAAAATCAGCTTCATTTAAACGGAAATCTTTCCTGCCTCTGATCTAGAAACCTGACCTATCTAAAATCCAAGTTAGGAGGTTAAGGGCAAAAGCGGGAAAGCGACAACTGAGACTAAAATGTGCAACCTGGGTGGCCTTGTTGTGACCAGCGTATTATGTGTCTTCTCTGTCATCACCCTTCACTTACTCCCCATTCTCCAACCTGCACCTTAACTCTCTGCAGACGTTAATCTTGTCAGTTCTGAAAGTTGCTGGCCATAATCTACAGTCACAAGTAAAAGTTCTCTCATTAAATATTGTGATGTTTCTATCACCATAACAAGCAAAACATGGTACCGTGTCAAATTACAAATAGCCTTAACAACATCATCTTTGCTGATTTACTGTCTGAATTTTCAACCTACTAATTTTAAAAACAAAGCCAAGCTAATAACAGAAAACAATAACTAAAGAATAGATAAAGAAAATAGTACTGGGAATTCTAAAACTTGTGCCAAAAAAATTACAGTCAAGAAGCAAAAAATTCTACAGTGTGTTTGCTTTTCCCAAGAATGCTGCAGTGAACACATTAACATGGGCATTTCTCTTAAGTTGAAACCTTAGAGAAATTGTTGAATTAAAAAGAATGTGAATTTGTCACTCTAATTCTTCCCAGTGTTCTCTCAGTCGCTGCTGTAGTAATCAATATTTCTAGTAGCAATGCACTGGATCTGTGCCCTATACTGTAAAACGTTTTTCCTCACTCTTGCTAAAATCTTAACAAATGGCTAAAAATTATCCCAGCTTTTTTACTATGTTTGGGCCACACCCAAAAATGCTCAGATGCTCAGGACTTACCCCTGGCTCTGGGCTTAGGGATCATTCCTGCTGGGGCTCAGGGGATCACATGGGATGCTGGGGGTCACATGCAAGACAAGCACCTCACCTCCACACAATCACTCTGCTCCAAGTCTCAGATTTTCTGATAGAATCCGATCACTCTGCCAGCTAAGTGGCATTTCCAGGGGTTTGAATCTTGTTCTTTAAACTAGAGAACTGGTAGCTCTTAGGGAATATTTTTTTTTTAATTTTCTGAATTCGGGGCTGGAGGGATAGCACAGCAGGTAGAGCATTTGCCTTGCACATGGCCAACCCGGGTTCCATTCCCAGCATCCCATATGGTCCCCTGAGCATCGCCAGGAGTGACTCCTGAGTGCAGAGCCAGGAGTAACCCCTGTGCATCGTCAGGTGTGACCCAAAAAAGCAAAAATAAATAAATAAATAAATAAATAAATAAAGTTTCTGAATTTTTTAATTTATACAGTTTTTGCTGTCTGTATTTCCTCTTGTCCCACTGCCTAAAATACCAGAATCAGCCCAAATCAAGCCTATCCTTCTGCATTACTATCTCTAATATTAGTTACAGAAAAACTGGGTGTACACCTTAGACAGCCTTACAACCAAGTGGTTTCTCTAAAGTCTGATTCAGATTTCCTGTGTAACTAAGATCTGTGTAACTAGGGTTTCAGCAGGCCTCAGAGTCAATGAAAATTATTAACAATATGACCAGCTTTATCATGATTGAAGGATAGGCCTTCATCTTGAGCCTTCCACTTTCTCTGCACTTAGTTCCTTGAAGTTCACCAACTGGGGATTCATTTAAAGCAGACCCTCCTTAGCATTACGAAAGTCCAAGAGGGGCAATCCTCAACAAGCCTAGCTCTAGTTTAAATCAAGGGGGCTGGAGCGATAGCACAGCAGGTCGGGTGTTTGTGGCCTCCCAAAATAATAATAATAATATAAAAGAAATCTTTGCTTTGCTGCTTTGCTGCTTCTTGCCAATATTTGCTCTATAGATCCATGGTCACTCTCTTTCATCTGTAACTTAAAGTCAAAGAAGGCTGGGCTTGAATACCAGACCGTGAAAAGGTGTGATTTTTTTTGTTAGGGGACCAGATACCCAGCGATGCTCAGAAGTATCTCCTGGTTGTGCACTCAGGAATCATTCCTGGCAGTGCTCAGGGATGATATGGGATATTGGGGCTCGAACCAGGGTCAGCTGTGTTCAAGGCAAGTGAAGCTCTGTGTTCTTGAGCAGTTCACTAACTTCTCTAAGCCTCAGTTTACTCATCCTCAGTTTACTTATCCATATGATGGGAATTATATGCTTTCCTCTTCAAATCCTGAGGGAGGACCAAGAGGAGCACCCAGCACAATGGTTGACACTCAACACATCTGCAACAAGTACTATTCCTCTACACAAATTTCTTTCTATCCCTTTCCTAGAAGAGACACCAGTCATTATTATATCAGTACATTACTTCTTTTTTAAATTTATTATAGTTAAGGTAATGTGTTTACAATGATGTTGATTTTTTATGATTTTTTTTATGTTTTGGGTCACCCCAGACAATGCTCAGGAGTTACTCCTGGCTCTGCACTCAGGCAGTGCTCAGGAACAATAGGATGCTGGGGATTGAATTTGTTCAGCCTTGTGCAAGGCAAACACCCCACCTACTGTACTATCACTCTGGCCCCCATCTTTGTACACACAATTAGTTCAGTTCATCATCACCAAAGTTAGTTTACTTTCCTCTTTTAGTGAAATAAAATAGTTTTATTTAAAGAAATAAATACAAGGGAGAGAGAGAAAAAAGTTTCTCCAGAGGAGAAATAAAACCTATTTTTATTTTTTCTTAGACTATTGTTTCTTCAACCCAACTGAAGTCTATTCCTTTCTATCTCTTACTAATGTTAAAAAATAAAGTGTTGGGAGGATCCTCCCAGGATGGGAAAAGCATGCGGAAAGTAGACTATAGACTAAACATGATTGTCACCCATTGCCTCTTTTGCAAACCACAACACCGAATAAGAGAGAGAGAGAACAAAAGGGAATGCCCTGCCACAGAGGCAGGGTGGGATGGGGGGATGGGGGGTGGGAGGGATACTGGGATCCGTGGTGGTGGGAAATGGGCACTGGTGGAGGGATGGGTATAAAAGAAGAAGAAGAAGAAGAAGAAGAAGAAGAAGAAGAAGAAGAAGAAGAAGAAGAAGAAGAAGAAGAAGAAGGAGGAGGAGGAGGAGGAGGAGGAGGAGGAGGAGGAGGAGGAGGAGGAGGAGGAGGAGGAGGAGGAGGAGGAGGAGGAGGAGGAGGAGGAGGACGAGGAGGACGAGGAGGAGGAGGACGAGGGGGGGGAGGAGGGGGAGGAGGAGGGGGAGGAGGGGGAGGAGGAGGGGGAGGAGGAGGAGAAGGAGAAGAAGAAGAAGAACAATAACAACAACTAGGAGGAGGAAAAACAGGAGGACAAAGAGGAAAGAAGAATGAATAATAAAGAACAAGAAAGTCAGACCTGAGCTGTGTCAAAAAGGAATATATCTCTTGATTCAAAAAAAAAATTAGCAAGAGAGTATTGGGGAAGTTGTCTACCATAGAGGCAGGGTGAGAACTGGGATGGGGGGGCAGATATTGGTGGTGGAAAATGTGCACTGGTGGAGGGATGGGTGTTCCATAATTATATGGCTAAATCTCAAACATGGAAGCTTTGTAACTCTATCTCTTGGTGATAAAAAATAAAAGTAATGTGGAGTTCATGCCCAATCCAATCAGCTTGATCAAGGACTGAACAAATAGCAGTATCCTACATTATTTAAGAAAAAAAAAAGAACGGTGGTGAGAAGGTATAATGGTGATGGGACTGGTATTGGAATATTAAATGCAATAAATTTTAAACAACTTTATGAAAATTTAAATAAATAATTAAAAAAAGAAAAAAAAAGAAAGTTAAAGGAGCTAAGTCTTTTTGGTACTGGTGGGGTGGGGGTTGGGGCCACCCCTAGCAGGGCTCAGAACTTACTCCCGACTCAGGCAACAAGGGACCACATGTGGTGCCAAAAATCAAACCTACATGCAAGGGTGCTTTCTCCCTGTGCTAACTTACTTTCCCCTCAAAAGTCTTTTATTGCCCTTAATATATGGCAATATAATTTTTGTTGTTGGTGGTGGTGGTATTGTTTAACTTTTTTAAACAATTTTTTTTCGGATTCTGAACTTAGACTAATTGTTACTATTACAAAGTAAATCTTGTAGCATCGTCCATGATTCAGTGCATTATTATTATTATTGACCAGAAGGCTAATGCATCCAGAAGCAGCAGGGCCCCTTTTTCTGCTTTGGACAAAAAAAAAGAAAAATCTTACAGATATTGTAGAGTTTCTCAGTGTCCAGCCTGGCTAACATTGCTCAGTTTCTGAGGAAGTATTTGGTTTAGGTTTAGGTTTAAAGGCAAAAGACTCCTGATTTGTACAATTGACTTTTAACCGAGATGCCTTATCTCACTTACAATAATAAATTGCACTGTGTCCTAAAAATCTACAAAGCAAGTTAGAAGAGAACATGAAAGAGGGAGCAGCTGCCACAGAAGAAGAGAAAAGTCCCTTTCCTTTCAGTTTATCTGGCTAGGCTGGGATAATGTCCTCCACACACTGTCCATCACTGCCTCTCTCGGGTCAGGCTCCGGTTTGACCCGAAGGCCCAGACGACAAAGGGCAAACAATGCTAAATTCAATTTTAGCTGATCCTTCAAAGAATAAAAATATATTCTCTAAGGAGCCTGTTGAAAACACCCCATGGGTCCCACATTTTTCATTTTTGACATGTCAGACCTTGTGTTCACATTATGATATAATGTCACAGGGAAAATCAGGATAGAGAGAGCAGAGGGAAACAAGTGAACAACGCTCCAGCGTCTCATTTTCTGTTCCCAGTACCAGGAATTTACCTCATCCCTGGATCCACTTTAAATTTTTATTTTCATCTTGCGGCTCGCAGAAACTTGGTTAGAACCAATGGGCAACTTGTTCAATGAAATAAGTTAGAGGGAGAAGAACAAATACCAAATGATCTCACTCATCTGTGGCAGATAGAGAAACAAAACAAGAGAATAGACTTATCCAAGGATGACAAACCTTAGGGCTTGTACTGCAAAATGAAGATTACCAAGCAGAGGGCGGAGGGAGAGAAAGAGGCAGACGTGTGACACAGGGTCAGTAGACATTGGTGGTAATGAAGACGTAGTGATTTTATACATCAAAGCCACAAAATCACTGCTATAGTCACCATGTTACCTAAATAACACATAACCAAAAGGAAATAAATATATTGTTATTTTCAAAAACAACACTTTCCTGTTTACCACATCAATGGCTTTCCAGGAGTTAAAAAAAAAAAAAAACTTAATTCAGGCCTTTTAGGTCTGGCATACTTGATAACTTTTCTTTAGTTGGGGTATAGTTTGGGCCTCAGTTGTCCAGGGGCTACTCCTGGCCCAGTGCTCAGGGGGAAGCTCCCGGTAGAGATTGCGGGCACGTGTGCTACTGAGGATTAAGCTGGGGCTTCGTGCATGCGAAGGAGATGCTCAGTCTGTTATGCTTTCCTTCTGGCCTTGGTTAAAGTGTTCAAAATACATTTTTATTAATAAAAAGTAAAATTATGCTTCCCAAAGTCAATAGATTGGATAATAATCCCACGATCAATGAACTTTTAAGCATTTTTGCCAAATTCCTTGATTTCTGTGTTGGCACAGATCTTCTAAGAAAGCCAGCTAAAATGGAACTGCATGTGGAAGCCTTGTGCCGGGAGAAATACCTGCACACAGTAAAGGAGAGGAAGGTCAGGAGCAGGGGTGCAGGATTGTCTTACCACATGCAGGTCTGATACCTGTTTAAGACAGAGGTAGACATGGCAGCTGACTTAGGAGGAACTTTACCCTGCAATGCAATTCTGAGAAGTTTGCAATTCTGCAAACCTGGCCAGGCTGCTGGGAGACCCCGTGCAAAGACCTCAGACCTTCACACAGGCCTTAGCAGCAGGTAGTGCACAGACTCTGGTTGGATACGCAGGTGCTATGCGCCAGCCGTGCTAGAGCTTTCAGATACCATCTGATCTTTTCTGGAGATAAATTAAGGGGCTATAGCTAGGAATGAATATCAAGCCCTGGAGACTCGAAATACTAGTGGAAATCGGTTGTCAGCGATAAAACTAATAATGCTCATGGGATAAATGAAGTTTGGTTCCAAACTGATGTGAGTGCGTTTTTGTAGGCTACCGCAAGGACCTTCACTGTGGTTATTTCCTTAATACTTTAATGTGGAATTGAAGTAGGCTTGCTTGGGAACTAGTTAAATCTCCTTACTGGAGTGTGGCAGAAGATCGAATAGTGGAGTGGTGCTGTGTGTATTAATAGTTAGACCTAGACTAATTGGTAGCACTGTCCTCCCGTTGATCATCGATTTGCTCGAGCGGGCACCAGTAACGTCTCCATTGTGAGACTTGTTGTTACTGTTTTTGGCATATCGAATACATCACGGGGAGCTTGCCAGGCTCTGCAATGCGGGCAGGATACTCTCGGTAGCTTGCCAGGCTCTCCGAGAGGGACGGAGGAATGGAACCTGCAAGGCAGACGCCCTACCTGCTGTGATATCATTCCAGCCAGACTAATTAGTAGGTAGGATAATTGGGATAGAACAACTTAAGCAACCACTTACTTTTTTTTCTTTTTGAGTCAAATCCTGCAATGCACAGGGGTTGCTCCTGGCTCTGCACTCAGGAATTACTCCTGGCAGTGCTCAAGGGAGCATATGGGATGCTGGGAATCGAACCCGGGTTGGCCGTGTGCAAGGCAAATGCCCTACCCGTTGTGCTATTGCTCCAGCCCCGCTACCACTTACTTTCAAAGCCTCTGAGAAGCAGGTATACAAAAGGCAAGAACAGATCAAAACTCAGCTGTGCCTAAAGATGAACCAGATCTAAAATGTACAAGTGTTCCTGATAACAGGCTTCTGAAATCTAGAATAAAAATAGTGCCAGGGGCTGGAGCGATAGCACAGCGGGTAGGGTGTTTGCCTTGCACGCAGCTGACCCGGGTTCAATTCCCAGCATCCCATATGGTTCCCTGAGCATCGCCAGGAATGATTCCTGAGTGCAGAGCCAGGAGTGATTCCTGAGCATCGCCAGGTATGACCCAAAAAACAAACAAACAAACAAACAAAATAGTCCCCAGAGGCTGGGGAATGAGCTGAGACCATGTTTGTCATGCAGGAGCCTGGTTAGATGTCATAGTCCTCTGACCACCCCCAGGGAAGGCCCCTGAGCACTAAGCCAGGAATAAGCCCTGAGCACAGTTGTCTGTGGCCCCAGTGCAAACTGGAATAGGTACCAAGAGTTAAGTCCACTGAAGAAGCTGTCTGAACTCTGTGCCCACAGTCCTGAAATCTTCTCGGTCTTTTGGCAGAAGTCACCAATAGCTTTTGCTCAGAAAAGTAACTCATCCCTCCCGACAAATAGAAGTTGCTAAGAGCTGCTAAGTATTGCATTGCCTGTGTATCTGGCTCTTGGACATTGTCTTATTGGTTTGTATCAGTCTGCACTTTTACTGCCAATTGTAAGCTTACATTGTTGTAATGTGGCTTGCGATCAATTTCCTTCAATGAAACTGTGATTACATATACAATTGGCTTGAGCTGTAAGCTAAACCTTTCCACTAGGATAGGAGGTAGTTCTTTGGAGATCCAAATCACATATTACAAGGAAGGCCACACAGAAGCTCTTGGAACTTCCTCTATCCTAGCCCAGACAGTAACCAAAAGCACAACCACGCCCCTAGAAGAATTGCCAAGATGAGTGTCACTACCAGACTTAAAAGATGCAGGTGTGACAATTCCCAGCATTTCACTGAACTGGCCTGTGGGGCCTATGCAGAAGATAAATTCATCTTGGGTAATGATCATGGAGAGTTACAAATTTAATCAGGCGGTATCAATTGCAGCTTCTGTTCAAGTTGTGATAGCTGTCTGAGCAAATTCACCCAAGTATCTGTCATCTGATACAAAGAGATTGATCTAACCTGTTCCTTTCAATCAGTTCTCAAAGGACACTAGTCTTTACTTTCAACTGACAAGGACAGCAAATGCCTTCAACTGGGTTCCCTCAGGGCTGTGTCAACGCGCTCTGTCATAATCAGATCCCCAGAGATCTTGATCATTTTGACATCACACATGCCATGTGTGTATTCCATGAAGAATGTCACGCTAAGTTGATCATGTCCATATGCTTACATCCTATATTAAATTTCCTCTGCTGAAATATCTAGTATAAATTCTATTTTTCATTCTGATACAACTCAGTCACTTTTTAAATTATAATGTCATAAGTTAATACAACTATATATGTTTTAGGAGTACAATTTTATGTCTATCAAAGTCTATCAAAACTTATTTTCTCGACTCTTCATGGACCAAACATTAGTCAAATGTTTACTAATTTTCCATGAAAGTCTGTGTTTCTTTGTAAAAGTCAGATACGTTTCCTATGACTAGTATTAATGTCACATTAGCTATTCAAACCCATTTAACAAACTGTCACCGTCACTGTCCTTCCGTTGTTCATTGATTTGCTCAAGCGGACCCAGTAATATTGTGAGACTTTTTACTGTGTTTGGCATATTGAATATGTCATGGGGAGTTTACCAGGCTTTGCCATACGGGCGAGATACTCTCAATAGCTTGCCAGGCTTTCCGAGAGGGGCAGAGGAATTGAACTCGGATCTACCAGATTGGCCATGTGCAAGGCAAATGCCCTACCGCTGTGCTATTGCTCCAGCCCATTTTACAAACAAAACTCATAATTTTCTTTGACTCCTTAGAGTAAATTCTGGACCTGGAGAAAATTCTCATTTTCTTTTTATTTTACTTTTTATTTTGAACCATACTCCGCAGTGTTCAGGCCTTAATCCTGTCTCTATACTCAGGGATCACTCCTGGTGGGGTTCAGGGGACTACAGGAGATTCCAGGGATGGAACTTAGGCTGGTTGCCTGCAAGGCAAGAGCCCTGTCTTCTGCATTATTGTTCCAGTCCAATTGGGTCAATAGCCTTGAATGTAGATTACTTGGGTTTGATCCCCAGAACCCTATATTGTCCTCCAAGCCCACCAGGAATGACCCCTGAGCTCAGAGCCAGGAATAAGACCTGAGCACCACCAAGTGTAGCCTAAAAACAAACAAAAATTCCAAAAACTAACTTTTATGTGATGCTTTTGGGTGAAAAAAAAAAAAAAGGAAAGGAGCAGTAGATTAAACTTTTAAAAAAAAGGAGGAAAAGGAGGAGGGGAGTAGAGGAGGAGAAGGCCCCCTCCAACACCTTGGTCTTCAGTTTTAGGGAAGTATTTTTTTTTATGGCAGCCAAGCAAAGTAATATTCACAGTCTACTGTCTATGTATTAAAATCACTGTCCTGTCCTCCCATTGTTCAGCGATTTTCTCGAGCGGGCCCAGTAACGTCTCCATCGTGAGACTTTCTTGTTACTGTGTTTGGCATATCGAATACATCACGTGGACCTTGCCAGGCTTTGCCGTGCAGGCGAGAAATACCATAGGAAATATAAAACAATATGTTTTTGAAAACTGGCCCTTGTTAGAGCTAAAAGACCCAGTGAAAGTGTAGTTCTTGCATGTTTGGATTCCTGTCTTACGTTACCCTCTCTTTCCCTCTCTTGATAAGACTTTTGTATTTTGTTTTGTTTGGGGTGAGGGGAGGGTAGGAACATAATTGATCATTTTTCCTCCAGATTCTCTTTCAGTTAACTAAATAATTCTAATGATCTTATGTGTTACCACTCTTCTAAGAGTTTTACTTCTACTCTCTCATTCACACCTCACAATAATCTTATGAAGTCATTATCACCAGTGTCCCAGTCTTAAAAACTGGGAAAGGTTAAATATCTTTTTTTTAGATTTATTTGATTTTTATCACACATTTACTACAGTGTCAAGGTTGAATATCTTGCCCACGGTGCAAATGACAGAGTTAGACTTGAGCCCCAAATTTCTGCCTCTACTGTGTACGTAGCACAACGCTGTTGAAGGAAAGACGGGATATGCCTATTGACAAATATGCTATTTTTACTGAATTGAAGAGACATGCAGACAGCTTATTTGGTTTTGCTTTCGTGGGGAGGGTGTCCCACCCAGCACTCAGGGGTTACTCCTGGCTCTGCACTCAGGCAGTGCTCAGGGACTTTATGGGTGCCCTATGAAATGGTGATACAGACATAATCCAGAGGCCAACAAAGGCAAGCAACTTTTCAATTCCAGTGGAACATTCTAATGATAATGAGACTCATGTCTTGATGTTGCCACAAACATGATTTAACCCTATGTCCACGTTCATGAGAATCTATTCTGACTTGAAAACATGAATAAGGAGCAAGATTATAAGGTCAGGAGGCGGTGCCTTTCCCAACACTCATCCAACTGTCGGGATTTAACTTCAGCCAAATCACCGAGAAGACACCTGGGAGGGTTTTGCAGCTTCCTTGCTCCAGAGAGGACTGTGCGGTGACTCAGCACGAAGAAAGAAGAGCGATCCATCGCTCCTCGTCCAGTGCTCGGGGATTTCCATCTATTGATTTCCCCCTCTCCTCCAGATTCTGCTCCAACTGGATCCAGTGTACTGAATGAGGCCGGCGGGCACATGCGAGACTGAATAAAAAGCTCCCCGCTGAAGTGCTGTCACCGCCTCTCAACCTAGGCTCCCAGCAGCTTTGGCAAGCGGAAGAATCCTTTGTCTTCAGACTCTGACAAAAGTGGAAAAAAATCTCAACTATTCGGCTATGTAGCATCATTCAAGCATGTCTTAATGGGGGAAGGTCTAATGAGGAATGCGGTCTTTGAAAAATCTAGCGTTAAAAAAACTGCCCAAGCATTCTCACTGTACAACTCTACACAATTATAGTTAATAGGATTCAAACTGCAAACCAGAGATTATGTTACTATTTTATGCAGTTTGCTGGCCACGGATGCTTCTTTTCCTTACGAGCTATGTTCAAAGGGATCCTGGTCTGGGATTATAATCATATATGTAGGAGAAAAACGGCCCTATTCTTTGTGGATTCTATGGAGGTAGCAGGAGTAAGAAAAGCCAATTTTAAATTACTAAATGAGCTGCAGCTGCTCTAAGCCCTTTCCATGCCCCGTCACCCCCCTTCTGCTGCTGACCTATTAATGGATTCCTACTCCGGAGCAGAACTGTCAGAGGGAGCGAGTCCTAAAACCAGTTTCAACAGTCTTTGAAGGTATCCAGAGCTCGGTACCAAACACAGTACAAGGGTTTCTGGCAGGTAAAAATCATAATTATCCTTCTATAATTTCTCCGAAGGGAATTCAAGAGCATTCATCAGCAACTCCTGCATTTTATTATTCATGGTCAAAATGATTCTGATTTAGAAGGGGGCGAAAAAAAGACACAAAAGACTTCAGTCTTCAAAAGCATGTGTGTCATGGAAAAATGTACAGTATGGATGGTATTTTTTTTTTATGTTTTTTTTCAAAGCATATGTGTGGTTAGTCAGGGGAAAGGATGGATAAATAAGACTGGATAGAGGATTTTCCTGACTTTAAAAAAATCATCACAAAATATTCTAATATATGGTGATGGATGTTAATAAGACATATGGTCATTGTTTTGCAATATATACATCTGCTAAATCATGAACACTAAATAAATATAATATTATCTATCAAATATTTATAGTATGGAGGTAGTGGAAAGCTAACATGTAACAGGAATTTGAGGAAAATGAAAATATTCTGTAGATAGATAACAGTAATGATTACACAGCAATATGAATGTACTTAATGCTGCTGAATAGTATAAAGTTCTTTAAATGGTAAATATTCTGTTTTGTATATTTTGCCATCAAAAAATTCATCTTTTTTAAAATTTCTTTTTGTTGTTGTTGAATCACCGTGAGATACAGAGTTTCAAAGTTGTTCATGATTGGGTTTCCATCATACAATGTTTCAATACCCATCCCTTCACCAATATATGTTTCCTACCACCGATGTCCCCAGTTTCCCCCTTTCCAACTGGGGCCCCACCACACCAACCTGCCTCCATGGCTGCTGGTACTTTGGTACTTTTCTTCTCTCTCTCTCTCTCTCTCTCTCTCTCTCTCTCTCTCTCTCTCAGCATTTTGGTTGGCAACACAGGTAACTGAAAGGTTACCATGCATATCCCTTTACCGACTTTGAGCAAACAGTTCTTGTCGGAGTGACCTTTTCCAACTATCATCTGGTGATCCCTTCTCTATCCTCACTGCCCTCCCCTGCATTTGTGGCAAGCTTCCAACTATGAACCAGTTCTCCTGGTCCTTATTTCTACTGTCCTTGGGTATTAGTCTCATACTATCATCATTATTTATTAAATTAACAAAACTCACTATTACTACAAGACTACATATTAGTCATAAAAGGTTACAAAAAAAATGAAAGACTGGGACAATGTATATCAATTAAAATTCCACTCAACAGATAACCATTTTAAGATGTGTGAGTATACATGTGTGTGTATGTATGTATGTATGTATGTCCTCCAAGATTTTGTCAAAAAATGTAAGAATGTAAGGAAAGAGACCAAGAGTAAGATTTAGTGGAAAAGTGGCTACTTCACATATATAAGAACCTGGGTCCAATCCTCAGCACTCTGTCTTCTCTCTCCATATATAAATAGGTAAATAAAACTGAATTGTACTAGGCATGTTTTTTAGCAATCTTATATATGTGTAGTGTATGCATATGTATATACATATATCTGTATGTATGCACATAGACATGTTTATCTGTAAACACTATATACTCATCCCCACACATATACATCAACCATTTTAGAATTTCCTAGTTGTTAAACACGCAGATTTGTGAGGAGGGGCTACACCTGGCTACACTCAGGGATTACTCCTGGCTCTGTGCTCAGGAGTCATTTCTGTGTTTAGTGGCTCATATCTGGTGCCAGGGATTGAACTCAGGACCACTGTATGCAAGAGAAAGACCCTACCCACTGTACTATCACTCTGCCTCTAATACGTAGATTTCCAACATTTTGCTTTTTTATACACCGTATTAGTGAATATCCTTGCATAACAAGTCCACCAGTGATGCGATTTTACTCAATAATGTTTCAATATAAGCTTGATGAGAAAAAAGTCAAATGGACATCTGGATGAGCCTGTTGTTTGTGTGTTGTCTGCATTTTCTCCACATGTCTTGATGGGTTTTCTGCAGATACTCTGGTTTCCTCCCACATCCCAAAGAGCACACGTGAGGTCAATGGCATAGCTCAATTGTCCCGGTCTGAGCGAAAGATGGTGTGTACAAGTATATCCTGTGACAGATGGGCATCTTGTCCAGTATCGGGTTCCACCTTGTGCCCTGAGTTGCCAACTCTTACCACCCAACCCTGAACTGAAATAAGAAGGTTAAAAAAAATCAATGGATGGATGAATGAATGCAAATTATAGTTAAGATCAAAAGTGTCATTTATTAGTTTGGTACATTTACAAGACCAGAAATGTGCTGTAGGAACTTAGTTCTTGTTTATATCAATTAGCCTATATAAAACTGATTTTATAACTCATTGTTTAAAATTGCAAGGGAAGATAGATAGTTCCTGGGCAAATGTTTGCCTTGCATGTAGCCTACGCTGTTCTATCTCTGGACTGCACATTGGCCTCCAAATACTGTCAGGCGTGACCTCTGAGCACAGAACAGAATGAGGCCCCAAAACAAACCAGAAAAAAAATAAGATTGACGTTACAGTTTGTGACTAAGTATGTTTTGCCACTAAGAACATGCCTTCACTCTTCCTCATCTTTGTTAGTATACAGGTAAGAAAAAGAGTGAACATTTTTAAAATTAAAACTCCCAACTCATGGAACTGGAGGGATACCACAGCAGGTAGGGCATTTGCCTTGCACGCAGACGACCCGGGTTCAATTCCCAGCATCCCATATGGTCCCCTGAGCACCACCAGGAGTAATTCCTGAGTGCAGAACCAGAAGTAACCCCTGTGAATCACTGGGTGTGACCCAAAAAGGAAAAAAAAACCCTCCCAACTCATTTTAATTTTTTTATTTATTAGAGAAGATAAACAATTTTTCTAGGTATTCCTTCACTCATTATTAACTCTGGTTGTGTATTGCATCACCATGTTCTTTGTCAATTTCGTTTTTGGAGTGGTTCCTATTTATATGTAAGTGATCTTTTATGTTAAGGGTCTTAACCCTACTTATCAGATCATTTCTGGATTTTTTTCCATGATCTATTTTCACCTCTTGGGAGGAGGGAGCAAACCTGACAATGCTCAGGGCTTACTCCTGGCTCTGTGCTCAAGGACTGCTCCTGAAGGTGTTTAAGAGGTCATATCCAGTGCTTAGGATGGAAACTGAGTCAGCTGCATGCAAGGCAAGTGCCTTAAACCTTGTAACATTTGCACTTGTTTTCTGGAGTCAAATCTATCCCCTTTCTTTCCATCATTATTTTTACTTTTGGTTATCACGCTTTCTTTCCTTCAAATGATGCAAATATGTAGCTACATTTTCCTTTTTTGGTACATAAGTATACATTTTTAAATGTGATGTAATAAAGGCACAATGTGGAAAACTCATAGCTAAAATCATACAGTTCTCCCAAAGATTAGCAATAAATATGATCATTTTTACCATTTCCATTTGACATAGATTATTGGAAGTCCTAGTCAAGCAATTATTCAAGAAATAAGATAAAAATAAAAGACATCCAAATTGAAAAAAGAAGCAAAAGGAACTATTATGTACGTGACTGAATGTTCTGTGGAAGGCATCCCAAAGATCCCACCCTGTCCCCCAAAACAATGTCTATTAGGATTAATAAATTTTTCAAAGCTATAGAATACAAAACCAAAGTGTTCCTATGTGCTAACAATGAAAAAACTAGATAGAAATTTGAGAGAACAATTCAAATTATAGAAGCATTAGAAAGAGGCCAGGAATCTTTCAGGATGAAACACCACTGACCAAGCAAGTGGAAACACATAAACAAATGGAAATGGAACTACATTAAACTAAGAAGTTTCTACACCTCAAAAGAAACAGTGCCCAAAATAACAGACAGAGCCCACGGAATGGGAAAGAATATTTACCCAATATCTATGAGATAAGGGGTTAATATCCAGGTAACACAAGACATTAGTAGAATTGCACAAGAAAAAAAAATCCTCCAACCCCATCAAAAAATGGGGAGAAGAACTGAACAGAAACTTCCTCAAAAAAGAAATAGAAATGGCTAAAAGGCACACGAAAAACACTCTGCATCACTAATCATCAGGGAAATGCAAATCAAAACAACAATGAGATATCATCTCACACCACAGAGACTGGCAAACATCAAGAAGAACAAGAAAAACCAGGGATGTGGGGAGAAAGGGATTCTCGTTCATTGTTGGTGGGAATGCCAACTGGCCCAACCTTTTTGTAAAACAATATGGGCATCCCTTAAAAAACTAGAAATTGAGCTACCATATAACCTAGCAATACCACTTCTGGTAATATATCCTGAGGGTGTAAAAGAGCACACTAGAAATGACATCTGCACCTGTATGTTCATTGCAACATTGTTCACAATATCCAGAATCTGGAAACAACCTGAGTGCCCAAGAATGGACAACTGGTTAAAGAAACGCTCTATTATATCTACACAATGGAATACTATGCAGATGTTAGGAACAATGAAGTCATGAAATGTGCTTATAAATGGATGGACATGGAGAGTCAGAAATGTGAAATGAGTCAGAAAGAGAGGGACAGACATAGAATGACTGCACTCATTTGTGGAATATGAAATAATATAATATGAGACTGACACCCAAGGAGAGTAGACATAAGGGCCTGGAATATTGCTCCATGGTTGGAAGCCTGCCTCAAGAGCTGGGGAGAAGGCAGCTGGAATAGAGAAGGGATCATTAAGGGATCAATGATGGTTGGAGGGATCATTCGGGATGGAAGATGTGTGCTGAAAGTGGATAAAGGACCAAACGTGATAGCCTCTCAGTATCTGTATTGCAAACCATAATGCCCCAAAGTAGAGAGAGAATATGGGGAAAATTGTCTGCCACAGAGACAAGAGAAGGATTGGGATGGGGGCGAGGAGGGGGATACTGGGGATACTGGTGGTGGAAAACATACACTGGTGGAGGGATGGGTGTTTGATCATTGTATGACTGAAACTCAAACATGAAAGCTTTGGAACTGCATCTCACAGTATTTCAATTCACTGTCACTGTCCTCCCGTTGTTCATCTATTTGCTCGAGCGGGCACCAGTAACGTCTCCATTGTGAGACTTGTTGTTACTGCATGATTCAATTACCAAAAAAAAGGAACTCTAAACAAAAGTTTAGTATAATTAAAGAGTGTACTCTAGATGTGTCAAAAAATAAGAGAAAGAAAGAAAGAAAGAAAGAAAGAAAGAAAGATACCAGGAATGTGGCTCAGTTTTCCCCCACTGTCACCAGGTGTGGCTCTTGTGCACCTGAGCACCTCAGGGGATGCTTCCCACAGCAATTAAAATTAAAAAAGCATTCAGAAGTAAAGTTAAATAAAATAAATTAGGATGTAAAGTAAGAAGGCCAAATGGCTAATACAAGAGGTAAGTCACTTGTGCTTGTTCATTTAGAATTGATATCAATGAAATCAGCTTTATGTATCATAGTTAACTTACCTTTTTTTTTCTTTTTGGGCCACACTCGGCAATGCTCAGGGGCAACTCCTGACTCTGCATTCAGAATTTTTCCTGGCAGTGCATGGGCCATCATAAAGGATGCCAGTGACCAAACCCAGGTCAGCTGCATGCAAGGCTAGCACCTTACCCACTGTACTATCACTTCAGCCCTAACTTCTATTTTATATAACTGAGTCGTGTTTCATTGTGAAGAGATACCAAAGTTTTTACCCAGGTTTTAAATCTTTTCTCTGTTGTAAGACATTGGATTGTGTCCAGGTAGAAGCTTTTCTGAAAAAGCTGCTACAAACCATTCCTGGTTGGTCTTTCTCTGAACATATATTTCATTTATATATTCCATTTTTTATTTTTATTTATTTTTATTTTTTTATTTTTTGCTTTTTGGGTCACACCCGGCACTGCACAGGGGTTACTCCTGGCTCTGAACTCAGGAATCACTCCTGGTGGTGCTCAGGCGACCATATGACGCTGGGAATTGAACCCGGGTCAGCCGCGTGCAAGGCAAACGCCCTACCCGCTGTGCTATCGCTCCAGCCCCCTATATATTCCATTTTTAAAAAAGAACTATTGCTCTTATTTGCTATAGTTTAATAATTCTTTTTTTTTTTTTTTTTTTTTTTGCTTTTCAGGTCACACCCAGCGATACACAGCCATGCACTCAGGAAATACTGCTGGCGGTTTTCGAGGGACCATATGAAATGCTGGGAATTAAACCCAGATCGGCCGTGTGCAAGGCAAACGCTCTACCTGCTGTGCTATCACTCCAGCCCTATAGTTTAATAATCAGCGTTAACATTTACCAGGTAAATTCTTCAATCAATTATGTAGCTTTCAAAAGATTTTTGCATTATTATGCCAAAACATGCCCCTGGGAATTTTTAATACTTGATACATTAGTTTGAAAGAACAACTGCCTAGTTACTGTACCAAAAATGTCCTGTTCTTCAATTTGATCAGGTTTTATTTCAGACCCTTATATAGTTTTAAGATTTTGTGTTTAAAAATCACATTTATAGCTATGCTAATACTACATTGTTTTAATTTCTTATTAGTATTGAAAATTGATTCTCTGCCACCTTTTCCACCCTCATAATTTTATTATTTACTGCTTTTCTGAAGGGGAGATAACTATCTTATTTGTGCTTATTGCAGAGAGCCACACTAAGCAGGACTCAGGGCTACTCCAGGCTCTTTACTCGGCGGTCATCCCAGTAATGGGGGTGGCGGGATGGGGGTTATATGTGGTACCAGGGATTGAACCTGGGTTGGCTGAACCAACCAAGCGCCTTACCTGCTGTACTATCTCGATAACCAAGATTCTGATTTTCAAGTAAAATTATCTTGTATACAATCCCCTTACTGAATTGTTTTTTTTTTTTTTTTTACTTATTCTATGCTGAACTATTTTAAACCTTTACTACGTGGAGGATTTTTCCCAGGAGAAAATGGCAAGCAGATTATAATTTTTTTGCCAAAGTTTCAATGAACTGCTTTCTGATCCTGCTTTCATCGTCTTATCCCTTGTAACAAGGAATTTGATCTAATTATCCCAGCCAACATCTCCTTTGTACCCACTGCAAAATCTTAGGTAAAATGAAAGTAAGCTGTCAACAGGAATATGTGATGTATACCTTTCAAGATCATCTTTGATTTAAGTGTGTACTAGAGACCGTAATTTGTTCTTTTTTTTTTTTTTTTGGTGAGATACCATGAGGTACAGTTGTAGACTTACAAATTTTGTGCTTGGGTTTCAATTGTACAATGATCAAATACCCATCCCTCCACCAGTGCCCATTTCCCACCACCACTGATCCCAGTATCCCTCCCACCCCCCATCCCCCCATCTCACCCTGCCTCTGTGGCAGGGCATTCCCCTCTGTTCTCTCTCTCTCTCTCCTTTTGGGTGTTGTGGTTTGCACTCTATACAATAGCCAGAATCTGGAAAAACCCTGAGTTCCCGAGAACAGATGACTGTAACTTGTTCTTGAGGCACAATCGGCATCCATTCATTCTAGATGAGGTAGCGTCTGCTACACATCAGTCATCAATCAAGTAGATGTTCACTGTACAATACAGGGATCCCTATATCTCTATATACAACATAGCGATATATACCCTATATACTATGTAAAAACTAAAGTTTGAGAAAGATTTGATCTGCTGGTTCTAAATGGCAAAAGGCAAGGGATTCTGCCTCTTCCTGCACATCTCTTTGGTACTCACTGGAAGCCAGAGTGAGCCTCTCAGACTGATCCCAAACCCAGTGCAGGATCTGGATTTTCACATTCCTGTGCCCACCTGGTCCACACCCCATAAAGCTTCACAAGCAGTCAGATGACCCTTGTGAAAACGCCCTCACCCTGTACTGCATAACCCAGCCAGTTTATTCACCTAACTCCTGAAGACAGAAAATCACTGAATTGCTACAATTTCAACAAACAAAAAATTCATCAGGGGCCAGAGAGATGACTGCACAGTGGCAAGGTGCTTGCCTCAACTTTAGCCCATTCTAGTCACCCTCCCCCTCCCTCTCCCCTCCATTTTATTTTTATTTTTATTTATTTATTTGCTTTTTGGGTCACACCCGGCGATGTACAGGAGTTACACCTGGTTCATGCACTCAGGAATTACTCTTGGCGGTGCTTGGGGGACCATATGGGATGCTGGGAATCGAACCTAGGTCGGCTGCATGCAAGGCAAACCCCTACTGGCTGTGCTATTGCTCCAGCCCCTCCATTTTATTTTTTAATCTCAGACTGAAATTGACAATACCCTTCCTCTTGGCAGCAATACCCATTTTCAATGACAATGTTAAATGCCTTTGTGAACTCAAATTCTACAGATGACTCAAATTTTATCCTCAATTAGGTGGTCAAAACATGGTACACTTAATTATTTTACAATGCTCTGTTCCTTAATTTCAAGTAGTGATGGATGGTACATAAAAGGCGGCCAGAGGAAAGTTAGATATGTAGGATCCTGATGTTCAAGATTTAGATCCTGATGTCAGAGCAAATGTTAGAATTCACTGCCTAGGTCTTTTGCTATTTGCTTCCTTTCCTAATTGCCTTACGCTATTAAGTTATTCGATTATTAATTTCCTGAATAATTTGCACTCTAGGCTCAGGGAGATAGCAGAAAAACCTAGAGTGCATCAGCCTTGGAGAACCCACTCATGGTCCCCATTCCACCTTCACTGGGTGTAGCCCCAAACCAGAAATCTATTTTAAAGTGATTTGGACTCTACTAAAGGTAAAGGTAAAGGCCCTCCCGTTGATCATCGATTTGCTCGAGCGGGCCCAGTAACGTCTCCATTGGAGACTTTGTTGTTACTGTGTTTGGCATATCGAATATGTCACGGGGAGCTTGCCAGGCTCTGCCGTGCGGGCGAGATACTCTCAGTAGCTTGCCGGGCTCTCCGAGAGGGGTGGAGGAATCGAACTCGGGTCGGCCATGTTGGCTGCGTGCAAGGCTGTTTGTAATACTTCGTTTTGATCATCCCCCTCTACTTTAAATTTCAGCATTAAACAATATCATGGCAATACCTAATTTGTGATTCTTTTCAATTTCAGGGGCTTGGGGGACGCTTTTGGGTCACACTGAGTGGTGGAACCCCTGGCAGTTCTTGGGGTCCGTATGCAATATCCGTATCCTGCCTTAAAACCTGTACTATCTTATTGGTCCAGATTCTTTTCTTTCCTATTTTTTGCTTATTCTGATTTTTATTGTCAGAGGGTTTTTTCTTAATAATTTAATTTTTTTTAAATTTAGGCCACACTGGAAGTGTGTGTGGCGGGGGGGGGGGGAGCTACTCCCAGATACTGCCTCCTGGAAGGACTTTGCAGTGTGGGGCAAAGTTTGCACTCAATGCTTTGAGCCTCCTTCAGCTCAGACAGTTCCATTTTTCTTACTACATTTACAGAGTTGTGCAACCATCACTGCTCTCTCCTCTCAGAGCATTTCTACCACTCCAAAGAAACCTTGCAGCCATTTATTGTGACTCTCCACCCCCATTCCTAGCCTAAATATTGATCTACTTGCCTATTCCAATAGATTGCTTTTTCTGGGAATTCCATAAAAATGAGTTACACATTATGTTTATATGGCTTTTTTAGCAACAATTTTTGGGGTTTTTTTTGTTTGTTTTTGATTGGGGGTTCGTCTGGGACTAGAGCGATAGCACAGCAGTAGGGTGTTTGCCTTGCACGCAGCCAACACGGCCAACCTGAGTTGGATTCCTCCGCCCCTCTCGGAGAGCCCGGCAAGCTACCGAGAGTATCTCGCCCGCACGGCAGAGCCTGGCAAGCTCCCCGTGACGTACTCGATATGCCAAACACAGTAACAACAAAGTCTCCAATGGAGACATTACTGGGCCCACTCGAGAAAATCGATGAACAACGGGAGGGCCTTTACCTTGCCTTTACCTTGTTTGGGGTTCATACCTAGTGATGTTAGGACTTACTCCTGGCTCTGTGCTCAGCAATCATTCCTAGTGGGACTTGGGGGACTATATGTAGATCTGGGATAGAGCAAGGGTTACTCTATTCTATCTAACAAACTTGCTTTACAAGTGCAAAGCAAATGCCTTATCCACTGTATTATTTCTCTTGTCTGAATATCATATACATATATGTATACATGTATATATATTTACATATATAAATATGTATACATTTTAATTTTTTATTACAACACCATGATCTACCAAGTTGTTCATAATAAAATTTTTTCCAGACCTTAAATGTCCCAACACCAATCCCCCCACCAGTGAGACCTTCCCTCCGTCAATGTCTGCAGTTTCCCAACCTACCACCTCCAGCCTGCCCCCTTGCTGGCACAAAAAAATATTTACTTCCTATTGTTTGTTATAATACAAAGGCAAATGGAATTATCAAACCTTAGATCGACAGAGTCAACTATCAATTGACAACGATCAATTGTCAATAGATATCAACAATGATGTTACTAAAGTCATGGTCTGAGGACCCACTGTGCTGGTCGGTGCTAGTTGAGTCTTCTGTGTTATTGTTCAGGCTCTTTGAGTCTGGCGGGCTTCTGTGCAACTTTCCCATCAGATTTGAAGTGATTCTATTGGGCTGACTGTACTATGAAATTTTGAGGTATAGCAGCTGCACCTTTTGGGCCAGGAGATATGGAGCTGGAACAATCTGGTGCCTTGGCAGTTTGCAGAAGTTCAGTTGTAGAGCCGGGTCGTTTCTATGTCAGAGGCGTCAGGTGTGTATTTGGGCTGCTGTGTCTTCAGGCGAAAAGGGGAATCTGCCCTCCCCTGGTTCAAGAAGGCCCCAGAATTCTCAGCCTGGACCATGACCAGGTGCCAGTTTTTTGGTTTTTGGTAATGTTTTGTATTTTTGGTTTTTTTTTGTTTGTTTGGTTGATTGAGTTTTGTTTTTGTTTGTTTGTTTTTAAGACACCATGATTTATAATACTGTTGCTCTGTTCTTTTGGTTTGTTTTTGTTTGGGGGTCATGCCTGGTATGCTCAGGGGTTACTCCTGGGTCTGTACTCAGGAATTTCTCCTGGTGGTGCTCAGTGCACCATATGGATTCCCCAGGAGTGAGTCTAGGTCAGCCACTGTACTAACTCTCCAACCTCTACTCTGTTCTTTTTTATTGCTAAATAGTATTTTATTACATAGCTTATCACATGTTGGTTATCCACTTGATGGATATTTCTGTTATTTCCATTTTGTGGCTAGTATGAACTATGTGACTATGAATATCTGGGTATGTCTCTGTTCAGTATGCATTTGAGTATGTCTGTGGTTTTATTTTTCCTGGTATAGGCTTACGAGTTTAATCATTGAGTGAGAAGATAACTCTATGTTTAACATTTTAAGACATTGTCATCTGTTTTCCCAAAGTGGCTCTGCCATTTTACTTTCCCACCAGCAGCATATGGAAACGTGTCTTTTTAATCTCCATGAAATGACAGTATAATCACAGTCAAGGAATTTTGGCTGTAAAAATTCATCTATTCTCCTATTTGAAAGCAGGTAGATAGATGATTCATTTGATACGACTTTCTAAATCTCTTTTCTACCCCTGTTTCCCTAGAGCTCACGTAGACAAAAAGTGTGTTCAATAATCAGTGAATGCCATGAGATTAGAATGAACACACACAAATTTTCAAATCTGTGATAATTTGAAAAATAAAAAAGCAAGCACTTTTCTTCCTTGCCTATTTCTCAGCATTGTATGTTTATCACTGTACTCGAGTTCAGACCTCTTCAAAAGTGCTTTAACTTTTGTAAAATTAAGGAAGGGATGATAGCTTTTGCGTCATTATGTTCATGTGAATTGAGGAAAGAGAGGGCTGGAAGCATTTGCAGTTTCTCCTGAGTTGCCAATTTTGCGGAACTCACGATATCAATTCTGTTCATTATTCTATTCATTCAAGACCAAGTTGAGGCTTAAGGCAAACTAATGGCTGTCCTGCGAGCCTGTCACTCTTCAGTGAACTCAAGCAAAAAACCAAGGAAATTGGGAAAGGACAACATAGTGAGCCGAAGAATATTCATATTGTGGGGAAACAGCACCAAAAGAAAAGAAGCTTCTTGTATTGAATTTGGCAGCGGTACAAATTATGCAAGGAAAAGCTTTTTATAGTGTTGAAAATTTATTCTGTTACTTGGGGTTGGGAAGGGTTCAAAACTGTGTCACAGTTTATGACTTGCTGACGTGCCAAACTCATCCCACCACAAATTTCACCGTTCAATGTTCTGGACTGAAAATAGTTTGGGCAAGATTTACAATGTTCACTGATACAGAAGAGAAGCTACATAAATTAAATTCTAAAAAACACAGCCCAGTACAATCCTTGTGGCTCTGCTGTTTGGAAACTTCAGTGCCAAGATAGAGTATGAGATACCCAGCAACCAAGTGTGTGCCAACATCACAACCATGTGTGTGGTTCCGGTCACTGGAGAAACAAAAAGAATAGCAATTTAAAACTTAATTATTAATTATTTAATTAGCAAAGAAATAAATGGAAAAACAGTCCTCTTCTATGCAGGGACCTAGGGTAGGGCACACCTGGCAGTGTTTGGGGCTTACTCCTGGCTCTGCACTCAGTGACCACCTGTGGGGTTCAGGAACCATGTGGGTTCCAGGTGTGGTTCCCAAACAAAACAATTCCCCCTCCCAAATAGAACATTCCTTGTTCCACAAAATAACAAATAAAAGAAGTTAAGATGATGCCTTGACTTACAGTGAAACTAAGTAAATATAAGTAGACTTATTGTGAGCCTATTTCCTCTTTTCTACGATCAGTTCTTTCTTCTTTATTTTGTCTTCTCTTATAAGGAGAAAAGGTAACTGTGTTTAGGAATTATGTTGTATCTGAGTTCAGAAATGTATTGTTTCTGGGGAAGGGGGTCACATGTGAAAAGAGGGACCCCTTTAACCACTTTAAACGATTTAAAGATGATATTAGCTAGTTCTCCCTTGTACAGGTTCTTCAAAGTGAAAATTCATTGCCTCACATACATAAGGGAAACCAATGGTAATTCTTTTAGGAGAATGCCAGCAATTTATTTAATTATAAACTCGGGGCCAAGAGTAGAACTATGCAATTATGAACGCTCTCCTGAAGATCAAGACTAATTCTTTTAACCTTCTAGCTGCCCCTTCAAACTTAAGTCAATGGCTGTCTTGTTTTGTTGTTAATCATACCAGAAAATACCCAAAGTAAAAATATAAAGATACACAAAATAATCAAACAGTACAGGAAAAATGTCATGTATTCTCAGCTTTCCTATTTCCCCCCCAAATATATTCACTCTCCTATGTTTTATGTGTGTTCTCTCAACTGAACATGTGTATTTACTTCTGGAACTCAGCCAGATTCTAGGTCTGAATTCCAGCAGCTCATTTCCCAGTTTCCATGAGACAAGACCTCAAAAATGTAAACTCCTCAAAGGACACTCACAAGATGATAAAAATTCAAATTAGATCCATAAAACTTCCTCTGTTTTAAAAATACACACAACTATTCAAAGAAAAACAAGTAAGACAATCAATTCAATCATTCCAATCTTTTGTCCTAAATTTGAGCAAATGTGTGATTTTGCATATAAGTTAATACCCAACATGCTAAATATGTAGTCCAGGAAGTCTGAAGAAAGTTTTTTCTACTTTAATTGCTTGCACTTGAATTCCAAATTTATGCCTCAGCATTAATAAATCTATACATCTTTGGAAATCTAGGATCTGTTGAAACTGGGTTTCTAGGAGCTAAGACTTAGTGAGGAATGAGGCCACTTGAACTAGAGCCCTACCAGGAGCAGTGATTTTTAAGGGGACACTTGTGTTACTCTCATAAGAAGACTAAGGATAATGTCAAGTGAATAAACTATTGGCATGGAGAGGAAACTCTAAGTTCTCCTGGGTCTATATTCCTATAGGTTCTACTATATATAAGTTCTTCTGAGTCTAGTAGAATATGCACATTAACATCAGACAGATTAATAGAGGAAAATCCCAAGTTTAATTATGTGTATGGGGGGCTGGAGCAATAGCACAGCAGGTAGGCTGACCCAGGTTCGATTCCTCCACCTCTCTTGGAGAGCCTAGCAAGCTACCAAGAGTATCCCGCCCTCACGGCAAAGCCTGGCAAGCTACCCATGATGTACTCGATATATCAAAAATAGTAACAAGTCTCACAATTTGTTGTGAGACGTTACTGGTGCCCGCTCAAGCAAATCAATGAACAACAGGAGGACAGTGCTACAGTGCTACGGTATACAAGGGATCTACGTGGATGTGGAGTCCAATTCCAGTGAGTGAAATTAAATGCATAGATACTGAACCAAGGAATAGGAGAGCTGTCTGGGGCTTTCAGCAGAGAGATGGACTCACATTTGGAGGTGAGAGGAAATCCTACAATGAAGACCAGAAGCTCTGTAATTAATTGTATGCACCTTCTAGAAAAGATTCTCTGATTGAAACGTAATGGCTGGCAAAACTCCTAATTCTGAGTAAGACTTCCTTTTTACCTTCTCCTTGCTTTGTGGGCTTGCAGGATGTCTTTCCATTGACCTCAGTTCAAATAACTCATGTGCCCAAGTGGCACTGAACCACGTATCAGGAGGGAAAGGACCTGCTCCAGATAATGTGAGGAGCCTGGAGTCCTCAGTCCTACTAGGAGAGTCAGAGAGCAGAGCTCTCAGAAGGACGCTAAGGAGAAATGCTGAACACAGCAGACAGATTGAGCATGGAGATGGTCCATTGCTTAGCAGCAGAGCATACTGGGAGAGCAGAGTAGATGCCTTTGATTAGCAATAAAGCAAAGGGTATAAAGAGGTGAACAAAATTAGACAGACTTGGATACAGGGGATACCATCTGCTACCAGGTCTCTTCACTGATTTAAATACCTCAAATCAGCGTTCTATCAGTTGGAACATTTGATTTCCTGAAGAAACTAGATGCAGGTCCTATTAGTTTAAAGTGTTTTGTGTTTATCAGAATTGAGCTCCCATATGACCCAGCATTTCCACTTTGGGGTATCTATGCACAGGACAGAAAAACATTCAAAAGAATGTATGCACACCATTATTCATTGCAGCACTCATTATAATAACTAAGAGCTGGAATCAACCTAGATGTCCAACAACATGAAAGTGTACCATGAAGATGTGACATATATACCAATGGAAGACTACTAGCTCTAAGAAGTGATAAAATCATGCATTTTGTAGCAATATGAATGGAAATAGAAGACATCATCTTGAATGAAGTAAGCCAGAAGAAGAAGAAACACAGGATGATCTCACTCATGTGTGGTATTTAGAAAAGCTCAAGGAGGGAAAGAAATGTTTTAAAGGAGGAACGTGCTCATCAATCTTGGCCCAGAGTGTAGGGAGGAGAAGGAAAGTAAGAGTGGAGGGGAGAGGGAGAAAAGACAGATGAGAAATAACAGGGGCCAGGACAGGGAAGCCAGGTACCAAGGTGGTGTTAAGAAATGATAGCGCTGAGGCCAGAGTGATAGCACAGCGGGTAGGGTGTTTGCATTGCACGCGGCTGACCCAGTTCAATCCCCGGCATCCCATGTGGTCCCCCAAGGACAACCAGGAGTAATTCCTGAGTGCAAAGCTAGGAGCATTGCTGGGTGTGACCCAAAAAGCAAAAATAAATAAATAAGTAAATAATTAAAAAAAAATAAAAAAGGAATGATAGCGCCAAATATCCAAACCACCAAGTCAACAACACTAAATCAAGAGACCCAGATTCTAACAATGAACTTCAGAAAGGCGTCTGTCAAGAGGGCAGACTAGAAGGGACGTGGGTATGGGAGTGAACCTGAAGACATTGGTGGAGGGAAGTTGACACTGGTGATGGGATCAGAGCTGCAATATCATATCTCTAAAAACTTACCTATGAATAACTTTGTAAATCACAGTGTTTTAAGTTAAAAAAAGTGTAGAAAAATGTGGTTTTTGTTTAGACAAATCAAGTTTCTCTTTCACGAATGGATCTTATTTGAGGGTTAAGGTTTGTTTGGTTTTTTTTTTTGCTTTTTTGTTTTGTTTTGTTTTGTTTTTTTTTGCTTTTTGGGTCATACCTGGCGATGCACAGGGGTTACTCCTGGCTCTGCACTCAAGAGTTACTCCTGGCGGTGCTCAGGGGACCATGTGGGATGCTGGGAATTGAACCGGGTCCGCTGCGTGCAAGGCAAACGCCCTACCCGCTGCGCTATCTCTCTAGCCCCTTGAGGATTAAAGTTTGACCATACCCTTATCTATGTGGTAGGAGGCAGCCCAAGAGGTCATCTCCCAAGTAGAAGCTGATAGACAGGGAGCCAAGAGCTTGCTGGGAAAACAAAGGAAAAGCACATGACGAAACGCAAGATCCCAGTTGAAACACGGCAATCAAAGAGGTGAACAGAGAGTTCAAATCCCGCTGAAGTGGGAGGTAGCAGGAAGCAGGGCCGGGAAGCTCTGGGGAGGTCCACATACCCCTCGAAGTCGACGAAGTCGATGTTTTAAAAGCACTCCTTGTTTCATGGAACAGGCTGTTCTCCAGATGACAGGAGCAGCCTGATTCACTCACAGTCCACACTTCCCACTTTGAACCAGTTTGTCATGACACGCAATAAAGGAGAGGGAAGGATTCTTTGGACACAGCAGATGGCAATGTGGTTTTCATTTTAAAAGTCAGTCCTCGGGCTCTTAAAGTTTAAAAGGTTTTAAATCAGCCCCTCACAAGTTTTATGAACCTTAAGCAAGCTTTATGTTTCTTCATCTATAAATGGTGAGTAATAGTAGGACCTATTCCTCACAAAATTTTGTGAATCTGGGTGACATGGCATACTTCTGGAAAGTTAGGCATGCAACAAAAGCAACGCCAGAAAATGTTGTTGACATGAAGTAAAAATTAACCCAAGAGATCAACAGGGATAGGGTAGAGGAAGTAACCTTTGCCCAGCTCCTCCAAAAAGAGCATTTACTAGAATTTTACCCCAAGATTATTTACAAGTAACCTGTATCACTCCAGCTAGTCTAATTTTAATAAGTTATGTAACTCATTGAATAATGAAGGAATTATTTATACAATTATGAATTGCCCTAATATAATTGTATATCATTATAATTAATCATTGTTATAATTAATTATATAACAATTCAGTTGTTTTTTGGAAGAATCAGTCCTGTTATAGACCCAAGAATAATCTTAGAAATAAATATATTTGAGGAGCAAAGAAGTAAGTACTGTACGAGAAGTTGGGTGCTGGCCTTGCATGCAATCAACCCTGGCATATGGTCGGTCCCCTGAGCAATACCAGGGGTCACCCCTGAGCACAGAACCAAGAATAGCCACTAAGCATGGTTGAGCGTGGGGCAAATCCCATGCCCAACACCTTCCCCACCAAAAGGGGGAAAAAAAAAAAAGAAAAGACTAGGTTTAAGCACCTCACAGACTCTTGAAATTGAACTTGTTGTCAATCATGCCCTAAATAGAGAGAGAAAATTTGTGTGATAGACATTCATCCCCTAGATTTAAACCTTGTCCTTGGTTCTTTCCACAGCCCACAAGATCCTCCCTGCTCTGTCCCTGGCCTGTCTGCCTGTCTTCGTATTCTATCATTCTCTCACTTACTGCTACATCTGGAAAACATGCCTGCTCTTAATTCATATGCTAAATTCATTTCGCCATTGTAATGATGATAGGAAAGGTGATTGGGTCACCTGGTGGAGTCTGCAGTGTCCCCGAAAAACAGAGGGCACAGACATTGCCCTTTTGCCATACGAGCAGTCAAAAGAGTCTATGACCAGAAGCGGGCCCTCATACCTTGATCTTAGACCTCCCAAGTTCCAGAAGTGTGAGAAATGAGTTTCTGTTGTTTATACATCATACTCTAGAGTAACTGATACAGAAGCTGGAACAGTTGAAGATACTATACTTCAGTGACGCTGATGATTCTGTTTTAGTTTTTTCTTCCGTTTTCTTTTCCTCCTACTCGTCCTCTTCATTCATATTCTTCCCCTTATTCTTACTTCTCCCATTAATTTAACAATGACTTTTTAAAGAATTTCTGGAATATTCTAAAAGACTTTCTCACTCAGGCAAACTGACACACCTCTTTACTTTCTACTTTCTACTTTCTCCTCTCTCCGGTCTCTAACTCAGCTGGCATCTTATCCAAAGATTCATTTCTAATTTCCTTTCTTAAAATAAGTCCTGCCTATCCCCCCTACAGGTATCCCACATATACTACCTTCTAAAACCCATAATTTTAAGGGTGTTCCTGCTCAAAAGCACTTATCAACCCTGAATTATATTTAAAAACATATTTATTGCTATTCTCATTCCATTGGAATATAATTTATGCCGAGGGCAGGAAATTATCTGTTCAGTGTCTCAGTATGAGATCTTAGCTGTTGGCCAAGAGACTGAAAATCAGCCAAGTACTGTCTTTGTTGTGTGAGTTGCTAATATCTGTTAAAAACCTACTATTCTTCCACCAATCCCTATTATCATTTCCTAGCCTCTAGATTCTGCTTTGTCATTGCAAAGAACTACTGTATTGTTTAATCCATTGGATATTTACAATTCCGATGGTGGAGGCTCTTACTTTTTAAAGATGGGAAAACTGAGATTTAAGAGAGCTGCTCAGTTGCCCACAGACAATAAAGACCATGGGAGAAATAAAACTTGCTTATTTCACTCCCAGCCTCATATTATCTGGGATGTGCATTTTGCTACACTGGACAACCTTGCCTAAATTAAAACAAACAAACAAACAAACATAACATGGAAGTTAAAAACCTAAATCAGGAGCTGGAGAGATGATACAAAAGGTAGGGTACCTGCCTTGCATGCGCTGACTCTGATTCTATTCCCACCACCTCATATGATCCCCTGAGCCCTGCCAGGAGGGACTCCTGAGTTCACAACCAGGAGACAGTCCTAAACTCAGCTGGTGTGGCCTCAAAACAAGCAAACAAAAAAAAAATTAAATTAAACATTTTTTTAAAACCTAAATCATACAGAAAATATCAAGACTTACATAAAAATAAAGACATTGAGAGCTGTTCAAAATGAAAAGGGATCTAGTCATTAAAGCAGATGTGCGAATAGCAGAGGAATAAAAGCATGCAGTTCATGTAGAAGAACAGATTTCAGCTCAGAGGCCCAAGACACAGTGCTCTGCACTGTTAACAGAGAGAGACCTCCTCTGTGGGCGGGAAAGGACCGTCGCTTCCATTCCACAAATTGAGATACATAAGTTTTCTTTTGTGGGAAAAAGAAGAGAGGGGGAAAACCAGACTTAGATTGAGCCAACACTCTTGTTTCATTGCCAAGTGCTCGGTTGTCAGGGTGTGACAGGACTCCTGGGACGGACCCAAAGGAGAACACTCGGTGCTTGCTCTGAATCAAGATGCTTGCTGTTTGGAAGTACGTTAAAGGGAGGAAGGTGGAAAATCAGTTCCTAGTCTAGTTAAGACCCAGACTGTCCTCTGGGATTTTGCTTCCTTAAAGATCCACAGAAAGCTTTTTATTCTGTGTCTCTAATCTCACGGTGGGTTAACTAAAATAAGACAGACAAATATCTCTTAAATTGGAAGAGGCAATGTTGGGAAATCTACTTGAAAAAGAAAACGGAGATCTTCCTGATGTTAAAATCTGTTTTGCACACCACCTCAGCCTGTTACTTGAATAAAAGTTATTTACAACAATATTGATAGGATCTCAAGTTATTTTGTGTCTAGAAACATTTAACACTTAATGAAAAAATTAGGTAAGTTTTAAAAGGTTAAATTAAAACTACATTCTCCCCTTTTACTCTTCACCCCAACAATCTAACACAATAGGCATTTATCAAACATTTTATAAGCACAAGACATCGTTAAACTGAGTCAGATTCAAACTACTGCCGTTTATTTATTTATTTAGTCTTTCAAGTTGTGTTTGCACATTACCCTCTTTCTAACGAAAGTCTTTAAGAAGATTCTCCTTAATATTCATTTATCTTCCTCTTCTTTCTTTAACACATTTTGGTATGCACAGCTTAAGCACTGTGGATAATAGAGAAAAGAAAAAGGGAGAAAAGAAAGAAAAGAAAAAGAAAGAAAAGAAAGGTCTCTGGCTTCTATAAGTTAATAGCTTACCAGGGGAGCTCAGATTCCTACAAAGGTATGAATAGCACAACCAGAAACCAATTATTTCCTCAACACACACACACACACACACACACACACACACACACACACACACACACTTTGCTATGGCAAAAACCATCTTGGCAAACAAATAAACTTTACTTATCTCAGTCTTTATGCAATGAGAAAGTCAAACTGGATAATGAGAGATTCCTTAGAGCTCTAAAATCCTAGTAAGTCATTCAGCACTTTCATCTCTCAGACAAGATTCGTTGTCTGAGTGAAATAAGAAGTATTTTGCTAGGATAAGTGGATGTATAACATGACACAAACTTACTTGACTTTAAAGAGATTATAATTTGTTGGCAGGATGCCACGTGCCAATAACTACATGCATTTAGTGTACATGCAAAACAAAGGAGATGGAACAATGACAAAACAAACAAATTAGTTAAAAGGCAACAGAGCGGAGGCTACCTCGTCTGAAAGGCAAGGATGTTAAAGGATGTTAAGCTAGTGGAGAAGAGGAACTCAGAAAAGAGCAGCTACTTTCTTTCTTTCTTTCTTTCTTTCTTTCTTTCTTTCTTTCTTTCTTTCTTTCTTTCTTTCTTTCTTTCTTTCTGCATCACACACAGCGATGTGCAGGGGTTACTCCTGGCTCTGCACTCAGGAATTCCTCCTGGCTATGCTTGGGGGACCATATGGGATGCCAGGGATTAAACCCGGTTCAGCTGCGTGCAAGGCAAATGCCCTACCCATTTACTCTATCTTCAACCCCAAGAGCAGTTACTTTAAAATGTCAATAATAAGCTGATTTAGCTTGGCATTGGTATTTACAAATAAAAAAGAAAGTTGATTTGGAGATAAATTAAGTCAACCACCTTCAAATTTTGGGGAAGTGCTCAAAAATGCATTTCAAATTGAATAAAGGGATGGTGACTGAAGAACTGATTAGCGAAGTCTCCAATGCAGAAGGAACAGCCAAGAGAATCTGATCTTGATGACAAGCTAAATTGGAGAGCATGGAGGCCTCAAGAAGGTTAGAAAAGTGTTCAATCAAGACAGATGGCTGTGGAAAAGCCAGAAATAAGGATGTCTCAATGTGGTCACCCCGACATCCTGTACCAAATGCATTATTTCCTCATCTAAAGATTGTTTGCATTTCTAGCGTTTCTTTTTCTTTTTTCTTTTTTTTTTCTTTTCTTTGAGGGGGGGGTGTCACACCCGGCAATGCTCAGGGGTTATTCCTGGCTCTGCACTCAGGAATCACTCCTGGCGATGCTTGGGGGACCATATGGGATGCTGGGAATCGAACCGGGGTCGGCCACATGCAAGGCAAACGCCCTACCCGCTGTGCTATCATACCCACTGTGCTATCGCTCCAGCCCCTCTATAGCGTTGAGCAATCACACAGCTCAATTTTTTTCCCAAATGTCAGGCTGGTTGGATTTTTGTTTTATTTTATTGTCTATTCTTCCAGTTCAGTCCAGTCCATGCTGAATTAATTTTGCTGTTTTTGAGTCCCAGCAGTGCTCAGAGCTTACTCCTGGCTCTCTGCTCAGGAGGCAGCCTCATGCCAGCCACTTTCCCACTGTACTGTCTCTCGGACCCCCATGTCAGCGTGATTGGAATATTTCAGGGGTGAGAAATACTTTCTTTTTTCTTTTAATGCTAAGTGCCATGTGGGCATTATACCATCAGGGGTGGGCCATATAATACAGACAGATGAGCAGTGGGTAGTCAACAAGAAGCATATGTCTTTCCCATCATGAACTAGGGCCAGACCACATGACTTCTGTAGATCTTCTATAACCTAGGCTCTAGACATCCCCCACCCCGAGGTGATTCTCTCTACAGAATCATAATGAGTCCTCAGGATCGGCTCACTAGGGCTTGCAGAACCCAGGGAAAAGAAAGACTCCAAATGAAAAAATACGAAGGGTGACAGTCAAAAAGGAGACTGAGACATATGTTTGAGGGCACCCCTGACTTTGCAAAGCAAACACACCCTCTGTTCAGGATGGGGAGATGGGGAGGGACAGGTGAGTGAGCTGAGCCCTGGTAGGCTAGGCCTTAAGGAAGGCTGTGATTGGGTTGGTAGGAGGGAGATGTTGGTGTGAGAAGTGGAAGAGGGAGTTTCAGAGAAAGAGAGGTGATGAGACCGAAAAGGATGGTTTGGAAGACGGAACAAACAAAATTTAAACAGGTGATGGCACAGAAATTGCTGTTGGAGCAGATATTTCAGAGGACAGAAATCAAGAATACGCTTGGAAAGTCAATGATGCAAGAGAACTAAGGCACTCAGGCAATGGTTTCCCTGAAATTTAGAAACCTGCATATGAAATGCACAAAAAGATATCTCTCCGAGGGAAATGCCATTGAGATACTTAGTAGAACTGTCAAGAGGCCTCTCTTTTAGACACTTGGAATGTTAAAGAAGTTGCTTGAATAGAAGGCATACTTATATGATGGACCCTTACAGTACTAAGCTTTACTATCATAATTTTTCTGCACTAAATTACATATATAAAGATCAGTCATATATTTTCCCCAAGAAAATAGCTTTAGAATGTAGATAAAACTAAAATGCTTGATAGGCAATAGTGACCAAATGGGCTAGTATGTTAAATGCATGAACTTTGGGGCACCAGGATGTCTATGTTTTATTTCTAAATTAATTAAAATTAATTCAGTAAAATTTACTATTAATTAAATTAATTTAAATCACTTACTATTAGAGTTTCAGCAAGATACTCAAATTCTGTCTCACATTTCTCATGTCTAAAACTGACATGAGAAGTTGAAGCAATAGCATAGCGGGTAAGGCATTTGCCTTGCACGCGGCTGACCCGGGTTCGATTCCCAGCATCCCATATGGTCCCCTGAGCACCGCCAGGAGTAATTCCTGAGTACAGAGCCAGGAGTAACCCCTGTGCATTGCCGGGTGTGACCCAAAAAGCCAATAAATAAATAACACAAAATAAAATTAAATTAAATAAAAAATAAGTAAAATTGACATGAGGGTCCACAGAGTCACTGAAGGTGCTTGTCAACACCACGTGGACTCCCAAGATCACTAATGGTCCTCCAAGCACCACCCAGAGTAAGTGCTAAGCCCCTCATATATGGCCTCAAAACAAACAAAAAAAGGAAAATCACAAAAAACAATTTTAATTGACATGACAATATCACCTTCCTCATGAAGTTAAGGAACTAAAGCAAGTTAACAGGTGATAGAGCTTCCATATGACCCAGCAATACCACTTCTAGGAATATATCCCAAAGGCGAAAAAAAAAAACACAGTAGAAATGACTTCTGCACCTGTATGTTCATTGCAGTACTATTCACAATAGCCAGAATCTGGAAACTACCCGAGTGCTCGAGAACAGATGACTAAACCAAAGTTAAAGAAACTTTGGTACATCTACACAATGGAATAGTATGCAGCTGTTAGGAAAGATGAAGTCATGAAATGTGTTTATAAGTGGATGGTCATGGAGAGTAACATGCTAAGTGAAATGAGTCAGAGAGGGACAGACATAGAATGATTGCACTCATTTGTAGAATGTGAAATAACATAATATGAGACTGACACCAAAGGACAGTAGAGACAAGGACCAATAATATTGCTCCATAGTTCAAAGCCTGCCTCAGAAGCTGGGGGAGAAGGCAGCTGGAATAGAGTAGGGATCACTAAGAAAATGAAGGTTGGAGGGATCGTTTGGGATGGGAGATGTATGCTAAAAGTAGATAAAGGACCAAATGTATAGCTACTTCTCAGTATCTATATTGCAAACCATAATGCCCAAAAGTAGAGAGAGAATATGAGAGAAATTGTCTGCCATAGAGGCAGGGGGAGGGTTGGGCTGGGGGGAGGGGATACTGGGAACATTGGTGGTGGAAGATGTGCACTGGTGGAAGGGTGGGTGTTTGTTCATTGTATGACTGAAAGTCAAACATGAAAGCTTTGTAATTATCTCATGGTGATTCAATAAAAACAAACAAACAAAAAAAACAGGTGATCGCAAGGAATAGAGTTTGGCACAAGGTAAACACAGGTAGGTTGTTGTTGTTATTGTTATTCTGATTTATGAACCCTGGGGGCAGGTGATTCCTTGTGGGTGGAGCTGGTTTCTCAGCCACAAAACTGAATGAGTCAGAACTAAATCGTGCTGCCAACTTCCTGCACTATTGAATTACTTGAAGTTCCACATACAATCACTATTAAAAGTTCCCCTTCCCTTTTGAAGTTCACAGATTACAGAGGTTCTTTCCTCAGCCCCACCTTTCTTTCACAAGGACATTAAGTCCCAAAGGACTGATTGAAAATCTTGTCTTTGATGGCCACCTTTTGCAGCTGCTTTTTCCCTGTTTATTCTGCTGCCTCATTGAATCTAAAGAAAAATGATACTTCACTCATTATATTGTCATCCATACCTGACCACTAATAACGGCTTTGTACAAGTGTACGTGCTTTTCATATGTATACCCTACTTTTCCCCTTCAGTGGGGGGAGGGGGTCACCTTACATTGGAGAAATTGTGAATGTTTGGTTAACAATGTGTGAACTCACGTGTATCTTTTAATTGTCCTCAAAAGAAGATTTGGGGCATGCATATTCAACCATTAAATTTCATTTTATACTCATTTCTGGTACTGATGCAGGCAGGTAGGTTAGAGAGCACCTCCCCTGCCCATCCCCCTCCTCCCTGCGTCCTCCCCTCCCTGCACACATCATGATGTCAGTAAAATATCTGGAGGTAATAAAGTCACCAGTCCTAAGTCTTGTGGACACTGAAAGCAAGACCTGAGAAGGCCTTTTCCAGCAGCTGACCCTGAGGAGACTGGGCCCCTCCCTACAGAAAGGGCCTGAAGGGAATTACTGGAGAACACTCAATTCCTTCCTTTAATCTGATTAAAACTCAGCTAGCCCAGACCAGAGAAGACTGGACCTATCCTCTGAGAGAAGAGCCAGCAGGACCAAAGGTCAAGAAAACGAGTTTCCAAGGCTGCACCCAATTCTACCCACCTAGCCACAACCCTAGCAACGGACTCTTACCTAGGCAGAAGCCCCATGAGGAGTCAGGTTGGAAAATCCCTATAAAAGCCACCTTGAACAAAGGAAGGGTTCACATAAACTGCCCAAGCCCATGTGTTGCTTGTGTCCACGTGGCTGAGCACATGTGGTGCCCGAGCACATGTGTCACCTACATCTCCCTTCTTGAGATGTGGACTTTCATGCTTTCCTGTCTAATGCTGGGATATGTGTAGGGGCTCTCTCTGCCTTTGGAGAAGCTCGGGTTCTCTCTTGAGCACCTGACTTTCCACTCTCTCCCACTTTCTCTTCCTCCTCCCCTTCAAAACCTCCAAATAAAATCTGTTTCACTGCACTGCTTGTCTACTTCTGAAATTCCTTTCTACAAGGTGAGACAAGAACCCAGTAACCCTGGGTCCTGGGTGGCAGAGGCAGATGGGGAGAAAGTAACCATCTTTCTCCTCCCCGCTTCACATAAGCCACCCGTGGGGCCTACCAACATCAGCACTAACTTAAATTTTATAGATTTTGATCAATGTTCAAACAACTTGAACATATATATTCAATACATATTCTCCCCCTAAAAAGGAAATATTCTGATCCCTGGGAATTGTGAATATAGTTTTTGTGGAAAAGGGGAAGTGAATTTGCATGTGTCGTCCGCATCTCCCTTCTTGAGATGTGGACTTTCATGCTTTCCTTAAAAGTCAAGAGGGAGGCAGAGGATAGAGGGGACTCAGCCTGCTGTGACTGACTTTCAAGACGACAGAAGAGGTTGTAGGAAGCCTCAAGGAACTGAAAAAGGGAAGGAAACGGATTTTCCTTTAGAGTTTCAATGGGTCCTGACCCATTGAAAGGCCACAGTAGGGTCCACAATGGGGTTGACATCCAGTATGATCTATGTTAGACTTCTGACCACTAGGTAAAATGTATGTGATTTAAAATGTGATGTTTTAAATCACAATCACTGTCACTGTCACTGTCCTCCTGTTGTTCATCGATTTGCTTGAGCGGGTCCAGTAACGTCTCCATTGTGAGACTTTGTTGTTACTGTGTTTGGCATATCGAAAACGTCACGGGGAGCTTGCCAGGCTTTGCCGTGCAGGCGAGATACTCTCGATAGCTTGCCAGGCTCTCTGAGAGGGGTGGAAGAATCGAACTCGGGTCAGCAAATGCCCTATCCACTGTGCTATTGTTCCAGCCCTAAATCACAATGCTTGCAGCAATTTGATACAACAGCAGTGGGAAACAAATATACGCTCCAACTCAAGAGATCTTGCCGCAGGGCATCCTTGCTACCTCTTTCCTCACTTAAATTGTTCACTGTGCTCCTTTGTCATGGCTTTGACAAGTTTGACAGAAATTTGATGAGCATCTATTCTGTGCTGGACACTGGCAAGATCCTGAAGATGCAAAATGACTAAGATGTAGGCCGTGCTCTTTCATTTACTTAATAAATATTTGTCTTCCTGGGATCTGAACTAGATGAAGTAAAAATGAAAAGAACGTAGCCCTACCCTAAGGAGGCTAATAGGATTCAAAGAAAATAATCGGTATAAGTTTTTAAAAAGTATGAGGCATGATAAGAAGTTTATGTTCTGGGGGTAAAGGTAAAGGTAAAGGCCCTCCCGTTGATCGTCGATTTGCTCGAGCGGGCCCAGTAACGTCTCCATTGGAGACTTTGTTGTTACTGTGTCTGGCATATCGAATACTCTCGGTAGCTTGCCGGGCTCTCCGAGAGGGGCGGAGGAATCGAACTCGGGTCGGCCATGTTGGCCGCTTGTAAGGCAAACGCCCTACCGCTGTGCTATCGCTCCAGCCCATGTTCTGGGGGTATAGGAGAAAAATAGCCTTATCTGGTTTAGCGAAATAAAAAAAATTTTAGAAAGGAAGAAATGGAGTTTGGATGAATACGAGTTTTCCACACAGACAAGATGAAGAGAAATATTTGAAAGCTTCGAAGCAGTGTGACTGATGCAAATGAAGGACAGTTTTTTTTTTCAATTTTAATTCATTTTAGTTACTTTTTTTATTCTTTTTGGGTCACACCTGGCGATGCACAGGGGTTACTCCTGGCTCTGCACTCAGGAGTTACTCCTGGTGGTGCTCAGGGGACCATATGGGATGCTGGGAATTGGACCCGGGTTGGCCACGTGCAAGGCAAACACCCTACCTGCTGTGCTATCTCTCCAGCCCCCATTTTAGTTACTTTTAATTGAAATGGAAATAGTCACATGTGTGTCTGGTGGCCATCAAAGAGATGGTATTGGATTATACAGTTTAAAGGAAGGCAATTGCTTTCTTGTTCTCCTTTTTCTTTTCCTTGCTGACTGGGAAGCAAATTTTGTGACAAATTATCTTGGATCATGCACACAGGACATCAGTCCAGATATAGATGAATGAAGAGACTTGGGCCCTTGTACCACGTGGCCATTTTTCAGCCTGATTGTTATTTGAGGGAACTATAAACTCCATTACGTAAGCTATTGTTTTTTTGGAATCTTTGTGTGCAGTAGTCTAATCTATGTCTTAGTGCAAATGTCTTCCAGAGTAATGAAAAACTATAGGGGCTGGAGCAATAGCACAGCGGGTAGGGTGTTTGCCTTGCACATGGCCGACCTGGGTTCAATTCCCACATCCCATATGGCCCCCTGAGCACCACCAGGAGTAACCCCTGTGCATCGCCAGGTGTGACCCAAAAAAGCAAAAAAATAAAATAAAATAATGAAAAACTATAGCCATAATCCTAGCTTCTAATTTTTGGGAGCTCCTCCTGTGTGTCTGGCCCTTGCTAAATGCTCTTAAATGCCTGGTTCTTATTTATTCCCCTCATATTTGGATTTGGGTGATAATAATATAGATAATATTATATATAATATGCAATGACTATGTATAATATTATAGTCAATTATAGATAAAATTGAATCTCAGTGGAATGCTTATTAGTGGGACGATTAAGTCTGTATGATAGCAAACTGTATTCTAATATATGGAGACAGAATATCTTATCATTAGCAACCAGGCAAATTGAATATACAACTAGAGATAACATATATTTTGACTATACATTGCCACTTGTCTACCCAGCACCATTTTCTGCTGTATTTCTCCAATTTGTTCAAGTAGTGGGTAGAGATTTCTTGACATCAAGAAAAGTAGGTCCCCATTGTCAAACTCAGGAGAGAAGTCTTGACTGGTCAGAACTAATCATCATAGTCCTATTCCCTAATATCATTCTGTTTGGCCAGTAACTGATCTAGGGATAGATATATGACAGAATTCTTGTGAATAAGTTGTAAGCAAAAGTCTGGGAGGGAGGGTACCTTATTCTAAACAAAAACATCAAAATTAGGGCCAGAGCCTGTGCACAGAGGGTAGGGCTCTTCTTGCCTTACAGGTAGACAACCTAGGTTTGATCCCTCATACTCCATATGGTCTCCTGAGCTCCACCAGGAGTGATCCCTGAGTGCAGAGCCAGGACTACCCCCTAAGCACCTCCAGGTGTGGTCCAAAAATCAAAACCACAGTCAATCCAAAAAAAAAAAAAGCCTAAGCTATATCCAGAATAAAGCTGCCAGAAATATGGAATCCACCACAGTCCTGAAGGCAAAAGCCAATGTCATAAGAATAACAGACTGGAGAGAGAAATGCCATCCTTGATGATGTTATTGAACTGTTGCTCCTTGCCTGGATAACCTCTCTCCAGACTACAAGCAATATTAGAAAAATGAGCGCCCATGTAATGCACCCAATATAAATCAAGTTTCCACTTATAACTGGCAGAATTTCTAAGGCACACATAGCTTTTGTTTTCTTAGGAAATATAAACACACATAGCACCCAATCCCATCCTTTATGCTCTGAGCTGATTTCTGGCAACCAGTTCCTGTGAGAATTATTTCAATCTCTCTTAAAACACACATTGGAAGGATATGAAAACCAAACTTATACAAAGAAAAGGAGAAATGCATATTTATCACTTTCACTCTCAAACTAAAACAGTCTCTCCATAATTATAAATGTTTTTTGAGGAATGCATATGTGTGAAAAGTAATCATGTTCAGCTGCAAACTTGTGTTATGATTGTGAGATTTTTAAAGGAATGTCTATAATATCTCTGACTCTATGTGATTTAAAATAAATGCAGATACAGCCAATCTAATGCTTAAAAAATTTACTCAGTGGAAATACCTACCCATAGAAAAAAAGAATAGAGATGGGTTATAGGATGAATAAGATTTTAGGCTGACTTAAATACATAGGCAGAAATAGTATTTTGCCCTCTACCACACTGAAAAATTCCTGACTTCTCTTGAGTGTGCAAAAACAGTAATAAATAATATTTATGCACTCAATTTTCCAAACTACAGATTCTAAAATAGTTCGGAATGCTAAATATTTCCAGTTGGAAAGGGGAAAAGAAGAGTTATTTCCTAACCATTTGCTAAATAACAGACTATATATTTATACATGCTGCCATCTCAGCTATGTTTCTAATCTTTAATCTGATTTAAAACTGAAATGAACCCGTGGACGCTGTTTTTATACTATTTCATTCACAAAAAGAGATTATCCATCACACAGGCGCATTTTCCCATGGATTTCACAGAATAAATGAACCAGACACATTTTTCTTCCTTTTCAAGGTAAGAAACAGGAAAGAAAACAATATTTGGGGAAACCTCAGTCTCATTTCTGCCCTTTTTAAAACAGAAGTGACAAAAGCCGCAAAGTTGAAAAAGTAACTGCAATAAAGCAAGAATGGAAAGAGAAACATACCTTCGAGATGATTAATGGTTCTCCATGCTCCAGACCACCTTTCAAAGTAAAACCCCAGGGGGCTCCTCCCTGCAGGAATGCTTCCAAATAAATGTATCTTCCTGGGGGGGTCCTGTTAGGGTTTAGTGTGGCACTAGTCTCATCCAAGTTCTCTGTGGTCCTCATCATGCCAAACACATGATCCTTCGAGTTAAATTGTAAATGCTTGAAGCCTGTTCAGGAAAACCAGCCACACCATCCTTCATGACCGTACCGTCCAAAAGGGAGATGTTGAGAAAGGATTTCCTTCAGCCGTGAAGCTGTTTTTCTCAGCTTAATTCCAAGATGCTGAACCAAAAGGATTGTTCACTTAGGCAGTTCTGAAAATCAGTTCTCCTCCTGAAATTCCGAATTCTCACAGAAGCTCCTTAATGGTACATGTCTCCATAAGGTCGGAAAAAGCTTCTTTCAACCTCATGTCCCTCTTACAGATTGCTTTTATCTCACACAGACACACAGACACACAGACACACACACACACAGACACACACACAACACACACACACACACACACACACACACACACACACACACCAAAACTTTTTCGGTATACTTTACAGAGGAAAATGTTAAGTCTTAAAAATATCTAAGAAAAATGCAAAACCCAAAAGAAAACCTCAGATTTTTTTTTTTGATTATCAACCCTTTCTTCCTAGCTCAGGGAGATTTACCATTACAATAGCCTCCCAGCTCCCCAGAAGTAGCTTTGTAAGAAAGAAAGCACTTACTATGCTCCTGCTGGCTTCAGAATTTTCTAACTTGTCCCAAAGAGATAGCCTTTTAGCTTGTTTTACAGCAATAAGTTCAGTGTGACTTGCGCGCACATACACACACACACACACACACACAAAGAGAGAGAGAGAGAGAGAGAGAGAGAGAGAGAGCTTTTGCAAATGTAGAGGAAAATGAAAAACAAAAAGCACAGTTAAATGAATCCTCAGTGGCGAGAATATCCAGAAGGCTGCTCCGTCCTTTCTTTGGTGTTTTCAATGATCCTTCACCGTTGCTGCCAAAGCAGCCGCTTGTCTCGTAAGGAAGTGAGAGGAGAATGGATTAAGGCAAATAGAGACACCACAACTTTCCTGCACAGTAAGCGCTGCTCTGCAGAATCCAGTTCCGCACGAAGACCCGACCAATCAAAACAGTCCTACAGTTGATAAATGGTGGAGAGTTTAAAATGCCATACAGATGGCTAATTACCACGGAGTAAGAAAATAGTTGATAGAATGCCCCACCTTGTACCAATTAAAGCAGAATCCCTGGGGGTAAGAAATAGGCATTGGTAGTTTTCAGTCTCTGGGAATTCTGCTTTGCAGCCAAGTTTAAAAAGCAGCGTAGTCTAAGTAGTTGAGGTATATCTTTGAGTATCAAACTGCTGGTGAATTTTTTTTCATTAGAAAGAAATACTAAGTATATAACCCGCATCTTATCTTGAAATAGGACTTGTCAATCAAATTTCTGCTTGTTTGACTCTATACAAACAGGAGACAGGCTTTCATCTGCATTTTAATTGTCATTTATTCCAAGGTTATTGATTATCCATTCTTTAAATGAGAAATACTGAATGTCTGGTGAGGAATGCTGAATGTTATTCTAATTACAGGCGATCAATGGAATATTGCAATCATGGTATATAAACATTTAACCTTACTGCTTTTTTAAAAAATGTGAACAGCATAGCTTTTATACCCAAACCTCAATTATTAAGCTGTTGGAATCATTTAGAGCTCTTTCCAAGGAATATTCTTTGCTAAAACAATTATGTTTAAATGTTATGTGATAATATAACTTATGTTGAAATATAAGCTTAACAATTTTGTGGCTTTTGATGTTATTTAATTTAGGTATTTGTGTTATAATTAATAATTAATGAAGTTTGTATTGCAAGCATACAAATGCAAGTAAGATTTATTGGTACCTAGTATACATCACTTGACATACATTGATTTGATTTTTTTTTAGTAGTAACTTTGTCAGAGGCGTTCCAAGACAAAAATACCATGTTATGTATTAACATAGTACTTCTGCCCCTCCTTAATTCTGTGATTAATATTTTACAGAATCTATATTTATTTTATTTATTTTGGTTTGCAGTCACACCCAGCAGTGCTCTGGATTCTCCTCTCTGCCCTCAGGGCTCACTCCGGGAAGGGCTCAGGATACCATAGACTGTGCAAAGGATTGAATTGGCTCAGCATAGGTAAAGCAAGCACCTCACCAGCTTATCAATATTTAATATCAAAAGTAATGAATCTGAAAACAAAAAACAAAGGAAATAAAATGGCAATCACTGAAAATCAGAACTGTTTTGTAATCCTATAACACTTCTATTTCTCATAGTAGATACCTAATGAATATCGAATGAAATATCAAGTTAAATAGCTAATGAAAATGTATATATACGGGCCAGGGAGATGGTACAGGAGGTTAACATTGCATGCCACTCCTTTGACATAGACTCTTGTTTGAATCCCTGGCACAATATAGAGTCACTCCTGAGCACAGAGCCAGGAATAGTCCCTGAGTACCACTGGGTGTAGCCCAAATCCCTCCCCTAAATGTATGTATAATTTGAAAACATACTTAAAGCTTTATTTGATGTAGGTTAAAATAATTCCCACTTCACCTACCTCTTGTCCCATATCTTCCACTGGTCAGACTTAAAAGTAATTTTTAGAGCTAAGAACATAGCCACGAAAAGAGCTTAAGCCAGGAAAAGCTTAAATAATCTGAATGGAATTAACCTTCAAGCAGCATAAATGGGGATAAAAATGAAATCCTCAGACTGGAGAACGAAATCTCAGCTGAAGTTAGTTGTTTGTGTAACTTATGACAAAAAGACAACTTCCTAAATGACCATCACAGGACATTTGATTTCTAATTCGCTAAAATTCAATTCTAATCAGAGGATGAAATTAGACCCTCGCCTCCCCAGGGAGAGAAAAACAACACTATTGTCTCAAGATACTGACAGTAGAAGGGAGAGAATTCTGAGAACAGGGTAATTGTCTTTCTAAATCTGTGGCACAGGATTCAGATTTTCTGGCATTGCAAAAAAGAAAAAAAAAAGAAAAACAAACTTGCTCATTTGGGGATGGAGATCATTTTGGAAGACCTGGTATACTAGATTCTCGTGGTTGCTCAAATAAGTTGCCCCGAACAAAAGGTTTGTGTCTCAAAGCAACAGAAATGTACTCTCTCCAGGGCCATAAGTCAGAAGCTTGAAATTGGTCACATGAGCTGAAATCAAGGGTCAGCAGGACACACTGGAGACAGTGGGGAGGCGCCTCCTACCTTTGATGATTTCAGCTTCATGGCTAACATGATTTTTGGCTTTATGGTCAGAACTTCAGATCTTGCTTTCAAGGTTACAGTTGCCTTCTCCTCCTTTCCTCCACTGTGTCAAATGTCCCTCTACCTTAGTCTTATAAGGTCACTGTTTAATTGCATTAGGGTCCACCTAGATAGTCTTGATATGTGAGTGTGTATTTAGCTTTTGTTGTTGCTTTGTCTTTTTAGGCATCTCTCACTTCTTCCTCAAACCTGTGCTGCTATGTGCTCCTGGTTCTGTGTCTGGCTTAAATGATCCAGACACCAGCTAACTTGACCCTGACTCATGGAGGGCAAACGAATGGGTGTGACTTACATGTGGCTAATGTCATAGCTAGAAATTTTACTGGGATGATCGATGGTCTCTCTATAGACCTGCTCAGTTAATCATAATAGATCTGGAATTGCTGCAGGTCCTCTTAGGGCTGGAGCTATAGCACAGAGGGTAGGGCAGTTGCCTTGCACACAGCCAACCCGGGTCCAATTCCTCTATCCCTCTCGGAAAGCCTGGCAAGCTACCGAGAATATCCCGCCCACATGGCAGAGCCTTGCAAGCTACCCGTGGCGTATTCGATATGCCAACAGTAACAACAAGTCTCACTTTGTTTTCCTGGAGCAAGCAGATGCCATTCGGCTACACTAGCATGTGACAGGGATGGATGGAGATGTTACTGGTGCCCGCTCGAGCAAATCTATTAACAATGGGATGACAGTGCTACCAGTGCTATATTGGTTCTCTCAGGCCTGAGAAGGAAGTCAATTCCTAGGAAATGAGTTCGAAAGCTGGAAACAGGGTTCTGGGGATACCATTTGAGATGTAGGTCCAATTTAAGTTGGCCAGGGCAATTCTCAAAATCTCAGGTTTAAGAATATCTTTACCTCTTTGAGATGCTGGAGAAATATTGTTTCTACGTATTACATTTGTCAATATTTGCTGCAATCAAATATTATAATGGGAAAAAACTTTTTAAAAAATGCAATCATCAAAATAATAATTACATGTCAAATTACAAATTTTTATGAAAAACACTATTTTGTTCTTATGTTCTTTTTAAAAAGCAATGAGTAGCATTTTAAAATGTATTTGCTGATCTCCTGAATAGCAAGTTGACCAATTGACTAGAAGACAATTAGTTTCTGCTCTCCACTTCTGCATTCCATTTGTTTGACATCACATGTCATGCAGCCCCTGGAAAATTCTGATATATACTTGTGATTGAACAAATAAAAAAGGTATATGATGTCTTTGTGTTATAAAAAAAATGCCTTTGACCTTGCAGTCCTAAAAGAACCTCAGGGACCCTTCCTAACGTCCCCAGGCTTTCATTTGAGATCCACTGCCTTAACCGGATATAACCTTACCACATCTACCAGTCTGGTGAGCCCATAGGACCCTGTTCTGTTTTTCCTCAGATGGAGCTGGTTCTCCTCTGCTTGCGAAGACAAGAGTTGTGAGCAGTCCACGGCAAGACCCTGCCTTGTTCTTCCTGCTCAGGAGAGAGTTGAAGGAAGCTCAATTACATGCACTCACACATGCATCAATAGATGCTGTTTTGCATCTTGCTTGCTTGCTTTCTAGTGCTCTTTTTCTTCCTTCTGCTGTTCATTTTGAATTACTCCCACACTCTCTATTCAGCTTTTATTATTCATTTTTACAATGGCATCAATTTTATGTTATACTTGCAGCGCCACTACACTATGGCCACCATCAGAGTGCCCAAAAGCCTCCACCACCAGCTTCCTCAGAGCACAGTTCTACTGACCACAGTTTATACTCCTACTTTCTTAACCAAATTGGAGTGTGTGTGTGTGTGTGTGTGTGTGAGAGCGAGCGAGCGAGAGAGAGCTAGAGTGAGCTAGAGTGAGCGAGAGAGAGCGAGCAAGAGAGAGAGAGCGCTAGAGTGAGCTAGAGTGAGCGAGAGAGAGAGCGAGCGAGCGAGAGAGCGAGAGAGAGAGAGAGAGAGAGAGAGGCCGTGCCAGTTACACCTGGTGGTACTCAGGGGTTACTCCTAGTTCTTTGCTATGAAGTCATGTATAACAGTGCATAGGGACCATATGTGGTGCTGGGACTAAGTAGGGGTCAGTTTGCCCACAAGACAAGTGACACACCCCTGGTACCACCTCTCCAGTCCCATCTGAGTCAAATTCTTATGTTTTATAACAAATAGATCCAGCATGATTCACAACTTTATTTCCTGTTTCTATGTGGAACATTCGCACTTGGATTAACTGAGTTCGGATTGCTCTTTGTCTAGGAATTTGGGTCCACAGAAGAAAACAGTTTCAGTCATATTTGATTCTCCCATTTGTTTGATATTCTTATACCAGTCTTTGAAATGTTATTTGCCTATTTTAACTTAGAAGTCATCACTCTCCTTGTTAACTTCCATTAAAAAAATATTCTTCTCAAAATTCTCACTTTCTTTTAATTTTCATAGTGATTTTTACTTTTCTTCTTATCTTTGATAGCATCTTAAAATTTTTAAATGTATTTGGTTTTTCAAAAATGATTCCGAATTGGGCTGGAGTGGTAGCACAGCGGATAGGGCGTTTACCTGGTATGAGACCGACCCAGGTTTGATTTCTCCGCCCCTCTCAGAGATCCCAGCAAGCTACTGAGAGTATCCCGCCCGGGCAAAGCTCCCCGCAATGTATTTGATATGCCAGAAACAGTAACAAGTTTCACAATGGAGATGTTACTGGTGCCCGCTCAAGCAAATCGATGAACAATGGGACTACAATACTACAGTGCTACAGTATCTGAATTGAATATTTCAAAGATTGAGACTGGAACTACTTTAAAACTAAAATCACAGTGACACCTAGTGGCTTCTGGCTTGCTGGATAATCATTAAAGAAATGACAGCAAATTGCTAAATCATCGTTTGAAAAGTTATTTAATCTTAATCTTCTATAAAGAACCCTTCAAAATCATTCCAAATATCAGTTATTTCTGAATGCAGAAACTTTTCTGAAGACACAATCTCTCAAGGCAAACACTGAGAGACAAAAAGAAATATCACTTTATGTGTCTCCTTAAGATTGAAGGAAACGGGCTAGAGCAATAGTACTGCATGTAGGGCACTTGCCTTGCATATTTCTGACCTGGGTTCAATCCTGGGCATCCTATATGGATCCTTTGAGCCCTACCAGGAGTAATCCCTGAAATTAGAGGCAGGAAGTGGCTCTGAGCACTGCCAGGTGTGGTCCAAAAATAAAAAAGATTAGGAAAAAACAGTTCCCACAGAACTTCCATCATCTCTAAATTCTAAGAAGCCTCCTCGGAAAACACTCACTTGAAAGATGAATTAAAAAACAAAGATTAGTTTAAATAACCAAGGTCCATCTGCTAGTACTTCCCTCGAAGCAGGATGCTCTAGTTCTGTGCTCCACCAATGATGGTAAGAGTTGCCACAAAACTGTCCCAAGTATATTCCAATCAAATCTATTGGGAATAATAAAATTGTCCTGTGTCTTGAATGAAACAATAGTTTCAAGCCCCAAATTTATTTTGAATTGATGCAGTTGGGATTTTTTTGTGGCTTCTAATCATAATTGCTCCTTGCAAGGCAACATTGGGCCTCTCCCTTTAGCGTGGATTCTATGATCATGATTGCCTGAAGCATTGATTCAGCACTTCTGCATCCTGTCTACTTATAAAACTAATTGGAAATGATTTGTTCTTTATTTCCTCCACACTTCTTATTGAGTTATTGCTGCATGTTCCACATTGTACTATCAATAAGAATATATGGCCATCAACACCACCCTAAAGGAGAGAGAGAGAGAGAGAGAGAGAGAGAGAGAGAGAGAGAGAGAGAGAGAAAGAGAGAGAGAGAGAGTAAAAGGGAATGCTCCTGCCACAGAGGGAGGGGGTGGGGGTGGGAGTAGGGGGTGGGATTGAGGGGTGGGAAGGATACTGGGAATTTTGGTGGCAGAGAATGGGCACTGGTGGAGGGATGGACACTCGACCAATGTATGACTGAAACGTAAGCACAAAAGTTTGTAAGTCTGTAACTGTACCTCATGGTGATTCATTAAAAAAATTTTAAAAAAGAATATATGGCCATCAGAGAAGAGTGCAAGCTATAAAACTGTAAGCCATAGTCAAGAAGAAAAAAAGATAAACATTTTTTAAAAACCATACTAAAAAATATAACTCTGGTTAAGCATTGCATTTAGTTTTGAACATCTTGGGAAAGAGATCCCTATGGTCTAAGTTATAATGAATATGCAGTAGTTAAATAGTTTTATATTGTCTATACTATATGCTAGTTAAAAATACATTTCTTTCCATCACTCTTATACAAAACTGAATGTGTTGGTTGAAACAAAATTTTATTAATTTCCAAAATTAGGGGGGTCTAACCAAGGGTTTCACCCGTGCAAAGCAAGTGCTCTACCACTGAGCTTCATTTCCAGTCAAAGATTTACCCCTTTTTACCTAAACAAATCATTAAATATTTAGTGACTTTACAGAAACATCATAAATTTAATATCTGAAGCAAGTTTAGATTATAATTTTCATAAATGTTCTTGTACCAAGAACAAATTTTATTCCTTATTTTACAGTGTCGTAGCTATTTTTGTATAAGGAAAAAATAGCTTATTCTGGGGCTGGAGTGATAGTACAACAGGTAGGGCGTTTGCCTTGCACGCGGCCAACCCGGGTTCGATTCCCAGCATCCCATATGGTCCCCTGAGCACCGCCAGGAGTAATACCTGAGTGCATGAACCAGGAGAGTAACCCCTGTGCATCGCTGGGTGTGACCCAACAAGCAAAAAAAAAAAATCTCATTTTAAAAAGCCCATTTCTACCGCTAAAATTTTGCATATGAAAATAATGCTCTAAAGGGTAAATGGTTTGCTCAGGATCATAAACATAGTGCCAAAGCTCAGTCAACAGTTTTTTTCTTAACTGCATTCTTGCAAAAACCAGTTGCCGTTTGGATTAACAATGCTAAGGCAACTGGTACGTTGAAGTCAGAAACGAGAGGTTCTTTGCTTCTCCCCAGACATCTGGCCAGCAAAGAATTCCAGTGAAGGGAGAGAAATACTAACCTGGTTCCAAACAGGAGCTCTTACAAATAGGTGGGCCCCAATGACCAGCACCCCCAAGCTCTCTGTTTGGTTTAACCTGCTTGAGCTTTATTTGGTCTCTTAGTCTTTATACATTCCAAGCACAAATAGGAAGCTCTTCTGCTGTTTCTACAAGTCACTGCTCAGTGCCACTTTGTCACAGAGGCCCTCTTCTTCGACCCATAATGACTTGGCACCCACACTCCCAGCCTCCAACTCTGTCTGCACAGGTTGTGATACATCAAACTTGTCTCTTTGAGCAGAACTATTCTTTCCTTCATGAGAATCTCAGTTCTACAGAGTCAGGATTTTATTGGTTCGTGGCCATATATTTTTTTCTTCTCTTTTTTTTTGGTCACATCCAGCGATGCTCAGGGCTTACTACTGGCAATGCATGCAGGAATTATTTCTAGCAGTGCTTGGAGGACCATATAGGATGCTGAGGATCAAACCCAGGTCAGCCGCGTGCAAAGCAAACGCCCTACCCACTGTACTATCACTTCAACCCTCAAATCCTTTCTTTCTTTCTTTCTTTCTTTCTTTCTTTCTTTCTTTCTTTCTTCCTTCCTTCCTTCCTTCCTTCCTTCCTTCCTTCCTTCCTTCCTTCCTTCCTTCCTTTGCTCGGGCTTACTCCTGGCTCTGCACTCAGGAATCAGTCCTGGAGCACTCAGGGGACCTTATGGGATGCCCTGGATTGAACCTGGGTCAGCCACAAGCAAGGCAAGTGCCTTACCTGCTATACTCTCTGGCCCTGTGGCCATATTTTCAACACCTAAACAAGGGATGTCGTGGTTCCCCATGACTATTTGTGAAATGAATAAACAGTAAGAGAATTTAAGACTCCTTGCCCCTAATATTCTTTGCCATAGAAGTTAACAAACTTGGAACTGGAGAGATAGTACTGGGGTGAAGGGCTTGACTCGTTTATAGGTGATGCTGGTTTGATACTCTGTTCTACATGTGGTTCCCTGAGCACCTCCAGGAGTGATCCCTGAGCACAGAGCCCAACAGCCTGTGAGCACCAAGAACTGAGGCCCAATCCTGCTCCCGCCCCAAGCTAAGACACTCTTAAATAAATGCAAAAAAATAAAGTAAAAATCCAAAACACTTCAAAATGAAAAATTAAAAGATAAAATTAGGTCACATAACTTTTATGCACAAGTATAGATTTATACGGTTTTATACATTTTAATTAGCATATGAATTCACATTCTTTTAATGAAGGATTTCCAAATGAATGGTGCTTACTTTGTTCTTTGGGTTCAGGGTACAAATACAAACGAGAGATACCACTGAAAATTCAGTTATAGCAAACACACTACCCACTGTACTGTCGCTCCAGTCCCAGGTGGGTCAGCATTAGGGAAGATAATATGGGGCCAATTGTGTGAAGGTCTGCAGCCTGCAACAGTAGGTCCCGGAAAGCAGTTAGGAGGTGGGAGGGAAAATAAGACGTTTTTACATTTAAAAATAGAAGCCAGGGGCCAGAGTGGAAGTACAGCGGGTAGGAAGTTTGCCTGGCCTGCGGCCGACTGGGTTCGATCCCCAGCATCTCATATGGTCCCTCAAGCACCGCCAGGAGTGATCCGTGAGTGCAGAGTCAGGAGTAACCCCTGAGCATCGCAGTGTGACCCAAAAAGCAAAAAAAAAAAAAAGAAAGAAAGAAAAGAAACCGGTAGAGTGGCAAAGAGCACAGTGGAGACCAGAACCCAAGGAGGTTTCTAAAGGTTGGACAAGCTGGACGTGATGCCCTGCCGGGAGCCAGAAGCAACCAGCCTGCAAATCAGGATTCGAGAAGGGAGAGGGGGCGTGGCCCTCGGTTGCCCCGGTGACGGAGTCTGGGGGCGGAGTCAGGGGACCAGGAGCCCCGCCCACCCCCCCAGTCCCCTGGTCCTCGACGCCCAACGGCCGCCTTGCGGCTCTCCGGAGGAGCACTGGGGTCGAGAGGAGGGTCGCGAGGAGGGTCGCGGGGCTGGGGCGCACCGGCGTCCCGCGCTGCCGCTGCCGAGGGACGAGCCACCCCGCCGTCGCCGCCGCCGCCGTCCGGTGGATTGAAGGTGCGGCCGGGATGCGGCTGGTTCCTTAGGATGAGGCTTTGGTCGCAGGTACAGGCGGGGCGGCCCTTCTCCCGAGGACCCAGAGCAAAGGAAAAAAGCATCTTCGCTTCTGTTGTGTTTTTGTTTGTTTGCATGGGGGGAGATGGCCAATAAACTGTGGCCTGACTCTTTTCCGGGGTCGCAAGATCTCCAGGGACGGTACGCGGGAATTTGCTCCCGGGCGCTGTCACAGCGGGTTCCCCCATCCCTGCTGCCTCCTGGACAGCCACAGGGACAGTCACCTGCCTCTCGCCCCGAATGAGGAGATTGCACAGGCCCAGCATGTGCCAGGCTCCCAATTTAACCCCCCGCACTAGACGGCACGCCCCCCACCCTAGCCTACCCCACGGCTACCCTCATAACCCTCAGCTCCTCCCAGGGTGTTTCGGAACCGATGGGGACCACGGGAAATGGCCCGGGCTGCCCCGGCAGCGCTAGGTGTGGCTTCTGTTTTTTAAAATGAGGTTTTGTGCTCGGGGTCCGAGCCACAGTACAGCGGGGAGGGCGTTTGCCTTGCACAGGGCCCACCTGGATTCCATCCCTCGCATCCCATTTGGTCCCGAGCACCGCCAGGAGTGCTTCCTGTGTGCAAAGCCAGGAGTGACCCCTAAGCATCACTGGGTGAGGCCCGAATCCGAGAGAGAGAGAGAGAGAGAGAGAGAGAGAGAGAGAGAGAGAGAGAGATTGGTAATCTAAAGGGCCCTTTTCACTGGGCGGTCCCTGGGAGTGACACTGGGAGCCTGGATTCTGACACGAGAACCAGGAGGCGTTTCCCAAGGAGTCCATCAATTTCCCCCAACACTGCTCCAAGGTCCCGCTGAGGCTTTTCAAACTTTTGTGTGCTTGAATTTTGGACTTTGAACCTTGAAGGGCAGGGGTCAAAGAGAAGTACGATTGGCTGATCTTTTCAGAGAGGGATTTGACTGGCAAGCGTTTCAGCCAGCTGCGACTTGAGGAAAGAAAGGGTCAGCACCTTTCTGCTTGATGGTCCCTTGGCAGCACTATTGTGTGTTGTGTCTGCCAGACTCACAGACTGGGGGTGGAGAACGGTCAATCCTGGTTTTTTTCACCTGCACTGCACTGTCCTCCCATTGTTCATCAATTTGCTCCAGCAGGCACCAGTAACGTCTCCATTGTGAGACTTGTTACTGTTTTTGGCATATAGAATATGCCATGGGGAGCTTGCCAGGCTCTGCCATGCTTGCCAGGCTCTGCCATGTGGGAGAGATACTCTCGGTAGCTTGCTGGGCTCTTTGAGAGGGACGGAGGAATTGAACCCAGGTTGGCCAGGAGCAAGGCAAATGCTCTACCCGCTGTTCTATTGCTACCGACCACACTTAATTGTTTCCAGTCTTAAACAGTTAAATCTGTGTTCTGGGCAAAATAGTATTGAGGTCAGAGATTAATTAGACTACAGAATCAGCCAAGAGCAGAGTTTGAAGATTTGATATTTACAGCATCTTATTATTGGGTAAAGAAAGATGAGTCGCTGTCCTCTAGTATGTCAGGGTTATTCATTTGAAAATCCCATGGTGGGCCTGAGAAATATAGTGGGAAGGCACTGGCCTTGCACAGGTGTTATCCGGGGTTTGATCCCCAGCACCGAGCTATAGTCCCCTTGAGCCCCACCAGGAGTGATCCCAGAGAGCAAAGCCAGTATGCCCAGAGCACTGCTGAGTGTGGCCCCCAAACCAAACCAAAACCTCCACAAAAACACTTCATAGTTTGGGCTGGAGAGATCGTACAGGTGTTTAGGCACTTGCATGCTGCAGCCCACTGGGTTGTTTATACCCTCGCACCTTGTATGCTCTCTGGCTTCCTGAGCACCAACGCTAAGAGTGATCCCCGAGCAAGGCCAGGAGTAAGGACCCCTCCAGTTAAAACCCAATTTAAACTCATTATGTATTGAATTTATCGATCTCTTGTGAACCATCTCTTCCCAAGTTAGATAGCCCCAAACTATATGATGTAGGCCAAATATGCACTTCCCCCAAGTACCAGGCCCTCCTACCAGAAGCCTGGAGATGCTGTAAGGAGATGCTGTCAGAGCTTGAAATGGGGAGATAAACTTGATGATCCTGGAGGGTTCTCAATGCAAACACAAGTATCCTGATTAGGGAGACAGGGAGGTGACCCAGAAGGCAACCCCTAACCCCCACCCCCACCCCCCACCCCCCGGCCACTAGGCAGACTGGAATGTTGAAACCACAAGTGAAGGATGTTAACAGCCAACAGAAGCTGGAAGAGGCCAAGACCATGTTCTCCAATAGAGCTTTTACAGGGAGCAAAGCTCCCTTTGAGCTCTCTTTGATTTCAGTCCTATGAAGCCAATTTTTAATTAATTAATCAATTAACTTTTAAATTGGGGCCCACACTTGACAGTGCTCAGGGGACCATATAGGGTGCCAGGGGATTGAAAAACAATCCAAAGCACCCTACCTGCTATACTATTGCTCCGGCCCCTGAAACTGATTTTTTTTCCAGTTTGGTACCTATGCACTTAAATTGCATTAAGCTATTTCATACCACTGATTAAAATCTATAGGCCTATTTTAGAATCAGCAGAAATTTCTCTCCCTAGTGTTTTCTAACCAAGCACTACAGCTCTGGCCTCATTAAAGCATCTCCATGCAATGAAAAGCAGCTCAAATAGTTAAATGACATTCAGCTGGTCTTTTAAAGTCAGTTTGGACTGTCCTTGAAGAAAGGTCAGATCTGGGAACTCAGGCACAATAAGCATGTCCTTATCAGGGGAATGTCCGAGGCGTGTGGGCACCTAAGGCCTGTGAGACCATGCAGTCTGGGACGTGATGGAACAGAAAGGGACGCTCTGCATTGGCTGCCTGTGACCCTTGGGCCTGTATTGTATGTCCCTCAAATGATATTAATATCAAAAATTCCCTTAGCAGGAAAAAGAAAGTTCCCCACTGTTGGCCTTTACATTTACTTCTTGCATTATCTTGGTAACACTAAAAAGATCTTATTAGCATTGTATTAATAGTATGCAAATAATTGAGCATGTTCTATGACATGAACATGGTCTTGATAAATGTCATAGCTTATTCATTAAAATGAACTTCTTTTGTTTTGTTTTATGGTGTTTGGGAGCCACACCCAGTGATGTTCAGGGTTTCCCCTGGCTCTGCCCTCAGGAATTATTCCTGAGGGTGCTTGGGAACCATTATCAGGTGCTGGGGATACAACTTGGGTTGGCTGCATGCGATGCAAGAGCCCTACCCACTGTACTATCTCTCCAGCCCCCTAAAATGTACTTCCATATACAAGAGCCTAAATGGAAAAAAAATTAAGATTTTTTTGTTGTTGATATTGTTATATGTGTGTTTCGGGTGTTCAGATCTTACAAGTTGAAGATGAACTTGTGAGTTGAACATTTTTTATTTATTTTTATTTTTATTTTATTTTTGCTTTTTGGGTCACACCTGGTGATGCACAGGGGCTACTCCTGGTTCTGCACTCAGGAATTACCCCTGGCAGTACTCAGGGGACCATATGGGATGCTGGGAATCGAACCCAGGTCGGCCGCATGAAAGGCAAACGCCCTACCCGCTGTGCTATTGCTCCAGCCCCAGAGTTGAACATTTTTTAAATAATAAAATTTAGATAATGAAGTATTTTATAACTGTATTGACAAGAATATTTAAAATATTTTATTTCTTTCAGGTGTTAGTAGAATAAGCGAAAATAAGAATATCCAGATATTAAGGTACCTCTTATTTTACTTTGAGTTATAGTTAAGAATTTTGAATGTACACAACTGATAACTTTTAGAACTTGATACCTTTAGCTTGATTAATGCTGATGCTGAAATCTTTAAGACATCGAAGTTGAAGGGACTTTCTCTGGGGTTTTCAAACTATGCTCAGTGGAGCTTTCTGTTGCATTCCTTAAAGGTGTCTTTGGATTCCTGATTCTAAGTCCTGTGCTTTTCCCGTCTCAGTAAGTTAATCGACACTATCTCAAGCTATTTTTTTTTTAAATTCCCTTTGGGAAACTCCTGGTCTCTACTGGACTAGTACCCACCAGTGGCTGTTGAAATGAAATAATTATCGTCAACTATACAAACCAACTGTGGTTTGGAATAGCAGATGATTCGCACAAGATGAAAAAAATAAAGGAGGACGTAGCTTAGCCATAGATCACTTACATGTGTGATGTCGCGTGTTCACCCCAGTAACAGAACAAAGCAAAACAAGAATATTAAGTTATTTTATTTTTATTTTTTGGAAGCCACACCCGGCAGCACTCAGGAGTTACTCCTGGCTCTGCGTCCGGAAATTACTCCTTATAGTGTTTGGTGGATGCTGGGAATTGAACTTGGGTCAGCACATCAAGGGTGGCAACCCACCTGCTGTACCTTCACTCTAACCCCTATTGAGTTATTTTACTTTTTATTTTTATTTTTTAGTTCTTTTTAATTTTTTTATTTTATAAGATAGTTCACAATATTTGATTACATTTAATATTGAAACACCAATCCCACCACCATTACACCTCCCCACCACCAAATTTGGGATGTTTCCATCTCAAGCCCCAATCCCTATCCAAAAGCACAACTGAAATAATAAATTTTGTATTGTCTGTTATGAAGAACCACTGAACATGCTTACAAAAAAGTGTTCATATAGGAAATAGTGTGAAGATTGTTCTATTTTGGAAGGGGCCATTAAAACATTCTTGAGGATATCACTAACATGTTGTTAAAGGTTGATTGATGTGAGCTTTTGTATATGTATATATATGAAAATATGTATATATGCATATATATTTCCCTCTATGATTTGTTGCCTACTATCTGAACCCCATCAAATGTGGTGTGGTACTTATGAAGAATGGGTTGGGGGTGTCTTATGATGTATATGATGTATATGTATGAGGCTCGTCCAAGAGTGTGGGGAGTGGCCTTGAGCGTGGGGGCGGTTGAGTTCTGGAGGTGTTTGGTTGCTGGGGCTGGGTCCCTCTGGGCAGGGAGGGCTCTCTCCCGCCCTCCTCTGGGGAGCCCCAAGTGAAACAGCCTGGCATGGAGTCCAGTGGAATGGCTATGGCAGGCTTCATGTTATGCTCTCTTCCGGGAGAAGAGCCATGTGATCTAGATGGTGGCCAATGACGAAATTATCTGGTGCCCCATAGGAAGTGGCTTATGGGTGTGACCCCTGGGTCACTGGAGACTGGGGGAAACAGGCAGAGGATCTCCTCTCTTGGTACTGTTGAGCTCAAAGTTCAAGGTCACAAAGTTCCACATTATCTGGGTTTTGTGGAACCTCACTCATGCTTGAGGCTCGACCGGAGTGTGTGGGGAGCGGCCTCTATTGAGTTCACGATCACAATCACAACCATCCTGTTGTTCATCGATTGCCTCGAGCAGGCCCCAGTAATGTATCCTTCGTCCTAGCCCTGAGATTTTTTTAAAAAGTGCCATATTCAAGGCTCTTTCAGGGTTAGGAGAATGAGACCCATCATTGTTACTGGTATTTGGCATACTGGGTACGCCACGGGGAGTTTGCCAGACTCTGCCATGTGGGCAGGTTATATACTGTAGCCTGCCAGTTTGGCCAAAGTAGGAATAAGATAATAAGATGTTGTGCTTCCGGGAGCTGGGTTTTAATAGTCTCTGAGTCTTGGCCATTGATGGGATTACACGGCGCCAGGGGGCCAGTTGGTGGGTGTGACCCCTGCCTACTGGAATTTGGAGGATCTGGGTGGAGGATGCTCAGCCCCTATCCGAGCAGGCTTGGAGATCTCAGCCCCGGGACCCGCATGCCTTTGTTCCTCTGCCAGTACCTTCATGCGTGTGGAGAGTGGTCTCAGCATGGTGGTGGCTGGTTCTGGAGGTCTCTATTGAGTTATTTTAAAGTAAAACTTTTTGCTTCTTTTACAATTTCTAGCTCTGCCTATTCTTAGGTTCTGTTTTTGGTGTCAAACAGCATGGGTTAGTGTGTTATTTCCCGGCATGAGCTGCCAATCCACCTGCCTGGCTCATTCCTTCATCCTTTTTTTGGTGGTGGGTGGAGGTGGGGGTGGGGGTGGAGGTCTGGGGTAACACCACAACCCCGAGCTGCCTTTGTGCTCAGGAGTGACCCCTGGTGGTGGTCGGGGGACCATTTGTAGTCCTAAGGATCCAACCAGGGTAAGGTCTTAGGGATTCAAACAAAAATGCCTCACCTCCTATGCTATCTCTCCGGCCCTCCTCCAGGCTTTCTTATCTCTCTGTAATTTGTGATGGTCACTTTCAGTATCTTGAATTTCCTAGTGTCTTTCATCACCCAGAAGAATCCCCAAATGATAAAAGACACTAACAAATGTTGTATTTAGAATATTTTAGTTGCTTAGCAATCTTGAATAACATTCTATCACTTATAATTCTCTATGAAGTCTCTCCTTACTTGCTGTTTATTTCCTAAAAATGATACGTAAAATGTATTAAGGTAGAATTTATATAATTGTATTTTTGACTGTTCGCAACTTAGCAGCTGAAAGGGAGAAAGTGTGTGTGAAATGAAAAGGAATCCTGTCTGAGAAAATTATCTGCACTCACAGGTTCTGTCTTTTCTAAATTATGTGCATACAGTCAGGATTGAATGTAAATTCATAAGCTGTGTGTTACATGCCATCACTTGGATGGTCCTCACCTATATTTTGGTTGTGTGTATGTGTTTTTAAAGAACTGGGATTTGGGTTGTTAATTTGACCTATTGTGTTTATGTTTTCTGCCTAATTAATTTCTGCTTTTATTCTTTAAAATTTCCTACCATATGCTTAAAAAAAACTTTGGTCTTTGTTGAGTTAGAATTTAATTCAATTATTTTTGTTTTTTAAAAATTTTTATTCAAACAGGTTAGGGACTGGGAATTTCTCTTTAGCTATTTTTAATGTGCTCCAGATTCTGGTTTGTAGGGTATTTGAATAGTCATTTTTCAGAAATTCTGTGTTCTATTAAATTAAATTTTTTTTCTTTGAGAGGGCTACACCTGGCAGTGGTTAGGGCTTACTCCTGGCTCTGCACTCAGGGATCACTGCTGGCAGGGCTTGGGGTCTATGTGTGGTGCCAGGGGTTGAACCCAGGTCAACTGTATGCAGAAGTAATTGCTCTACCTGTGGTACAGTTGCTCTGGGTTATGATTTCTGTTAATATTTGCTTTGTCACACAGAAGTTGTTTAATAGGCCTTTTAATCTCCAAGGACTTTATGTTTCTGAGTTTTTTAATATCCAGGTTATTAATTATATTGTAGTCAGAGGATGATGTTTATAACATTTTTACTTAGTTGGAGCCTACTGACCTTTTATTTCTACCCTTAAATACAGTTGGTGTTTGTGAATGTTCCATGTACACTTGAGAAGAAGGTACATTCTTTCTTATCACAACATGAGATAGAACCAAAAGATTTTTCTGTGTGACTGGTTTAACAACAACAACAACAAAAATTTAAGCCGTATTTGTTGTTCTCTTGACCTACTGCATATTGAGTGGCCTGTTTAAGTCCCATTGGAAAAGAAAAGTTTCTAGTTCTTACTACATCTCCTTTCACATCTGTTTTATTCAAGTAGTTGCAGTACATAGAAGTACTGAAGCTTTATTGTGAGTCACCCCAGCAGTGCTTGTGGACCACTAGAACTTCGCCTGGTAGTGGTAGGGGATTGCGTGGTGCCGGCACGGAACTCAGAGTGTCTACCATTTGGCCATTTTTCAATTTCCTAGAATTCCCTAGAATGTACTTTATTTGCTCGAGCGGGCCCAGTAACGTCTCCATTGGAGACTTTGTTGTTACTGTGTCTGGCATATCGAATACTCTCGGTAGCTTGCCGGGCTCTCCGAGAGGGGCGGAGGAATCGAACTCGGTTCTGCCATGTTGGCCGCTTGTAAGGCGAACGCCCTACCCGCTGTGCTATCGCTCCAGCCCCCATATAAAGATAATCCCATACAAGTGCTAAGTTTATTCACATATGTTTATATATATGTGTATATATATAAAGTAAAGTAAAAAAGTAAAGGCCCTCCCGTTGATCATCGATTTGCTCGAGCGGGCCCAGTAACGTCTCCATTGGAGACTTTGTTGTTACTGTGTCTGGCATATCGAATACTCTCGGTAGCTTGCCGGGCTCTCCGAGAGGGGCGGAGGAATCGAACTCGGGTCGGCCATGTTGGCCGCTTGTAAGGCGAATGCATTATTTGGTGGTGAAGTACCCAAACTGGGCTATACTCAGTGGCTATTCCTTGCCCTTTGCTTAGGTTTCACTCTTGGTGGTATTGGGGCCACACGTGGTGCCTGGGATAAAACCTGGGTCAGCCACATGCAAGGCAAGTGCCTTACCCCCTGCCCCATATCTCTAGCCTCTGGAATCTGATTTTTTTCTTTTTGGGTTATACCTGGCAATGCACAGGGGTTACTCCTGGCTCTGCACTCAGGAATTACTCCTGGCAGTGCTCAGGGGACCATATGGGATGCTGGGAATCGAACTCGCGTCAACCACGTGCCAGCAAATACCCTACCTGCTGTGCTATCGCTCTAGCCCCCTGGAATCTGATTTTTAACAAAGTGCTCTTTGTCTCATTTAATATCCTTTGGCTTAATGGTGACTTGACTTGGAATCAGTATCGCTCATGCTTTATTGTTGAATTTCTTTGCCTGGCAAGCTACCGAGAGTATTCGATATGCCAGACACAGTAACAACAAAGTCTCCAATGGAGACATTACTGGGCCCGCTCGAGCAAATCGATGATCAATGGGAGGGCCTGGCAGATCCTTGTCCACTTTGTACTTTTTAAAGTCAATTCTTTTTAAGAGGCCCTCCCGTTGATCATCGATTTGCTCGAGCGGGCCCAGTAATGTCTCCATTGGAGACCTTGCTGTTACTGTGTCTGGCATATCGAATACTCTCGGTAGCTTGCCGGGCTCTCCGAGAGGGGCGGAGGAATCGAACTCGGGTCGGCCATGTTGGCTGCGTGCAAGGCAGACGCCCTACCCGCTGTGCTATCGCTCCAGCCCTTTTAAGAGGGTCTCTTGTGTGCAGATTTTCTTAAGAACTAATTTCTTTGCAATTAACAAAAATTTCTTTGTAACTTTTAAAACATATATTGTCAAATTCACTTGGTTTTTTCCCCCCACTTTATTTGAACACTGTGCTTTATAAAGTTGTTAGGGGCATACAGTGTTCTAACACCATTCCTGCTGCCTCTGTGGCCTTGCCTCCACCGCAATCCATGTTTTCCCAATCATCTCCATGCCTGCCCCCTCAGCAGGCACAAAATAATTTATTTTATATTGCTACTTACAACTAAATGGCTAATGGGATTATCAAAAAATACTTCAGTGAAGAAAATTTGAACTCCCGGGAGTTCAAGATGCCGCTCTGTTTAACGTTCATTGATTTAAAGAAGGCCTTTGATTCTGTTGAGACGGAAGCGGTCAGTGAAGCCCTAGCCAATCAGGGCATTCAAGCCCAATACATCAGGATCCTCCGTGAGCTGTATTGCGGATTCACTACCAGGATCTCATCATTCTACAAAGAAGTGATCGTTGATGTCAAGAGAGGGGTGCGGCAGGGTGATACCATTTCACCGAAACTCTTCAGTGCCACCCTCGAGAACGTCATGCGACGACTGGAATGGGAAGGAATGGGAGTGAAGATAGATGGTCGGCAACTACACCACCTCCGCTTTGCTGATGACATTGTTTTAATAACACCAAACATCAGCCAAGCGGCACAAATGCTGGCTGACTTTGACCGTGAGTGTGGAAAGGTAGGACTCCAGCTGAATCTTACGAAGACAATGTTTATGAGAAACATCCTCGTTCCTGACGCCCCATTCGCTCTCAATGGAACGACCATCTCCGAATGCAACAGCTATGTGTACCTAGGTCGAGAAGTCAACATGACAAATGACCTGGCACCCGAGCTGTGCAGGAGGAAGAGAGTGGCTTGGAACACCTTCAAGAACGTCGAAGAAATAACTAAGAGGACGAAGAACCTCCGGCTCCGGGCACATCTCTTTGATTCCACTGTTCTTCCTGCATTAACATATGCCTCAGAGACCTGGGCCCTACGCAAACAGGATGAGAACGTTATTCAGGTCTCCCAAAGAAGAATTGAAAGAGCTATGCTTGGAATATCACGTTTCACTCAAATGATGAGAGAAAGAATCTGGAGTTCTGACATCCGTCGACGATCAAGAATCAGGGACGCTGTCTCATTTGCCAAGGTGTCGAAAATCAGATGGGCTGATCACGTAATGAGATTTAAAGACGACCGCTGGACTAGAGCTGTTACCGACTGGATTCCACGGGATGTCAAAAGACCACGTGGCCGCCCACCTACCAGATGGTCAGACTTCTTCATCAAGATCATGAATGATTGGTTTGAGGCTCTACATGTTCCCAGAGCGAACAGATGCCATTGGGCTACACTAGCATGCGACAGGGACAAATGGAGACGTTACTGGCACCCGCTCGAACAAATTGACGACTAATGGGAAGTTAAGTGAAGTGATTAAGTGAAGCAAATTTGTGAAAATTGTCTAACAGAATGGGGTTAGCTCTGGGGTCATTAAGTCCTTGGCTGGGGGTTTACAAAGTTGTTCATTGCTAGTCGAGCCTTCTGTGTTATTGTTTTTGTTTGTTGAGCTTAGTTGGCTTCTGTGTTGCTTTCCCATCTAATTTGGTGTGCTCCCACTGGGTTGAATGTGTCTATTTGGTGTTTTGCCTTTTTATTTTAAAAATTCTTTTGTGTGTTAAAAATGTTCGTATTGGGCGTCCTGGGGAGAGAGATAGCACAGAGGTTCCAACCCCAGTTTGACTGGTGATGCCACGTGGCTCCACAAGCATTGCTGGGCATAGACCTGGAGGTCCCCAAGCATCCCCGGCTGTCCCTGGAGGTCCCTGCTCCACAGAGTTCAGCAGCACTGCATCCTGTACCCTCAGGCGCTGACTAGCCCAGTTGGCTGAGTACCACGGAAGGGACCCCCAAAGCCTCCTGCTTGAGAGTCCTCCCTCACCCCCAAATAAGCTTATATTTTAATTTTAGGGCTTATCTTTCCTTTGATTCTTCTTATTTATCTGCTTTGTTATCATTGTTATGGCGCCCAGTCCCAGAGGTGCTGTGAGTGGTAGAGGGCAGGTAAGGTCAGAGGTCAAAGGTTAGACCCAGGGTCACTTATGCTGTAAATTTCTGTGCCACATCTCTGGCCCTACACTGTTTAGTTTTCATAATGTGCATACAATAATCTCCCCTTTATTTCTTTCTTAACTTTAGACTTTTTTGTCAGTTTTAATGCATTCTTTGAGTGTCAAATACTGCCTTTATAGCCCTTACAATTTCCCCTTTTACTCTCATCTTATTTTTGTCATATCTGCTTCCTTTTGTCATATGTATGATATTTATATATTTTCTATTTTTCTTTAATGCCTTTATTCAACCCATGTTTGAGTCTTAATTCTACAGTGCATATTTAACACCATCTGTCCTTTTGCAGTTATTTTCACTTTTCATCTCCGTGTAATCCCATCAGCGGCCAAGACTCAGAGACTATAAAAACCAGATCCCAGAACCGCGCGGCCACATTCGCGACCGCGCGACATCTTATTATGACATCTTTTTATCTCATTCCTACTTTGGACAAACTGGCAGGTTACCGAATGTAGCCTGCCCACAGGGCAGAGTCTGGCAAACTCCCCTTGGCGTACCCAATATGCCAAATATCAGTAACAATGATGGGTCTCATTCTCCTAAAGAGCCTTGAATATAATCTCAGGGCTAGGATGAAGGAGACGTTACTGGGGCCTGCTCGAGGCAATCGACGAATAACAGGATGATTTGTGATTTGTGTGATCTCCTTTTAAATATTTGTTTCTGCAAATTTCCCCCAGAATTTTAGTTAGAAAATTTAAAAACCTACAGAAAAAAAGAAAAAAGATTTTCACCAGTTGCTGATCCCTTGCCAACATTTGCGCATCGTGTAACAGTTGGCTGAAGTATCAGCACTTTTTTCAAGTCAATTCCTCGGAAGGGGCCATGTTTGCAATATTTTGGCTTTAAAAAAATGTGTGCATGAGACTTGTAACATTTTTGTGTCATCAGTTCTCATTCACATTGACAGTAGATTTTTGGAAGTGGTGACAGATACATAGATACCCAGTGTATCCAGTTTGTTTGGTGACTATTCTCTCTCATTACATTCTCTGGACAAACTCACATGGATATGACATGGCTGTTCCTTATTTCAGTGAGCCGGATAGATCTGTTGATCTATCGTCAGTCACACATCTTCTCTGCCCATTTCTGGGTCTCCTTGAGTGCCTTGGAGGCAGGGAAAGCAGTTGATCATTCCAAAGGTGCTCAGGAGACCCAGCCACTCCTCCCTGAAACTCTTGGCTAAGAGGTTGGTAGTTTGGTGTAGAGATTCAGGGATGCGGTACCCAGCTGCCCTGGATGCGCTCAGGGACCACGTGATACTGGGGCTCAAAACAGGGTTGCAGCATCTTTCCTTGTCTCCTTTGTGGATGTGCTTGTGACTGGATGAGCCTGTGAATGCCGTTCATGAATACTTTTGAAGTAGCTCTCTAGCCCCTCAGAATTAATTTTTTTAATGGCTTTTATCTTTTGAAGTTGACTTTGACTGAGTATAGTATTCTTGGTTTGTGCTTAATTTTCATGAACACACTGCTTTATTGTTGCCTTACTTAGTATGTTGTTTTATTTTAATTTTTTTATTATTAGAATATTTTATTTATTTATTTATTTGTTTTAGTGAAACACCAGGAGGTACAGTTATAGACTTACAAATTTTTGTGCTTGGGTTTCAGTTATACAGTGATCAAGTACCCATCCCTCCACCAGCGCCCATCCTCCACCACCACGGATCTCAGTATCCCTCCCACCCCCCATCCCCCCCATTCCACCCTGCCTCTGTGGCAGGGCATTCCCTTTTGTTCTCTCTCTCTCCTTTTGGGTTCTGTGGTTTGCAAGACAGGTATTGAGTGGCAATCATGTTTGGTCTATAGTCTACTTTCAGCATGCTTCCCCCATCCTGGGAGGATCCTCCCAACACCCTTTATTTAGTGCTCCCTTCTCTATCTGAGCTTCCTTTTCCCCTAGCACATGTGGCTGACCTCCAAGTCATGGAGCAAAATTCCTGGTAGGCCACTACTGGGTGTTAGTCTTCCATTTTGTTACTTTATGTTCCCCAGATGAATGCAATCTTTCTCATTTCGCTTAACATGATACTTTCCATATAGTACCACTTGTATGTAAATTTCATGACTTCATCTTTTCTAACAGCTACATAGTACTCCATTGTGTAAATGTACCAAAATTTCTTTAATCAGTCATCTGTTCTTGGGCACTCAGGTTTTTTCCAGATTCTGGCTATTGTAAAGAGTGCTGCAATGAAGAAACAAGTGCAGATGTCACTTCGACTATACTTTTTTGCCTCTCTGGGATATAGTCCTAGGAGTGGTATTGCTGGGTCAAAAGGGGGCTCAAATTCTAATTTTTTGAGAATTGTCCATACTGTTTTCCAAAAGGGTTGGACCAGTAAGCATTCCCACCAGCAGTGAAGGAGGGTCCCTTTCTTGTCACATCCGTGCCAGTTGCTTTTGTTCTTTTGGATGTGGGCCAGTCTCTGTGGTGTGAAATGATATCTCATTGTTGTTTTGATCTGCATCTCCCTGATGATTAATGATGTAGAGCATTTTCTCAGGTGCCTTTTAGCCATTCAGATTTCTTCTTTGCAAAAGTTTCTGTTCATTTCCTTGCCCCATTTTTTGATGGGGTTGGGTGTTTTCTTCTTGTGGAGTTCAATCAGTACCTTGTATATCCTTGATATCAACCCCTTGTCGGATGTGTATTCAGCGAATATCCTTTCCCATTCTGTAAACTGTTTTTGTATTTTGGTCACTGTTTCTTTTGAGGTGCAGAAGATTCTTAGTTTAAGATAGTCCCATTTATCTATCTCTGTTTTCACTTGCTTGGCCAGTGGCGTGACATCTTTGAAGATACCATTAGCTTCAATATCATGGAGGGTTTTGCCAACTTTGTCTTCAATGAACTTTATTGGATTCCAGTCTGATGTTGAGATCATTAATCCATTTTGATCTTACTTTTGTACATGGCATTAGGCAGAGATCTGAGCCCACTTTTTCGCATGTAGCCATCCAGTTTTGCTAGCACAATTTGTTAAAGAGGCTTTTCCTGCTCCACTTCACTTTTCTTGCCCCCTTATCGAAGATTAGATGCCAATCTATTCTTCTTTGCCTTTGTTAATTATCCCCTTTCTACAGGAGTCTTTGAGAATTATTAAGTAATATTTAAAGTATGGGGCCTGAGTGGCAGTAAAGTGGGTCTGACAACTGCCTTGCAAGCAGCCAACCCAGGTTTGATCCCTGACACTCCTTTCGGTGCCCTGAGTCCTTCCAGGAGTGGTCCTTAAGCACAAAGTCAAGAGTAAGCCCTGTACACCACCAGGTGTGCCCCCCCATAAAAGGATTTCTATTTTGTTACTAAGTATGTACATTTCAGGGTTGATTATTCTTGATTTTTTTCCTAGTGTGGATTCAGGTTTTTTTTTATTTCTAGGAAATTTCTTTGGATTATAGTTTTAATTTTCTATTTCATTGCTCTTACTTTTTTTGGTGGCTTTTTGGGTCACACCTGGCGATGCACAGGGGTTACTCCTGGCTCTGCACTCAGGAATTACTCCTGGGAGTGCTCGGGGGACCATATGAGATGCTGGGAATTGAACCTGGGTCTGTTGCGGGCAAGGCAAACACCCTCCCCGCTATGCTATTGCTCCAGTCCCTTTATTACTCTTACTTTTTTGGGCAGAAACATCAAATAGATTCACTTTCATTTGTTTCTCTTTTGGTTCAATTTCTTCCTCTCTTATCTTTTCCATCTCAGTTTTGTTCTCTGGATTTTTTTAAGTCTTCATTATAATATGTCTTCCCTTGTGTACTTTGTAATTTGGTCTTCATTTTTGATATAATTGTCTTTTTCTTCTCTCTTTTCTTTCATTTCTGACTTCAGTAAATGCTTATTTCATGGCTCCTGTCCGTTTGCTTATTTCATTTCATTTTTTCATTTTTTCCTTTGGCTTTACATTTCTGACTCAAGGTTTGATTTTTCACATACCCAAGTGCTTGTGTATGTTTATTTGCTTTAGTTTGGAGGGTTGCTTCACTGTTTTCTTTGACTTCATGTTTGTGTCTGGGGAGTAGGCACTTGGGAAGCCCGAGAAATCAATCCTTGCATCAGCAGAGGAGATTTTATTCTCAGTTTCTGACATTATTTATAGTGTGTTTATAGGGCTATCAACAGCTTTGATCTATTCCTCTTTATTTTATGATAGAGATCCCTAAGTTGGGAGTGTAATTTTGTAGATGGCAGTACAGTTGGAGTGAGAGATGGAAGGACCATTGGTATACCTTCCTTCCTTTTTGTTCTCTCTGCTTTTTGAATTACTCCTTCTCCTTTTTCATTACTGCCAAATCTCCAAGAAACGTCTAGCTACCAATCTTTAGATTATCTGGCTGCTTCTTCCCTAGAGGCACATCTCTGGGGCTACGGCTTCTGGTCCCCACTCTCGAGCTCTTACACCACAGTCAAGGATTCGACCTGTGCTTATTATCCTGGCTTTTACTGCTTACTGTCAGGGGTGAGTTGAGCTTTTTCCCAGATCTGCTTCCTTTTAATCTTTTCCCTCCCTCTTTACAGCTGCTCCTCTTCTATTCTCCATATGCAGGTTTTACAGTGTTGGTTAGACTGTGAAGCACTGTGTGTGTGTGTTTGTGTCTGCGTGCGCGCGCGCGTGTATGTGTGTGTGTGTGTGTGTGTGTGTGTGTGTGTGTGTGTGTGTGTTGCTGGGGGGAGGGGCTAAAGGTCAGTCTGCTTATACAGATCAAAAGACCCTTATTGTATCTGGAGTATTCCATTGTCATTTGTGCATAGGATATGGATTTCCACATTTAGATCCTGGCTCTATAAACTTGCCTGTGTGAAGTCTAAAAAAAGAAAATGAAGCAAGTTTCTTGCAGTGAATTTAAATTGTCATAGAGTTTTTATTTTTTATTTATTTATTTTATTTCAAACACCCATCCCTCCACCAGTGCCCATTTCCCACCACCATGGATCCCAGTATCCCTCCCACCCCCCACAACCCCATCCTACCCTGCCTCTGTGGCAGGGCATTCCCCTCTGTTCTCTCTCTCCTTTTGAGTGTTGTAGTTTGCAAAAGAGTTAAGCCTGATTTTTAGGGAGAAACGTTGGATGATTTACTTTCCATTGATCACTTTGTATATATAAGGAGATGTCACACGGCCATGTAAGTGACTGCGCAGTTTTGAAGAAATGTCCTGGTTCCCGCATGCCCGAGCTATGCTTATAGAGACTCATGGTCACCGGGGTTCCATCTGGAGAAGGAGGGATGCAGCACCTACTCCATCTAGGACCTCCCAGTGAGATCAGCTCTGTTTGGGACCTGGAGCATTCTCTGGTAGCTGTGGTGCCCTCCAGCGGTGTTCTTCTTTGTTGCTGTGTCTAAATTGTCATAGAGTTTTTAATTGATATGAGAGAATGTATGCAAATTCTGTCCTGGAAAGCATGTAATTTTAATATTTTAATGCACAGTATGTACATACACATACATATGGTATTTTTACTTAATCTAGGAACTGTAAAACATTTGGTTTTCTTCCTTTTTTTTTTAAACTAAATAAGCACCTGCTTGTTTCAGATTTCAGTGTTTTTGTCTTCCAGTGAAACTGAAAGCCTGGGGCTCATGTGGTTTTATTTTTGTGTTTTCCTCCTTAATTTATGATTGATTTGGGAGAATAAGGGGAGATTTGAAATCTGGCCACTGTTCTCCAAACCTAGATGTCCCCTGTTGGTTTAACTATCTAAAAGTATGAACATTATTTTATATCAAGGACATTTTATTGTTTTATTGCTGATATTCGGTTTTACAATTTGTAATTTTTTTTGCTGCTTTGTGACTTTTAACTTAGAAGATATATTCCCCATTATTTAACGATTATTCAATAGTGTAGTTTTTTTCTCTTTCTTTCTTTACTTAACTTTTTATTGAATCATCATGAAATACAGTTACAAAGTTGTTCATGATTGGGTTGCAGTCAGACAATGTTCCAACACCAGTATACATTACCTACCACAAATAACCCCAGTTTCCCTCCCAGCCTTCCTCGATGGCAGCTGTTTTTCTTCTCTCTCTCTTTCTCCTCTCTCTCTCTCTCTCTCTCTCTCTCTTCCTCCCTCTCCACCCCTTTGGCATTATGTCTTGCACTACAAGATAGGTACTGAAAGGTTATCATGGTTGTCCCCTGACTTATTTTCAGCACTCAGTTCTTGTCCAGAGTGACCATTTCCAACTATCATTTTTGTAGTGGTTCCTTCTCTATCCTAACTGCCCTCTCCTCCACCATTTGTGGCAAGCTTCCACCTGTGTGTGGACCAGTCCTCTTAGCTCTTGTTCTGCTGTCACTGGGTACTAATGTCATACTGTTGTTATATATATATATATATATATATATATATATATATATATATCCCACAAATGAGTGCAGTCAGCCTAGTCTGTCCCTCTCCCTCTGACTTATTTCGCTTAGCATGATACTCTCCATGTCTATCCACTTATAAGTGAATTGCGTGACTTTACTTTTCCCAGTGCCTAAGTAGCATTTATTCCATTGTGTAGATGTACTGTAGTTTCTTTATTCAATCTTCTGTTCTTGGGCACTTTGGTGGTTTACAGATTCTGGCTGTGGTGAATAGTGCATGCTAAGTGAAATGAGTCAGAAAGAGAGGGACAGACAGAGAAAAATTGCATTCATGTGGGGAATAGCTCAGACAGAGAAGGGAGCACCATGTAAAGGGTGTTGGGAGGATTCTCCCAGGATCGGAGATGCGTGCTGAAAGTGGACTATAGAACGAACATGATTGCCACTCAGTGCCTCTTTTGCAAACCACAGCACCAAAAAGGAGAGAGAGAACAAAAGGGAATGCCCTGCCACAGAGACGGAGTGGGATAGGGGGAATGGGGGAGTGGGAGGGATACTTGTATCATTGGTGATGGAGAATGGGCACTAGTGAAGGGATGGGTGCTCGATCATTGTATAACTGAAACCAAGAGCAAAGACTTTTAAGTCCACAACTGTACCTCATGGTGTTTCACTAATAAAAATTTTTTAAAAAAGAAGTTTCTAACAGCATACTGTTATGTGAGACTTAAACCCTCTTCCAAATCAGAGTGCTAGTTATAATAGGTAAAGTATTGATTTCTGATCTTGAGCTTGCCTTTAATAAGCCTCTAGTTCATCATAATAAATAATGTATATAATAAAATATCTATAAATACTTGGGTAAAAATTATCACTAAATTTTTTTTTTAATTTATTTATTGAATCACTGTGGGAAAGGTTACAAAGCTTTCAGGTTTATGTCTCAGTCATGCAAATATCAAACACATTTCCCTTTACCAATACTTATTTTTTACCATGAAGAACCCCAATAAAACCCCACCCCCCACCCCTCCCCGTCCCTGTGAGGCAGATGAATTCTAGTTAACACTCTATCTGCTTTGATTAGATTCATTGTTTCAATAAAAGATTCACCACTATTATTTAGAGTTTACCCCCCCCCCCCCAAATCAGACATGCTGAAAAAAGCATTGTGAAGTGATTTGCTTTCTACAGCTGGGTTCAAGAATTAAATGTTGGTTTTGGATTTCTGCTATTTTACCTATTGACCCTGGAAGTATTTCTACTGAAAGTCAGATAGTTAAGAAATTGGTTTCTGTGTTCTGGAGTCGTGGCCGTGCTGGAGAGCCGCTCGTGGGGGGCAACCGGTGGCCTCGGTAGGGCGTGAAGGGCGGAGCGAAACGCCCCCCTTCCCATGAGGTTTTAGTCGCCCCCACACTCCCGGCTCATACCTGCTGTCCACAAGGCTCCCATGTGGCCGACATCTTTCTTTCCAGAGAGGAGAGGGCGAATGGGGCAACACCCTTTCCCCTCCGGCAGACTTGATGGCCTGGATCAACGCATAGTCCGTTCACTTTTCTGCTCCAAGCTGCTGGGTTCTGCATTAAGTCCTTGTGCTTCTGGGGCCGTGGCTGTGCTGGAGAGCCGCTCGTGGGGGGTGACTGGTGACCTCGGTAGGGCGTGAAGGACGGACCGGAACACCCCCCTTCCCATGAGGTTTTAGTCGCCCCCACACCCCCGGCTCATACCTGCTGTCCACAAGGCTCCCATGTGGCCGCCATCTTTCTTTCCAGAGGGAGGAGGGCGGAAGGGAGCAACACCCTTTCCCCTCTGGGCAGAAATGATTGCCTGGATAAACGCATAGTCCTTTCACTTTTCTGCTCCAAGCTGCTGGGTTCTGCATTAAGCCCTTGTGCTTCTGGGGCTGTGGCCGTGCTGGAGAGCCGCTCGTGGGGGGCAACTGGTGACCTCGGTAGGGCGTGAAGGACGGACCGGAACGCCCCCCTTCCCATGAGGTTTTAGTCGCCCCCACACTCCCGGCTCATACCTGCTGTCCACAAGGCTCCCATGTGGCCGCCATCTTTCTTTCCAGAGAGGAGAGGGCGAATGGGGCAACACCCTTTCCCCTCCGGCAGACTTGATGGCCTGGATCAATGCATAGTCCGTTCACTTTTCTGCTCCAAGCTGCTGGGTTCTGCATTAAGCCCTTGTGCTTCTGGGGCCGTGGCTGTGCTGGAGAGCCGCTCGTGGGGGGTGACTGGTGACCTCGGTAGGGCGTGAAGGACGGACCGGAACGCCCCCCTTCCCATGAGGTTTTAGTCGCCCCCACACCCCCGGCTCATACCTGCTGTCCACAAGGCTCCCATGTGGCCGCCATCTTTCTTTCCAGAGGGAGGAGGGCGGAAGGGAGCAACACCCTTTCCCCTCTGGGCAGAAATGATTGCCTGGATTAACGCATAGTCCTTTCACTTTTCTGCTCCAAGCTGCTGGGTTCTGCATTAAGTCCTTGTGCTTCTGGGGCTGTGGCCGTGCTGGAGAGCCGCTCGTGGGTGGCAACTGGTGACCTCGGTAGGGCGTGAAGGACGGACCGGAACGCCCCCCTTCCCATGAGGTTTTAGTCGCCCCCACACCCCCGGCTCATACCTGCTGTCCACAAGGCTCCCATGCGGCCGCCATCCTTCTTTCCAGAGAAGAGAGGGCGAATGGGGCAACACCCTTTCCCCTCCGGCAGACTTGATGGCCTGGATTAACGCATAGTCCTTTCACTTTTCTGCTCTAAGCTGCTGGGTTCTGCATTAAGTCCTTGTGTTTCTGGGGCTGTGGCCATGCTCCAAACTTAACTCTGACTTTCAGGGAGAAAGATTGGGTGGTTTACTTCTCATTGATCACTTTTTATAGAGAGAGATGTCGCGCGGCCGCTTATGCAGCCGCGCGGTTTTGAGAAAAAGTCCTCGTTCCCGCATACTCGAGCTGTATCACTAAATTTTAAATACAACATTTCTATGAGGTTTTTCCACACAATGCCTTATTAATAAAGACTGAATCCCTCTCCTTTATAGATAAGAAACTAAAGAACCAAATAAGGAAGTATTCATATTTCAAGATTCTAAGAAGAGGTAGCAATATTTAATATGGAACCAAAAACTGGTGAATCAAGTAATGAAGATCTTTTATCAAGCAGTGGCATCACATCCACTGGAGGTACATGTAATGGCATCACAACTAACGGAGGTACAAACTGGAAAGAAGAATCAAGCAGTCTTCATATTATTCATTCAAGTCTGTGTTTTAGTATGTTTTGTGTTTAGCATATTGACACTGTCTACACGGTCCTGACCATGATCGTGGATGTTTATTACATTGCATGTAAACTTGCTATTTTGAAGAAGAAATTGTTTATCCTTATAATATGCCTATTTTTAGCAGATGCTGACGTGATGTTTTTAGTTATAAATTGATTTCATGTTAAGCATATCTCCTCAATGCCTTTTCCTCCTCCTCCTCCTCTAGTTCTTCATTCACTGTAAACCCAGATTTTGCATTTCTTTGCTTCTTTTCTCTGACCTGCGGTGACATCCTCTCAGGCATGTGGCCCTGCTCCTTCTGCAGTGAGAAATGTCTCGAGGGTCCACGCCCCTGGTCTATTCCCATGACCTCTGTCCTGATTCAGACTCTCATCACCTCTGAACCAAATCAGAAACTTGAGAATAGGGAGACATCTTGGAGATTAGTAGCTGTAGGAATCCGCTACCAGCTTTTGGACTAGAAACTGGTAGAAGAGCATGGATATGGGAGCTTCCAACACTGCACCACTGCAGTCTCAGTTCCCTGTCACTGTGTGGCAGTCTTTCTTCCCATCACATTCTTGCTGCAGTTTCCATTAGCAGCTGTGCTCAGGGAGGTTCCCTAGGTGTGTGCTCTGAAGAGAGCTGAAGGAACTTCCTCCTGGAGTTGTGCTGCCAATTTACCTACACTTGGTTTACTACTGCCAGCCTTCAATTCCAATTCATTTTATGAATATAATGTTTGTGTTTCAAAAGTGGAAACAGTATAAAAAGGTGTTCACAGTGGTCTTGCTGACGTCTTATCCCTCCCACTCTTTTCATCCATACCTAATGTATATTTACATACTTGTCACTGTCCTGTCACTGTCCTCCCGTTGTTCATCGATTTGCTCGAGCGGGCCCAGTAACATCTCCATTGGAGACTTTGTTGTTACTGTGTTTGGCATATCGAATACATCACGGGTAGCTTGCCAGGCTCTGCCGTGCAGACCGGGCTCCCTGAGAGAGGCGGAGGAATCGAACTCAGATCGGCCATGTTGGCTGTGTACAAGGCAAACGCCCTACCGCTATGCTATCGCTCCAGCCCATACTTACATCTATATATTTATATTTACAGTCCTATTTCTCCAGTTATATCAAGAGGAGGGAAACCTACCTCATCTTAAATGGAGGAGTATAAAATGGAGGAGTATAAAAGAATTTTGGACATATTTCAAAATGACTGCATTTTCTAAATGATTTTCTAAATCATTGTTATTATTCTGTGACTCTTATTAGGTTTCATTTTTTTGTCTTGTCTTTAGTAATAATTCCTCAAAGTTCCTTGTGGACCCTTTTCTGTTCTCCCTCTCTCCACTGTCCTCCTGTTTCTCAAGACTGATAATTCGGTAGTTCTTAGGTGAGAATGATTTCCTAATCCTCATCTCAGAAGCAAAACACACGGCTGAGCTTAGAGTCATCGTGACATGTTTCTGAAGCTTCGTACCCAAGAGAAATCCGTGATCATAGCCCCTCTCTTTCTTGTATGAATATTCCTCAGCCCCAGGTCTCGTTTCTGTCAGCGCTGCCTCTGCGCTGGGCGGTTCCCTGTAACATTCTCCTGTGTTCTGCTTGGACAAATACTCTGTCTTCTCTTACTTTCCTGCTTATTGCATACTACACACTGAAGTCAGACTTCTAGAAAAATGCTCTTTTTTTAATGGAAACTAAAATATAAAAATATTGTGAACTATAAGATATTTTGGGAGGGACCAAGAAAGAGAGAGATGGAGATAATACATTGATGTAACTTTTATTACAGCATATTGTTATTATTTCTATAGGAAAAGTATAGTGTATGTATGTTCAGTTCTGTTACAGTTTCATTTCGTCCACTGGGTATCTTGGACTCTCTCCTTGGGTTAGGACAGATTAGCCATCACAATAAGGAACTATTTTTGTTTTCATTTTACAGATGAGGATATGGAAACTTATATCTAAAGACTGATATTCCTAATGTAAGAGAGCTAGGATTTCAACCTAGCTCAGAGTGTTCCAATACCAAGATTCTTTCATTGATCTCCACATATATAAGCTCACCAGTCACTGTCACTGTCACTGTCCTCCCGTTGTTCATCAATATGCTCGAGCGGGCCCAGTAACGTCTCCATTGGAGACTTTGTTGTTACTGCGTTTGGCATAACGAGTACGTCACGGATAGCTTGCCAGGCTCTGCCGTGCGGGCGAGATACTCTCGGTAGCTTGCCAGGCTCTCTGAGAGGGGAGGAGGAATCGAACTCGGGTCGGCCATGTTGGCTGCATGCAAGGCAAACACCCTACCGCTGTGCTATCGCTCCAGCCAGTATAAAAGATAAAACCCATTCATGCTGTAAAATCTAGACTGAGTTCTACAACTCTCTTGAGGAGACACACTCTTAGTATTCCTATATTCCTACCAGATGCTCTTGTGATTCTCCTGTTTTTTTTTTCTTTTTGGGTCACACCCAGCACTGCTCAGGGGTTATTCCTGGCTCTGCACTCAGGAATTACCCCTGGAAGTGCTGGGGGACCATATGGGATGCTGGGAATCGAACCTGGGTCAGCTACATGCAAGGGAAATACCCTACCCACTGTGCTATCGCTCCAGCCCCTCGTGATTCTCAAGGTAAAATCCAAGCTTCTGTAGAATGCCACAAGTCCTTCATGGTCCGTCCTGTTTTCCTGGTTCCAGTTCACCCAGAATATGCCAGGCCTGCAGCCTTCACCCCAGTGCCAATGGTGCACACACTGCCTGCGCTGCCTTCCTCTTCTGTCCTCCAGACTAGTTGATTTTTTAATTTTTTAATTTTTTTTTAACTAGTTGATTTTTTAATGCTTTTTGGGTTACACCCAGCGATGCACAGGGGTTACTCCTGGCTCTGCACTCAGGAATTATTCCTGGCAGTGCTGGGGGACCATATGGGATGCCGGGAATTGAACCCCGGTCAGCTGCATACAAGGCAAACACCCTACCCACTGTACTACCGCTCCAGCCCCAAGACTAATTGATTCCTACTCTTCATTCATTTGCAGCTCAAGTCTCATTGTTTCTTGTCACATAGCACCCCCTGCTCCCTGATTTCCTGCTCCTCCTTACTTGGTGCTTGCTTCTCTCAGAGTCTTAATTCCCTTCTACTTTTCTCTTTTCCCCACAAGACTTTGAGTTACCGGGGAGCTTAAGGGAATCACCGAGGAATCAGGAATCACCCAACTTTGTAGGTGATTCCCTACAAAACTATATTATTGTTATGTTAATTAATCTTTTGCTCTTTAGGTTCTGCAAGTCCATTTTTTATGTCGTCTGTTCGGGGCACAATAATTGAAAACTCATCATCACTTGGGACATTGACACAAATTCCTTTTTATCCTAAATATGAAATGGAACTTGATTCTCACAGAAAAGGTGTCCCTTACCCTGGAAAGGAGCACATCGAACGTGTGTTGGATGAATATTCACATCAGGTCAAAGATTTGCAGAGAAGATTGAATGAAGTGAGTGACATTCTTTCCTTCTAGTATCCGGTGCTCCTTGGGGGAAGACAGTAAGGCCAAGTAACTTGAAACAGAATGAAAACTTCCTGGACGAAAACCATAACAATGCACTTACTGGTTAAACTCCTTAATTTGCCCATGCCTTCTATTTCAGTGCTAAAAATTGGTTTCATGAAAAGTCTGCATCTTTTTAGGTGGGAGGGTTGGGGCCACACCCAGCAGTGCCCAGGGCTCTTCCTAGTTCTCTGCTTAGGGGTCACTCTCAGTGATGCTGGGGGCAGGGCTGGAGGGTTAGATCAACCAGGTGATGTTAGGATCAAAACAGGGCCCCTTGCCAGACCTTCCTCCTGTACCATCTCCTGTACTATCTCTGTAGCCTCTAGTTCTGTTCTGTTTTGTTTGTTTGCTTTCGGGCCACACCTGACAATGTTCAGGCTTTATTTTTGCCTCTGCACTCAGGATTTACTCCTGGCAGTGCTCAAGAGATGATAAGGGGGTGCCAGGGGTTGAGCCAGGCTTGGCCACGTACAAGGCAAGTGCCCTATCCACTGTAGTTTATCATTCCAGCCCTGCCCTAAATATTTTTGATTGTGAATAATTGATCATAGTGCCTTGTTTTCGTGGTGTGTTTTTTAAATTTATTTTTTAAATATATCACCATGAGATATTTAAAAAGATATTTATTCGTGATCAGGGTTCAGTCATACAATGTTTCATCCCTCCACCAGTGTACATCTCCCAGCACCAATACTTGCCCTATTCCTCCTGCTACCATCTCCCGCCACCCCACTCCTCGTCCCCAACCCCTCAGTCTGCCTCTATGGCAGACACTTTTCTTTTCCTCTCTCTATTTTCTCTCTCTCCCTCCCCTCCCCCTCCCTCTCTTGGTCATTATGGTTTGCAATACAGATACCGAGAGGCCATCATGTTTGATCCTTTATCCACTTTCAGCACACATCTCCCATCCAGAGTGATCCCTTCCAACCATCATTGTCTTAGTGGTCCCTTCTCTATCCCATCTGCCCTCTCCTTCAGTCCTTGAGGCAGGCTTCCAATCATGGAACAATCCTCCTGGTCCTTGTTTCTACCATCCTTGGATGTTAGTCTCATACTATATATTTTTATAGCCCATAAACAAGTGCAATAATTTTTATGTCTGTCCCTCTCCTTTTGACTTACTTCACTCAACATGATACTCTCCATGTCCTTTCATTTATAAGCGAATTTCATGACTTCATTTTTCCTAACAGCTATATAGTACTCCATTGTATAGATGTACCGTAGTTTCTTTAACCAGTCATCTGTTCCTGGGCACTTGAGTTGTTTCTAGATTCTAGCTATTGTGAACAGTGCCGCAATGAACATACAGGTACAGATGTCATTTTTGATGTGTTTTTGCACCATGGGGGTATATTCCCAGAAATGGTATTATTGGGTCATATGGAATCTTAATTTCATGCTGTGTTTGTGTGTATGCCAGAGATCAAATCCAGGCCTCACACGTGTGCTCTATCACTGAAGCACATTCCTGGCCCCATGATGTAATTTTAATGAAATGTAACTATAATTAACAAATGGCTCAGTGTGCTCACCAATGATCACAACATGTGGTTTTTCTTTATAACTTTTATGGGGACAACTTTTAAAATGTATATTCTACATTCTATTCATAATTTACACATACTATTTAGCATAATAGCTAAATTAGAAAATGATAGTAACAGTGATTAAATAGAAAATGATAGTAACAGTGCAACAGTGATGCTAAATCCAGCCAATGCTTTCAGCGTAATAGCTAAATAGTATGTAGAAATTAACTGCTAATAATTGCAAGTACCTTTTGTAGAATCAAACTGACTTTAACAGGACTCACACTACATGTTGTTTGTGACCGAGCCTCTTCAGCACTTTTAGCTTCTGCTCCAGTCCCTGCCCCCCTCCCCACGTACCCTCCATCAAAGAGCATAAAGTTCCTTCATCTGTCCTTGACATACTGTGAAGCCCGAGACCTTCCTGCCTAGAAAACTACCTTGTCTGCTTCAAACATTTTTATTACCTGGTAGATTTTTTGTTTTACTACCCATCAAGACTGATCCCAGACATTTTCTTTACTGTATTTTATTACTTAAAAAGTCGTCATTGAAACATTTTCTTTTCTGAAGCCTTTCCTAGATATAATTAAGTGAATTCTCCTGTCAGTTTTTTTTTTGGTCTTTAGTATTGTACTCATTGTCTAATGTACTCAGTCTATTTTATTGTGTTCATTAACACATTGTTCTACCTTGTCAGACAGTATAAACAGTTTTAGAAACTCTAACTCTGTGAAGGTTGAAAAGTATATACTCTTATGTTCTGGCAAACAGAGATAAAGCAGGACTCGTCTAGTTCATAGATGTGTGAGAGAGCTGGTGTATAGGCAGAGGTAATATCGCATGATGCGTACTAATAAGTTTGACTGAGCAGGTGAGCAGGATGAAGCTGAGGGCTCAGTGAAGAAAGGACAGTGTCAGTTCACATTCCGTGCCCATCTTCTAGTGTCTGAAGCTTGGTCAACTTCCACGCAATGCGTGCTAAATCAGTAAATAAAATGTTTCCAGGATGATTTGGGTATTTGCCATACGAAGGTTGATAAAATAGAAAACGATAGTAAAATAACAGTGCTGCAGTGATGCTAAATCCAGTCAATGCTTAACTTGATTTTTAAATAACATTTGACATAGGTAACTTCTTTCTAACTCTTGGAAAACACTCTTTTCTATTGGGTCCTATGGAGACATATACTTCCTAATGTCCTTGAGCACATTCCTTTGAATGATTAAAAAATAAAACTTGCCTATAGTGTCCTCATCTATAGGCTTAGTGATTCCCTTGGTTTCTGTTCCCCTCTACACGCTAATGAATGCTCACAGGTTCCTAGCGCAGAACTCTCCTCTGACCTCCATCTCAGCATTGACAGTTCCCCTTGCATTGTTTCTTGGAGTCTGTAAAGTTAACATCTCTTACCGCACACTCCATCTTCCCCAGCCCCACTCTCCTGCAGCTGTGTCCACTGACTGCCATCACTTATTTTACATAGTTGCATAAAGCAGAACCCTGCTCATTCTCAATGCGACTTCCTTTTTCCATTCGTTTATCTTTAAATGAAGTTTATTTTATGCATTTCATGTACATTTCTAAGCTCGTTTTCATTTCTGTGATTTTCACCACAAGTTCAGACTACTGCCCCATCAAAGCTCTTCACCCTCATGAGAAGATGAAAATTCCATGAGATTTAACTAAGAGTGACAGTATAAACTGTCAACTGCAAGATTGTGAGAGTATACTATTTTATTTCCTTTTTTGTGTGTAGCTTTTGGGTTTGGGTTTAGTTTTAGTTTTGTTTTTGATTTTTGAGGGAGGTGCTCAGGGGAGTTGTCTGGGCCACACCTGGCAGTGTTCAGAAACTACTGCCGGCTCCGCATTCAGGGATCTCTCCTGGCAGGGCTTGGGGGACCATATAGGGCACTGGGAATGGAACTTGAGTTGTCTGCATATAATGCCTGCTAGCAACACTATCACTCTAGACAAGCTTTTTTTTTTTTAATTGGTTCCTAATTGCCTTTCTTTTTCCTTGCACTATTTCCCTTTAGCATTGAAAAAGAACTCTCTTGGGATTAGAAGGTTGCTCAGGGGGCTGGAGTTCATGTTTTATACATAGGAGGCCTAGGTCTACTACCTGGGACAGGATGGTTCCCTCAGCACCATGGGTTGTAAAGCAGAAATGAAAACAGAACTTGCAGTAGAGATTTTCTCTCAGATCTTCTTATGAGAGGAAGGACTCTTCGGGAATCTTCCCTTTTTCTAGTCTAGGGGAGTTTCTTCAGTGGTTTGTTATATAACTGTTTTAGAAAATTTCCTGGTTAGGTCCATGTTTCCCAGGACTCACTGTTTTTCCATCACCTTTCTCTTCTTGGTCTACTTTTCAGTGTAGACAAAGCACATACTAAGAGTTTTGGGGGTATGTATTTTATGAGTCCCTGCTTTCTAAGGATGACCAAAACTCAGTTATGTTGTAAGTCATTTTTCTCTTAATTCTTTGACAATATTGCTCCCTTCTATTTTAACATTACTACTCGAGGTTCATTTCTGGAAGCTTTGGAGTCTTACCTTTTTATCTCTGAAATTCCAGTATAATATGTGTAGATGTAGATTTTGGTGTTTTCGCTCACTGCACCAGGGTTTTGGTGAGCTCGTTTCAGCTGCAGAGTTGTACCTTTCAGCTTCAAGGAACTGACTTAATTTTTTCTTTGATACTTTCCTTCTGTTTTCTCAGTTCTCTCTGAAACGCCTATTAAATATTATCTCCTAGGCAGAACTTCTAAATCTTGTCTTTCCTCTCAAATTTTTTGTATACCTTTTGGAAATATTTTTTTAAACAGTTCTATTGCAATTTTTTAGTTTACAGTCATAGTTTTAATTAAGAAAATCTTCTTTATCATGTCATTCTGTAATTTGGGGCTGTATTACCTTACAATTTTTTTTTATAAATACAAGTTTTGAAAGTATTTTTCCATTACTGCATTGTTTTTTCTTGAAATTTTTTTTGAGGGGCAGGTGTTTGTTTAATCTTGGTCTCTGATTTATATTTTTATAATATTCATATATTCAATTTATTTGTTTTTCTTCCATTCATACCTATCCTCAGTAATGAACAAAAACAAAACAAAAAAACTGACCGAACGTTCTCTCTCTTTATGAGCAGAACCCATAGCGTAGCTTTGGAATGATAAGTTGGGACTTCATTTGTTCTCTTGGGAGATTCCCTCATACCCGAGTCTAGACATTTGTGACTTTCTCTGTGTCAAAAGCAGGAATTCACTGTGTTTTATGAAGAATTTAACTCAGTTCTCCCATTTTCAGCAACAAAAATGGTTCCTATCCCTATCTTGAGCCAGAAGTCAAATGTGTTATCTAAATAGCATCTTGTTTATGTAGAATGGAGCAAAAGGGGCCGAGCTTGAGGTGGTGAGACTAATGAGAGTTATTTTTTTTTAAGTTAGTAGTGAGAAATGACTAGTTAGGTTTTTTAACTAGGGTAAAGGGAGACTGCATATAAAGTAGATATAGTTTTTAAAAATAAACCTCTATTTCTGGGGTCTGCTCTTAAGTCATCAGTTGCCCTGATGCTCAGCTATTCTAGGTTTTGCTAATGAAGACTAATTTTCATGGCATTTCCATCCCCCCCTCCCCCCCAGAGCAATGAATTGCATGAGAAGCAGAAGACTTACTTGCGGCAATCAGTTATTGATCTGCAGACGAAACTTCAGGAAATGCAAATGGAAAGAGATGCCATGGCCGACATCAGGTTAGGGTTTGTGAGGGGAAATTATCTTCTCATGTGTGTGGGTTGCAGTGAGGAACCACCTCGTGAATCTGTGTTCCTTTCTTTCATTCGCTTCTGTAGGCGCAGGGAAAGTGAATCCCAGGAGGATTTAAGAAATCAGCTTCAAAATACAGTCAGTGAACTTGAAGCTGCCAAGTGTCTCAAAGAGGACCTGCTGAAAGACAGCAACACCCAGATCGAGCAGCTCAGAAAGATGATGCTCAGCCACGAGGCTGTGCTGCAAGAAATCCGCTCGATCCTAGTTGACTTTGAAGAAGCCTCAGGCAAGAAAATCTATGAGCATGACAGCATTGCCACTGTCCACTTCCGCAGCATGGGCTCAGCCATTAGTAAAATCCTAAGAGACTTAGACACAGAGATTTCTTATCTGAAAGGGAGGATATTTCCAGTAAGTGGTGAGCACACTACTTCAAAATTAAAATTAAGAGAGTATTATTAGACATCATTTTAAAAAAACCTCTTAGAAGTGAGCAGAGGGGCTGGGGAGTTAACCCAGGGTTCAGGGACCCTGATTTGATCCCTGATATTACCTGCCCTCGTTTCCCCCACTCCAGCACCTCTGGGGAGCCCTGGTGGTCCTCCAGTAGCGCCAGGTGTGTTCCTGGGGGTCCCTGGCACTGCAGGGCACATGCAGTACCAATTCCGCAGGGCTTGCATTGAACCACGAGATCCAGTTGTTTGGGCCTCACAGGGAGTTTTCCCTGCACCTCCCAGCCCCGTGCCAGAGGCCTCCCCTCTCTCCCCACCAACAAAAGTTGAGTCCTCTTTTTGTTCTCTATACTAACAGGTTAATTCTATAATCATCTCTCCATAAATAAAGGGAACTAGCTTGGTATCCTTGTGCATCTCTGCATATAGCCAAAGATCTAATAGAACAGTGATAGAACGTGTCCCCTTTTAATATTGCTTTCATTTGCATCTTTGTGATACATGCCTTTAGTTGGGAAATCTCTAAATTTCCAAGCAATAGGTTCACTAGTCCCCAAGTCAAGATCTCTTCTTTCTACACAGGTAGAAGACCAGCTCGAAACACTGAAATCTGAGTCACAGAACAAAGTAGAGCTGCTCCTACAACAGCACCAAGACAGGCAGGTGCCTGGCGAGGGATAAGAAACCATGCAGTGCTGGGTGGAATGAGTCAGGAAGAGAGGGACACTCATAGAATGGCTGCACTCATTTGTGGAATATAAAGTAGCATAACATGAGACTAACACCCAGGACAGTAGAGGCAAGGGCAAGGAGGATTGCCCTGCAGCTTGGAAACCTGTCTCATGAGCTGGGGAGAAGAGAGCTGGGATAGAGAAGGGATCACTACTAAGTCAATGATGGTTGTAGGGATCGCTCGAGATGGGAGATGTATGCTGAAAGTGGGTAAAGAACCAAACATGATGGCCTCTCAGTATCTGTATTGCAAATCATGATACCCAAAGTAGAGAGAGAGTAAGAAGAAAGGTGCTTGCCACAGAGGCAGGGGGTGGGATGGGGTGGAACTGGCAGGAGGGATACTGGAGACATTGGTGGTGGAAAATGTACACGGGTGGAGGGATGGGTGTTTGATCATTGTATGATTGAAACTCAATCATGAAAGCTTTGTGACTATCTCATGGTGATTAAAAAAGAAAAGGAAAAAAGTAATCATGTAATACGCAAATCAAAAAAGTTTTAAAATAGAAACTCTTTTTCATAAATTTGTGGCAACTTAGGCAGATGAAAAAAATATTCTGATACCTGTTAAGACAGTAAGAAACACTCTTCAAGGTGACTGCAGTAGGGAGTGCAGCGGGAGGGAGATCGGGTTCAGTACAGTGAGACTTGAGAGACTCGTTGCCATGGAGCCAAGGCAAAGGTGTCGGTGGGCAGAAAGAGAGACGTCAGAGTGGGGAGATTCTCGCTAGCCTGATTTAGAAGGAATCTTACTGTTTGGTCCTGGCCAGGCCAGCAGGCAGCAGGCTAGGGGCACGGCTGAGGCCTGGTGACAAAGAGGCCCCAGAGGAACCTGACTCAACTTTGGTCAGGGCGGGTGTTCGTAGCTCTCGTTTGATGGAAAAACCTGACTGAGCTAATAGTGTAAAGATTTTGTTCCTGTTTTTGTTTTGGAACCACACCCGGCAGTGCTCAGACTGTGCTCCTGTCTCTACACTCAGGAATCACTTCTGGCACTGCTTGGGGGGCTCAAAAGGGGTGCCAGGGATCGAACCACAGGGTTGGCCCTGTGCAAGACAAACACCCTCCCCTCTGCACTGTCTCTCCAGCCCAAATGTAAAGATTTTTATAATCTTTAGTATATTGGCTTACAGAGCACTTTTTAGATTTCCCTGGAAGTGCCATATTATTAATAAGATGATAACTGATTGTCCCCATCATTTACCATTATGATTTATTACTATTGTAGAATTATTGAAAGTCTGAATCCTAAAATGTAGGTGGCCCTCAAAGGATTTGAATAAAAGTATTTGGAAATTATCTCAGACACTTGTCCTAGAAAGTAGCATATTCTAAGCTAAAACAAAGATACCGAATTGCTGAGTGTCAGAAATCAGTAATTTTTGCAAAGCTCTCTGTTCTAAAGAAGTTATCACGTTCTTTTGTAGAATTGAGCAGTTAATAAATGAACATGAACTTGAAGTAGCAGGACTGACTGAGAAAGCTAGCAGTGCGCGGAGCCAAGCCAGCAGTGTGCAGAGTCAACTGGAGATCATTCAGTACGTGTCTCCGAGGGGTCTGTTACTGGTAGTCACCTCGCTTCATTTTACAAGGAAGTGAAACGTTGGTGTTCAGATGAACAGAAAAGACTTACACAATGTATAGATAATATTGTTTGATAGTTTGATTCCTCCACCCCTCTCGGAGAGCCTGGCATGCTACCGAGAGTACCCCACTCGCACAGCAATGCCTGGCAAGCTGCCCGTGATGTATTTGATATGCCAAAAACAGTAACACTGGTGCCCGCATGAGCAAATTGTGCTACAGTGCTACAGTGTATCAGGTGTATTATTACTAGTATTTGGGATTCTTGAGATTAGATACTTTAAATATTGTTTATATTCAGCCAGTAGAAAAAATAAGCACACATCTATATATTATACATAAATGTGTGATAGCACAGCAGGTAGGGCGTTTGCCTTGCATGATTCCTCCATCCCTCTCGTACAGCCCAGCAAGCTACGGAGAGTATCCCGCCCGCATAGCAGAGCCTGGCAAGCTCCCCGTGGAGTATTCGGTATGCCAAAAACGGTAACAACAAGTCTCACGGTGGAGATATTACTGGTGCCCACTCGAGCAAATCAATGAACAATGGGAGGGCAGTGCCACAGGACAATGCTACATATAATGTATTAATTAAATGTGTGATTATGCATAAATATTTTATAATTTTAAGATCATTGAAAAAAATGTATGGATTTTTCAACCATACACAAAAGTAGAAGGAAAATTGCATGATGAGGTACTTATCACTTTGCTTTAACACTTCACATCTTTGAGACAATGGTTTTAAGAAACAAAGAAGATAAAAGGCTATTGGCTGAGTAAAGCCATATGTAATAATACCAAAGGAAGTATCTGAAAGAGTATCTTTAGGTATTTTACTTACTCTTAGTTTGCTTTTTGTTTTCCCTTTTAAAACTCTTCTTAGAGAACAAGCACGAAATCAAAACTCCATGTACATGCGTCAGCTCAGTGACCTGGAATCCACTGTTTCTCAGCTCCGTTCTGAGCTAAGAGAAGCCAAAAGGATGTATGAAGACAAGGTGAGCTTAGATCTCTGTGGCTCTGCTTCTAGTAACTACTGTACATGAAATCAGTGGTATAATTTAAAACTTTCTGTCTTGAAAATAAGGAATCAAGTGACCATCCAATATCAAAAGTAGTTTGGCATAAGATGGATGCCAAATATCCCGGTGTTAAATTACAAAGCTTAGTTATATTGTTTATTCAAGTTAATTAAGCTTCTAAAAACTGAAGAATAAGTTAATTTTTTTATTAAGCTTAGCTTTAGCAAATATCTAGTTCTTGCTGGTTGCCCCCTTATACTCAATTCTTTAGGGACCTACTCCTCTTATTTTAAATTCTAAATTACTAATCATTGTGCAGTGAGGAAAGGGAGTACATTTTAAAATACAAATATATAAAATATGTTGGATGTTTATGAATATATATTTTTGGTTTTTTTTGGTCACTCCTGCAGTGTTGAGTACTTATTCCTGGCTCTGCACTCAGGGATCATTCCTGGCAGGGTTGTGGTGACCCTGTGGGGTGCCAGGGTTTGAACCTGGGTCAGCCGCTTGCAAGGCAAATGCCTTAATCTGCTATATTATCTCTCTGTTTCCCTAATTTTAATGTCCATCTAAAATATAATTAATTAAGAAGCCAAATATTCTCTCGTAATCTAACTCCCCTTCAAAACATGTCAATTGATATTTAGTGTTCTGTTGTCTTTGTTTGTACATCCATCGCTAAAGAGAAGAGTTCTTATTACTAAGAGCTTAGGTGTTTGTAGATTTCAACATTTGTAAAAAGTAGTTTTTCCAAAACCAGTATTTATAAACTATCAGGTACTTTTTGGTGGAGCTTGAGTTCTCCATTCCCTTTGAGAAGGGCTCGTGCCAGTGTGGCCGCATACTCCCAGCTTACACCTGCTGCCCAGTCTCCTAGTTTGAAAATGCCAGATTTCATCCCCAGATTGTGTCCATTTGGAAGATAAATTCTCTGTGTGGTCATCATTTCTATAAGACAATTTGCAAACCCCACAAGAGAATCCATTGCTTTTAGTCAATTTCTCATGCCTTAATCGACTTTGAAGAAATACAGTATAAGGAAGCTTCCCAATTTACGTTATAAAATAATCCAAATTATTCAAGGTAACAGTATGTAAAAAAGAAAAGTTCCACGAGGAAAAAGGCAGTTTTAACATTGCGGCACTGCTAATTCTAGACATCTGCCCTCCGGTAATTAATAACCCATTTAAATTTCCATTGCCGTCCCTACAATCGCCACAAGAGGGTACTGTTTCTCCTTGGTACTCAATCTTGTCAAAGCACTGGTTGTAAAACCCAGACCTCATTCCCTGTGGCACAGCTAAAGAATGGAAAATTTGTAAAGTCTAGGGCTGGAGGGATAGCACAGCAGGTAAGGCATTTGCTTAGCACACGGTCGACCAGGGTTCGATTCCTCCATCCCTCCCAGAGAGCCCGGCAAGCTACCAAGAGTATCCCGCCCACACGCCAGAGCCTGGCAGGCTCCCCGTGGCATGGCCGATATGCTAAAAACAGACAATGGAGACGTTACTGGTGCCCTCTCGAGCAAATCGATGAACAACAGAGAACAGTGCTACAGTGCTACTAAAATCTAAACACGAAACAGTTATGTGAAATATAATTTTAGTTATTAAACTTGGATCCTCTACAGTAATGACCTTCAAACTCCCCCTTCCCCATTTTATGTTATTCGAGCACCTTGATGTACAAAGTTACTCATGACTTTTAGACACACAATGTTCCATCACCCATCCCACCACCAGTTTCAACTTTCTTTCTCACAACCCGCAATAAGAAATAATAATTACCTTATGATGTGATTCACACTTCAATCGGGACAACTTTTATAAAACAGCATCTGCCTACTCCATTTCTTGTCCCGTCAGACACTGATTCAGATCACTAAAGTTTTGTGATTCGGGGGGAGTTGTACAGGAATGGCTTTTTAAATATTTTGTCTTTTGGACCACACTCACTGGTGTTCAGGGCTTACTCCTGACCCAGTTCTCAGGGATCACTCCTAGCAAGGTTTGGGGGACCAAATGGGGTACCCTGAACTGAGCCTAGGTTGGCTGTAAGTACAGCACCCTGCTGCTGTACTTCCTCTGCAGCCTCCATTGTCTAGTGTTAGTGTTTCATAAACAGCAGGTCACTAGGAGTTTTGACAGTCCATAATGGTCATCATTAAGGAGAAATAATGGGGAGTCATATCAGTTTAATTCATTTTAATTCAGATCACTCATATTTATAGGACAACATATCAAGCCTAATCAAGTAAGCACCTCGTGGCTGGTTTGCTAGAATCTCTTAATAGTAACTTTTTTTTTAGTCAGGGAATAATGAAAAATTATTATTCTGCTATAATAATATAGATTTGAATATACTGTGGCCTGAACTGGTGGTCTCACTGAGCAGAGAAGATTAATAGAAGTTAACAAAAGGATCCTATTTGGGAAACATGAAATATATCCTATTTCGTGTTATATGTTTTGTTGTAATGAATGTAGAACCTAAAAAATTGTTTTGTTTCATTGTAATGTCCCTTGTCTTTACATTGCTAAAGCCCATCAATGCTTTAAAATATATTTTATTTCCCCCGGTTTCAATAAATATTTCAGTGTCTACTGTCCAAGTGACAATAAATAAAAAGAAAAGAAAACTACATAAAAGAATAGGATTTGTATAAGAACAAGAACAAATACATAGAGGAATGTTGATGTTTCATGTAAATATATTTTACGGGAGGCAATGTTGGTTATTTTCTTATGAACCTCAGTTTCAAGGGGAACAAAATGATCTTAACTATTGAACAGAGTCTGGTTGAGACTTTTCCAACTTGGATTCTTAAATTAAGCATGTAGAAGGGCAGAGTTTCTTTTTTTCTATTGAGCTAGAGTATTTTTATACTGCTGAAAACAGAGGTTGTGTTTCAAAGAAAAAAATTAGACATAGCTTTTGTAGCTTCCAAAAGTGTTATACTGTAATGCTTTTTTTTTCTATTCTTTTCTTTTCATTTTAGGAGAACCTCCAGAATTCCCCTTTACGAATCTGGACCAGTAGAAGCTGTCACTATTGGCTCTGTAGATTTGACTTTACTCTTAACTTTCGCTTTTTCACAACAAAAATAATCTCATGATCTTGAATTCCAAGCTTATTTTCCGGCTTTGAAAACACTTGGGGCTGAATTTCATACTCAAAACATGAAGATTCAGTAGCACAGGCTGGAGCTGAGTGTGTACAGGAAGAATCCGCGCAAACCTCTTTGCAGGGTTCTGCCAGGGCACCTCTGTGCCAGCCTGCAGTGGCCGAGCGAGCCCTCTGTGTCTCCTTGAGCAGAGGAAACAGAACACACAATTTAGTACGATTGGCTTATCTCCGAAAATCACTGTAAAATTAAAACAGCATCCCAGGACTTATTTGCCCAATGAGACAAAACAAAAAGTCGATTCACGGCTGGTGAAAGGGAAAACCAGTGCTGTATATGAAAAGAAAAGAGAAAAAGATAGACCTTGAATGAGTCTCAGATGTCAGTATTCATCTCGACATATTAAGAAACTTTTCTTTATGGTGTTTTTTTTCCCAGCAGTTTGTACCAGCTCAGTTGCTACTTCAGTGGTTTTCCCTTTCACTCTCTGTTTATCTTTTTGATTGATTGATGCAAATATTTTTACTAAAAAGTGAAAGGTAAAAGCAGAGCTATAGCGGTTGAGTCAATACAGACATCTACAAAATCATCATCATCATCATAATAATAATAATAATATTACCATATGGAGTTCTGGAGGAATTTCTGATGTTCAATAAACTTGGAGTGGCAACAGTTGGCTTTTCCCTTTTTCTACTTAAAAGTTTTTGTTCTAAGGGCTGGTGTGATAGTACAGAGGGTAGGGCGTTAGCCTTGCACGCGGCCTACCTGGGTTTGATCCTTGGGGCCCCGTCTTATCCTTTGAATCCTCCAGGAGTGATCCCTGAGCACTGCAGGCATAGCCCCACTTCACTTAATCACTTAACTTCCCGTTAGTCGTCGATTTGCTCGAGCGGGTGCCAGTAACGTCTCCATTTGTCCCTGTCGCGTGCTAGCCCCAAAACCAAAAAAAAATTTGTTGTTTTTTGGGGGTCTTAAGATTTTATTATGAAGTTTAATGTTGTCCTATGATCACTCAGAATTTTATAATGAAAGTGTAAAGTAGCAAGTTTAAATTTGTGTTGCTGAAGCACATGTTAATACTTTTCTCAAGGAGAAGAATGCTTTTATGCCAGGCTAGGGATAGAAAATATTTTAGTCTTAGAATGAAATTTTGAATCAAAAGTGTGACTATCAAATTTATAACTCGAAATAGGGTTTCCTTGGCCTTGCTTTGTTTCCAAAACCAGGTGGGGAAAGTAGAATGTACATCTGATGAATTCTTTTTTTTTTTAATTGATTCACCATAAGATACACAATTACAAAGTTGTTCATGATTGAGTTTCAGTCATATAATGTCCCTTCACCAGCGTATGTACCCCACCACCATATTTAGTTCCTCTCAAGTTAAACAAACATATGTGTATATATTAGAAGGAATTCAAAGGAACTTGAGACATGATCCCGACAAGGTTTCGAACCCTTTTATCCTGCACTCGTGGGAGGATTGGGCAGTGTCTGCGCACACACAGCAGCGCCAAGCCGCTGCTCCACCTTCCACGCAGACCGCATGCTTACTGGCAGGAACTTTGGGGAAAGCACTGATCTGGAATATTCTTTCAAATTATAGAGCAACGAAAAGAAAATCAAACCTCAAAGGCAAGAAGTGACAGAGCCTCCGAGTTCCGATTTAGCCCGACTATTGCCTTTGCCCATTCCTGGCCTGTTCCTTGCCCTGGAGAGGCATAGCAGTAAAAGCTCGTGGCATTTCACACAAAGTGTTCCTTATACTCACCAAGTGCATGCTGACTCGGCCTTTCCTCATAATACTATAACCAAGGCAGTTCTGTCAGCTGATAATGCGCATTCGTCTTTCTTAAGAATTAAGATAGTAAATGAACCAATTTGGGTTCCTTGAAATAATTTTTTTCTTTTTGGGTCACACCTGGTGATGCACAGGGGTTATAATTCCTGGCTCTGCACTCATGAATTACCCCTGGCGGTGCTCAGGGGACCATATGGGATGCTGGGAATCGAACCTGGGTCGGCCACGTGCAAGGCAAACTCCCTACCCGCTGTGCTATCGCTCCAGCCTCTCCTTGAAATAATTATTAAACTAAAAAATAACCAAGGAAAAAAAGTCATTTCTTTGTTCTCTGAGAAGATTTAATCACAGTCCATCATCCAAAGCATTAATACATATTAATGTCTATTTCAGAGCATGCTGGGCAGGTGTGCGTGCTCTGGAAGGGTAAAGGAATCTGTAGCCCTTGGTCAGCCAGGAGAGATTTCTCCTTTTAGAAAGTAGAGGACCCAGTGAGGGTGTAGCTGTCACACAGGGTTACAGGTCGGGTATCACTGGGTAACATGAGGGCCCTGTATGTTCTCATAAATAAATACCTAAGGATCTAAATTAGGAATTTGAGTGACTCATCTGAAGTCCAGACCCCGTGTCTCCATCCTGTGACAACTGACACCTTAACTTGAGAGCTGTAGCCAGGCAGTTACGGAACGTGCCACGCAGTGCAGGGTCTCCCAGCTCCAACAGCTGCCTGTCTCGGGACAAAACCTCACCTTAAAAGTCAGCACTCTTCCCGTTTTGTAGCTGAAAGTGAGGGTCAGAATATATAATACATTAAAAAAGTATATTTAACATATATAGATGAAATCATCCTGTTCACATATAGACTGCGTTATATAATGCATATGATCTATGTTATAATAATATCTAATTATGAAATTATTATTACCATTTGTTGTTTTGTGGTAAATACCTTTTGCAATGTTTTGGTGGGAGGTCTTGGGGCCAACCCATCAATGCTCGGGGTCTACTCCCTGGGTTCCACTCAGCAGTGACCTGTGGCACTCACAGGACCAAATGTGGTTGCATCATAGTGGGCCGCATGCAAGGCATGTGCTGAGTCCTGCTCTGTCTTTCCAGCCCGATGTGTTTTATTACTGAATGTCTGATATTCTGAAATAAATGAGCTCACTGCTAGGTATAAAACAGTTTATTTTTGTGGGTCTTGCAGAATATGGTTTATGCCGTATCATTTCCTTGCAAGCAAATGACTGAACATATATTTTTATAAAAGAGAAAATTTTTGTGAAATTTTTGTGAAAACAAGGCAGATGTGTGGAGACTATGCTTATTCTAACCACCAAATATTTCGTTTGGGTTAATTTCGCTGATGAAATTCTACGTAGATTTTAAGTTTAGAAAACTTTGCAAATATATCACAATAAACTTTTAATTTTTGTCTGGAATAAATAATCACTTATTCCTACAAAGACTCGCTTCTGTTGCTCACTGAGATAATTGGGATGTTTGGTTCTGCTTTTCCTTTTAGATAGAAGACCTGGAGAAGCAGTTAGTCCTTGCCAACTCGGAATTAACTGAAGCACGAACAGAGCGCGACCAGTTCAGCCAGGAATCTGGGAATCTGGATGATCAGCTTCAAAAGTTGTTGGTGAGATTATATTGTAAAACATAAATGAGATGAAGTCTGGGGAGTTTTTCTTTTCTTTTCTTTTTTCTTTTTGGCCTTTTAGTTCACACCCAGCGATTCTCAGAGGTTACTCCTGGCTCTGGACTCAGGAATTACTCCTGGCAATGCTGGGAGTACCATATGGGATGCCGGGGATCGAACCCGGGTTGGCCGAGTGCAAGGCAAACGCCCTACCTGCTGTACTATCAATGGCCCCTGGGGAGTTTTCACCAAAACACTTCATAAAACTAGTTTCAGTAATAGAATCAACAGTTTTTTTTTTTAACAAAGTATCTGAGCAACCATACACATTAAATGTACTGAATACTATTCAAATGTATTTGGTTAGTTCTCACACTTGAATAACATTATGTTAATGCAGTATTCCATTCTAGCTGCCTTATATAAAACATAATCTATATATTTTATTTAATTTTTCTAAAGTGAAATTTTTAACACTTTTTTTATTAATTTCATTAGTCACACAAAATGATAAAGATGAATAATAAAGCAAATATTTTAGTGAAAGAAGCAAGTGGCATAAATTCACATTTACCTTTGCCTAAGAACTCAAAGATCATTGCAGATAAGTTACATGCGAATTAGGAATATGGAGCATGTAATAAAATATCCAGAAAGTAAAGGATTAAAAAAAAAGTAGGGCCAGGGGCTGGCATAATAGTATGGCAGGTAGGGCACTTGCCTTGCATGTGGCAGACCCAGGTTCTATCCTCAGCATCCCACATGGTCCCCCAAACACCACCAGGGTGATTCCTGAGCTCAGAGCCAGTGCCACCAAATATAAAAACGTCCAAGTAGAGAATCTGACCAGGGATTAAAGCACTTGCTTTGCATGCAGCTAAGCCTTGTTCTATCCGTGGCATCCATAGGGTCTCCTGAGCACTGCGGGACTCATTCCTGATTATAGAGTCAGGAATAGCCCCTGAGCACCACAGTGGGTGTGACCGCTAATCCCCAAAATAAATGTTTAAAACTTTAAAGCAGGGGAGTAGGTAATATAAAAGTCATGGACCGAGGACCATTCAGTGGCTGAAAGCACGCAGCCTGCAAGCAGAAGGCCTGAGTTCCGTCCCTGGGGATGTCACATATGGTGAGGACAGCCTGCGTCTCAGGGCCGGGGCCTGGCACACCCTGCGGCTCAAGATCTCTAGAGCCACAAGAGATTGATGGCACCTAGTGAGCACCACACCTATAATATGATGTGTGAGCATCACAGCCCACAGCCACATGTGAGTGTTTGTGAGTGTGTGTGTGTATGTGCGTGACTTCAACAACAGTGAAGGGAAGGGGGAATTCAGCCATCCCCTTGGGGCAGGCACGGGGAAAGCCAGAAAAAATGGAATTGGATATTCTAACTAAATCGGACAGTGCTTTCATATTGCCTTGCATGCCGCCGACCCCAATTTGAACCCCCGACACCACAGGCAGTCGCTGAGCACTGTCAAGGGTCACTCTTGAGCACAGCACCGGGAGCATCTTCTGAGCACTGCAACTGGGGCCCGCAAAGCAACATAAATATACATATGTCAGTTCATATACCTGCGTATCTGTCCAGTAATATCCAGTTTTTCAGTGAGATACTTTATCTTGCTAAATTGAAATCTTGAGTGTTTGTTTTAAAGTCAAAGGAATGTCAGGAACACGTAAACATTGAACAGAAGTGTAGGTAACTATTAAAAGCAAGAGGGAAAGTGGGATCCTGAAAATAATAAACCACCCTCTGCCCTCTTTCCTGAGTCCTGTGAGAGACTTGGGACTTAGGAAAGTGCTCGGTACCCCTCTGCGGGATGAGTGAAGCGTTTTCTGTCACGGCCCAATCCTGAGAAGGGCAGCAGGCTGCTTGCTGGTGGAGCCATCCTGGTCCTGCATCGCCCACCAGGGCCCAGACATGCTGAGGCAGAGCTGGAAGCATGACACTTGGGATGCTCTTTGCTTCACTTCCTCCCTTTATTTATTTATTTATTTGCTTTTTGGGTCACACCTGGCGATACACAGGCGTTATTCCTGGCTCTGCACTCAGGAATTACTCCTGGCGGTGCTCAGGGGACCATATGGGATGCTGGGAATCGAACCCGGGTCATGGCTGCATGCAAGGCAAATGCCCCACCCGCTGTGCTATCGCTCCAGCCCTCTTTCCTCCCTTTGCATGCTTTCCGATGTCCTCCCTTCTGGGGAGGGAACTCTTGGAAATCTTGGAAAAAAGTGTCTGAGGGAGGCTCAAATCTATTACCTGTTGGTCCTTGCCACCCCTCCCACTCTGCCCAGGTCTCGCTTTCCTCCTCCTCTGGCGCCAGGCTCCAGGCTCCCTCTCCCGCTGCCTCAGTCCTCTTTCTAAAACAGAGCTCCCACTTGGCCACCTACTAAGGAATTACTTTCCCTATAAAATCAGACCCTCTCTTTTGATACCTTTGAGACCTCGATGCCCTGGTGTTCTGTTTCTCCAAGGTCTCTCTCCAGCCCCTCTTCCTCTGGTCTGCATCTCTTTCAGGTGTGTCTTTAGGGCCAATTAAACCACTCTGTTGAAGCATTTTGATCCCCTGATGGTTTCTCTATTCTGTATCTCAATTCTGTCCCTGTGATGAGAAAACACTTCCAGTGATTTGTGTCCGTGTCTTACCATTTGGGCGGGGGGGGGGGGGGGGGGCGATACATCCATTGAAAGTCTGTATGTCTTACCAGATTTCACTCAGAGTAAACATTGTGATGTTTTTGATGACTAAAGAGGAAGATGATTCTTTTTCACTTTTTAATCTGTGACACAAATGTCTCTGTTTCTAAAATAGCAAATCAAGTTACCATTGTTGTTCTGTCAAACTTTTGACAATATTTTTTGGGGGAGGAGTTGTTGGTTTTGGGGGTCACACCCAGTGGTGCTCATGGCCTGCTCTTGACTCTCGACTTACTCCTAGTGGTGCTCAGGGAACCATATGTATGTAGCAAGGGGGGTTTGAACTAGGGTCTGCTGCATGTAAGGCAAATGCCCTCATCCCTGTGTAATCTCTCAGACACCAACCTTAGAACATTGCTTGAGTTTCACTTTACTTATGATGCTCAAAATTATGATAATTTTTCTAGGAATTATTCTTAATTCATTTAAAAATCAGATTCTAAAATCAAATACTACTTAAATCACACTCAAAGCTCCAAAGCTGGGCCAGAGAGCAACACTGACGGGGCTGTGAGCACAGGCTTTGCAAGCCTGAGGCCCGGCTAACCCTAGCACTGCTTGGACCCCTGGCACCGGGCAGGGAGTTGCCCCAGAGCATCACGGGACGTGGCCCCACCTGACACAGAAGCCCCCAAGATGTGGTGCTGGCGCTTGGATCCTGCCGAGTGCTGGCGGGAGTGACCGCCACGTTCCTTGCAGGCTGACCTCCATAAGAGTGAGAAGGAGCTGACGCTGGAGAAGGAGCAGAACAAGCGCCTGTGGGACCGGGACACGGGCAACAGCATCACCATCGACCACCTGCGGCGGGAGCTGGACGACAGGAACATGGAGGTGCAGCGCCTGGAGGCCCTGCTCAAGGCCATGAAGAGCGAGTGCCAGGGCCAGATGGAGCGGCAGGTCAGGGGTCCCCCGACGGCTCCTGGGGGGAGAGGGCGTGGAGAGGGGCCCTGCGTAGGCTCTGGGAGAAGCCATGGATTCTCTGAGCGGTAGGAAGGCCACGTGGCCCGTGGGTTCCCTGAGCAGTGGGAAAGTCACGTGGCCCGTGGGCTCCCTGAGCAGTGGGAAGGTCACATGGCTTATGTCTGTGTGACTCAGAAGAGACACGAGAAGCTTCCCACGAAAGAGGAAACTTCCCAAAATGTACAAACCCAGCAAAGATCCTAGTCCTGGCCTCGAGCCAGGCACAGTCACGTTTTAATTCTCTGGCCTAGTGTGGGGAGAAAGAAAAGCAACCGTAGGGATGTCTCCTTCCCAGTCAGAGGCCAGAGAACATGAGTGGAGGTTCACTGGGCTTCAAAAGCAAAATATTGGGGCTGGAGTAATAGCACAGCGGGTAGGGCATTTGCCTTGCACATGGCAGACCCAGGTTCGATTCCCAGGATCCCATATGGTCCCCCGAGCATGGCCAGGAGTAATTCCTGAGTGCATGAGCCAGGAGTAACCACTGTGCATCGCTGGGTGTGATGCAAAAATAAAATAAAATAAAAAACAAAGTATTGTTTTCCCTCAGAAATAAGTGGCTTATTAAGTTGGAAGAAAGTACAGACTAAGCACTTATCCTTAAACCTACACATTTTCACACTTGTGGAAAAGAAGAGTGGGGGAGGGGCAGAGCCTTAGATAGCACAGCAGATAGCACAGTGGGTGAGGCGGGTGGGGCGCTTGCCTTGCACGTGACTGACCCAACTTCCATCCCTGGCACCCATGGGCCGGCCCCTCACCCCCAGCCCGCCAGGAGCTGTCCCTGAGCTTAGAGCCAGGAGTAAGCCCTGGAGCATCACCAGGTGTGGTCCAAAACTTAAAACTAAGTATACTAAGTTTGATTGAGACACAGGATGATAGTCAGAGCTTGCTGCATTGCAGTGCTGATACTGTGGAGAAGCTCTGAAGTGGAAAAGCTCCAGAACAAATGCAAACAGGAAGTTACAAAAGGAAAAGATGGCAACAGTGTAAGTTAAACACCAACTATTCAAAGGATGAAATAGGGCCAGCTAGTAATCACTTAAATTTGGGGAGGTAGTTTACTACCTAAGATAAATTTACTACCTAAGATAAATTCAGATTCTCAAAATTTTAAAACTATTACCTGGTGATATGATAGGTGAATTTCTTAAATTAGTGCATATAAAACTTTCGATGTGTAACAATACGTTCAGAAGTTACCAAAGATTAATAAAAATAATAAAAATAATATATTTATGTGGTATTAATTATAATAATAAAAATAAAAACACAATGGAGAATACTGGTAATCCATGTCATAGACAAATCACATATCCTATTCATAAAATTGTCTGTAAAATAATTATTCTAAATACAACAGCCAATGGGGTAAGGACTATAAGTTATGAGCTTGCAGTTTGTATCAAGTGAAAATGGCTCTTTTGTGCCATGACGGGAAGCCAAAGTTATAATAAAAGCAATAGAAACTATGCTTGAAATATCCATATTAAAAAATAAACTACCATTCTTGCCCTTATTGCCAGTGTTGGACTTAAATGAGTGTCGAAAACCTCTTCAGAGCAGTCCCGCCCTGTAGACAGACCGGTATTGTTGTCATGTTTCTTCCGCGGTGTCCCCTGGGTCCCCCCTCCAGGAGGGTCTCTTTCTCTCATCACCAGATGGCAGCAATCCAGGGAAAGAATGAAAGTCTAGAAAAAGTATCTTCCTTGACGGCTCAGCTCGAGTCCACCAAAGAGATGCTCCGCAAAGTGGTGGAGGAGTTGACGGCCAAGAAGATGACGCTGGAGAGCTCGGAGCGGACCGTGTCGGACCTGACGGTGTCCCTGCAGGAGAAGGAGAGGGCCATCGAGGCCACCAACGCCGAGATCACCAAGCTCCGCTCGCGAGTGGACCTGAAGCTGCAGGAGCTGCAGCACCTGAAGAACGAGGGGGACCACCTGAGGAGCGTGCAGACGGAGTGCGAGGCCCTCAAGCTGCAGATGGCCGAGAAGGACAAGGTGATCGAGATCCTGCGGCAGCAGATCGAAAACATGACGCAGCTGGTCGGCCAGCACGGGCGGACTGCCGGGGCCATGCAGGTGGAGAAGGCCCAGCTGGAGAAGGAGGTTAATGACAGGAGACTGGAACTACAGGAATTTAAGGTCTGTTGAAGGGGTGTGTGTGTGTGTGTGTGTGTGTGTGTGTGTGTGTGCGCATGTGCGTGCTTCTTCTACAATATCTTTTCCCACATAAGTGAGTGTAGCTTAATTTAGGGAAAGGCATTCTGTAAAGAGGGCCTGTGGACACTTTGCAATTGTTTGGGAGTTTTTGTGTCTGTGTGTGTGCAGTTGTGCGTTTTTGTGAGGAAGGGAAAGGGTCCATATTCAATTACAAAGGAGTCTGTGGATCCAGAATGGTGCAAAAGAACGGGTACAAAAGAGAGAGGGGTTAGATTAGAAAGTCCAGATTCTTCATGAAGCCTTTCCTGTTCCACAGTGAAGAGCATTTCTCCCCTGTCAGAGAGACCTCAATTCGAGTCCCATCTCTCCCTGTCAGGAGCTGCCAGACACCGGGCTGTGTGCCCAGGCTTGTCTTCTCTCTGTATGAAATTAAGCAAACACTCCCCATGCCCAGCTCCAATAACCTTTTATGTTACTGGAAACTTAACTGAGAAATAGTACTGAGAACTTAGTCTTGTTTATGGCCAAGAGATGACGTCTTGTAACATCAATATCCTTTCTTGTTCCATATTATACCTGAACTTTCCTGCTAGAACTCGAGTCACACACTTTGGTGAGTTATGTGTAGCAGGTGTTGGGATGAAGGTGTCTTCTCTTCCTTTAGGAGGGCAGACTTCATCGTGGAGTAGCTGTAAAATTCAGACAAGGTTCTTTTCTTGTTATCTGTGTCTCTGATGTGGAGAAAAAGCACAGAAACTTGAGATGACTCACCTTTCATCGCTCAAAAAAAAAAAAAGAGTGAACAGCAGATTAGCACCACCCTTCTAAGAAATCACATGTTCATTGCATAAAAAACTAGAATTAGACGTTTTTATTTGATTATATTGTAGGAGTATTTCTTAGTAACTACACTCACTATGAAAGAGACTTAATTCAGTGGCCAGCCCTTACAATGAAACTTTAAAATAGCTGTACAGAATATATTAGCGTGGAAAAGATGATTGTTTACCTTCTTGTTAAATGAGATGTATTTCTAGTATTGTAAAGAATTTAAATTTTTTTTTAAATTTTAATGAATCATCATGAGATACAGTTACAGACTTTCAAATCTTCGTGGTTACATTTCAGTCAAACAATGTTCGAGTACCCATCCCTTCGCCAGTGCCCTTTCTCCACCACCAATGTTCCCAGTGTCCCTCCCACCACCCCCACCTTTTCCCACCCCCTGCCTCTGTGGCAGACACAGTCCCTCTTACTCTCTCTGTCTTTTGCGTGTTATGGTGCACAATACAGGCACTAAGCAGGCTTCATGTTTAGTCCGTAGCCTACTTTCGGAATGCATCTACCATCCCGAGTGATCCCTCCAACCATTTAGTGGTCTCTTCTCCATGTAAAGAATTTTTTAAAAATGGAAGAATTTTACTGAATCTTAAATTCTAAGTATATGTTTACATATCCATATATGTTTGTATTATAAATGTTTTAAATGTTTTGTTATTATCGAGGTAACATGGTTTATAATAGTGTTAATATTTATGCTTTTGGGGTACAAAGTTGTGCTTCCGGTACTGCCCAAAGGCCCAAAACACTCTGTCCTTTCACATATATATATCATAGCAGCTTCTCAGAGGTGCTTGGAGCTCAAGAACCATTCTAGTTTATTAGTGTATGTGTGTGGGGGTAGTGGAGGGCACATATAAATATATCTATTCGTATATTTTATTTTGGGCTGGAGCAATAGCACGGTGGGTAGAGTGTTTGCCTTGTACACGGCCAGCATGGATGACCAAAGTTCGATTCCTCTACCCCTCTCAGAGAGCCCGGCAAGCTAGCAAGAGTATCTCACTTTGCACGGCAAAGCCTGACAAGCTCCCTGTGATGTATTTGATATGCCAAAAACAGTAACAAGTCTCACAATGGAGACGTTACTGGGCCTGCTCGAGCAAATCGATGAACAACAGGAGGACAGTGACAGTGATATTTTATTTTATTTTTTAACTTTATTTTATTTTTATTATTATTATTGTTATTGTTATTTTTGGGCTGGAGCGATAGCACAGTGGGTAGGGCATTTGCCTTGCAAACGGCAACATGGTTGACCTGAATTCGATTCCTCCACCCCTCTCGGAGAGCCCGGCAAGCTACCGAGAGTATCTCGCCCGCACGGCAGAGCCTGGCAAGCTCCCTGTGATGTATTCGATATGCCAAACACAGTAACAACCAAGTCTCACAATGGAGACGTTACTGGGCCCACTTGAGCAAATCGATGAACAATGGGAGGATAGTTATTTTTAACTGAATCACTGTGAGATACAGTTGCAAAGACTTCCTGTTTGAGTTTCAGTCGAACAATGATCGAACACCCATCCCTCCACTAGTGCATATTGTCCACCACAATGGTCTCAGTATCTCCCCTCCCGGCCCCTCCTTTTGTCTCTATGGCAGACAATTTCCTCCATACTCTCTTTTGTATTGCTTGTTATGAATAGCATTAGGTGTTGCAAACTTCTGGAATTCTAAAATTTTAGATTATTTGGATCTGGAGAAATCTCTGGAACGAGCTGCTCAGTTCAGAGATTGTTTTGTGTGTCTCTATTTTAAATAAATAAATATACTAAATAGGAATAAAGAAAGGTTGTAGCAAATGATACTGAGAATTAACATCTGTGCCTCAATGACTTTAAATACTCCTTTTGTTTTTCCTCTTACTGTTGACACTTTAGCACAGTGGGTAGGGCATTTGCCTTGCACACGGCCGACCTGGGTTCGACTCCTCCGACTCTCTTGGAGAGCCCAGCAAGCCGCCAAGAGTATTCTACCTGCACAGCAGATCCTGGCAAGCTACCCATGACATATTCGATATGCCAAAAACAGTAACAACAAGTCTCACAATGGAGATGCTACTGGTGCCCGCTCGAGCAAATCAATGAACAATGGGAGGACAGTGCTACAGTGCTACAGAAAAGAGTGACAGAATAAATAGGGAGAGAATATTAATAGGATATCAGGCATAACCACATAATTTTATTTCTTTGTGCATTTTTGGTTTTATCCTTATATGTAGATTTTAAAAGATAAAAAAGATGCAAAGATACGGGAGCTGGAGGCCAGAGTGAGTGACCTGGAGCTGGAAAAGGTGAAACTGGTGAACGCAGGCTCGGAGCGGCTCCGTGCAGTGAAGGACATCAAGCAAGAGCGGGATCAGCTGCTGAGTGAGGTGAAATCCAGCAGGAATGACTTAAACACTCTCACAGGTAATGTCACTTCAGTTCTAATTCTGCTAAGTTAAAGAACTTCTCTGCATACGTTCAGTAATGTGGATACCAAGTTCAGTAAGGTGGATATCAGACTATGGCAGAAGAAAACCTTACCCCCACATTTCAAATATGTATAATTCTTCCCTTCCAGGAAAGGTATTCATGACCAGAACTCCTGGCAGTTCTCCGTGGAGAGTTTCTGCATCTTGAATCATTAACCATTAACTTTAGTCAGCCACCACAATCCGTGGAATTCTTAACCGAGTTTCCAGGAGAAGCGTTAGGGAAATAGAAGCTTAAGTCTTTGTAGGGTAATTGTTGGAGCTTTAATAATGAAGCAACATGTCCATAAAGATGTACATACATTTCTTAAAATCTCAGCCTTCAGATTTAAACATTAAATACTTCTAGTCCATGATTAGCATGACTTAAGTGGGATTCATCTTTCTCTCAGGCATGGTCCATAATTACTGAACACCTGCCATCCCAGATATCTGTTCAGTCTAGAAACACAACAGTAAGCCTCATAGCCAGTTAGAAAACTGGCCTATAGGAATGAGTTACTGTACAGTAAGGGGAGGAGCACAGGGACAGAATGGGCGCAGATTTGGAAGAGGACAGAGAATCAACCTCCTATACAGGAGATGGCATCTATAGTAGGCTTGAAAAGACGGAAAGGAAGTTGGGAGGAAAAAGAGATGGAAGACTACTCCAGGCAAAGAAAACATTATGGGCAAAGCATAAAGGCATGAAATAGCATAATGTGATTGCAGAACTCTTTGCCAATGTGAAAATGCAAAGGAATGAAGGACAAGAAATAATGAAGAATTGCTAGACAGAGCCAGGCAACAAAAGATAGCACTGAAATTCTCAACTGTCATCTGGTCAATATTTTGGACACACAGTACAGTAGGCAAATCAGACTAACAGGTAGATGCCAACCAGATAAGGGGGACTTGGCTTTCATCCCAAGGAAATACGATGAGAACTTGAATTGAGGCAGTGACAGAATGGAGAAGGTCAAAGTAACATGTTTGGAAATAGAATTCACGGTAGAGGTTGAACATGGATTTCAGTTTCACCTTGATGTATTAGAACAGTGGTACCAACAACCAAGAGAGAATATCAGAGCTAGACGAAGGGGTGCGGGCAGGAGGTGGTTGGCATTGGACAGTCTGGGTGGGCAGCACCAGGACACCATCAAGGAATAGAAGGTAGATTTAAACCTCAGCCAAGAGGCTTTGACTATTATTCCCTTTATAAGTAAATGTGTCATATGTAAATGTAAAAAATAGAAAATTGATTGGTTGTGTGTGTGTGTGTGTGTGTGTGCGCGCGCGCGCGTGTTTTCTGGTATCTTTGTTTTTGGGCCACACCCAGTGGTGCTCAGGGCTTACTCCAGGGTCTGCATTGAGGAATCACTCCTGGCAGACTCCAGGGTACTTATGGGGTGCCACAGATTGAACCCTGACTGAGCTGTGTGCAAGTCAAGCTCCCTACCTGCTGTACTATTGCTCTAGCCCCTGTGTTCTTATATGTGAATGATGAATTCAGGCCAGGTATTTTGATAACTGCTAGCAATAAAAAAGATACCTGCCTCTTTCAAGTTACTCAGTGTCAAGGAGAATCATCTACCTACAGGTTTAATGAAATCTGTTGCAGTGGATTTGATCCTGCAAGGAGGAGATTTAAAGTCATGTTGAAGTTTAAGATTTGACCCTATCACAATGGCTGGGGGAAAGTACTGAGTAAGTGGTCAGAGGAAGATGGTTAAAGAGCAGATTAAAGAGTCAAATCCCTGGAAACGTGTATGTACATATAGTATCTGTAATGTGATAATGAAATCCAATGAATCCAATGAAACTCTTTCCGTCTCACAATCCTATAACCATTAATTACAAAATATAGTAACTATTAGATAAAAAGTAACCATTATTATTGGCTATTATATTGTACAGAGGACTATGAAGTTTTGAAAAGGAATTTTCGAAACAAAACTGAAGAAATGGAATCAACTACAAATAAACTGAAAATGCAGTTAAAGTCAGCACAGTCTGAACTAGAACAAACAAGAAATACTCTAAAGTCAATGGAAGGCTCCGATGGTCATGGTATGCTGGATTAAGTTTTTCTTCTGCTTTTCATTCCATTTCATCTAGACTTGTGAAAATACAAATCTGGACACAGTTCCTGCCACCCCACGTGCAGTGTTGTATGATGTGTGAAATACATGGCAGCAAGTGAGCAATGCTGCCGCTATGTAACAGCAATTCTGCAGCGAGTGGGGGAGAGGTCTCCCAGCAGTGCTCAGAAGATCTGGGAAATATCTTCTGGGGATTATCGAGAACCCCCATGATATTATTGATAACCCCAATGGTATTCCAGCAGTTCGCAGCCAGCTGTGCTGGCGGTTCAATGCTAGGCCTGAGGATATGTTATTTGGGCCCTTCGTTACCAGGGATAACCTAGGAACCTAGTAGCACTTGGGGTCCTCCAGGACCACACCTGGCAAATATTTGGGGGAGTTCAGGGCTGCACCCAGCAATGCTTGGGTGACTTAATGAAATTAGCTCTCGGGAAGGCATATGCCTTAAGCCCTGTTAATTTCATCCCCCTTATTTACTGTGTCCAACCATTGTCTTCTGACCTGGAAGGTTTCACTTGCTAGCTATGCTGAGAGGCCTGTGGGTGGGCCTTTAAAGGTAAGTTTCTCCTGTCATCCGAATACACACAGGATTTTATCTCTTTATTTTGTCATTTTTAAAATCTATTTGAGATTACTTATTTTGGAACTGTTTTCACTTCTGGGATCTGTGTGTATGACTCAATCCTCAGGCTGGGAAAGTCGTCAGTGATGGTTTATCCAACTAATAGTTCTGTATTCTCTCCTTCCTTTTTCTTAGAATCCAGTAATTTGTATATTATTTCTCTGGAAATTACCTCATAATTTCCCAACACTGTCTTAATTCCTTTTCACTCTTTTCTCCATTTTTTTTTTACTTTCCTGGTTTTCTCCCACTTATACTCCTGCAGCTGATTCATTCATCAGCTTCTTTCATTGGGCTGCTGAGACTTTCCACTGAATTTTTCAATTTACCTACATGCTCTTTAGTTCAGTGACTTCTGATCACAGATACTGTACCCTCTCTCATATTTTTTCTTTGTGGGAGATCTGTTCTATAGTTTCCTTCAGTTCATTAAACAGTCTAACCCTGGTGGCTTTGAAATATTTATCTGAGAGGTTATAGAGTTGGTGGTTGCTGGGGTACCATCCCAGACTGTTGTCTTCAGCCTTTCATTCTGATGGGATGGATAGTCTTCTTCCTGTGTCTACCGTGCAGTGAGGGCTAGTGGGGTCTTCTGGTTTTGTGCTGACTTGGTAGCGATCTAACGTATGCATAAACCAATTCCCCCAGAGCCTGTGTTTGTTGTGTTTATCTTGTCCCAGAAACTACTGAGATGTTGCAGAAAAGACCAGCGCTGGTTCTCCAGCCACAGTTCCTCAGTCCTCTGTTCTTTTTGGGTTGGGCAGTTGGCACACCAGAACCAGCCTGCCTTATTCTTTCCATCTTTTCTTCTGAGACTAGAGAAATGCCTGCACTCAGCTGTGCTTTGTGGGAGGGTACTTTTGTTTATTTGTTTGCTACACCCAGCAGTGTTCAGGGCTTACTCCTGGCTCTACACTCAGGGATCACTCCTGCTGGTGCTGGAGGACCATTTTGGGTGCCAGGGATCTAATCCGGCTTAGCTGTGTGCAAAACCCATGACCTACCTGCTGTACTGTCACTCCGGCCCTGGGAGGGTACCATCTTTGTCTTCAGCTGGGTACCTCCTGTTAATAGTTTTGCTACCACCTCATCCTGAAGTGCCAGTGGTGGTTCTTGGGTGTGGGGCCCCAGCTGTACACCCCACTGCAGGCGCTGACATGAGATGCTGCTAGGCCCAGGTCAGAGTTCTCACTCAGACCTTCTGGGATGGAGTTGAGAAGGCAGAAGGTGAATTTGTGGTCCATACTTCCATCCTCTTACCAAGCCCTGTTTCTCTCCTATCACTGTCCGCCTCCGTCCTCTTCACTCCTAACCCTAGGGCTGCAGCCCTTGATCTGTTTTCTGTTGGGAGGCTCCTCGTGGGCAATTCTCCCATCTCTGGTGGCAGGTTACTGCCCTGCGCTCGCCATGGGCCGCCTGGAGTTCTATGGCTGTCGCTGTGTTTTGCTGCATTGACGGCCAGTTCGCAGAGCATCCTTCTCTGTTAGCTTGGTCCTACCTCCTGTTCCCTTTTTTTTTTCCTGTTCTTTATTTTCCTTTGGTGGAGGCAGTGGCAGGGCGGAATAATCCTGCCTCTGCTTGGGGGTCCCTCCCAGCAGTGCTAGGAGGACCATGCAGTGCCAGGAATCAAACTTAACCCTGTGCTCTCTCTCCAGTCTTCCCGTGTCCCTATTAGCCTCTGACTGTGACATGGAGCAGCAGCAGCTTCAAACCTTTCCCCGATGACAATTAGAAAGAGCACAGGCTCTCTGGCTTTGGATTCCAGAGCGATAATGAGCTTCTTATGTCTTTCAGTGACATGTAGGATGTTTGGGGGGAGGTCCTCCCTTGCAGTGTTTTGGGGGTACAGGGCTAACTCCCAGCAATTCTTGGGGCCTGACAGTTCAAGCCTGGCAGAGGTTTACTGCTCAGACTCAGCAGCGTTAGGGGCCACTGGGGTCACCGGGGGTGGGACTGGGGGGGGGAGGGTAGAGGCTGTGGGGTCAGATCAAAGTGGGGTTTCCGAGGTGCAAGGCTGCACTTCAGTCCCTCCTCTGCTCTCTCCCGCCCTGGCCTCTAGTGCCATTAAGTATTTAGTGCCACTTACCTATCTAGGTTTTTTTAAAAAAATAACCACATATGAGCTCCTACTGCTAGTGTAACTGCTGACACAGTAATGAGCTCCGAACATTTGGCCATAACCTTGAGAATGAAAATTGGGTTGTTGGTGATACAGCTGGAATGTCCTTTTCTCTTTGAGAAACTGGAATCTTTCCAAATATCTCTGGTAGTTGTAATTAAAATTAGTTTCCAGAAGAATTATTTGATTAAATAATAACATATAGCATAAGAGTATATTTTGTAAGTAAATTTCTTCGAAGTATTGATTTGATCAATATTATTGTAACTGTAGGAGATATGGCATGGTGGTCAATAAAAATTCCAGAAGCAAAGAAATCACAAAGCATACATATATTGTCTTATATATAATGCCAGCTGAAAATTTCTAAGATTGCTAAAAATCATTGTGTCTCAGTATTATGAAACCAGAAGACCTTAGTTACCTGAGACTCTCAAAGTATCCTGGAAGATTTTACTTGTCACCATCTCACACACTGATAATTGTATCAACAATGTAAACACGCTAGACTTTTTAAATTTAGAAACTTGGAACACTAGGTACAGTTTTTGTTTTCCATGCCTTCCCCCGCCCCACCCAACAGCTATGAAAGTGGCAATGGGGATGCAAAAGCAAATAACAGCCAAAAGAGGTCAAATAGATGCCCTGCAGAGCAAGATACAGTTTTTGGAAGAGGCGATGACAAATTCCAACAAGGTAAGTGCCTGCTGGAGTCAGCAAAGTTGATAGGATCACACATTAATATACTTCAAGACAAAGACGTAGCAGAGGTACAGAGTAAGCTACTCCGGTACTTTGTGAGACTAAATATTAACAAATATCTACATATTTATACCCCGTCATACAGATTTATTTTTCTCTTTTAGGAGTTTTTTTTCTCATTTTCCTCTCCTCTCTCTTATCCTACATTTATTCTTCTCTTTTTTCTTGTTTCATATTTGCTTATTTGGAACTTAAAGTAGTACTTGGCCTCATGGGGTCTATACTGAGGATATTAAGAGGTTACTGTGGGCTGGAGAGAGCTCAGTGGGCTGGAGCACATTTTGCACGCAGGAGGTCCAGGTTTGATGCCCAGAGCACTGCCAGGGGTGACTCTCAAATACCAAGCTAAGGGTAGCCTCTAAGTGCTGCAGGATGTGACCCGCAAAGGGGGGGAGGGGAGGGGGTGGGAAGAAGGCATTGCCTACTTTTGCAGAGATGCCTGTCCCTCCAGAGAACGCTGCTTGTCTGAGTTCAGCAAGTCTCCTTTACACAGGAGCAGTTTAGAAAGGGAATTCTTCTTTCAGAAGCCTTTTCTGCCTAACAGAAACAGAAAAATTATTTGTATCTAAATGCATATAACAGTGGTGATACCTTCTCCCTTGTTCATAGTAAACAAAATAATTTCTGTATGGAAAATTTGTATTTAAAAGAAATATAGGGGCTGGAGCAATAGCAGAGTGGGTAGGGCATTTGCCTTGCACGCCACCGAGCCAGGTTTGATTCCCAGCATCCCATATGGTCCCCCAAGCACTGCCAGGAGTGATTTCTGAGTGCAGAGCCAGGAGTAACCCCTGAGCATTGGCTGGGTGTGACCCAAAAAGCAAAATAAAGAAAGAGAGAAAGAAAGAAAGAAAAGAAATATAAACTCAAATAATATTTTAACTTGACTATTGTATACAGTTCTTTTTATCTGCCAATTCCATGAGTTTTTTTTAACAGCATGAACTAGTTTTAATGAAATTAATTAAAATTAGCATGAATTAATTTTAATGAAATTTTATTGTATACCAAAGACTACTTAGCCGTGTCCACTCATTCACATCCCTGGAAGGCAGGGCCTACAGCCCATGACCCATTTTCCATCAGAGAGTATGCACTAAGTGTTTGTAAAATGAATATTTACCCATGAAGGAAACATAAATTCTGGAAAGCTTTCACTTAACTTCACATCTCTGTCATTTAGACACATTTCAATACAATTTTAATCTACCCGGTTTTCTTTTGAGAAAATAATTATTAGTTCTTAGATTTAATCAGAGATTTGATAAGCTTAAAAATAAGTATTAGTTCCATTAATAATGAGGGCAAGAGAGGACATGGCAACATTTTGGCAGACCCTATTCCAACTCAGAAGCAAAGTTCATGTGAACTTTGGTTCAGATCTTTATATAGTAATTTTATGTTTTTATCCCATCTCAGTTTCTGTACCAGCAAGTTATTTCTAATGATTGATCTTCTGTGATCACAGGAAAAGCATTTCCTAAAAGAAGAGAAAACAAAATTAAGCCAAGAACTAAGTACTGTTGCAACTGAAAAAAATAAGATGGCTGGAGAACTAGAAGTCTTGAGGTCTCAGGAACGCCGTTTGAAAGAAAAAGTTGCTAATATGGAAGTAGCTCTTGATAAGGTGGGTTTTTATTTTAAGTTGTTTGTTTGTTTGTTTGTTTGTTTGTTTGGGGGCCACACCTGGCTATGCTCAGGGCTTACTCCTGGGTCAGTGCTCAGGGATCACTCCTGGCAGGGCTTGAGGGACCAAATGGGGAACCAGGGATCAAACCCAAGTCTGTAGTAGGCAAGGTAATTGCCCTACCCACTGTACTATCCCTCTAATCGATAATGTAGTTATTAACTGAATGCACAAATTTTTCCCAAGTAAAGAGCTATTTAACTGCAGAGATGTTCAAATGGAGCATGTTGTTCTGAAGGCTGTGAATCACATCCTCAGATTCCTGCGTTGACAGGAACCAGATCTAAGGGTGTTGTATATCCCAATGACCCAGCATCTAGCTTCCTAAACTGTGAGAGATTTAACTTAAATTTAACTTAAACTGTGAGGTCAGTCATATAAGTACCTGTGAATATTGTGAAAAAAATTACCAATAGTTTAAGGTTTCTGAAAGCGCAGCAACCAAAAGTTAATTCAAAATCAACCATATATAGAATGGTATTTCTGGTAGTGTTTTGCCTGGGTTGCAATCCTTGAGCAAAAAGGTGTTGCAAGTAGAAAAAGTTTAGGAAGTCCTGACCTAACACAGGGAAAACCCATGTCCCTTATGAAGGGTCCTCTTAAGGCTGAACCTATATCCAGGGCATCCTGGAGCAGGACAGGTGAGTAAACCACCTGCCCAAACAGAGACCTGGCAGTCAAAAACCTCGAGATCCATATCTCTACCATGCTCAGGGCCCATCTCCACTGGCTTGGGATGAGTCTCAGGCATGAGTGACTCTTTCAAAAAACTCAGATTGGTGGGTTTTGTGACCGAAATCTCCAGGTCCATATGGAGTCAGGAATGGTCAACTTCCCTCTACCCCCTGCTCTTCTGGTAGCTTGGCAGTCACACCCACAAACTGCCTCTGGTGATATATAGGCTCATTAGCTGGCTGTGATCCAGAAATCCACAAATAAATCTCAGAAGAGATCAACAAGCTGCAGAGATGTCTCTAGACCCCAAAGTCAGCATTCAGTTAAAAAATCTAACTCTGGCTATATTAAGAATTTTAGAATTCCTGGAGCACATTTCACATTCTACACCACTGACACACATCACATTGAATGGGATGTAAAGTAGAAGGAGACCAACCTCGATTGAAAAAATATTAGCACACAATGCTCAACCTATAACACGCATAGTAATCTCTTCTACAAAGGCTTAATGGTTCCAGGGTGAGATAGAAAAATCTTCGCACACCTTTTTCTAAGGAAACTTTTTTGGATCTTTTTAGTGAATTGTTCATTGGGCTGGAGTGATTGCATAGCTGGTAGGTTGTTTGCCTTGCATGCGGCCAACCAGGGTTCTATTACTCCATCCCTCTTGGAGAGCGCAGCAAGCTACCGCAAGTATCCCTTCTGCACGGCAAAGCCTGGCAAGCTACCTGTGATGTATTCAATATGCCAAAAACAGTAACAAGTCTCACAATGGAATGTTACTGGTGCCTGCTCGAGCAAATTGATGAACAACGGGAGGACGTGCTACAGTGCTACAGTTCATAATAAGCAATATAAGATAAATTAATTTAGGCCTACTCTTGGGCAGGCTCAGGTGGCATTTGGGGAAATTAAGAATAACAGTGTTGGGAAGGTAATAATAGTGGTAGGATTGGTGTTGGAATTTTGAGTGTAATAAATGATTGTGAACAATAAATAAATTTTTTTAGAAAAAGCATAATCCTAATCTTTACTTTTGACCAAAGCATCTTTCCCAGGCTAATGTGACCACAAGAGCAGCATCCCAGCAAATGTTAGATTCTCCTGGGACCTTTGGTGTCCTGGAAAACTCAAAAGCCTCCATTCCAAGCCACAGTCTATAGTGACTTGAGCACTAGGTGCGACCATCTGTTGATAAGATCTATGAAACAGATATTAAATGACACGAATATCCAGCACTTTGTGGGGTCCAAGAAATGCAAGTAGGAATCAGAGCTTAGAGAATGAGAAAGATTGGGATCAGGGAAATGGGCCATCTGATAGTATATGCTTTGAACAAGGAAGAACCTGAGCTTGATCCCTGACACCGTATGACCCGCAAGACCTGCCAGGTGTGATGCTGGTGGCCACTGAACCCCATGCTGAGTGTGGCCTCAGGAGAGCAGGAGAGGCATGCTGTTTTCTTCATTGCCCTTCATCGTAGAGAAATAAATGTCTCTCCCTCTTACACAAAAACCCGGGCAGCCTGAAAACATACCAAAGTTCCTGATTCATAGATGAAATGAGGAACCAGAGAGATAGAAACATCAGGTAAAGCACTTGTCCCTGGGTTTCATCTCTGGCACTGCTTAGGGACCCCAAGTCCCACCTTAAATGTGACCTCTGAGCACAGAGCCAGGAATAATCCCTGAGCACTGCCAAAATAGATGAAGTGATCAGTGACCCTACCTATTTCAGCTGGTCTTAAAGCATCTTGTATCGATTCAGTACTTTCTAATTAGTTAATTCATGTGTTTATTTCACTCTGCTAAAGTTGTTGGCTCATTGTATCCTTATTCATTCATTCTTTTGAGTGCCTTCCAATACTCAGTGCTCTGTGATGTAGGGTAGAGAGGGTAACACCTTGCTTCTAATCACTCAGTTTACTGGAGTAGCAGGTGTTAAAGCAGATCATTTAGTACAAGTGAAGGGATTTTCCCTGAAAAGGTGGAAACTACACATTTATAGATGAATAATATAAGCTTACATAAAGAATTTTGGGTAAACCTTGTGTGGTTGCTTGATTGTAGGCATCTTTGCAGTTTGCAGAATGTCAAGACATAATACAGCGCCAGGAGCAAGAGTCTGTGCGCCTGAAACTTCAACACACTTTGGATGTAAAAGTAAGGACTTCAAAAGAAATAAGTCATAGGATTGAAGCAAATATATAAAGTTTCTGTTTGGTATACTTTTTTTTTTATCCTGGTAGCTTTATTTATTTATTTTTTTAGTTTTTAATGAATCACTGTGAGATAGACCCTTACAAAGCTGTTCATGATTAGGTTTCAGTCATGCAGTGTTCCAACACCCATCCCTCCATCAGTGTACATTTCCTAGCACCGGTGTTCCCAGGTTCACTCCCATCAACCCCCACTGCCCACCTCCGTTTGATATACTTTTATACTTTCTTCATGTACCTTAAATACTTTCATTATCTGATACTACAGTTAAAAAAAATCTAACAAGCTAGATATATTTCATTTGGATTAATGGGTGGAAGCACCATGTTTGACGTGAGTTTATGATAGGCGAGGGCAGTACAGAGGCCCTGCATGGGGGTCGGGTGGGAGAGCTCTGTGTGCAAATGGCTGAGCAAGTGCAGGCACCCACGTAAAGTGCAAGTGTGTTTGTCATGTTTATGGAGTGCTGAAGAGGATGTGAGTTGCATGACAAACGTTCTTTCAGAAGAGTACATTTTCCACTGATAAGCTCAGGACATGGAATAGATATCTAGCATACACGAAACCCTGATCTTGCCTCTTGTCCCCCAGCACCACCAGGCCTGGTCCCTGAGGCCGCACCTGGGGTGTACCCAGTGATGGAGCTTGTGGTACCAGGAATCAAACCAAGGTCAGCCACATTCGGGGCGAGAGCCTTATCCCGGTGTTATCTCTGTGGCCCCTATATATGTACTTTGATGTGCCTAATAGAGTCATGGTCACTTTGACAAGCAAGCGGCACTCTATAAAGTGCATAGATGCAGTTTTTCCAGAGGATGCCCAACTGGCGTGGTGTGTTTGGTAAAGGTTAGAAATGAGTGTTGATGCTGCATGATCCGAAGGATGTTCTCGCATCTGAATGCTTTCATCAAGTCTAAGGCATCATCTTAGGCACTCTCTTTGTTTTCAAAAATATGTCTTGATTTCATAATTGTAGTGGAAGGTTGAAAGTAATGCTTCCCGTATCTGTGTTATTTTCGAGGAACTTCAGGGTCCTGGATACACTTCAAATTCTTCTTTGAAACCACGCCTGGCTCAGTCATCAGCCGCTGCTCATTCTCATTTGAACGTGCCATCTAACCACTCGACAGCCAGCTTCCTCTCTCACGTGGGTGACTAGTGTGTTTGCAGTCAGTGACAAAAATGAAAATTACCCAACTTCCAACTGGGAAGATTTCATTTAAAGTATATCTATAGTTAGGACATTTTAATTACAAAAATTTAGACTTGCATGGATCAATGAATGAAAATGGCCTTTTTTTTTTTACTATTTGTATTTTCTGGGGAAAACAAACATGAAATATTCAGCAAGATTAATGTTAATAGAATACTTAAAATAAATTATTAAATAGCCTTATGTTCAGTTCTTTGCATCACAATATTTTAAGATAACAAATCAAATGTTGAGATGACTAAATTAAGCATCACTTCAAATGCCAAAGGCAAAATAGTGGTATATTAAAGAACAAGATGAAAATGATGTGGTTTATAGTATTTCCTCATAAATTATATGTGAACTTAATTTTAATCTTAAACATTTTATAGAGCATAGTTGTTTTATTCTAGTTCAAATGTTAAAAGATAAAGATTTAAACCTATAAAAAAGTTAGACTGTAATTTTTTCAACCATTCATGCCTTTTTCTTATAGGAAAAATATCTATACAATGTAAAGGCTTTGTTTCTTCTAAAAGTATGTGTTTATGAAACACTAGTGCCCTGCCACCAGTATTCAGTTCCCACTCTAAAGAAATAGAACATTGCAAAGAAATTACACCTGGAAGTGAGTTATTTTAGTTACCCGGATTCTTCCCTCAATGCCATTTAAATAAGATGTGTGGGGACCAGATTCAGCTTGTGAGGGCAAAACAGATACCATGACAAGTCGCAACTAACATTAAGTTTCAAAGGCCTCAAGTCCTTCCCCAGAGCAGGACTTGCAGTTTCTGGTAAACTCCCAATTGAGTAATTCACGTAGATAAGAAACTGGGCAATTGGATCTGGCCAGTCATGAGGGGTCGCCTCACCCTTCTTGAAAAGAACCCCAAACTGTTACTGGTACCCGCTGTCTAATTGCTGACCACTGTTGTAATAGGGCACCGCTAAAAATAGACCAGTATATAAATCACTTCTTAAATGAACCCTATGTAAACTGCTTGTGAGTTAGAGTCAGGGTCCTTGTCAAGACTCCACTGCGTTGGATGAGACTTGGACCCTAGCTCGAGCTAGCAATAAAATTCCGTTGCTTTTGCATTCTCATGTGTGGACTTGGTCTCTCCCCAATTAGGCTTCTGAAACTCGGGCATAACAGGCTCACAGAGCTCTTACCTTGCCTCTGTGCGGCCCTAAGTTCAGTTCTAGAAAAAAAAAAGATTAGGTCCTAAATGAAGGTATATATTGTAACTGACCAGAAATTGAAATGGACTCTTCTCTTCCTCCTGAGAAAAGTGCACTGAAGAACAAGCTATCACAGAATCGAAGAACATTCCGTCTGATGGGCCAGGAATGGCCAAGAAGGCAGCTCAGGGGCACGTGTGCATGCACGAAGCCCCCAAAACTCCCCCAGCACCGACTGGAGAGGCTCCTTAGTAGTCACTGTGGCCGTGACCCCAAAAAAAAAATAAATTAAAAACAAAAACCAGTGAAATAACAGGATTAGAAGTTAACTCGGATTCTCTCTGGATGCTGGAACATGGAAATAGGCAGAAAGGAAAGACATTGCTGCTTTGTAGATCCCAAGAAGATCTTCCACTACTTCATGTGACTTTAGGAATCAGTTTAATGTGTTGTTGTTCTTTTCATTGCTCATTGCTAACAAGATGTCCAGATCAGGTAATTTACAGGATCATTAAGAAATAACAGCACGGAAATGCCATCAGTTTTCATTATAGAAAGCCAGCCTAATAGAGTTTGCCAAGTGCTTATTACAAAGACTTTATTTGATTACAAAGAACTCATTCATCACTGATAAAGTAGCCATTACCTATTAAATTTAAAAAATAATTCTAGGGGCTGGAGCGATAGCACAGCGGGTAGGGCGTTTGCCTTGCAAGCGGCCGACCCGGGTTCGATTCCCAGCATCCCATATGGTCCCCTGAGGATTGCCAGGAATAACTCCTGAGTGCAGAGCCAGGAGTAACCCCTGTGCATCGCCAGGTATGACCCAAAAAGCAAAAAAAAAAAAAAACTCTAACACTAAAAGTGTTAGAACCTTTTTTCTAAATAGATTATGAAGCATGCTTCATATAATCAGTTTCCTCCTTTAAACGTGTTTATTAAGCACCAGATTCAAAGGATAGATTGAGGCACATATGCTGCCTGAGTGCATGTGCTGCTTGTGCCCACATGGCCAAGCACATGTCGTGCCCAAGTACATGTGTCAGCCACATCTCCCCTCTTGAGATGTGTACTTTCATGCTTTCATGTCTAATGCTGGGATGTGTATAGGGGCTCTCTCCACCCTTGGAGAAGCCGGGATCTCTCTTGAACAGGTTACTCTCCACTCTCTCCCACCTTCCTCTCCCTCCTTCCCTTCAAAGCCTCCAAATAAAAACTGTAATTTGGATAGATTGATTGTTTTGGCTGAATGACACCTTGGTGGAGGGCACATGGGACCACGAGCACAGTGGCTGGAGTTACTCCTGGAGCTGTGGGGTCAGGGCTGTCTTCTAATGGTGCTTATGGGGGTCCCTATGGTGCTAAGGATCAAATCTGGGGCTCCCACTGTTTAAGGAGCCAGGGAGATGGCTTGGAGAGTTGCAGCACATGCGCAGAATGTGGGAGCCCCAGGTTCAGTCCTCGGCTACACGGTCCCCCAAGCACTCCAGAGCAGCCCCCACAGCACTTCAGAAGCTTGAGGGAAGAGGGAGGTGGAGGAATATCCAGTTATTAGAATGTTTAGAAAACACACCTTCACCTGTTAAGCTTGTCATCTTTTATGGGGGCAATTTGCATACCTTCAGACTCTTATAGTAACGCCGAAGGTCACTGACCACAGCTCTCTGTAACTTAATATTTCAAGAATTACCCAAATTTAACAGAGACAAAAGGTTAGAACCAGCTGTCAGGAAAATGGCACCAATAGATTTACTTCACACAATTGATGGATTTCAGTTTAAAAAAAAAACACATGGTACAATAAAGTGCGGCACAATAAAATGAAGTATGACGGTAGTTTCATTGGTGTTCATTCCCTTTCTTGTGTTCTAGTGGTTTTGACAAATACATGGCATGTGTCTATTATGATATGCAGAATCATTTTGCTGTCCCCCAAAGGCCTGTACATCACCCGTGCATTGCTCCCTCCCTTTCCCCAGCCCCTGGCTCTTAGTGATCTTTATACTGCTTCTGCAGGTTTGCTTTTTTTCGTGACGTCATAGAATTAGAAACATACAGTATTTTCAGATTTCTTTCATTTAGCAATATGGTTGTAAGATTTCCCCTTGTCTTTTTCTACCTTATGCCCACTAAAACAAAGTTCCTTATTTCTAAACTATTAAGCTTACAGTTAGTTTAATCCTAAACAATGCATTGAAGTTACTTTGCCTGGATGTAGTTAGGAATATGTAATGACATGGTAAGATAGTCATACTACATTGTTAAAAAAATAGATCAAAAATAGAGTTATTGTTTGATCCCATGGCTGTGTGCTTGATAAATGCATGGATATGTATATATATATGCATATATATTTCTAAATTATACTACATGATGAAGCATCACTGATTATTCCTGGGTAGTAAGATTACAGGTGACTTTGCTTTCTTCAGCATTCTCCATCATTTCTACTTACAAGTGAATTAACTTTCTATTAGGAAATAGCTTACAAACTTGGAAAAAAGAATGTGACTTTGTTTTATGAATTGTTTTAATTCAGAACTCTCTGAAACCTAATACCCCAAAGGAAGATCCAACAAGGGACCTGAAACAGCTTCTCCAAGAACTGAGAAGTGTCATCAACGAGGATGCCCCGGTGTCTCTGAGCAAGACGGAGGAAGACCCAAGAGCGACGCCCCTGGGTGTCTCCTACGGGTGTGTGTCAGACGCAGCGCAGGCCGGCGGGTGGCCCCTAGTGCCCGCAGCTCACCCAGAAGCTTCCCTGGTACCTGCTGGCACGCCAGCCGCTGAGCAGCAGAGTTGAAATAACTTGGCAAGCATATGACTTTAACAGGGGGGAAAAATGTGATTGTGGAAACATGCAAAAAGTAACTTTTTGCTGGGACTGGAGCCATAGTACAGCGGGTAGGGCATTTACCTCGCACGTGGCTGACCTGGGTTCGATTCCTAGCATCCCATATGGTCCCCTGAGCACCGCCAGGAGTAATTCCTGAGTGCAAAGCCAGGAGTAATTCCTGTGCATTGATGAGTGTGGCCCAAAAAGGAGGAAAAAAGTAACAATTTGCCAATCAAGAGGAAATTCTTCTTTTCAGAAAGAAGAAGGGCAAGGCTTTACCCCACATCACATTTGTTTAGTAATTTAAAGCTCCCAACAAATTTCACACCCACACTCTTATTAGAGTATCACAACTGCTTGAGACAAGACAGGTGGGATTTGTTTGTTTTTTTTTTTTTTACATCCATCACACAAGAGAGAAAAACATAAATTTCAAAAGGTTCGATTTGCATGCTGCCCCAAGTTTGATGGTGAAGCTGAAACTAGAACCCTGAGAAGCAATTTCACTCTGCAGGTGTAAACCAAGAGCAAAGCCTGCGTTCTCAAACTAGTCGTGTCAGATTGATCAAAGGTCACATCCAAAAGGGATGCAGCTAATTCACCCATCCTTCCCTGTGGATGTTTGCACAAGCCAGTTTGTTCTCAGATCCACTCCAAATAATGTTTTAAAGTTTTGTGTATTATTACTAGATTAAATGAAAGCTTTTAATATATGAACATAGAATATTAATGTATACACTATATTTGGGTACTATAATGTTAACGGGCATATTGGTATCATGACAGTTTGCAATACTTCTTTTCTGGCTATATGGAAAATATCTAAAAATAATACTTTATGAACTACATATAATCTCCAGTTTCTTAAGATTTTTAAATTAGTATGCATTAACCCAAGGTAGCAAAATATTAACTGGACTGATGATCTAATTTTATTAATAGTATGATAAACGTTTAGTAATGGTCTACTACCCAGAGCAGGAGTTCAGTCTCAGAGACTCAGGAGCGCACCGTGGCTCTCCTTTGAAGAGTGCTTCTGGGCAGAGCACATTCCTGTCTGTCAGAGCTCTGTATGTGCCTCCTGGGCTCGGGCAGCTTTATTTAGTTCAGATGCTGGGCGAGTAAATTTAGATATAGATTGAGTTGCCTCCTGCAGAGCAAAGAGGTTAAACAGAAGTCAGGGCAGGGAGGTGGCCCGGCGAAAAGTGCACCAGTGGCATGCATGAGACCTGGATTTGACCCCTGCAGCACCTGCACCCGTGTACCTCCGACCCCACCCCCATACACTTGCACATGCACGTGCACATATGTGTACAAGTAAAAGACCCCCTGGCCAATGATTCCAAAAGATTACCGATCCGAGTTCCATCATTTCAGTTACTAGAGATGAACTTGAGCTGTACTGTGCTATTATTAAAGGTTAATATTTTTCAGTTCTTCCCTTAATTTGCTTAATCCTACAATTGACCTTTGTCATTATATCCTAAACTCAGCCTAGAGCATTTAAAGGCCCAGGCTACAGAAGCGTTTCTGAGTTCCATGGGTAGTCTTTTGCAAGATTTGCATGGAAACCTAACATCTACTAATTGTACCTTGAGGACTCAAATACTTGTGAACAATAATTGATTCTAAGAATACATCAAATCTGGAATTTTTCTTGGTTTAATTGAGTTCTGTTTGTTTCTACAGAGATGACAGAGTAAGAAATTGCATTACCGAATCAAGCCTGAGAGTAGAAATATGCCATAGGTAAGCAAAATCTGAGCTACTGAATCTAGTGATCTAAGCTTATTTGGGACCAACTAGGTAATCTGGGAAGTCAGTCTGGAGGGTTTCCATGAGACCTGATGGGCATTTGGGACTCCTTGAATGTTATATTGAGGCTAAGAAGGATTTCAGTGACATGTATCAATGTAATGTTTTTTTTTTTCTAGAAATCACTTTAATGGGCTTACTGTGTTTGCTTTGTTTTGTTTTGGATTGCGGGGTCGGGCACACCCAGTGATGCTCGGGGGTTACTCCCAGCTCTGAGCTCAGGAATTACTCCTGATGGTGCACACTGGGGACCAAATGGGATGCTGGGAATCAAACCCAGATTTGGGTTCTGGGCAAATGCCTACCTGCTATACTATCACTCCAGTCCAGTGTGTCTGCTTGTTTAAACTTTGCTGTTATTAACACATGTGGAGATATTTATATGGAATCTCTTTAACAAAAATGAAAAACTTTTTCTACATTTACAAACTTAAAGTGACTCATAAATCTTTGGGGGCAGCAGGAGGGGTCCACAGCTGGTGGTGCCAGGGATTGGAGCAGGGATTTCCACATACCCAGCATGCAGTCCCATCCTTTGAGCCATTGCCCGGACCCTAAAATGGCTTATGAAACTTTTAAAAAGAAGGTAGTTTAGAAGAAAATATAATAGCCTCCGTATAAGATTAAAAGAACTTTACTGAAAATGATCCTACTTTCATCAGTAATCGAATTGGCAGGGTTTTTAAAGTGAAATTATTTTTAAAGCATAAGGAGTCAAATCCATCGTCCCTTAATAAAGACAAGAGAATTGATTTTAACTGAAAAAGTAGCTGTTAGTAATTGTTGGACACCGATATCTTCAGTCATTCCTCAGTATCTACTCTCTGTACATGGTCCTTCAGACTGACATTGAAGAAGCTTCCTGATTTGTCACCCTCTGACTTGCTCCTGTGTTATTTTCTATTCAGAATATTCCTGATTCCCAAAAGGATTTCTTTTTCTTCTTTTGTTTTCAGTCTTTTTTTTCCATACTGTCTTTTGCACCTGAAAGAACCACTTTGAATCCATGTTTCAAAAAATCAAAGAGAAAATCTATCCTTTGAATCTATGTTTATCCAAAGCAGTGCTCAGGGAACATTTTTGCATTTCCACTAAGTTAAAATACCACTGAGCATTAGATGGTCTCTGACTTCTCCCATCCCTCTACCAACAGGAGCAACAATTCATTCAGGGAGTCCACTGAAGGCAGCAAATCGAGTGACAGCAGGTAAAGATCTCTGTTATCGGTCCCTCGCTTTCAAACGGCCCTTTTACTACTCTTTACTCATTGATTCGAAATATCAGAAGCTGCCTCTGTTGGGTCTTTAGCGAAAAAGAGTGAGCAAGACGGACCCTCAAGTTGTTATAGCTGTAACGTCTGTCTTTTGATCACTTGCCTGGAAAATAAGCTTATTTTTACCTTTTGTTCTTTCAAGACTTATAAAAATAGAGATATCAGAACTCTCTTTATATCATAATATTAAAATGGCTTGCCTTGCATGTGTCAGGCCCTGGGTTTAATCCTTGACACTGAAAAAAAAAAATAATAAAATCTGATCTTTTGAGCCAGGGAGATAACTTAGAGGGTGGAGCTCGTCTTGTATGTGGAAGCCCCGGGCTCACTCCCCGGCACCACATCCCCTGAGTAAAGGATGAGCTTATCCTGTAAGTGGAAGCCCTGGGCTCTCTCCCAGCAGCACATGCCCTTAGTACTATCTGGAATGACCCCCTATCATAGCACTGGAAGTACCCCACCAGCATCATGGTTGTGGCCCAAAATTAGAAAATGAATATGAAAGTGAAATTTATTTGTTTTTGACCACTCCCAGCAGTGCTCATGGCTTACTCCTGGCTCTGCTGTGAGCTCAGGGATCACTCCTAGTGGGGCTTGGGGGCCCACATGGGGTGCCAGGGGTTGAACCCGGGTCTACCACATACCAGGCAAGCATCCTTCTCACTGTACTGTAACTCTTGCAACAATATATCAGCAATAAATTTAATTTCTTGTCTAAGGTTATAGGATACAGAGGTGGAATGCAGGTGCTTAGAAACTCTTGGCTTTCATGCATCTGGTCACAAGTTCGAACCCCTGGTGTCCCACGTGTATCAGGCACAAACAATCCAGCAGTGCTGAGCTAGCAGTGCTGCTGTCTGATCTCTAGCACTGGGGCTGGTGTGCTGTGAGCACCATACAAAGAAGTCAGTCCTGCTGGGCACTGCAGCTGAAAAGATGTACTAGTGCTGCGGCCCAGAACTGTGGCCTCTGGCATGCATATATGTGAGCACCGCAGGGACCCATGGTGAGCCCCACGACTCCAACTTGTGTCCCTCCCCTAAGAGTGCAAGCACCGGTGAGCACACATGCAGGGAGTGTGAATCTAAGTGAGCACCGTGGCAAGTGTGTGCGTACCACAGCCTGCACATGACCCTTAGCAAGCACCACAGCTAACATCATGCAGAGCTAAGGATGCGCGCGCGATCCCTGGTCACCATGACAATGACATCAGTAACGAGGAAGGAGGTGAGGACAGGAGATTTAGAATAAAGACCGCAGTATGAAGATGCTCTTCCGGTCCCTCCTTATTTATCAGTATGCAATGAATGTCAGTCTTTCTAAATAAGTCTGCCACTTAGCCTAGAAGAAATAAGCATTGGTTTTCTTAATTCTGTTTTATGCCTATCAATGACATCTGCAGCTGCCTACTGCATATTTGAATTTTTACTATTTTATGGGTCATTTAGACATACCTCACCTAGTTTAATTAATGTTTTTTTACACCCCCTCCTAACTTCTTTCCTATCCCTTACATCCTTCTCAGGTAACCCAAGTTCTGTAGTCAGTAGCCTCTGCTTTGGCTGCTGTGTCTGCCATCTTGAATTTGTATTTTATTTATTTATTTATATTTTTATAATTTTATTTATATTTTTATAATTTTATAGTTTCTTTTTTTTAATTTTTATTAGTGAAACACCATGAGGTACAGTTGTAGACTTACAAATTTTTGTGCTCGGGTTTCAGTTATACAATGATCGAATACTCATTCCTCCACCAGTGCCCATTCTCCACCACCACCAGTCCCAGTATCCCTCTCACCCCCCATCCCTCCCATCCCACCCTGCCTCTGTGGCAGGGCATTCCCTTTTGTTTTCTCTCACCTCTTGGGTGTTGTGGTTTGCAGAAGAGGCATTGAGTGGCAATCATGTTCGGTCTATAGTCTAGTTTCAGCATGCTTCTCCCATCCTGGGAGGATCCTCCCAACACCCTTTGTTTGGTGCTCCCTTCTCTATCTGAGCTTCCTTGTATTTTAAGCATCTGTTTTTACTGCCTTACTTTGCTTTGCCCCTAATTCAGTGTTGCATTTGTGAAGAGAATGCCTCATGACCATTTTTCTGCTTGCAGAGAGCCACTGATATTACATAATGGAGAACTAGAGGATCCATCTAGTTGCTTTGCTTTTCCATCTATAGGTGAGTTCCCAGTGAAAGCACAGAGATGGGCCTTCCCTGACATCCCATGCTGATGTCCAGATGCGTCAAGGTCACTAGTCTGGAAGCCCCCATGAGCCCACCATCTCATCTCCTTCTGCACCCACTTCATTCACTCCACTTGGTACACACTGGAACTGTTCTTGTTCAGTGCTTGGACAGAGTGACTTCTCCACTGGGGCCTCTATACCCACTCCTCATACTCAGCATTTCTAACACATTCACCTCCTTTATTTTTTTACTTTTATTATTTTTTTTAATTGATTTACTGTGAGGTACAGTATCTCCGGGCACCCTTGGAGGGGAGCGGGTTGAGTTTTCCTCTCCGCCCCGACCAGGGCTCCGGCAGCCGAAGGCCTTCAGAACCAGCCACCACCATGTTGAGAACATTCTCTGCACACATGAAGATACTGGCAGAGGAACAAAGGCATGCGGGTCCCGGGACTGAGATCTTCAAGCCTACTTGGATCGGGGCTGAGCATCCTCCACCCAGATCCTCCAAATTCCAGTAGGCGGGGGTCACACCCACCAACTGGCCCCCTGGCACCGTGTAATCCGATCAACGGCCAAGACTCAGAGACTCTAAAACCCAACTCCCGGAAGCGACATCTTATCATCTCATTCCTACTTTGGACAAACTGGCAGGCTACCGAATGTAACCTGCCCACACGGCAGAGTCTGGCAAACTCCCCGTGGCGTACCCAATATGCCAAATACCAGTAACAATGAAGGGTCTCATTCTCCTAGCTCTGAAAGAGCCTGGAATATGGCACTTTTCTTTAAAAATCTCAGGGCTAGGACGAAGGAGACGTAACTGGGGCCTGCTCGAGGTAATCGACGAATAACAGAATGGTTGTGATTGATTGATTGTGAGGTACAGTAACAAAACTTTTATGTTTGAGCTTCGATCATACAGTCATCAAACACCCATCCCTTCACCAATTCACTTTTTCCACCACAAAAATCCCCAGTATCCACCACCACCCCAATTCCACACCTCTCCCTGCCTGTGTGGCAGACAGTTTTCACAATATTCTCTCTCTCTACTTTAGTTAGGCTGGAGCGATAGCACAGCGGTAGGGCGTTTGCCTTGCACACAGCCAACATGGCTGACCCAAGTTCGATTCCTCCGCCCTCTCCGAGAGCCCAGCAAGCTACCGAGAGTGTCTCGCCCGCACGGCAGAGCCTGGCAAGCTCCCCGTGACGTATTCGATATGCCAAACACAGTAACAACAAAGTCTCCAATGGAGACGTTACTGGGCCCACTCGAGCAAATCGATGATCAATGGGAGGGCCTTTACTCTCTCTCTACTTTAGTTACTTTCGATATTTCGAGACCAGTCCCACCACCACTCATGCCTGCCAAAAATGCAATGCTATACAATGTGTTTTGTATTGCCTGTTATGGATACGAACGATATAATGTATGAGGGTGGCTACATATGCTCTGTGAATTTTAAAATTTTAATAATTAAGGTCTGAAGAGATCACTGCAACAAGTTGCTCGGGTCTGAGATTTGTTTGTGTGTCTCTGGATCATGACTGTGTGGGAGCTTAAGTAGACGGTGGCCGGATGTGGGGTCATCTCGGAGTCCCATCAGGGCAAAGGGAGAGAGAAGGGCCTACTCCTCCCCTGTCCCATGAGGCGTGGCTTTTGCCACCACCGCCACTCGTACCTGGAGTTTGTCACTGACTCCTAGAAAATGGTGGCCACCAGGGCTCCTAGAGGGCAGGCGGAGGAACAATACCTGCCCTGTGTGAAGCAGCCCAGCGGAAACGACCTACTGCAAAGCCAGGAGCCATCTCTTCAGCAAATGTCCTGAGATTCGTTTGTGTGTCTACATTCACCTCCTTTGACCACCTATCACTTCCTCGCTGAGACTTCATATCTTCTTAAGATAAGAAGATAAGAATAGATAAGACTTGCTTATCTAAAAATTGTAACCTCCCACACTCCAAGTCCCTCTGATCTATTTTTAAACAGTATACTTATCTTTTAACATCCCATGCAAGCTACTCATTTATGCTGTGTACTGTGACATCTCCTCAGACAAAAACTTAACAAAGGTAGATGTCTTTCATTATTTAGTTCCCTGATGTATCCCATGTTCTTAGAACCTCCCTGGCACTAATAGGTTCTCAGTTAATCCATAGTGAATGGAAAGGAATGGAAGGAAATGAAGACTGGAGATAAAGGGTTTTCCATCTAGTTTCCAAAGATTTGTGAACAAAATACTCTCTCTAAAAATGGGAATTCAAGGAAGATGTTGAAGAGAACAATTAGTTGAAAAGCAAAATGACATAACTTTGAGTAGAGATGGGAGAGAAAAATAGAAGCATTACAAGGTAAAGGTCGGGGGAAAATGTTTATGTATAAAGATGTATTTGACCAGACCCATAGAGGGAATTATACAAATGGATTTTTTGACTAAGGAAGTTGAAAAATAATTATAGGTATAGATGTATTTAAAGGACAAACTAACACCTAATATTTCTATGAAGAGAGAAAAATAAAGGGAAAAATTGAAACTGTGAAAAATGATAATTCAGCAAAGTTTAGCTATAAATTTAGGCATTTGTAAGTCGAGAACATTTATTTCAAGATGAAAGAAATAAGTGATAGATAAGAGTCCCAGAGACTCTTTTTTTTAATAGAAATTTCAGGACAACATTTAAAATCAAAACATCATTTGATCACTTGACATCCCATTACTCATCAATTTGCTCGAGTGGGTGCCAATAATGTCTCCATTCATCCCTGTCATGTGCTAGTGTAGCCCAATGGTGTCTGCTTGCTCCAGGAACTTGAAGAGCCTCAAATTGATCGTTCAGGGTCTTGACAAAGAAGGCGGCCATGCGATCTTTTGATGTCCCGTGGAATCTACTCGGTAATGGCTCTAGTCCAGTGGTCATCTCCAAATCTCATTACGTGTCCAGCCCATCTGATTTTCTACCCCTTGGCAAACGAGACAGCATCCCTGATTCTCGATGGTCGACAGAGGTTGGAACTCCGGATTCTTTCTCTCATTTGAATGAATCGTGATACTCTGAGTATAGCTCTTTTGATTCCTCTTTGGGAGACCCAAATAGCGTTCTCATTCTGTTTTCCTAGGGCCCAGGTCTTTGAGGCATATGTTAATGCAGTAAGAATGGTAGAATTGAAGAGATGTGCCTAGAGCCGGAGGTTCTTCATCCTCTTAGCTATTTCTTCGATGCTCTTGAAGGCGTTCCCAGCTGCTCTCTTCCTTCTGAGCAACTCAGGTGCCAGGTCATTCGTCATGTTGAGTTCTCGACCTAGGTACACATAACTGTTGCATTCAAAGATGTCCATTCCGTTGAGAGCAAATGGAACATCAGGAACAAGTTTGTTTCTCACAAACATTGTCTTTGTGAGATTCAGCCATAGTCTGACCTTTCCATATTCACGGTCAAAGTCAGCCAGCATTTGTAAATGTAAAATCAAAACGACAAAACATTATATTTCTAAAATAAGTAAAGTTTCACACTTTCAGATCTTCTTTAGTTTATGAGAACTTTTTGGGGGTGTAAATGATTTAATGGGTGATTTTATTTCATAGTAAATGACTATTAAACACCCCGTAAGCTGACAAATAACAAGCGGCATAAGATTTTCTAAAGAAGTTAAAGTAATTTCTCAGATTTTTAGCATGTCTAGATAAAAGTTAAAAGCAAACGTTTATTGTAAATCCCTGTTTATTATAAAACCCTGTTCTAACTTAGATCCCAGATTTTAACTTAGAACCAGGTACAAACCACTCAACAATTCAGTGACTGAGATAAGATCCACCGGCGCTCGGTGTGGGGTCCATGCCCAAATCTCCGGCTTGGATTGGACTCGGGACAGGAGAGAACTGAGCAGGACAGAACTGATCTTGCTGGGAGAATCAAAGCAGAGTCCAGAACAGAACAGGAAGCTTTTAGTCCCATTTAAGAAGTTTAGATTTAAAAAAAAAAAAAAGAAGTTTAGATTATCAAGTGCCTCCAGTATCAAACTGGAAGAAAACAACAACAAAAATCCACAAACTCAGGGATTATCATCTTCAAAAGAAGATTTCAGAAGAGTCACTGTCACTGTCCTCCAGTTGTTCATCGATTTGCTTGAGGAGACCCAGTAACATTGTGAGACTTGTTACTGTGTTTGGCATATCGGATATGTCATGTGTAGCTTGCCAGGCTTTGCCGTGAGGGTGAGATACTCTCGATAGCTTGCCGGGTCTCCGAGAGGGGCAGAGGAATCGAACTCGGGTCAGCCGTGTCAGCCACATGCAAGTATTTATTTGAAATCAAACTGCTCTTCATGTTTATCTCACCCCCATGTTTTCAGTGTGCTCTATTGAGCACCCTAAAGAATGTGGTATTTTCATTGCCTTCATAGATTCATATCTATTCATCTATTAACGAGTGTCTTCTTCTTTCTCATACGTCATGAGTCCCTTGAAACACATTAACTTTTTCTATCTTTCCAATTTACAATAGCTGTCACATTTTAACGGTGGTTATAAATATTATAATTGATTATTTGTACTATCATATACCATTAAAGTTAATTCAGTCTATACCCACGTATTTATATTTTACATTCTCTCTGGTACTATTACTTGGATCTTTAGTGTTCACTTTTATGTATGTCTACTGATGACCTAATCTTTGGCTTCTGTTTCTCTGATGTTATCTTTATTTCATCCCCTTTTTTGTTTGCTTTTGGTTTGGGGACCTCACCCATAGGTGCTTAGGAGAGACCCACTCCTAGCGGTGCTTGGGGTTCAGTGAGGTGCTAGGGATCAAACCCAATATCTCCCTGTCCTGCATTCTCATTTTCAAAGAATATTTGCTAAGCATATAATTCTAGATTAACCTTTCTTCCTATCTTTGGAAAGCGTGTGTTCTGACTTCCATTGTTTATTTTAACAAGTCAGCTCTGAATTTAATTGTTGATTCAAATGGACTCTGCCTTTGTTGCTCTGGCAGTCTTAAAATTATGCTTGTCTTTGTCTTTGGTTTTTTCGGTTGTTTTTTAGCAGCCTGTTTTTATATGTTCATATATGTCATTCACAGTATTAAAAGAATCTCTTTGGGGTTTAGGGTAATCCTGCTTGAATCTGTGGAAATCTCTGCCTCCTTTAATCAAACTTTGGGGATCTATAACTATTATCTTTCTATTATCCATATTCTTTCTCTTGGTTTTCTACCATGTCACTCTGTCTTCTCATATGCCTGGTTAATCTTATTGTATGACATATCTATAATATTGAACAGATGATTTTGAACTTGGGAAAGAGGTTATCATCTTCTAAGAGCCTTCATTCATACTAAGGATGCCAACAATCCCAGATCTGTTCAATCGAATCAGGAGGTACGATTACTTGAAGCTAAGAGTCACTGAGGGCAGATCTGGTTCCTACTCAACTTTACTCTTCAAAAAGAACATTTTTTTCCCAGCACATTTTGCTTTTCTGTTCTAACCCAAAGCCTTGTGTGCACACCAGAACCAGAACAAAATGTTCCTCTTACCTTTGGTGGGGAACATTTTCTCATGGAAGCTTGATTTTTTTTTTTGAGAAATACAACGTACTATATATCGTTAATTCTATTCTTTTTGCTTTTGTTCTTGCAAAATTTTAGCAGCCCCATCTGTGAAAAGTGCAGCTTCTCGTTCATTCCATTCTTCCCCTAAGAAGTCTCCAGTTCACTCACTCCTAACTAGTTCAAATGAAGACTCAGTAGGCTCCGCATCACGTTATAGGCCAACCAAACCTCATTCACCTGCTGATTCTGTTAAAGGTAAGGGTGATAAGATATCGCTAATAAGATCAGCTTCTTTCCTACTCTGGTGAATTGAAAGTTCTTTTTAATAACAGATTTAATGATATATTTACAAGTTCTTGGTATATAATAAAAGTGGGTCTTAAATAGGACAGCTATTGTAGATCTTATACAACTATATTAGGTGAATATTTTTATATGTAAATATATCTTTTTGTTCATGGATGTAAATAATAAACCTTTCCTTTGTTTTATTGTAAGATTTTAGGTGTTCTCTTAAACGCTGCAAGTGGCTATTCTTATTTATATTCTCTCATGGGCCTCTTCAGTCTTTACTGACAAAAGTAAAGGCTGAAAATGAAACACAAACTTAGCTCAGGACCTTGCTGGGCCAGGACCCCTCAAATACAAAGAATGGGCACTCTCACTTGACTCATAGAGCTGGCCCTAAAATGTTCTTTTAAAAAGTTTAAGTGCAAGACAGTTGGGAAAAGTGGTTTGTTTTGGAATAAGTTCTTGATAAAGGTAAAGCCCTCCCGTTGATCGTCGATTTGCTCGAGCGGGCCCAGTAACGTCTCCATTGGAGACTTTGTTGTTACTGTGTCTGGCATATCAAATACTCTCGGTAGCTTGCCGGGCTCTCCGAGAGGGGCGGAGGAATCGAACTCGGGTTGGCCATGTTGACCGCTTGGAAGGCGAACGCCCTACCCGCTGTGCTATCGCTCCAGCCCTAAGTTCTTGATAAATATAAATATATTTTACAAATATATTTATGTAACTTGAAATATTTCTCATCATATGTGATAGTGGCCCAGTGTTATAGGAAAACATTTCCTTTATAAAGGATAACCTAATCAAGTGTTAGCATTAAAAAATAAACTGTCAACTTAATCTTTTGGAATTTATTTATAATGCAGAAGGTAACTTTAAACTTGAAATGTTCTTACTATTCTCATCCCATTTAATACTTTTTAGTTAAGCAGTAGTAAACCAGATTGGGTTTTAAATCAAATCAAGTTTTAAATATGGTCATAGATGAGCATCAGGTTTCTGAATGATCATTGCTGAAGATAATTTGCATGTTTAAAAATTTGAATAAAAATTCTAGAAATATATTTTTGTATGACATAATATTATTCTTGTAATTCCCTTCATTAGGTGTGTTACTTTTTCATCCCCAGAAAAAAATCAAATCAAATATTCTATTATTGAATATTTTGATAAGGCATGTTTTATCCTAATATAGTGTTCTTAGGGGCTGGAGCGATAGCACAGCGGGTAGGGCGTTCGCCTTACACGCGGCCAACATGGCCGACCCGAGTTCGATTCCTCCGCCCCTCTCGGAGAGCCCGGCAAGCTACCGAGAGTATTCGATATGCCAGACACAGTAACAACAAAGTCTCCAATGGAGACGTTACTGGGCCCGCTCAAGCAAACCGACGATCAACGGGAGGGCCTTTACCTTTACCTAGTGTTCTTAAGTTTCTAATTTAAGTTTAACTTGTTAAAAGAAGATTTCTAAAAAGAAATATTAAACAGACTTTTAATATCACAGCTAAGCAATTTTCTAATAGCTTCACAGTCTCAACCAATAGAAACAACAGGGAAAACGTGCAGGAAGCTTCAGAACAGACTAGAAAGCTTACAAACGCTGGTGGAAGACCTACAGATGAAGAACCAAGGTACCTCACACATCTGGAGAGACAACACTTCCCACCCCCCCAATCCCTGCCCCAACCCCATCCCGAATGAATCCACATTCTCCCTATATGACTCCTGGCTGAAAATACTGAATTAGCAATTCAAATATAAGAGTGTAAATCACTATTATCTTTGAGCTCCTTATGCATCCTTAACCAGTTCCATTCTATATTCCTTATCAGTATCCCTCTCATCACCCCCACCCTGACTCTGTGGCAGGGCATTCCCTTTTGCTCTCTCTCTCTCCTTATGGGTGTTATGGTTTGTTTGGCCCCATTTTTATTTACACTTTAATTACATTTCTAAGTTTACCTGAGTAATGCAACCATTTAAGTAAGATGGGGTGTGTGTGTGTGTGTGTGTGTGTGTGTGTGTGTAGTGTGGAACATGAAGCTTTTCAAACTGTTTACAGTGGTGGCCTTTGAGAGGCGGGGCTCAGGATACTGAGTGGATAAGACTGACCTTTGTCTTTATAGCCTTCTGAGGTTTTCAATTATTTACAACTAGTACATATTACTTTTACAATAATAGTTATTGTGCTCATTTGAAAATGATGGAAAGAGTAGAAAATTATCATTAGGGTTTTTTTTCCATCATAAGTCTTAAAAGAAATGCTTTTGTACTTTGCAATTTTTAAATTCAGAAAATATTCGATAGCAGCAAGCTGATTTTTTAAAAAAACATATAATAGAATTTAAGGCCTGAGGAAAAGATGCTGTCTTAACTTTGTTTTATCAAAAATTTCAGCAATGTCTTCAATGATCAGAAATCAAGAAAAGAGGATACAGAAAGTGAAAGACCAGGAAAAAATGTTATTAAAATGATACTTTGCTTGCCTATCCTTTGCAGAGGAATGATGCCCAATTAATTGTGATGTACTTTAATTAGTGCTCAATGTACTTTTTTCTTTGTATGTGAAAATTTAATAAAAGATAATCTGTAAAATATCTTGAAATATGCTATGTTTCAATGTTCTCACAGTCAAGCTTCAAATAGTACTAGCTAGAGATAAAGGTATTCATACTTTGGGTATTAGTTTATGATAATACCAATGCGGTGGAATAATCCCATTTTTTAAACATGCATATGAATGTTTAGTTTTCATGGCTATTTTTTTCTCATTCTAGTCACTTTTATATGACTCACAGTTATAGTCATGTGTTTTTTTTTTCCCAACTCAAAAACATCGGTGTGGGGAAAAAACTTCTTGCATACGAAAGTGAAAAATGGGATGGAGCGTCCAGAACAGAGCAGGACAAACTCCAAACTGATGGGGACACTGTGTGTGACCCTGAAGGCACTGTTTGTCCTGTCAACAGCAGGGAAATTATTCAGAAAACAAACCCCAGGCTCCCCTAATCAAAGTTCTCAGGAAATTCTCTTTTCCCCATATTAATGGTTGAAATAAAAGGGGTGAAAAATGACGTTTTTCTCCAGCTAGTGGATCACTTCAACAGTTTGAATGGATGCAGCCTGTTTAGTAAGCCTTGGATCAATTGAGTGAAGGGGATTCTCTCTGGAGCACTTTCCAACAGTTCTCGATATCCTAAAGTCAATTCCATTCTGACACTATTTGACGTTTGACTATTGGACATTACCGTCATATTCTACATGGCTTAGGGCTCATGATTACAGCTCCCCTCCCCGATTACCACCACTTCAGATACAGAAATGAAACCATGCCAAAGATAACAGAGGCTGTTGGGCAGAAACTCACTGCCCAAACGTCTGCATTCCAGTTCCATAGTCCAGATGTCACTGAGAAATGGCCCATCTAGAAGCTGTTTCCAGGCCCACTGCCCCTCACATCCAGTTGTGGTCAAATTTTAGCAAGCATGTGAGATCCCTGAATAACCTCAGGATAGGAATTAATCGCTATTAATTGCTTCTCAGTCTTTGGGCTAAGATCAAGTGTGTACCTAAGCTCCAAATGGGTCGAGCATCATTCTCTACGCCCTTCCTAGTAGTGTTGCAGTTATATTTATGCCCTTCAACAGAAAAGAACCAGAATAAAAGTCTGACAAAAACATTTTATTCTTATTAAAAGTTACCTTCAAAAAAATAAAAAAAAAAAAGTTACCTTAATGTGTAAGAATTTCAGAACAGGGGGTCTGAGAGAAACAACAGGCAGAGCATTTGCCTTGCATACGTCTGACCTTGGTGTGTACCTTCCCTGACACCCCATGTGGTCACCTGAGCCCCCCACCAGGAGTGATCTGTGATTACAGGACAAGGAGCAAGTCCTGAGCATCGCTGAATATGGCACAAAAACAAACAAACAAAATTCCAGAAAGGCACGCATAACGCCACAGAGGCAACAAAGACCAAGAAGATGTTGGCATACTCTGCTGTGCTCTGAAGGGGAAAAACAGACTTCTCTCTCTCAGTGTCTGTTTCCTGGCTCTGCTATTAATGGAAGAAATAATCCGTATTTTGCATATAAGCAATTACAGCCCCATGATGCAGACAAATAATTCAGACATCCAGTCAGTATGTTAAAATTCAGGATTTACTAGGTTTTCAGATATAACAATTATTCAGTGTTTTTCTTCTTCATACAAAGATATATTCTGATATCACTGTGTTAGCATAATTTTGTTATCCCAGAAAAGGAGGTGGTGGGAAAGAAGAGAGAGACTCTCAGCTAACAGCCCTGAGATAGTCTTCGGTCCACCCAGCACGGGCGCATGAGAGCAGAGCCAGCTGGACAGAGGCCCAGTGAGTAAATGACAGGTCGCCCCCACCCCCCCATGACCAGGCTTTAGCTTCACCTCCGAGCCCCCTTCAAGGTCACTCCAGCCCCCTTGCTCAGCTCACACCTTCCCTTCATTCCTGCTCCCTGTCCTCGTGGAATGGCCCCAATGGCAGATTTCTTTCTTTCTTTCTTTCTTTCTTTCTTTCTTTCTTTTTTTTTTCTTTTTTTTTTTTTTTTTTTTGCTTTTTGAGTCACACCCGGAGATGCACAGGGATTACTCCTGGCAGTGCTCAGGGGACCATATGGGATGCTGGGAATCGAACCTGGGTTGGCCGCGTGCAAGGCAAACACCCTACCCGCTGTGCTATCGCTCCAGCCCCAATGGCAGATTTTGATCTGATTCCTTGTTTCTTCACCAGCCTCCAGTCATTAAAACAAAGACACGCTTACTACTTTCAAGCCACACTTGACATCCTTGCTCCCTTTAAGCCACACTTGACAGGTAAAATCAAGCAAGAAAGAAGCTTTAGGAGGCCTTAAGCTACTACCTCAAATTATTTTTTTTTAACTTTTTTTTGGTCACACTCGGCAATGCACAGGGGTTACTCCTGGCTCTGCACTCAGGATTACTCCTGGCAGAGATCGGGGGTCCGTATGGGATGCTAGGAATTGAACCCGGGTCACCCGCGTGCAAGGCAAATGCCCTACCCGCTGTGCTATCACTCCAGCCCCACTACCTCAACTTCTTGATCATATCTAATGACCTTCTAGTTCCGACTGGTGTGAAATATCCCTACACATAAGTGCGCATGCAGTAAGGAAAGGACACTTCCGCACTGCCCCCCATTGGAAACCGGCCCTTTCTCATATAGGCTTGTTTGAAGCCTGGTGTAAGGGTCACCCAGAAGCTCCAGCTTGAAGCCAGTCCTGCTGGCGGGTTTCCTTTCCATGCTCCCCGACCAGTTCACACCGGAGCTTGGCTAGGTTGCTCCCCAAAAGGACCTAGCCCTAAAGTATGGATCATCATTAACCTATCGTCAGTGCTGCAGGGGAGAAGCCCACGCTCACAGGACACATCAGAAGTCACTTGTTCCCTCCACATGCAGTTACATTTCCTGTATTTTCCATCAGCGCCATACAGTGGAACGGAAGTGGCAAGTTGTAGTGGCAGCCTCAGCCCCTCCAGCCCACTCCCGTCTTACCTGGCAGACCCCCCCAATCAGTGGATCCCCCACCACTTGTGAACCACTTTATCCTCAAAGCCACTCTCTAAGAATCGGTTGCTGCATTCTTCCCAGCGGGTAACGCGCCCGTTCTCCACCACCACAAACTTCCACTCCACCCCCGTGTCTGCGGGCAGTGACACGGATCGAGACCAGAGGCCGTCCTGGCTAGCCTGGAGTGGGACATACGTGTTCCACTTCCCGAGACTCTCGTGGTCTCCAGTTACTGCGAGGGCTTGCGTGTCAGTGCTGGGGATATAATGGGTCTGGAAGCGGACACTAACCCGCTCAGGCCCTGGGGACACAGCAACTACCCTTTCTGTTTTCACCACCTCTGCCTGATCCTTGGCTTCCACGAGGACGTCGCTGCCATAGTCCATTCCCTCGTTCGGGGTTACCACAAAAGCCTCAAGACTGCCACCCAGACCAATCTCTCCCCAGGACGAGTGCCGAGACACCACTTCCCAGTCCTCAGCGTCGGCTGAGTCCTGACTGTCCAGCCGTGCCAGGCCGGCTGCATTTGCTCTGTCCACACCAGGCAACTTCTCTACGAAACAAGGACTTGCTTTCATCACTGTGTCTTGTCCTTTGTGGAAGCCCCGTTCCCCTAGTGAAGAGTCCAGGGAACTCCTAGCGTTCCCCACCTCATGAGCCAGTGAGTCAGGGTCTGGAACCCAGCCCGAGGGAACACGCTCTCTCGAACCCTCACAGTCCTTTCCAGAAGGATTCTGCAGTTGGCTTGCTCCTCCCTTGCTAGGTCCTCGGGGCTCTGAGTCCAAACGCTCACTGCCTCCTTGGAGATGGTCTAAAAATCAAAAGGGAAACAAATATATTACATAATTGTGTTCAGCAAGTCAAATGAGAAGAATAAGTTAGGCTGAGAAAATTGGTTTAGTCATTAAAGACAACTAAATCTCTTGGCAGTACATAAAATCCGTCTCCGTGAACATGTTGATGTGGACTTGAGACACATATTAAACCGCATGTAAGTGTGAGCCACTGGTATCAATGTGTTCAAATCAACTAAATATACTTAGGAAAATCCCAAATCTGCAGGTATAACCACTGATAAATGGCACCCCCAAAGTGTGGGTGGATCAGTGGAATGGAAGTGGCAAGTTGTAGTGGCAGGGATATGAGCTTCACAGCCACACTACAGTAAAAGCTAACACTGGCATGGAACCAAACCAAGTTCCTTGACTCCCTTCGCCCCAAAGTGTACAGTTTGTCCAGACTGTGTGACCCAGGGCTGCCTGCCTACAACAAACAGCACTGTGCCCCCAGCACTGAGGATGTGGGCAGACCAGCGGCCAAGGCTCCTGGCTGAGAGCTGGGCAGGAGGGTGGGGAGACAGGATATGTTTGTCCTAAGAACCTCTTCCACAGACTACAGGCCTTTCTTATTGGCCCACATGGACTCCTTTCAATATGTTCCTCAAGAGGTTGGAGAGAGGGGCTGGAGCAATAGCACAGCAAGTAGGGCATTTGCCTTGCAAGCGGCCGACCTGGGTTCGATTCCCACCATCCCATATGGTCCCCTGAGCACCGCCAGGAGTAATTCCTGAGTCAGGAGTAACCCCTGTGCATTGCGGGTGTGACCTCCTCCCCCCCCCCCAAAAAAAAGAGGTTGGAGAAACACAGCTAAGGGGTTTGCATTGCCCGGGTCTGAACTGGGTTCTGAACCCAGCACCACATTCTGGCTCTTTGAGCTCTGCCAAGAATGATCCCTGAGCACAGAGCTAGGACTGAAAGCCCCGGGCACTTCCTGGTGCGGCCCAAAAACCATAAAGAAAACTGTTCAAATACAAAGCGGGAGCTCCTTCTTGGACAGCTCCCTGAGAGGCCGACAGTTCCCGAGGAAACCCCCATCCAAAGCCACACACTCAGCACCTTGTTCCAAAATCACAAACTCGGTCTTGTTCTTGGAAGTGGCAGTGACAGTCCCCGTTAGTTTTGTCTCTAATGACGGGTAACAAGAGAGGCCCGTTACTCTGAATTCCCAGCCTTGGAAGGAAAGCATGAGGTCAGCTGCCAGGAAAAGGAACAGCTAGAAGCGATCACCCCTCAAGATAGCGGGGCCCTGGGGCAGACCCTCCAGGGGCTGCCGGGGAACATCACTGAGCTAAAAATAAAGTCCACAGATGGCATTTTGTCCCTTAGCTGGAGGGGACAGTTGGCACAGGGTACTGCTGCGGTCCCTCCTGCCCTGGTGCAGAATCCCTGATGCACTTCTCACTGGAACTGAGTCCAGTCAAGTCCCTTAAATTCGTCTCTTTTTTTTGTTTGTTTGTTTTTTCTTTTTGGGTCACACCCGGCGATACACAGGGGTTACTCCTGGCTCTGCACACAGAAATTACTCCTGGCGCTGCTCAGGGAACCATATGGGATGCTGGGAATCGAACCCAGGTCAGCCGCGTGCAAGGCAAACGCCCTACCCACTGTGCTATCGCTGTAGCCCCTTAAATTCGTCTCTTCCCCAGGCTGAGACATCTCAGAAAGGGTGAACCTGGGGCGGAGCTGAAAGGTCCAGAGTGTGGGTGGCCCTCGGGGAGGGGGGGGGGGATGTGGGGGGGGGGGGCACTGGGCCCTCTGCCAAGGCCTTTCTGACCAAAGTCCTAGCTGAACTTCGCGTCCAAACAGCGGGTGTCCCCAAACTCCCAAATTTTCCTCGGGCTGGGCTGGGCGGAGAGGGGCATGTGAGGGGGGCGTGGAAACGGGTCCGGGACCCTGTCCGCCGGGACTGAAGGGCAGGACGAACGCCCTAGCCCGAAACTCGCCCCTCACGTCCAGGCTGCTCAGCGGGGAGCCCGGGGGCGGGGGGCGCTGAGGATTGGCCAGGAGGGCCAGTCTGGGCCTCGGTGCCAGAAGAAAAAAACACCCCGCCCAGGGCTGGAGAAGAGGGCCGTGGGGGGGGGGGGGGAGGGGGTGTCCTGGACCTGGAGGGAATGGGGACGCCGGGAGAGCTCAGGGTGGGCACCGCACACGTGCCTTCGAGGGACCATACCTGGCTTGCTGTCCAGCTGCCCCTTGCAAGGTCCCGGGCTCCGGGGGTCGCCACCTCCCGGCGCCGCAGCCTTCCCGGGGGGCGCGTCCTGCTCCATCTCCGCGCGCCCCGCGTCGTCCCCGCCCCGTAGCAGCCAGACGACCAGCGCCCCGGCCAGACCCCCTCCGACCAGCAGGGCGGACCAGACGGCGCCCATGGCCCCGGGGCCACCGCCGCAGGGAGCGCCAGCCCCAGACTCCGCCGTCCCCGCCCGCCCTGGCCTTTTACGCGCCCCGGCCGGCCCGGCCCCCTGCTAGCCCCGCCCCGGGTGCGGGACACCCCTGCGCAGGGTCCGAGCGCGCCCAGCCGCCCCCCGCCGGTGCACTAGAGGGCTGGGCAAAGACCCGAGCAGCTGCCAGCGCCAGTCCGTCAGCCTTCTTGCCCGTTGGGAACTTGGTGGTTGCCAAACGCGCGCGCGCTCGCCTGCACCGACGGGTTAATAAGCAAACGCGCAACCCTCTGTTCCGCGCTGGCGTGCCAGCCTGGTGTGCCAGCCTGGCGTTTCACTGCACAGAACCGTCCGCGTCTCTAAGTGGCCTCCTCTGTTGGTTTGATGGCTTCGCAGCCCAATTTAACGCTCACGATGCACCCCCTACCTACTGCAGAGTGAGACTCTCCTTGAAGTTATGCACTTTTTCCTCCCTTTTTTTGGCGGGGTGAGGGGGGGTCTCACCCGATGGTGCTCAGGACTTACTCCTGGCTCTGTCCTAGGGTGCCCGTGGCTCAAAGCGGGTCGGCGGCCTGCTCCACTACCTCCCGCAAAGAACGTCCTGGCTGAACTCTCTAAGGCTGCGAGATTATCCCTGACTTAGTCCTCACAGTGCAGCCTCCAGCGCGTCAGCGCCTGTCTGCTGGATCAAAGTTGACCCCGATACTTTTCTCCCACGCATTCTTTCCCCCGGTAGCAGGAAAGAGTTTGGGTCACACCCGAACGTGCTCAGGGCTTTCCTGGCTTTTGCTCAGGGATCACTCTAGGCAGGGCAGGGCTCTAGAGCTATATGAAGTGCCCAGGATGTCTGGCCACCCACGTGTCAAGGCAAAGTCTTACCTGCTGTACTATCTCTCCTGACTCCTTTTCCCACTGTCTAATTTGTTTTTTAAACATTATCACCTCATTTTTATTTTTATATTTTTAAATTTTTATTAGCGAGACACCATGAGGTACAGTTGTAGACTTACAAATTTCTGTGCTTGGGTTTCAATTATACAATGATCAAATACCCATCCCTCCACCAGTGACCATTTCCCACCACCACGGATCCCAGTATCTCTCCCACCCCCCCCATCCCCCCCTTCTTACCCTGCCTCTGTGGCAGGGCATTCCCTTTTGTTCTCTCTCCTATTGGGTGTTGTGGTTTGCAAAAGAGGCAATGGGTGACACTCATGTTTGGTCTATAGTCTACTTTCAGCATGCTTCTCCCATCCTGGGAGGCTCCTCCCAACACCTTCATTTGGTGCTCCCTTCTCTATCTGAGCTCCCTTTTCCCCTAGCATGTGTGGCTGGCCTCCAAGCCATGGAGTAAAATTCCTGGTACTAATCTCAGCCATTCTTGGGTGTTAGTCTCCTATTTTGTTACTTTATGTTCCCCAGATGAATGCAATCTTTCTATGTCTATCCCTTTCTTTCTGAGTCATTTTGCTTAACATGATACTTTCCATGTAGTACCACTTGTATGTAAATTTCATGACTTCCATCTTTTCTAACAGCTATATAGTACTCCATTGTGTAAATGTACTAAAGTTTCTTTAACCAGTCATCTGTTCTCGGGCACTCAGTTTTTTTCCAGATCTGGCTAATGTAAAAAAATTGTTTTTAAATTTGTATTTGTACTTCGGCACCGTGATTTACAAAGCTTTTAATAACAGCATTTGGGACATTCACTGTCTCCAAACTCACCCCTAAGTGTCAACTTTCCCTCCAATATTCCCCACTCTCTCCACTCTGCCTCTTTATCAAAGTCATTTTTAAATGTTGCCTATTGTAGTTTGGGCCACATGGTTACAATAACGTTTACTTATTATTGTTTTGGTTTGGGGGGGTCACACACTCAATGCTCAGGATTTACTCAGGGATTCTCTCCTGGTGTTGCTCAGGGGACCACATAGGATGCTGCGGATTGAACCAGGTGGGCGGCATGCAAGGCAAGCCCCCGTCCCACTGTACTGTCTCTCCAGCCCCAACTTATGGTTTTTACCTACATAATTACCTCACCTCTAAACCATCTAGTGTCTAGGAGCCTTGGCCCTTATGAAATCACCAGTCTGCCTTCTCTTTTCCTGCCCTGATTCCCTGCCCACTGGCATTTGCTTAACTTTCAAGGTCTCTAGGACACAGCTCCATGAGCTTTTCCAGAACTTTCTCCAGCCATTACTTGTACTCAGATCCCCTGGTGTTCTCTCACCGGAACCTTCACTCACTCATGTCTATAGATTTCCTAAAAGTCACTTACCATGAAACTTTTTACCCAGAGATCTATCCTTCATCTCACCTCCAGCCCGTGTATTGAAATGTCTTCTTTCCTTTTGAACTCTGAGCACATACTTTATAAAAGCGAATATGAAGGGCGTTCGCCTTACAAGCGGCCAACATGGCCGACCCGAGTTCGATTCCTCCGCCCCTCTCGGAGAGCCCGGCAAGCTACCGAGAGTATTCGATATGCCAGACACAGTAACAACAAAGTCTCCAATGGAGACGTTACTGGGCCCGCTCGAGCAAATCGACGATCAACGGGAGGGCCTTTACCTTTACCTTTTATGAACTCATCTCAACTATAATTTTGCTTTGGATTGACCTCAGTCCTCTCTAAGATACAGATTCCTTGAGAACTTCTTCCTTGGAATCCTTTGGGTGCCATGTGTAACACCTAATACCTTTCGATTTATTGCTTCTTTTCATTGAGTGCCTAATATTTATTGAGTATCTACTGCTGTCCCTACGCCAAATGCCTTATAAGGATGAGCTCACCTAATGCCTTCAGAGGAGTCATCTTAAGGCATTATAACATCAAAACAAGTCACAGAGCTGATGAGTGATGGCGCTGGGATTTGAACCCAGTACTCTGACCTTCCAGGACCCATGCCCCGAAACTGATGACACTGAAACCTAATGGCTATTAAATCTTGTTGAAATTTCAAAGCTTAAATCTTGAAACAAGTATGCAAGTTTGGATGTGGAACGCCAGAGGATTCCCCCTTGGATTCACCATAACTGTTGTCATTCCAACAGTTATGGTGAATTTCAACCTGACTTGGTTTGTCATTTCTCTTTGTGTAAGCCCTGGCCTTGGGGAAACATAGCCACCAACAGCAGCAGCTGTTTATAACTCTCAAGCCTCCAAGTCCAGCTTCTCCATATAATGTTAACTAACAAATGCAACCTTCCTGCAATGCAGTCACATTGGACCTGCCAGTTTCTAACTGCGATCACTCGAAATCCTCTGACTCATCTTGGGTCCAAAATAGACTTAGGGTTGGGATCTCTTACACTATAAGATGAAACCTTTAGCAGGAAGGAATATCTGTGTTGGGATAATTAGTTCATTACAGAGAGAAAGATAAAGTTAGATTACTTTGTATCACAGACGATGGTAGATTTTTTTTTATAATTTATTTCTTTATTGAATCACTGTGGAAAAGTTACAGAGCTTTCGGGTTTAGGTCTCAGTCATGTAAATATCAAACACATTTCCCTTTACCAATACTTATTTTTAACGCAAACCCCAATAGAACCCCACCTCCCACCCCTCCCAATTCCTGTGAGGCAGATGAGTTCTAGTTAATACTCTATCTACTTTGACTAGATACATTGATTCGATAGAAGATGCACAATTATTGTTTAGAGTTTACGACCCCCCCTCCAATCAGACATGGTAAAACAGCGTTGTGAAATGATTTGCTTCCTACAGCTGGGTTTAAGAATAAAATGATGGTTTTGGATTTCTGCTATTTTACTTATTAACCCTGGAAGTATTTCTATTAAAAGTTAGATAGTTAAGAGATTGGTTTCTGTGCTCTGGAGTCATGGCCGTGCCGGAGAGCCACTCGTGGGGGGCAGCTGGTGACCTCGGTCGGGCATGAAGGACGGACCAGAATGCCCCCCTTCCCATGAGGTCCCTGCCGCCCCCACCCCCGGCTCAAACCTGCTGTCCACCAGGCTCCCCTGCGGCCGCCATCTTTCTTTCCAGAGAGGATTGGGCGAATGGAGCAACACCCTTTCCCCTCCAGGCAGGCATGCTGGTGCGGTGTTAGGTAAATATTTCAGTTACAATACTAGTAGAACAAAATTCCAGAGACTTTCCTGGTAATATTATACAAGAACTGAACTGTCCTCTCGTCGTTCATTGATTTGCTCCAGCGGGGCCAGTAACGTCTCCATTTTGATTTTGAGACTTGTTGTTACTGTGTTTGGCATATCGAATACATCATGGGTTTCTTGGCAGGCTTTGCCGTGCGGGCAAGATACTCTCGGTAGCTTGCCGGGCTTTCCAAGAGGGGCGGAGGAATCGAACCTGGCTGGGTTGGGCTGGCTGCACGCAAGGCAAACACCCTACGACTGTGCTATCGCTCCAGCCCCTGGAGCTCTCTTATATTACATAAGAGAAAGAAAACATACACCTTGACTTCATCAAATTAAGGTCAACTGATTAATGAAGGGTACTTTAGAGAAATTAGAAAAAAATAGCAGATAAATCAAGATAGGGAGAAAGTATCTGTGTTGTTAAAACTGATAAGGGAGTAAAATGTGGACACATAACTAATAGATTCTGACAAGCTGACGAGACATGAGACCCAATACAAAATGAGCAGGTGGTGCTTTTTCTCAATGCGTAGGATATACCTCGAACATAATAGGCACTCATTAGTTTTGGGATGGATAAGATGCAGAAGTGTGCTCTGGGCGCTATCTTAGTGCACCAAAAGCCCTGGTCTAGAGACTCCCAGTTGAATCCCAAAATGGATTAGTGCCCTACAAAGATGTCTCTGGAACTGAACCATTTACAATCTTAAAATTCCAGAAGTGCGTGGCCTCTCATGGTATTCAAAATGAGCAATGGAAAATAAATTATTTAGCGTATGCCCCTGGCAGGCAGGTTTGAAGGTTTGAATGGTGGTGGGAAAATTTGAAGGAACTATAATGCCACAAAGTAGAGAGAGAGTATGGGGGAAATTGTCTGCCATAAAGGCAGGGTGAGGACTGGTATGGTGGGGGGAGTTTACTGGGAACATTGGTGGTGGAAAATATGCACTGGTGGAGGGATGGGTGTTCAATCATTGTAAGGCTGAATCTCAAACATGAAGGTTTTGTAACTGCATCTCAAGGTGATTCAATAAAAAATTATAAAACATGTTTAAAAGATGCATAAATGCTCAATTCACTAGTAATCAAATAAATACAAAATGAAACGGTGATGTTACAATATTTTATGTTCATCTAAAAGACAAAGAGAGGTAATACTGTTGGTGGGAGAGTAAACAGGCACAAAACAACCTAGAAAACAATATGGAAAAAGTAAAGTTAGGCTTGCATATGCCCCATGGCCTGGCAACCTGACTCCTGAACAAGTGTGGCAGAGAGGAAAATTTGCAGAGCACTGTAAAGGAACATATGTAAAAGTTCAAGGCTACCTATCTCCTCAAAATGGGAATAGAGGAAAGTGGAAAACAGTGAGGAGTGAAAATACAGCCAGTAGGGTGTTTGTCTAGCAAGCATGCAGTTGACCAGGTTTCTATTCCTGGCACACCGTATGGTCCCCTGAGCACCTCCAGGAGTGATCTGTAAGCACAGAGCCAGGAGTAAGTCCTGGGCATGACTGGGTGTGGCCCCAATACAAAACAAAAAAATGGCAAGTACCTGTGAATTACTGTATAGTTATGAGAACAATGCACAAAATACACACATTGTAAAGTAAGTAACGGCAACTGAAAGTTAAGAAACAAGATTCTTGTGCAATGCATCTACGAAAAATTGAAAACAGTTAAGTATTCAAAATAATACTTCTTAGCCTCTAAGATGCATGTATATTTAAAGTCAGTTCACAAACAGATTTAAAAGAATATCTTGGAAGGCACTGTCACTGTCACCGTCACTGTCCTCCCATTGTTCATCGATTTGCTTGAGCGGGGACCAGTTACGTCTCACAACAAATTGAGAGACTTGTTGTTACTGTTTTTGGCATATTGAATACGTCACAGGTAGCTTGCCAGGATTTGTGGTGCAGACGAGATACTCTCGGTAGCTTGCTGGCTCTCCAAGAGGGGTGGAGGAATCAAACTCGGGTTGGGCCCATTCAAGGCAAACGCCCTACCCGCTGTGCTATCGCTCCAGCCCAGGGGACCTAAATAGGCATTGAAATAAAGGGAGAGTGAATAAACAAACAACCAGAGAGAAGGATGTTACTCAGACCAGTGAAGATAATAACTTCAAAACTAGGGCTTCTCAAATTTAACATGCAGACAGGGCATTAAGGATATTAGTAAATGTGTCAAATCCTGGGTTTCTGCTCTCGTCATAAGCTGCCAGGTGGTACTGAAGCTCCTCCGGGAACTTCACTTTAAGTAGCAAGGAATCTCGCTAAACTTGGATCTTAAACGTTGAAAGAAGAAGGTATGTAGAAGAGAAAGGGATTGGGAAGGGGAAAATAAAAAATCAGTTAGTGATATCGCCTGGGACAGTGATGCCTGCACAAAGAAAGGAGAATAGCCCACAGGTAAAATGGGCACCAGTCTCTGTTTTTTTTCCAATAAATCAAGCTGACCATGCATGCCAACTCTTCACCCAAGTAGAAACAGTTCAGAGAATTGCAGTCACAGCTAAAAGACTGCCTGTTCCCACAACAGGTGCAAACTATCCTTGGAGAGAACCCAGGTCAGAATACACGGTGGGGGGCAGGGGGAACCCAAATTCCCAATTCAAAGCTGAGCCCTCATCCCGGCTTCAGCCCGTGAGTCTCCAGCCCCCAACCCCCTGGAGCATGCTAGTAGCGTGTCACCCACCACGTTACCTTCTTGAGTTCCTGTTAGTGCTGTGCTTCCTGCACTGGAGGATAAACTCAGGAGGGCAGGGGCATTAAGGAGATCTTCCTCATGTTCTGGAGAGCAGCTTGCTTCAGCCTTCCCTCAGCTGCAGACTGGAGCCTGTCCGGCATACCGTCCAAGGACTGGCAGTTCCAACCAGGCGGTAGGCAAGAGGCTTTCAGCCTTTCCATGTTTGCAGACTGATATCGGACTGTGGGTCAGTGACTGAAGAACACTGCTATAGAGGATCTAGAATCCTACGTTAGAGTCAATCTAGGAACTATTGACTAAATGAATGACTGAATACATGAACTTATGGATATAGGAACATATATATGTACATATATATACCAGAGAGAGAGAAATATGAAGTTAGATTACTTGTATCCCATAATATGGTTGACTACAATTGGAGTAAAGTAAATGTTTAAGCTAAAAAACTAGTAGAAGAAAGTTCCAGAGGCTCTTCTGGTGATAGTACATAACATAGAATGGAAAAGTACACCTGAATTTCATCAAATGAAAGTTAATGAAGGGCCGGAGCAATAGCATAGCGGGTAGGGCGTTTGCCTTGTACACAGCCGACCCGGGTTCAATTCTTCCACGCCTCTTGGAGAGCCCGGCAAGCTACCAAGAGTATCTCGACAGCACAGCAAAGCCTGGCAAGCTCCCCGTGATGTATTCGATATGCCAAAAACAGTAACAACAAGTCTTACAGTGGATACGTTACTGGTGCCCGCTCGAGCAAATCGATGAACAGTGACAGTGACAGTGAAGGTTAATGAAGAGTACTTTAGAGAAATGATAAATGCATATATATGCATACATACACATGTATGTGTGTGTGAATCAGGAATGGTGAGACAATAGAATTTTTTTTCCCTCCCGTTGATCGTCGATTTGCTCGAGCGGGCCCAGTAACGTCTCCATTGGAGACTTTGTTGTTACTGTGTCTGGCATATCGAATACTCTCGGTAGCTTGCCGGGCTCTCCGAGAGGGGCGGAGGAATCGAACTCAGGCCGGCCATGTTGGCCGCTTGTAAGGTGAACGCCCTACCCGCTGTGCTATCGCTCCAGCCCAAGACAATAGAATATATTACTAAAATATGAGACCAATACCCAGAATGTAAGGATTTGAAGATGTGCGAGGGGGGTGGAGAAATAGTGGAGAGACAGGATGAAAGGCAATTTATGGTCTCCTTGTACATGGTCCCAAAAATAAGCCTAATTCAAAGTTCCTGTGAGTACCACCAGGGGTCGCCCCTGAGCACATGAGCACAGAGTCAGAAATAGGCCCTGTCCTCACCTATAGGGGCGGCCCAGTGCAATTCCAGTCCCCAGCAAATAAGTAATTGAGAGGTATGTTCCGTGGAGTGAGTGAGGCAAATTACAAAGAACAGGTCTGAGCGAGTTTGGTTCAATTAAAACAAAGGAAAATTGTCCATTTGTTTTAGGACTGCAGTCAGAAAACACAGATCCATGAAGCCATGAAACCATCTATCGGTGTGCCAGGATCCCCTGGCTGGGCTGCCCTTAGATTCAGGGAAAAGGCTGATACCAAACACTCTAGTCCACCTTGTGCAACGACGTTTCTAACCAGTGCAGTTCTGATTGGTAGGAAGGTCTTCCGGGGGTGATTGTTGGAATTTCAACCCAAGCAGTATCTGGCGGGCTGAATGATTTCATTAACTCCTCTGCATTGTCCAGCTTGCGGCCCACGCTGTCAACGACCTTCTTATTCTGCTGGGTTTTACTCTGATACAGGAGCTCCACTCTTGTGATTTTTTGTTTAGATTGGTTTTGTTTGTTTATGTGAAACACCTAGTGTGACTCATCAGCTGCACCCCACTCTGTACTTCAGGGTTTGCTCCTGGTTTGCTCAGGAAACTGTGTGGTGCTGCAGCTTGAACCTGGGCTGCCTGCATGCATAACATGTGTTCCAATCTGCTGGGCTTCTTCCTCCAGCCCTTCTTTTTGTTATCAGTCTGTTGATGCATATCAAAAAGAAGATCAGGGGCCTGAGCGATAGTACAGCGGGTAGCGGGTAGGGCATTTGCCCTCTACGCTGCCAACCGGGTTCAATCCCCTGCATCCCATATGGTACCCCGAGCACCAGGAGTTAATTCCTGAGTGCAGAGCCAGGAAGAACCTCTGAGCATCACCGGTTGTGACCCCCCCTCAAAAAAAAATCAATGTTTCACTAACACCTTACAGTAGTTTTATATTTTTTCACTTTTTGGGTCACACCCAGCGGTGCTCAGTGGTTACTCCTGGCTCTGCACTCAGGAATTACTCCTGGTGGTGCTCAGGGGACCATATGGGATGCCAGGAATCAAACCTGAGTTGGCCGTATGCAAGGCAAACACCCTGCCCACTATACTATCGCTCAGGCCCGAGTAATTTCTTTTTTGGCTCGAGTAATTTTTTAAAAATATTTTAAAAGTAAACCTGTTACAGGTGAGGTAATATGGTCCAAAACAAAAGCAAAAGTGTTATTCAAAGAGCACAGGAGTAATTGAATAGAAAAGGAAATTGAAGGGACTTACTGACTTGAAAACAACTTCAGTTTGGCACGATGTCCACCAGCACTGTTGGAGAACATCTTCAGAAAAGGGGTTCTTTAAGGCAGCCTTATTTTATGCCCAGCAGACAGAGTTATTACAGCTTACACTATCCTAGACTTGGACAAAAGAAACAAAATAACCTATCACAAGCATCTAAAGGAAAGCAAATGGACCTTGGGGCTCAAAGCCAAGCAACCTTGCACTTACCAATTTCTTGATAAAGAACCGATTTTGGAAAACCAGTTCCAGTTAGCTACTGGAGCAAGCTCAATCAATGGAACCCTGACCTTATTTCACTTTCTTCCTCATGAAGCCAAAAATACATGTTAGGGGCTGGACCGATAGCGCAGTGGGTAAGGCATTTGCCGTGCATACAGCCAACCCGCGTTTGATTCCCAGCATCCCATATGGTCCCCCGAGCACCACCAGGAGTAATTTCTGAGTGCAGAGCCAGAAGTAACCCCTGTACATCACGGGGTGTGACCCAAAAAGCAAAAAAAAAATTTTTTTAAATACATATTAACTTACATGCGCCCTAGCTTCAAAATTAGATATTAATAATACATATAATGTATGAGCAAGAATCTGCAAATTTAGCATTACCCCAATCATAGAGATCATGGTCAGCCCCTTTTCCCATTCCTCAGCTTAGTACACTGTTCAGAAATCCTATACCCCAAATCCTGGTGTGTGACTTTATCTTGACCCAAAGTGTTTGATTGTAGAAGACAGGGTTTGATCCCTGGCACTACATGGTCCTCCACCACCACTAGGAGTGACCCCCAAGCATTGTGCTGGTAATAACTCCTTGGCACTGCCTGATGTAGACCAAAAACAACCATGTCTACATATGTATATGTGAATGTGCACATATTCATATACTTTTTGACACAAATCCAATTTCTGGATCTGTTGAATGATTAGAAGCCAGGAATGCTCGTAAACATCCTACAATACACAGTATAGCCAATCACAATGATTAATAAGCCTAACTAAAGTGTCCATAGGGCAGAACTTGAGAAACTCTTCCCTAGAGCATGTGACATGTAATTCAAGCCACAGTCTGGGGGGAAGCACCTGTTTGCTGGCCTGGCTGGCAACCCACACAGGTCTACTTCTGCCACATTCCAGCCATTTGAAGTAGGCAGCCAAGTACTTGGCCACTTGAGAAGAAGAAAAGAACTAAAGTCCAGCTTTTGAACGAAAGAGGAACAAAGAATTTGTGGACATATTTTAAAGCCAGCACAGTCTGACCTCTAACCACAAACTATTGACATTCCTCTCATATGCATAATACATTCCCTCTCTTTAGAGGTCCCCTATAGTCTCCTTCCTTTATAGCACCTGCTTGGAATCCAGCAAGTTAGACTCTGCATCTGGCCCAGGTACAGATAAGACTACTCCACTGTAATGCCTTGAGTAAAGTTATTCTAGTACATTCCTTTCGACCTGAGAACCTTATGTATGATCTCAAGAGACAAGTTATCTGCCACTTTCCGTGTTGTGGCCCCGCCCATCCCACCCACCCCACCCACCCCAGACATATTCAACTAACAGTGATTCAAGAAAAATAGTCTAGGCACTATAGCATTCCTGCTGAAAAGGAGGAAAAGTTTGAGGCCCATAGGAGGCATCACTCCACAGACATTGTGAAAAACAACAAGCAAATACTGGGAGTTGCCTCCTTAAGTCTGGAATCATCCATGAGGTCTTGGATTCTTCCCTCTGGACTCCTGACTCTATTCTCTGAGTCATCCGTTTTAAGATGAGAAGCAAATACTTGCTGTTGAGAAGTTTTCTGCTTTCTGACAGTGGAATTTGGGTGATCTGGGGGCCCCTTTTCAGTGTCTACACTGTCTCCATTTCTGCTGGTCCAAGCTGGCAGGATGTATGTTAATATAATGCTTTACAAACCTTGCAAGTGTAGGGGATATTGTTCAAGTGGTAGAACACACGATTCCCGTATGCAAGAACCTTGGTCTCATTCCCAGCACCTCAGGGACTTCATCTCCCAGTACCACCGGGTGTGGATCTGGGTACCCATAAGCACAGCCAGGAATACCCCCTGCTCCACGCAATAAAAACACAAACAAAAAACTTACAGGTTTCCTTAGATTCTTTTTTGCTCCCTATGGTAATACAAGAGCCAAATCTACAGAACTCTCCAAGATAAATTTCCTCTGTACCTTGATACTCTACTGTTGAATAAAGCCATTCTGTTTTTAGAAAATCTATTATTTATATAACAGAATCTGTGAGGTCCAGTTTAGAAACTTTAACCAAACTTTGGTCTAACTGAGGTGATACCTGATACTCAGGTACTACCTTTGGTCTTCTGTGATTTTTTTTTTTTTTTTTTTTTTTTTTTTTGCTTTCTGGGTCGGTCACATCCAGCGACGCACAGGGGTTACTCCTGGCTCTGCACTCAGGAGTCACCCCGGCGGTGCTCAGGGGACCATATGGGATGCTGGGAATCGAACCATGGTCAGGCGCGTGCAAGGCAAACGCCCTACCCACTGTACTATCTCTCCAGCCCCCTTCTGTGATCTTAAGAAAGGATTTAACATTATACTTAAACATTACATATAATGCTCATAAACACTTTATAATAATTATAAGCAATACAAACATTAATCAACTAAAATTTTGGTTTTGCCTTTATACTTTCCTGAAACTCTACTGTAATTCAATTTATTTGTGTGGGTTCATGGTGCTGGAGATCAAACTCAGGCCTCGTAGAAAGAGGGCAAATGTTCTGCTGCTGCTCCTATCTTTGGCCTTTGAGGTATGGTCACAAAGCTTTCATGATTGAGTGTCAGTCGTACAATGATCAAACACCCATTCCTCCACCAGTGCATATCTTCCACTACCAATGTCCCCAGTATCCCTCCCGCCACCCCCATCCCATCCCACCTCCTGCCTCTGCGGCAGGTAGTTTCCTTCTTACTCTCCTTCTACTTTTGGGCATCATGGTTTACAATACATACACTGAGAGGCCATCATGTTTGGTCCTTAATGTACTTTCAGCACACATCTCCCATCCCAAGCAATCCCTCCAACCATCATTGACTTAGTGATCCCTTCTCCATCCCAACTGCCTTCTCCCCCAGCACATGAGGCAGGCATCCAACCATGGAGCAATCCTCCTGGCCCTCGACTCTACTGTCCTTGGGTGCCAGTCTCCTATTATATTGTTTTATATTCCACAAAATGAATGCAGTCATTCAATGTCTGTCCCTCTCTGTCTGACTCATTTCACTTAGCATGATACGCTCCATGTTCATCCACTTATAAATAAAGTTCATGACTTCATTTTTTCTAAGAGTGCATAGGCCTTCGTTTTTATAGCAACCATATCTGCTGTCCCAGGTGCTCTCTCAGTAATGCTTGACCTGATGTGTGGGCCTGACTGTGCATGCTCAGGCCCACTAGTGCTTGGGGGACAACAGGGCTACACCCAGCGGTGCTCTGGGGCCACGCAGCAGTGGGGATCAAACCCAGGCCTTCACATGTGCTATAATGTGCTCTACCACTTATCTGTCTCCCCTGGACGTGTCCCTTTATTTATCATTTCAGGTTTCATCTTTGCTTCAAATCATTTCTGAATTCAGACATCATTTGTTATCTGAGACGGCTAGAGGTTTTCAAAAGCATCAAGTTCTGGTCCTTTTCGGTGGAACTGTCCTGAGTTTCACTGATCCATCTCCTTTCACATTTTACTGGAGGAAGCAAGAAGACTCCAGGCTGTACTCCAGCACTCCCGATGAAAACCCAGGGCTAGAGCGCCCAATCCATGTGTGTCTTTTCTACTTGCACCTTCTTTGGTGTGATTGTGAGGCTGTGCTTTATCTATTACATAACAAAAAGCCCATTAATCCCAGTTCCCAATATTGTTCATCTCATCGAAGTGCTAAAGACTCTTTTTTTAAAAAAATTTTTATTAGTGAAACACCATAAGGTACAGTTATAGACTTACAAATATTTGTGCTTGGGTTTCAGTTCAGCCCTTTTGGAAAATAGTATGAGCGATTCTCAAAAAATTAGAAATTGAGCTCCCGTATGACCCAGCAAATATATTCCTGGGAATATATCTCAGAAAGGCAAAAAAGTATAGTCGAAGTGACATCTGCACTTGTTTGTTCATTGCAGCACTCTTTACAATAGCCAGAATCTGGAAAAAAACCAAGTGCCCGAGTACAGATGACTGGTTAAAGAAACTTTGGTACATTTACACAATGGAGCACTATGTAGCTGTTAGAAAAGATGAAGTCATGAAATTTACATACAAGTGGTACTACATGGAAAGTATCATGCTAAGTGAAATGAGTCAGAAAGAGACGGATAGACATAGAAAGATTGCATTCATCTGGGGAACATAAAGGAACAAAATAGGAGACTAACACCCAAGAATGGCCGAGATTAGTACCAGGAGGTTCACTCTATGGCTTGAAGGCCAGCCGCACATGCTAGGGGAAAAGGCAGTTCAGATAGAGAGGGAGCACCAAATAAAGGGTGTTGGGAGGATCCTCCCAGGATGGGAGATGCATGCTGAAAGTAGACTATAGACCAAACATGATTGTCACCCATTGCCTCTTTTGCAAACCACAACACCCAATAGGAGAGAGAGAACAAAAGGAAATGCCCTGCCAAAGAGGCAGGGTGGGATGGGGGGAAGGGGGGTGGGACAGATACTGGAATCCATGGTGATGGAAAATGGGCACTGGTGGAGGGATGGGTACTTAATCATTGTATAATTGAAACCCAAGCACAAAAATTTGTAAGTCTACAACTGTACCTCTTGGTTTGTCACTAATAAAAATTTTTTAAAAAATAGAGAGGGACAAACATAGAAAGATTGCTAACAGACCTTTTAAAGTCTTCACAGACTCACTTTGCTCAGACTCTCCACCCCCACCCCCACCTAACCCCCCACCCCCGGCTTTCCCCACCTCTGCTTGCTTCTCCTGCTCCTTTCCACATTTCAGGATCTTGTTTTAACCGTGTTCTATTTCTCGGTCCCCAAATCTGTCTGTGTTACCTGACACGGCCTAACCCCATCCTCAATGTTTGAACAGTGTTTCCCAAAGTCTTGCAGCTCTTGAACTGAGAGATAAAGGGGGGAAGGAATGATCCTTTAATTTGGTGAGCTGAAATGCCATTTGAATTCACTCCTTTGTCAGACTTTGTATGTGATGCTAGAGCAGTGGCTGTTCAAGTGTGGACATGGGAAGGTCAGGTGGTTCTAAGTTCCCGAATTCTCTGACGCAATGGAAGAACAGACTCAGAACTCCTGAGGCAAGGTCTGCACCCAGATGCACAGACTAGCGCTGCTCTCTGGGTCCCCCACTCTTACCTTGCGCCCATGTCCCCTGGGCGGGTCCCCAGGCTTATTCTTGCAAATATGAGACTCTCCTCTTGGCAACTCTGCCTCAAGGACTCCACATTGGCCCCATCAGATTTTTTTTAAAATTTTGCTTTGATTTAAGGTCCTTCCTATCTCAATTCTCCCTCCTTCCCTCTCTTCCACAGGGATCAAGCATGCCTCATAATCAAAAGTCTCTTCCCCTCATCTCCTATTCCCTTCCTCCTCCATAGATCGCTTCCATACCTAGTTCCAGTGTGCCATCTGCTTCTTGATGAGCCCCAAGTAACACAGCCTTTCTTGCCAGGAACTCTCTCCTCCCCTGTGCGATGAGGCTGTTCCTACTTTGCACTAAGATTCCAGAGACCACTGTAGAGCTAACTAGACAGAGGAGGCCTATTACCTTCAGTCTTTATCCCTAACATCCCCTCACGCCTTGAATCCACATGCAATGTGCTCGAGACAGCTTGAAACAGCTCATGAAAATAAATTGTTCAATTTTCAGTAGTTTAGTGAACCGGTTGGTGAATATGGTCATTACTAAAATGTAACTAGAGTATACATTAAGCAGCCTAGCTATTGAACAACTCATTCTCCTTTCTTTAGATTATCGTCATGTGTTAGAGCTGCCTGCTAAAAATGCTATGGTAACTAACATCCAAGAATAGTCGAGATAAGTACCAGGAGGTTCACTCCGTGGCTTGAAGGCCAGCCGCTCATGCTAGGTGTAAAGGCAACACAAGTAGAGAAGGGAACACCAAGTAAAGTGTGTTGGGAGGATCCTCCCAGGATGGGAGATGCATGCTGAAAGTAGACTACAGACGGAACATGATTGCCACTCAATGCCTCTTTTGCAAACCTCAGCACCCAAAAGGAGAGAGAGAGCAAAAGGGAATGCCCTGCCACAGAGGTCGGAAGGGATGGGGGAGATGGGGAGTGGGAGGGATACTGGGATCATTGGCAGTGGAGAATGGGCACTAGTGGAGGGATGGGTGCCTGATCATTGTATAACTGAAACCCAAGCACAAAAACTTGTAAGTCTACAACTGTACCTCACTGTGTTTCACTAATAAAAAATTTAAATAAATACATAAGTAAAAATGCTATGGTATGGGATAGAATTTGCATTCCTCCTTGGGACTTCAAAGGCCAGAATTAGATGTGCTGATTCAGCTCATTTCTTTAGGAATCTCAGAGGTAGCCAGCTCCAAGTGCAGCCTGCAGAAGGAGGGATTTTCCTGCAGGAGCGGGAAGCGCTGAGTCCAGAGAATTCAGGGAGGCAGCAGGCACAGATGGGACCTCTGAGCAGGAAAGAATCAGAGGGAGGCGTCGTTGGGGAATGGAGCTGAGCCACGGACTGTGGCTTACAACTGCTCTCAATTTCTCTCTTTCCAAGAAGCCAGTCTTAGCTCATTGGGTGGCTCTAGTAAACACGGCAGCCTTACCATGAGACTTTAGCGATGGTTTCCATTCTCAGCTGGGAGTGAGCTGATCCTCCAAGCGCCCAAATCAGAAGAGATAAATGCACACTTAGATTCATTGAAGCGCTTGTACCATAGCCAAGATGGGAAATAATGTAAAGGGTCCTGAGAGATAGTACAGCAGGTAGAGCACTTTGACTTTCATGTGGCCAACCTAGGTTCAATCCCTGACACCCCACATGGTCCCCTGAGCCCACCCGGAATGATCCCTGAGAACAAAGCCAGGAGTAACCCCTGATGTTGCCTAATAAACAAAAGAGAGAGAGAGAAAAATTCCAAAATTCCCACCAAGAGATGAGTGGATAAAGTGACTGGTCTTACACGCACAGTGGAATACGCTGCCATGAGATGAAATCTCACCTTTATCTGCAACTGAGATGGGAGTAGCGGTGGTCGTGGCAAGTGAATCAAGTTAGGCAAATGAAGAGAGGAAAGGACAGCTGTTGGGTGATCTCACTCAAGATAGTAGCACTGTCCTCCTGTTGTTCATCGATTTGCTTGAGCGGGCACCAGTGACGTCTCCACTGTGAGATTAGTTGTTAAAGCAAGAGAATGGACTATAGCTAGTGAAAACAACCCCCAACCTTGGACAACAGAGTTGAGGTTACCAAGTCATGGAAGGAGTCTAAAGGATGAGGTGGGGGGAAGGTAAGGCATCAGACTAGAAATGACTTAAGGACAGTGTTGGAAAGTCTCTGCACTTCGGTGGAGGTTCATAACTTAGTACACTGAAAGCATTAACAGTACTTCAACACATTACTTCAACCCCAATATTTTTGTTTAATGTATCATATTAAGAAAAAGGAGGTCAGCAGGACTGGTACAAGGGTGTTGGAGGGAGGGTTAGGAAGTAGAGGAGAAGGCACCACAAAATCTGCAGCAGGACCTCCACAGCAGGGAGAGCTCGTGGTGATGAGGTGGAGAGAGACTGGCCAATCCTCTAGGTCAGCCCACTTCTTTCCAAGCGCCACCAATGTCAGTGACCTTGGGAGCAAAGTGGCCATGGAGACAGAAGCATAGACTGGATGTGCGTCAACAACTTTGATTTTCTCTCATGAAGGCTGTCTACTGTTGAATATTAATTTAGTCAGCGATTAAAACTGAACTTGGGTGCCTGATATAAATTAGGCTCTAATGTAACAACATTGGGAACAGTAATGGCCAGATTCCAAACAGATCTTCCCAGATTCCCAGAGCCAACACCACCTTCAGCTCGGCTGCTGAGGACAGGAAGCCAGGGAGTAAAGTCCGAACCCTGCCAAGTTCATCCTGTAGAATAGTCACCTCCTTTGGGCTTGCGGGAACAGCAGCTCTGCTTCAATGGTTCCCATGTGAGCAGAAGCGTTGGGTTGCATCATCAAGGAAGTCCCGGAAATGTGGCCTTACTGGAATAGCAACTTATTCTAGATCTGGGCCAGGGGAGGGAGAAGGGCTAGCCACACCCAGCTAAGGGCACACTCCTGCTCTGCTCTCAGGGATCACCCCTAAAGGTGCTTCCCATACGTGGTGCTGGGGATGGATAGAACTGGGATGTGCTCTGTGCAAGGCAAGCACCCTACCCTCTGTATTATCTCTCCAGCCCAACTTATTCTGGATCTGGAATTTGCTTTACACGCTTCTGCCCATACCAACATTCACTGGGCTGACACCTTAGCGTTCCACACTTCCAACCACCCCCGTGGTGTCGGGAATGGAATGCAAGGCCTCACATTCAATGCCCACACTCTACCCCTGAGAAACATCCTGGTGCAGGGGCTTGGTGCTTCTATTATGCACCACATCACCCTACAGTTCCTGTCCTTTCAGAGAGCAAATTAAAGCTCATTTATAGCACCAATTGCACTGTAGTCTGCCCAGCACACAAGTAAATGAGAGAATAGGCAACAACAGACTCAGAAGATGAAAGGTTACCACCATGATCACATATTTGAAGAAAGATACTGTAACTCATAAAATCATGGGGCCGAATATAATTCTAATAATTCCTTTTTGATGAGACTATCCCAGAGTGGGTTTCATAGTGAAAGGATAGAAGGATATGCTCCAGTGAGTGAAAATGAGTCTTGCAAAATGATCATTGCTAATTCTAAAGAAATTCTTTGTAGTTTCTATATGTCTTTTATTAGACTATATTTTTCCCAATGTGATTATTTGTTTTTCATAAAATATAGTTTCTAAGTTATTATAAAATATACATGCCATCTTGAGTTTCCTTTTCAACTTTATGGTCTTATATTACTGATACACATTCATCATCAACACTAACATGCCTAAATTGGGCCAGGGGAAACTTCAGTAAGTTTAATTTAAAATGCAGGAAAAGTATATTCTAAGAAATAAGCAGAAGAGGTAAGTCACTCAAAACCAGAAAAAGCAATACTCCAGGAGAATTTAGTAGAGTAAATTCTGTTTTTATTTATTTAAACAAATATTTGATATCAGTATATCATGTTGACATTCTATTCAAATGAAAGACCATGTAAATACTGATCTCACAGTCAGTGAAACATATAAAATACTAACACAAAACACTATGTGATTTTTTTTTAAAAAGAAACAGAAAAAAAATTTAAAAATTAAAAAAAAACCACTATGTGAAATGTAGGTTTGAGAGATGAGTTTTAGGGGTCTGCCAAGTCTCTGCTACACCTCCCCAGTGGAACACATGTCATAAATTCTAAAAATTTAAGTTTAAAGTAAGAGGACAAATAGTAAATAGTTAAGTAAAGTCTGTCTGACCACTATGCTTTGATGCTCAAGTTACTTTAGTGGAGTTTCATGACACTTTTTGCTTTCCTTCCTGATCTCCATCTTCTCAAGGAACTGAAAAGAGAGAGAGGCCTTCATTAAGTTGACAAGCAAATGTACTAGCTTGCTCTGTACATGTCCAAAGACTCAAGAGGGCAACTAGACCATGATCCCTGGAGGGAAGAGGCTGTACGGCCCCAGAAGTACCTACATCTGAACTACACTGCTCTGGCCCAGCCGAGGTCAGTCTGACAGGGCCTAGTGCAGCTCATTCCTGCTCATAAAGACCTAGAAACCCCCCATCCCCACCCCGGTACTGATAAAATGAAGCTGGGGTGATGATGCATAAAGTGAAAAAGCAAGTTGCATATACCAGAATGCATATATAAGTACATATGCTCATGTAATAGATACGAGTTTTATAGGCACAATATATAGACAGTGGGAGTAAAAATAAAACGTGTTCACGTATAAATTTTTAATGTAATGATAGGGTGTGTGTTTTATTAACTCTGGTAGATTTGCGTCTATCTCTCAGCTGTAGGACGAAAGAGTAAAGGGAGAAGACAGTCCTTGTGTGAGTGACGGATCTCAGAGGACTCCACTGTAGCCAGGCCATGGGAAAAATAGAGCCATTTTGTCAGGATGCTGACTTTTGCCCCAAATTTAACTAAATATTTATTAACAGAATGATTAAAACAACAGAGAAAATTTTAATTCATTGATTTGTTAGGAGGGTAGTGCTAGGCCTACCCGATGATGCAGAGGCTACTCCTGGCTCTGTGCCCGGGATTGCCTGGGAAGTGCTCAGAGAACCATATGTGGTGTCAGGGAGTCGAACCAGGGTTGCAGTCAATGGCAGGACAAGTGCTTAACTTGTGTAAGGCAAGTGCTTTAGCTATTGTATGATCCCTCTAGTTCCAGAAAATTGCCCTTTTGGGGGTGTTTGAGCCATGCTTGGAGGTATTCTGGGGTTGCCCCCAGCTTTGAGCTAGAGAGAGCACATGATCTAATTTAGGTCTCTTTCATGTGGCACATGTGCTCCAGCTCTCTGAGCCATTTTCAGAGTCCCCCAGCCCCCCCTAGAAAAAAGAATTCAAGGGGCTGGAGCGATAGCACAGCACGTAGGGCGTTTGCCTTGCATACGGTAGACCCGGGTACAATTCCCAGCATCCCATTTGGTCCCCTGAGCACCGCCAGGAGTAATTCCTGGGTACATGAGCCAGGAGTAACCCCTGTGCATCACTGGGTATGACGCAAAAAAATAAAATAAAATAAAGAAAAAATTTTGAATTTTTTTGCCGTGGGGGCCGGCCATGTGACTCAAAAATGGTAGAATTCATGCAGGGCATGGATTTCGTCCTCAGCACCAGATGCCTCCAACATGCCTATTTGTGGCTCCCACAACAACTAAAGAAGATTTTTTTTTGCCGTATAAAATGTTAAGAGGGCTGGAGAAAGAGCTCAGAGGGTAGAGCACAGGCTCTGCACACAGGAGCCCAGTGTTCCAGCCTCAAAACCACATGGTCTCTTGAGCACAAGCTGGGGGTGGGTATGGCCACAAAGAAACACATGGTAAGATGGACTATAAGTCCCTTTAACATCAAGAACAAATGTGTCTATCTCTTGACTGTCAGAGAATGTATATATATTTCTATGTATAACGCATAATTATTTTGTGCTTGAGAATATTTACATTGTCACTGTCACTGTCACTGTCCTCCTGTAGTTCATGGATTTGCTCGAGCAGGCCCAGTAACGTCTCCATTGTGAGACTTGTTGTTATTGTGTTTGGCATATCAAATACGTCATGGGTAGCTTGTCAGGCTTTGCCTTGCTGTCGAGATACTCTTGGTAGCTTGCTGGGCTCTCCAAGAGGGGCGGAGGAATCAAATCCGGGTTAGCCAGGTCAGCTGCGTGCAAGGCAAACACCCTACCTGCTGTGCTATAACTCCAGCCCTTTATACACGTACAATAAATATATAAACACATGCATAATTATGTATTCACATGAAGATAGCCAAACATGGGCTGGAAAGATAGCTCAACTGGCTGTGTACATGCAAAGCACACTTAGTATGTAGAAGGTTTGGGTCCGATCTGGGACTTTGGGGTCCACCAAGTGCTATTGGGAGTGAGCCCCAAGCATAGAGCCAGAAGGAAACCCCCACGTACCAAAAGGTTTGGTCCAAACTGTATATGTGAAATATATATATATATAATGTATAGAAAATACCAATGTATAAAACGTATTATCCTATTTTTATCTATTCCCTATCTACCTATACTTACCTGATCCTTCTGGACAGAGCAGGCAGTTATTATAAATACATGAAGGTATATAGCATATTTAATACCACTGGCAGATTTGTGGTTGAGGCTCAGAGCTAAAGGGGATATTTCGTCCCAGTTCTATAATATTCTTCAGACCCACCTCAGCAACCACACCAGTCCCTCCTGCTTCCTAATTTAGCTTTGAAACCATTCTTGATCTGAGCTTTGCCAATTGATTTATTTGTCAGGAAGGATAAGCTCTTGTTAGTTCTATCACTCCTGGGGGAGGGGGGGAATCAATCCAGTACGCCCCACTGCCCCTAGACGCTATCTAAAAGTAGAACATTCCTTTGAAATATTTCATGAGCCAAACTAGCATCCAGCAGAGAAGCAATTGCCATTAATAGTCATAAAGTAAACTTGTCATAAAGTAAACCTCATTTCCAAGAAAGCTCACTAGCTCAGCTCCATGACCTGCTAAGAACCCCCAAGAGACACACAGAAAGGACGGGTCAACGGGGGCTGCTTTTAGCTGCCAGTAGGTCCTACCCTGCTGGTTTCCTGCTAAGGGGTCAGGACTGGTCAGGTTCAGAACTGCAGTTGCAACTCTCCTGGTCACCAGCCTCCTGGGCCACCCTCATTCCTGGTGGCCTTCCAACCCTGCTGCTCCATGGCGGGGGGTGGTGGGGGGGGAACTTGAGTGCTTTACTAGTGAAAGGAGAGGAAATCACAAAGAGAAAAAAGAAAAAAAGGGGAGCAGGAGATACTTGTGGGCTTCCCCAGGAAGAGAACTTTGGCCACCCCATAGCACAGCGATCTGGTGCTCCCAACTCTATGTGCTTAGCCAAGCAACCCCAGCCTGTCCTTAGGTAGGAAGTAAAGGAGAAAGGGTCTTAGTAAAGCATCAAAGGGCACATGCCCTGCACATTGATGGTAGCGTTTGGTTTGGGGGCTACAGCAGGCAGTGCTGGGGGCTACTCCTGTCTCAGTGCTCAGGAGTGGCCACTAAGTGATGCCCAGGTCACTCTGCGGTGCTGCAGATCAAACCTGGGCCTCTGGCACGAACAGCAAGTGCCCCGGCCCTTTGCACTAGTTCTTTGGTCCACGCCCTTTGATCCCACAGATGTCAAACCTGGATATAGCAGAAACCAAACAGGCAGAATAAAAACTGCAAAGTGCCTCCAATCTCATCTGTGAGCTCTTAGGGAAAGCATGTCCTGTGGTCCTGTGTGTGCTGGTCAAAGGAATCCTTTCAGAGTGCTGGGCTCTTCCTGTCAACAGCCAAGGGCCCTCAGAAGGTCTCTCACAATGACCTTGCCTTACCCTGGGCATCCTGTAGCCCCTGCTTCGAATGAACTCCTTAAAGGCCGCTGCTCCATGAAGGTCTCCAAGCAACTTCTCCTGAAAGCAGGGCCACAGCCACAAAGGTCAGCTGGCAGAAGTTCCATTTCACATGTGTCCTGCTTTTTCAAAAGGCTTTAGTGCTTAGAAAGTACCTTTTTTTTTTTTTTTTTTTTTTTTTTGCTTTTTGGGTCACACACAGCGATGCTCAGGATTACTCCTGGCTTTGCACTCAGGAATTATTCCTGGTGGCACTTGGAGGACCATATGGGATGCCGGGGATCAAACCCAGGTCAGACTCATGCAAGGCAAACGCCCTACCCACTGCACTATCGCTCTGGCCCCAGAGCCTTCTTTTCTTGATTTGTTTTTTGGCACACACCTGGCTGTGCTCAGGGCTGACTCCTGAGTCTATCCAATGCCCAGGGGTCATTCCTGATAGCGCTCAGGGGACTTATAAGGTGCCAGGATCAAACCCGGTCTACTGTGGTTAACTCCCTGTCCTCTGTACTATTGCTCTAGCCCCAAGACCAGAGCTAATTTTTAGCTCTACCTGCAACCTCTGGGGAGAGAAGTAGAGATGGAGGTTGAAATACCAGTAGCCAATTAGTTAATCAATCATGTCTATGATTAATCATTCCAACATTGTGAAACTTCTATTTAAAAAAAAAAACGAATGGGGCTTGTAGAGCTTTGGGGGATGAATGGTGGTGAGTCAGGATACTGAGGTGCCTCGAGAGGGCACAAGTCCTTCCAGTTCCCCCACCTTTTGCATCTCTTCTGGCTCCTGCGACAGTTTCTTAAAATGACTGGTAACTAAGTAAGTGAATTTTTTCCCCTGAGTCCTGTGAGCCTTAAACAGAGGACAGAACCCAAGGAAGGGGTTGTTGGAATCCCCACAGTACAGTCCTGTGAACTAGACTCGAAGTGGGTTGAGACAGAAGTTTTGTAGGAGTGAGTTTATCTGTGAGATACAAAACTCTCTCCAGTTCCATCACGTCAGGAGTTAAATTGTGGGACACCTCACTGATAAGTAGGAATCAAGGCATCGCTGCTACAGAGATTTGGGCAAGCAGAGTGGTAGAGGGAGTAACTGGATCTTTTCTGCTCAGCCACATAGCCACAGTGTGGAGGTCTAAGCAGCAAAGGCTATGACAATCGGAAGGATTATTTCTCCCCTCGTTTTTTTTTTCCCTTCTCTGTCCTTCTCATCTCTAGCCTCCCATATCAAGGGTAGTCTAGGCACATCCCAGCTTTACTACATTACATTTTGTCATCCAGTTACTCTCTGTACCAGCGATACGCGAGACGATCCTTTTTTTTTTAAATTTATTTTTGTAGGAGTACTGCTATTTATTCAGCCACTGATTGAGACGATCCTGTTTTTGTCCTTCTTCTCTGGTTTAAGAATTAGTTTTTTCATGACTCTCGCCATAGCCATGCCACTGACCCTGCACCAGGCTGTTTCACTTGGGGCGCCCCAGAAGGGGGCGGGTGAGAGCCCTCTCCACCCCAGGGGACCCGGTTCCAGCAGCCAAAAATTCCAGAACCCAACTACTACCATGCTCAAGGCTGCTCCCCACACGCTCAAACAGAGCCTCACGCAGGAGTGAACCTATTCCTGGACACGTCATAAGACATAGCCTACCCATTCTCCAAGAGTACCACGCCACATTTGATGGGGTTCAAATAGTAGGCAGACAATCATTGAGGGAAATATATATATACATATATATATTTACAGGTATATATACAAAAGTTCACAACATGTTAGTGATATCTTAAAGAAGGTCTTTAATAGCCCCTGCCAAAATAGACCAATCTTCACACTCTTTCCTCTATGGATACTTTCTTGTAGCATTTTTAGTGTTTTTTCATAACAAACAATACAAAATATATTATTTTGGTTCTGCTTTAGGACAGGGATTGGGGCTTGGGATGAAAGCATTCCAAATATGGCAGTGGGAAGGTGTAATGGTGGTGGGATTGGTGTTTGAATATTAAATGTATTAATTATTGTGAACTACCTTCTAAAAAAGGAATTAGGGTTTTTTTGGTTTTTTTTTTTTTTTTGCTTTTTGGGTCATACCCAGTGATGCTCAGGGTTACTCCTGGCTCTGCACTCAGGAATTACTCCTGGCAGTGCTCAGGGGACCATATGGGATGCTGGGAATCGAACCTGGGTCAGCCATGTTGGCTACGTGCAAGGCAAATGCCCTGCCCGCTATGCTATTGCTCCAGCCCCAAGAATTAGTTTTTTAGACTATATTTCTAAAAAGAGAGCACCTAGATATCTAAAGTGATTAAAAGTCTTTCAATAGCACAGTGGGTAGGCATTTGCCTTGCAGTGGTCAACCCATGTTCGATTCCTCTGTCTCTCTCCAAGAGCCCAGCAAGCTACCGAGAGTATCCCACCCACATGGCAGAGCCTGGCAAGCTCCCCATGACGTATTTGATATGCCAAAAACAGTAACAAGTCTCACAATGGAGATGTTACTGGTGCCCACTCGAGTGAATCGATGAACAACAGGAGGATAGTGCAGTGCTATTTTAAATATTTAATTCATATTAATTGAAATGCTAATCTTCTTATACTACAACTACAATAGCTTTTTGTGGAATATACATAAATGTAGGTAGTGCCAATAATCACATACCAAGAAATTCTCCTGACCATAAATTAGTATTTAATATGTTTTATGCAACAAAAGTAAAATAACAGAATCACCATTCCATGCTAATGATTTCACGTGCCCTCACTATATGACATGTAGAGAAATAAGAAGTGTCAGTGATGCAAAATTGCAGATAATGATCGGAAGATAATAATGGACAGCTATTTGTGGATGTGGCAAACAGCATAGCCTCAAGTAATCACAACCTCTTATATGTGAATTTTATATCATGGAAGACAGTGGGCCTGAATGCTGAGGAATGCGTAGAAACTGTTTTGACTTTGGAGGGCAACTGCTGGGCATTTGTTACCATGATTTAGTCTGGAATTTGCTTTCAGCAATTAAAAATCTGCTGGACATCATTTATAATATTTTGAGACCTTTGTGTAAGGATTTGTGCTCTTAGATTTGTATGATGCCTGCCAGGTAAAAATAAGAATTCATAACCTGTACCGGAAAAGGTATTGATGTTCTTCCTTTTTGGCTCAGCATTTCCAAAGGAGGCAATGCGTAAAGTATTCCTGAGTGAATGAGTAACTAGGTTAAAAGCACCTGAGCTTCTCAGTGTGTTCCATGTCATTATTAGGGAGGAGTTTGGAATCTGTTGCAAGGGAAGAAGGTCACAAATATTCTCATCAGAGTCCTGTGTGCATGTTGCGTCAGTATTTCCCAATGTCCAGGACTGTGACGAGTTCTTCTTTCCACTAGATACTTATATACAAGCAATGGACAGGCACGGAGTTTATTTACGGTAAAGTTGGAGTTCATCCTTATTGTGTGGGTCTGGGGCTTTGGAAGTTTACGTTGTGTTTATTGGCCTTTGTCCATTTTTTCTCAAGTAGGTACTGCAACTCTGCTGAATTTCATTTTTTAAAAAAAAGACTAGCTCTATTTAAAATTAAAATTTGCAAAGTTTAAAATTTTTGTTAACATCACAGATTTGAGGTAGATTTTTTTTTCTTTTTGGGCCACACCTGGCGATGCACAGGGTTTACTCCTGGCTTTGCACTCAGAAGTAACTCCTGGCGGTGCTCAGGGAACCATATGGGATGCTGGGAATTGAATCCGGGTTGGCCATGTGCAAGGCAAACACCCTACCCGTTGTACTACCTCTCCAGCCCCAAATTTGGGTAGATTTATATGGTATTTTTATTTTGAATTTTTTTGAGGAATCTCCATACTTAAATTTTACATTCCCATCAACAATATATAAAGGTTCTTTCCCCCAACACTCCATTGCTAGTTTTTTAAAGCTTTACATGTAGTTATTCAAAGAGAACTATGATGCTATATTCATTATGAAACATTCCACCCTTTGAAAGTAATTTTTCCATGGAATCAACTATTTCAGGAATGGTGGGCATGTAATTAATGTTTACCTTCTATCTACTATGATTCCAGGAGATTTCAAGTTGTACTTATTGTACTGATTATATAGTTCCCATATATTGATATCTTTTTCTCATTGCCAAATTCAATATGCAAGCTGTAAGACTCTTGCACTATTCCAAAGATCGAAGATTCTGGTTTCAATATAAAGTAGCAAATTGCACTGTGATCAAATCTGATGATAAAGCCTCAGCATATAAACATACCTGTTCCTGCAGTTCCTTTCTAACATTCTCATCTTGAGCTTTCAGTAAAACCTTGGGATCAACCAAAGGTTCATCTGCTCTTTGCTTTTTCCACAATTTGGTGTTTAGATACCATGCTCCATACCTCATTTTTACCCACTTTGGCTTACAAGGGTTCTATAAGAAATAACATAATGCCCAATTACATTATTTGGATTTATAATTTACATTATTTATTTTGATTTCGAACTTCCAAAAATGTAATAGCTTAGCATTGTAGCACTGTAGTCCCATTGTTCATCGATTTGCTCGAGTGGGCACCAGTAATGTCTCCAGTGTGAGACTTGTTACTGTGTTTGGCATATTGAATACACCACATGGAGCCTGTTAGGCTCTGCTGTGCAGGTGGGCTACTCTCGGAAGCTTGCTGGGCTCTCCGAGAAGGATAGGAATCAAACCTAGGTCAGTAGCACAGCAGGTAGGGTGCTTGCTTTGCATGTGGCCGACCCAGGTTCGATTCCTCCACCCCTCTTAGAGAGCCCAGCAAGCTACCAAGAGTATCTTGCCCACACTCAGAGCCTGGCAAGCTCCCCGTGACGTATTCGATATGCCAAAAACAGTAACAACAAGTCTCACAATGGTACTTGCTGGTGCCTGCTAGAGTGAATCGATGAACAACGGGAGGACAGTGCTACAGTGCTAATAGCTTAGAAAACAGTAGCAGGACTGGAGAGATAGTACAGCAGGTAAGGCGTGTGCCTTCCATGCACCCAACCTTGGTTTGAATCACCAGCATCACAACGATCCCCTGAGCCTTGCCAAGAGAAAGTCCTGAGCATAATCAGGTGTGGTCCCCAAATCCAACCCACCCCCCAAGAAAACAGTAGCATTTATTTTGAATTTATAGACAATCCTATATATTGTTTGGGGATGTGTGGTTGCATGAATCCTCAGTATCAGGTATAAGTCAACACAATGTTCTTGATGACCTTGATGCATGAGTGAGGAATAGGAGAAAGGAATGCCACGTACTCTCTCCTTTTCTCTTCCAATTAAAAAGGCAGTGTTGAAGGAAATCCTTCAAAAACAAGGGAAATCACATCACGTGAAAATGTGTTTTGACCTTTTGCATAGAGACCCTCTGCCTGCCAGCCAATAGTTCAGTTTGGGTAAAAATCACTGTGGTTTCTAAAGCAATTTTTGTGGAATTACTTGAAAGTAGAGGTCATTGAGCAGTTTAATTAATCCAAAATGCACCACAATAGTGATTGAAACCTCGAGTAAAAGGTAAAAGGTAAAGGCCCTCCCGTTGATCGTCGATTTGCTCGAGCGGGCCCAGTAACGTCTCCATTGGAGACTTTGTTGTTACTGTGTCTGGCATATCCAATACTCTTGGTAGCTTGCCGGGCTCTCCGAGAGGGGTGGAGGAATCGAACTCGGGTAGGCCATGTTGGCCAACATGGCCGAAACCTCGAGTATGATAGGCAAAATTGAACTTTCCAGCATCAGTTTGCATTTTATTCTTTAGGAAGATAAGAGAGAAATGACTAATTTTAATGCTGCATTAGTGATGAAATGGAATGTTTTCATAAATCTTATGCAACAGAGTTAAGAACAAAAAACATCACCTAGGGCTGGAGCAATAGCACAGCAGGTAGGGCGTTTGCCATGCACACAGCCAACTAGGGTTCGATCCCCAGCATCCCATATGGTCCCCTGAGCACCACCAGGAGTAATTCCTGAGTGCAGAGCCAGGAGCAACCCCTGAGCATTGCCAGGTGTGACCCAAAAAGCAAAAAGAAAAAAAGAAAAAGAAAAACATCACCTATGTAAAATAGGCCAGAAAAGAGACAAAGGTAATATGTCCAAAATATTCGAACTGTTACCAAAGATTGTATGTAAAAGGCCAGAGAGTGCAGTGATGTGTGGACAACATCTTGGCTGGTGGCATCAACATCCTTGCCACCACCACAATTGAAAATGCATGTACCGGGGCTGGAGCAATAGCACAACGGGTAGGGCGTTTGCCTTGCACACGGCCGACCCGGGTTTGATTCCCAGTATCCCATATGGTCCCCTGAGCACCGCCAGGAGTAATTCCTGAGTGCAGAACCAGGAGTAACCCCTGTGCGTCGCTGGGCGTGACCCAAAAAGAAAGAAAATAATAATTGAAAAAAAAAAAGAAAAGAAAATGCATGTACTTTTGACTTCCCCAAATTGGCAGGGCTTTTTTCCAATAATACAAAGAGTCCATTAACACAGATTTTGTATTGTATTTATACATATTCTATGTACTCTATTCTAGTAATCAAGCAAGCTGAGTAAAGAAAATGTCACTGAAAAAATCCTTAGTGACTCACTGTAAAGTTCTTCCTCCTTGTCCTCTTCACTGTGAGTCGGCCAAGGTAGAAGAAAAGAGGGGGAAAATTTCAGTAGAACCTTTCAGTCAAACCCAAGCTCTTCAAAGTTTGACTGTAATTAGTGGAAATAAATTGTTTTTTCACTTTCAGAGGAAGAAACTTTTCTCACAGTCAAATCACCCTGAGTTTTGTTGCACTGGTACAATTTGTCTTGTGTGTATATTTTCAGTAACATTTCATATAAAAGAAATACCATGGGTCCATAACTGTGTTCCAAACATACTATGTTATGGAAATAACATGTTATTTTTCCTCTCTTTTACCATGTTCTTTGATCTTCAAAGGAAATTGGTTCCAAGAAAAGAAGTAACATGTTATCACCAGATCAAGAATGATGGTCTGTGGTAAATAAAATGCCAGTAAAAAAAAAATCAAGAATTCGTTGGGCATGAAATCCAGCATTGGGATCATCAATAACAGTATCATATTATTGCAATACTTTTTTCTATGCTAACATTTATTTTCTATGCTAGCATTTAACATAAAAACACAGAGTACTTCAACATAAAGCACAAAAAATTATGACTATTCAGATATCAACAATAGTCCTGAATGACACACCTGTTTTTGCAACTGAATTTGTTATATGTGTCGGATATTCCATTCAACAAATATTTGTTAGACATCAAAAACCTCAAGAGATAGTAAGAAACAGTAAGCATGCAGGCAAGTCCCTGGCATGCAGCCAACCCAGATTCAATTCTAGGTACCCCACTGATCCCGAGTCTGCCAGGAGTGATCCCTGAGTGCAGAGTCAGGAATAAACTCTGAGCACCACTGGGTATTCCCTACCCCCCCAAAAAAGTCAAGATTTCTACTGAAAAAGACTAAAGTATCAGAATTCAGGGCCATTTAAGATTTCAACTCAATATAATATTCTGTGACTTTCAATGGTGTCTTTTACAATTACCTGCAGCGTCTGCAGTTTCTGCTCATGGTCTGGTTTCTGGCAAAGTCCTGGCTCTTGCATTTTAGTTAGCCTCCCACTCTTCTTCAGCATCAGAGGGACCTGGTTGAGTTTCATCACGTGGAGCACATCAGAGCTTGTTTCGTTCCGATAGTCAACGTCAAACTGTTTCAGGATGAACTCTTCATCGATGCTCAAACTTCCCTAGAAGAAAATCACATTTCATATTTCACCATCATTTCGATATTCAGCAGCAAATGGTGAAATGCTCCTTGCTCTTTTCTTTAATCTACAGGAGTCACTTGGCTTTGGCTAGAGAAAAAGTAATTTGAAGGAGAAGCAGCTACATCAGTCCCTGGAGGGGAGAAATATTTGGTGTCCAGAGGATTCTTTCAGTACACTAAGAGACAACATAGAACCCCAAAAAAGCAATGAGTCCCAGGGAGCCGGAGCGATAGCACAGTGGGTAGGGTGTTTGCCTTGCATGCGACTGACCCAGGTTCAATCCCTGGCATCCCATATGGTCCCCTGAGCACCACCAGGAGTAATTCCTGAGTGCAGAGCAAGGAGTGACCCCTGAGCATCGCTGGGTGTGACCCAAAAGGCAAAAAAAAAAAAGCAATGAGTCCTGGAGGGAAGTCAGGGGGTGGATAAAATATATTAAACAATGATGTGTAGTCACTCATTCATTCATTCATTCATTCATTTCTTTGCCAAAATGCTTGTTTAGGGTCAATACCAGGAGCAGGCTCTGGTGCTTTTGTCAGTTCCTCCAGGGAACTTATTTCCAGCCTTATTTCCAGCCCTCTATAGCATCCCCTGAACAAGAAGACGCCACTCTCCCCTTAGGGAGACTCCCAATATCACCCACACCACCAGTCTCAATACACACTTCAGAATAGCATTAAAGTGACACTCACACCTGTGCCACCTGGTCTTGCTGGCTTGCTGGGACAAACACCAGTTTCCTCAAAATTGGTCAAGAGGGCTGGAGAGATAGGACAGCAGGTTGGGCATCTGCCTTGTATGCCGCCAACCTGGGTTCAATCCTGGCATCACATATGGTCCCCAGAGCCTGCCAGGAGTGATCCCCAAGCACCAAGAGTCACGAGTAAGCCCTGAGCAGAGACAAGTATGGTCCCAAAATAATAACAAAGGTCAGAAGTCACAGGCGTTCATTACCTATTCACACCTAGATAACACTGTCCTCAATGACAGACATTGTACTTGGGAGGCCATGGCTCCAGGGGTCATCACGGTTTCTAACATATCTCCTGAATACTCCAGAAAGGAAACTATAGATTAATACTGTAGTATTAACATTACAATACTAATTGTAGAGGCAGCAGCAACCATTGCCTCAGTTGCTCTCTGGAATAGATTTGCCTACCACAGGGCCAAGAGGCTATCCTCCAATTCCTACTCTTTGGAACATTGCTTTGACTTAGGATCACTTGAGAGGTCACTCAGTTCCCTGGCAAATGCAGTTACAGATAAATCATCTCAGTCTTGATTATCTGTTGGCCTCAGAAGGGGTCTGTGCAGTCACTATTAAAGCTTATTGTCCAGACATCAGGTACTCAGGCCTAGACAAACGGATAAGCAAATTCCAAGCAAGTGGATGATTCAGGTATAGCCGATGGATCTAGGTTAGGCCACTGAGCCTTAAGTTCTGAAATTTTCTCTATTGGAAAAGGGTTGATCTTTTCCTACTTAGGTTGCCACTTGGCACAATGTTAAGGTTGAAAATTTGAGATAATACTTTGACAACATTTGGAGAATAGCTAGAAAATGGTGTGGGGAGGAAAAAGAAAGAGAGAGAGGGACTGGAGCGATAGCACAGCGGGTAGGGCAATTGCCCTGCACACAGCTGACCCGGGTTCAATTCCCAGCATCCCATAAGGTCCCCTAAGCACCGCCAGGAGTAATACCTGAGTGCATGAACCAGGAGTAACCCCTGTGCATCACCTGGTGTGACCCAAAAATAAAGAGAGAGAGAGAGAGAGAGAGAGAGAGAGAGAGAGAGAGAGAGAGAGAGAGAGAGAGAACACTGAAAAGCATTTAGCACCAAGATCCAGCTGAGTATGAAACTCTTACTACATCCGAATGATTGTTTTCTTCCTTAATTCAATCTGACATATGTTTCAGTCACTTGCCAGTGAAATACTAAATAACACACTGGCTAAAATTGACTGGTGCTTCAAAAATGAGGAAGGGCTGGGACTGTAAAATGAAAAAGCTTTCACTTTGAAAAAAGCAGCAGCCATCACCTAGACGTCTATAGGAAGTCAGAAAGAGGAATGTTTAATAAAATAAGAAGGAAGGAAGGCAACCTGGATAACGGAATCAAAGTGTCAATGTCAGAAATATGTTTTTTTGAATGGTTGAGTTTTAGGCATATAATATTTCAACACCAATTCCAATACCAGTGTCAACTTCCCTCTCCCAGTGTTCCCATGCTCCATTCCCCTCCCCCCTCTTCACCCTAATTGGCACATTGCAAAGTTCAGTGGTTGCAACTTAGATCTCATGTTTTCAGTGTTACTGAGTCTGTGCTTTGGATATAGGGCTCTACCTCTCTCCCACATCACCAGTATAACTGGAAAAAAAAATTTTGTGAAGGTTATAATCAAACATAGCTGCCCAATGAACAGCACTGTAGCACTGTCCTTCCATTGTTCATCGATTTGCTAGAGCAGGCACCAGTAACGTCTCCATCATGAGACTTGTTACTATTTTTGGCATATCACGGTAGTTTGCCAGGCTTTGCCGTGCAGGCGATATATTCTCGGTAGCTTGCCGGGATCTTTGAGAGGGATGGAGGAATAGAACCCGGGTCAACTGCTTGCAAGGCAAATGCCCTACCCACTGTGCTATTGGTCCAGCCCCTCAATAAAGAGAACTGAGAAAAAATGAATTACAGGAGTGAGCCCGGGACTGTGAGCAACAGAGCCAAGTGTGAACCCCAACAAACACTACAAAGTATGCAAAACCCCACAACCAAGTGTATAACCCTTGGTCATTGCAACAATAATGAAGGGACAGAAAGAGGAAAAAAATCATGCATTGTAGTTATAAGTTATAATTGGACGTTATTAAGAGTATATCTTAATAGACTAACTACCACTAAACCTGTGCGCACACACACAAACACACACTCACAGAGCAATTATGTGAGGTGAAGGCTATGTGTCAGCTCACCCAATTATGGTCATAATTTTGTAATATGGATGAAATCATTATGCTACACATCATAAACTTACACAATGTTATGCATAATTATATCTCAACACAGCTGGACAAAATAGTCACAGAAACTGAAACAACAAGCAATGATGTGAGATATAAACAAAAGACATTCAAACTGGCTGTAGAATTGCTAACTTTTGGGAGGCTTCACCTACAGGAAAATGTCTATATTAAATAGTAAGAGCCATCAAGATTCGGTTAGGACTTTGATGAATTGGCTTCAATGTATATCTAAACACATTTTTTTTTGGTAAACAATAAAAGAAATTTTGGTTTTGACTTTTAAAAGTAGACTGTAGGCCTGGAGAGAAAGTTCAGGGGTTCAGGCACTTGCCTTGCCCACAGTCAACCCTGTTTAATCCCAAGCACTGCACTTCCAGGAGTGATCCCAAAGCACAGTGCCAGGAGTAAGTCCTAAACATCTCTGGATGTGGCTCAAAAATCAAAATCAAAATAATAATAATAATATAATAATAATATAGTAATAATAGGTTATGATATTACTCTGACTTACAAAAGTACTGGCCCAGTTGCAAAAGTCACTGACTTCTTTGCGCACACTTTCCGGAAGGCAAGGCCTATCCTCACGCTGTGAATCCGTTTCACTTGTCTTCTCTTTATAAAGCCATGAGTGTGAATGTGATGCTGAAGTCTCCTTGGTGCTTCAGATAACAAGATCATCAAAGAATTCCAGTATGAGGTACTACAAATCCAAGTGGGTTTCAAACAGCATTTTGAGAAAAGAAAATCAAAAAACTTCAAGCTCACACAAATTATATTTTAAGGTTTCAAAGGTCACTCTCTCAAGGACACAGCAAGTAAAGAGTGCTTGCCTAGCCCATGGCCAACCGGGGTTCAATCTATAGCACCCCATAGGGTCCCCTGAGTCAATCAGGAGTGATCCTTGAGCACAGAGCCAGGAGGTAGCCCTGGACATCGCTGGGTAGGCCCCCCAAATGATCACATTCTTAGTATAATCATCAATACAGTATATAGTGATTTTTCATAATAATTAAAATTTACATGGTATTTTATAAGTTAAATTATAAGCAATATTTCCAAATACTCACAAAGCCCCAGTGACCATGTTTGAAGCTTACCAAAGCCTCAAATTATCTTGACATAAAGGAAAACTCCGTGGGCTGGAGAAAGAGTACAGGGGTTAAGGGACTTTAACTCCTGGCACTGCATATGGTTCCCTGAGCATCAGCAGGAGTGAACAGTGCACGCGGCCAACCTGGGTTCGATTCCCAGCATCCCATATGGTTCCCTGAGCACCGCCAGGAGTAATTCCTGAGTACACAAGTCAGGAGCAACCCCTGTGCATCACCGGGTGTGACTCAAAAAAAACAATCACTATCACTATCATCTCGTTGTTCATCGATTTGCTCGAGCGGGCTCCAGTAACATTTCCATTCGTCCCTGTCATGAGCTAGTGTAGCCCGATGACATATTGGGGGCTCTTTCAGGGTCAGGGGAATGAGGACCATCATTGTTACTGTTTTTGGCATATCGAGTACACCATGGGTAGCTTGCCAGGCTCTGCAACACCGTGGGGGTGGGGGAATACTCTCGGTAGCTAGATGGGCTCTTCAAGCGGGATGAAGGCTTTTTGGGCAGCCTCTAATCACCTTTAAAGGTGTTCCCAGTTAGGCATATATGTGGGCATGATACTTTTAGTAGCCTGCCGGGTTCTCTGAGAGTGAGAACTAGAGAATAAGAGGTCAGAGGAACTGGCAGAGGAACCCAGTTGTGCAGGACCCGGGGCTGAGATCTCCAAGCCTGCTCGGTTCAGGACTGGGCCTCCTCCACCCAGATCCCCCACCTTCCAGTAGCTAGACAGTTACACCCACCAACTGCCGTGTAACCCCATCAATGGTCAGGATCCAGAGACGCTAAAACCAAGCTCCCAGAAGCGCGCAACCACGAATGCAAAAAGAAAAAAAAAGGGAGGAGCAAGGACCCTGGAGTGTCCCTTGGGTCATCTTGCTTCCCAGTAGAAGGGCAGTGACGATTATGCAGTTTTACTCTCCCTAAATGTATCAGGGGGCATACTGAAGTGTCAGCCACAGTGTTATCATTTGATCCCAAAGGTCAAATGCATATCACAGCTATAATTTGCCAGATAAACTCACCATCGTATTCACACTTTAAATGAAATATTAGTGAATTAAGCATAATAGAAAAGAGAAACGTTTCTATGAAAACGAAGCAAAGAAGGGGTGGGGAAAATAAAAGCAAGAGAGGTGCTTTGGAAATATTAAGTGAAAATGCCAGGGCTGGAAAGATAGCACAGTGGGTAGGGCGTTTGCCTTAAACGCGGCCAACCCGGGTTTGATTCCCAGCATCCCATATGGTCCCCTGAGCACCACCAGGAGTAATTCCTGAATGTAGAGCCAGGAGTAACCCCTATGCAACACTGGGTGTGACCCAAAAAGCAAAAAAAAAAAAAGTGAAAATGCCACTACTACTGTGGTTTATGCAGAGCTGGGTGTGGGGAGTCTGGAGTCTCCAAGCAGCAGACTTTGGAGAGCTTGAAGAAGCAGAACCCTCTCCCCTCCCAAAGTAAACAGACAAGTATTTGAGCATCGGCTTTTACAGTTCCGCAAATGGATCTTATTTGTTGTCATTCAACCATTTACTTGCAGTAGTCATGTTAAAAACTAAGGCTCCTGCCATAGCAAGCTAAAAGCCTTTATGGGACAATAATTTGGGTCATCTGTTCCTCTTTTCAAACACCTTTTCTAGAGTCCTAAAAACACAGCATCTTGGGGCTGGAGCAATAGCACAGCGGGTAGGGTGCTTGCCTTGCACGCAGCCGACCAGGGTTCAATTCCCAGCATCCCATATGGTCCCCCAAGCACCACCAGGAGTGATTCCTGAGTGCAGAGCCAGCAGTAACCCCTGAGCATTGGCTGGGTATGATCACCCCCAAAAAATAAATAAATAAAAATAAAAACACAGCATCTTTACTCCATTGATTTTCTCAATAAAAATGACTTGAACCATTTGTTACAAGGGTCAAGTAGTGTTGGGTCAAATAATTTACATACATTTATGAAGTAAATACTATTCAGGGGCGCAGGGTGATAGTATGGCAGGTAGGACATTTGCCTTGTATGCAACCAAACCAGGTTTGATCCCAGCATCCCATATGGTTCCCTGAGCAGCACCAGGAGTGATCCCTGAGCAAGTAGTAAGTCCTTAGCACTGTTGGGTGTGACCCAAAGAAAAAAAACAGACAAAAATACTACTTAGCACATTTCTTTCCCTCTTTCCCAGGAACTTAAGTATCTTGGCTTCTCCAAATTATGCTACAGATGAGGATATTAGAGATGGCAACTTCTAGAATGTTTCCTTAGATGACTGGAATTGAGTGAGGAGTTACGAACAAATACTTACTGTTCAGGATAGACGAGTGTAGAATCTTGTTTTAAAAATATTGTGGGCTCCTTCCTTTTTTTGCTGATGTCATGACTAGATGCCCACATGGACTTCAACTTCCTGTCTGGATCCAGAACTTGCAGCACCTTTAACAAGAGCTGCAGACAGAGAATGGTCTTGGAGGAAAGAGATGTGTGGAAAGTGGGAAGGGGGAAGTCTTAGGACAGACCTACTGTCTCCTGACTTTTCCTTGCCATTTGGCCAAAGCTGTTCATCAGTATCTGTGCAAGGTCTGGACTGGGTGCTGTGAATAACCACCCATCACCTGCGCATCAGTGCACAGACTGCAGTTCCACCTCCCCTAATGGGTAGGAATGTGTCTCTGGTGAGCCCCATCCCCAGTTCCCCCTCTTCAGCTCTGCTAGAGAGAGTCTGTGTTGTCTGGCTGCTGTCATCCATTCTTCCTGCTATTATAGAACCACCTTCCTCCACCCTTGGGACTCAGTGTAAACTGCCCAATCCCCTCTTTCTCCACAAACAGGTCAGGCCATGCCAATTGGAACCACAGTGACTGAAGGGAATAGTCTGTGGAACTTAGTTGGACCCTAGGAAATGGGCCAGGGAGTTTTGCTGGAAGTATGCAAAAAGAGTGATTCTCATTCTGAATGTGAATCCAGAGTTGCCGAGAACCATTACAGTACCAGGAACAGAAACCCTGTGTCATGAGCTGGGGGGTACAGTCTTCCCACATAGGGGCCCTGGGCCCAGTTCTCTTCAACCAAAAATGTAAAGAAAGTAGCCCGCACAGTTGGTAGGATGGTCAGGCACGGAAATAAGGTCCATATTCCCATTTGTGACCTAAGGGTATAGGAAAACATGGTAGAAAATAATTGCTTAGAAATTCTGTTTGTCCTTTCTGTGGAGTTCTGTGGTCTTTGTTACTTATGATTCATTCATTCCCCTCCTCACATATGTTTGTTTTGATGTTTATTTTTGATTTCTTTTTTGTTTTGCCAGACTCTCATTCAAAATTAAAAATGCACAATGAAAAGATACATGTTCATTACAATAGCCAGGATACGGAGGCATTCAAATGTCCAGTCACAAATGAATGGAAAAAGAAGTTGTGGTATATAGACACAATGGAATACAATGGAATACTATACAGCTGCAGTACTCATGCATTTCACTGCAACACAGATGGAACTAGAGGGCATCCTCATAAGCAATAGGACTCAGAGGGAGAAGAACAAACATTAGATGATCTCTGTCGTCTGTGGAAGACAGACCAAAAGGAAATGACAGTACGGAACAATGACAAACCCTTAGCTTTGCACTGTAAAACTGATCACCCAGTAGAAGAGTAGCAAATAGACATGTAGGGAACGAAGTTCAGCCTGGAGATGACAAAGGGCCAGTGGTGGAGGGTCCTGGGCACTTTGGTGGTAACTTCGTACATAATGCCAAAGCTTAGGACACTCTTAGGACCATGTTACCTAAACTATAAGAAAATTATTAAATGGAACTTGAATTTTTTAAAAAATTTTTATTAGTGAAACACCATGAAGTACAGTTGTAGACTTATAAATTATTGTGCTTGGGTTTAGATTATACAATGATCAAATACCCATCCCTCCACCAGTGCCCATTTTCCACCACCATGGATCACAGTATCTTTCTCACTCCCATCCCCCCCGAGGCAAGGATGCCCACTCTCTCCACTGCTGTTCAATATAGTACTGGAAGTACTTGCAGTAGCGATTAGGCAAGAAAAGGATATTAAGGGCATTCAGGTAGGAAAGGAAGAAATCAAGCCCTCACTATTCACAGATGATATGATACTATACTTAGAGAACCCTATAACCTCCACCAAGAAACTCCTAGAAACAATAGACTTGTATAGTAAAGTTGCAGGCTATAAAATCAATACCCAAAAATCCATGGCTTCCCTATACACAAACAATGAGAGAGAAGAAAGTGACATGAAAAAAACAATCCCGTTCACAATTGTGCCCCAGAAAATCAAGTACCTAGGAATCAGCTTAACTAAGGAAGTAAAGGACCTGTACAAAGAAAACTACAAAACACTGCTTCAGGAAATAGAAGAGGACATGAGAAAATGGAAAGATATCCCCAGCTCATGGGTTTGGAGAATTAACAGTGTCAAAATGGCAATACTTTCCAAAGCATTGTATAAATTCAATGCAATCCTTATAAGGATACCCATGACATTCTTCAAAGAAATGGAGCAAACACTCCTGAAATTCATATGGAAATTTTTTAATAAAATAAACCATTTGCTTCGTAGGAAACAAGTTGCATGTATGTTGCCGCCAAAAGCATTTCCGAGGGGGAGGGGCAGATAAAGAAGGGCTGTGCCCCACCTCCACCCACACCCGGAGAATTCTCCACCACCACCACTCCCTCCCCCGCCCCAGATCTCTCCGGCAGGCCCTTCCCCATGAGGAAGGAGACCCCTCGTGATCCCGGCAGACCCTCCCCACGAAGCCAGCTCACCTCTACAGGCAGGTCTTCCACCTCGGGACAGCGCGCCCACAGTTGCCCACTCAGATGCTCTTGCACGTTCTGGGCTGGCGCCAGCCTGGGAAACGCCTCTGCCGCCTTGGGCTGCGCTTTCTGACTCTTCTTGGGGGTGGGCTGGGGCGCTCCGTGATGAATCCGGGGGAGAAAGCCTTCCCCCAGCCCTGGGCCCGACTGGGGGCAGCCTTGCCTGAAGCCATCGGGTCCCCCAGTCACAAAGACCCAGCGCCTGCTGTTGAGGGCTGTTGGGCGCTTCCTGCTCCAGCGCCAGGTGGGGTCGGTGCGAGGAGCGCTCTCCCGGTACCTGGAAGACACCCGGCCCAGGGCCACGGGCCTGCAGAGGGCGCCCAGGGCGTTATGGGGCTGTCTCTATCCCTTAGGGGGCATGGAGCGGTACAGGGGTTCAGGTGGAGGCCCCCGTTTGTGGCCCATTATCTGCAGTCTATGATACTCTTGCTCCCCGCAAATACCCTTATAGCTCTCCATTCTTCTTGGCCCTTGCCCTGAGATGTATGTTTTCTTTCTTTCTTCTTATAAAAATAATTTATCTATTTTTTTAAAAATTTTGACCTTCAGCCTTGGGCAGTGCTCAGTGCTCACTCCAGTCTCTGTGCTCAGAGGTCCCTTCTGGCAGCGTTCAGGGCTCAACCCCAGGTGTGCTGCATCAGAACCTTCCCTGCTCTACTGTCTCTCAGCCCTTCCTGCGCTGGATGTGGGAGTGGGGACGTGGTTTTGCAATAGTGTTCCAACAACAGCCTAGAACTCTAGTATTATGGGTATTGGAAATCATGCTACTTAAGTAAGAATTTAAAGAATAAATAGAAGACCTAGATTTCCATTCATTGAGGCACAAAGAATTTAGGGAACAGAGGTCCCAAGCTAAAATGTTATCGAGCTGAGATTTCCCGGTAGTGTAGCTCCAGAGGATGTACCCCTTGCTGGAGTTCTGAGAGTTCGAAAAGTTCACATAAAGAATCTGGAACAATGTGGCTGGAGCAATAGCACACCGGGTAGGGCATTTGCCTTGCACACAGCCGACTAGGATTCAATTCCCAGCATCCCATATGGTCCCCGAGCACCGCCAGGAGTGATTCCTGAGTGCAGAGCCAGGAGTAACCCCTGAGCATCGCCAGGTGTGACCCAAAAAGCAAAAAAAAAAAAAAAAAGAATCTGGAACAAAACCCAGGCGCTCTGGGAACACGGCGCCCACATTTCTGTCAAGCTTCAACTGGTATAATAATTGCCCTCTTTATTTGCTCCCCCCCCTTTTGGTCTGTTTTCTTTTTCTTTTTTTTATTCTTTTTAATTTGTTTTCTCTCCCCCCACTCTTCTTAATTTTTTCTACAACTGTGCTCTTTAGACAGTCCTGTATTCTCTCAGCCACAGACTCTTTTTCCCTGCCATCCTTCCGTTCTTCTTTATTTATTTCTTGCTACACCCAGAGATTCTCAGTGCTTATCCAGACTCTGTGCTCACAGGTCACTCTTGGTAGTGTTCCGGGGACAATATGGGGTGCTGGGTATCGAACGAGGATCAGCCATGTGCAAGTACCTTACCCTCAGGATTATCTCTCCAGCCCCGCTATTCTTTATTTATCTAGGGTCCTCATAGGATGGTGCTGGGGCTGGGGCCGCCTCTGGTGGTTAAATGGGGCAGTACTCAAGGGCCAGCACAGGTCCAGGGCCACCAGGGTATATCTGGCGCTTCTCAGGGGACCATGCAGGTGGGAAGTGAACTCTGGGCCCTCAAATATACTAGACATGTGATCTGTCATTGAGTCAGACATTTGCCCCCATTTCTACTTTTTTTCTCGTGTATTCTAGAAACTTCTCACTGAGTCTTTGTGTGTGACTAACAGAACCCTTTTGTGCAGAGTTAAGGTGAGAGAAGGTAAGGTTAGTTAACACGACGGGTTTACCCAAAGTTGCTCTTTGCAACTAATGAACCACTTGTGTGTGTGTTTAGGGGGGGAGGGACAAGATTCCCCCAAAATACATAGTTGCTCTTGTTTGTGTGGTGCATATTCAGTAATTGCAATCCGTGTGTGCTCTGTGGGTCAATGCAGCAACTCTATAAGGCTTTTTCCTTTTATGGAGTTCGTTTACAGAAGAAAACTGAGCTCAGAGGGCCCAGTTAACCTGCCCAAGGTCATGACACAACCCGGGAACGGGCCCTCCACTCGAGCTTTCCTATTCCAGGCATTGCCGTGTTTTGTTTTGTTTTTAATTTTTATTAGTGAAACACCATGAGGTACAGTTGTAGACTTACAACATCGCAGCCAGATCTCACCAATAGCTCAGAGAATCAACCAAAGCTGGTGGTTTCTGCATTGCGACGGTGACACCCACCATTCACAGTGACAGCCTGCCCTTCCTGCGGCCCTCACAGTCGCCAGCTGCTGGGAGGAGAGGAGTCCAACCTCCAGCTACAATGGTGCCCTCACACAGATGCCCAGGACAGCTGGCCCACCGGGAAGGCTAAAGCAGTCTCGGAGGTGGCCTCTGTGGCCAGTGGTTTCCCTTCTGGAATAGACCCAAGTCCCCTGGGGGTGGGGCGGTGTGAGCGGGGGTACCAAGGATGAATTATTTGCCTTCTGGAGCGTACAGGGCTGTTTTGGGGGTTTATTATTATTATTATTATTATTATCAAATTAGTGCCAGGATCTTTTTTTTCTTTTTTGCTTGTTGGGTCACACCCGGCGATGCACAGGGGTTACTCCTGGCTCTGCACTCAGGAATTACCCCTGACGGTGCTCAGGAGACCATATGGGATGCTTGGGAATCAAACCAGGTCGGCCGCAGTGCAAGGCAAACGCGCTGCCCGCTGTGCTATTGCTCCAGCCCCAGTGCCAGGATCTTGAGAAGGAAGCGCGGCAGGGCTCTCTCCCGCAGTCACAGGCCACCCTCACCCCAGGGACCGCGTCCACAGCTTACCTGCGGCTCATGCCGCGCGCGGCTCCCGGTGCTTCCGACTCCGGGGCTGCTGCCTGTGCGCGCCGCTCCGGGACGCCAGGGTCGCTAGGAGACCTCGCGCCGCCCGCTGCCCACACCCGCCCCAAACTGCAGGGCAGCCCCGCACAGTTCCACTTCTCCCCGGGAACCCGAGGCCCTGCGGTCCCCTGTGTCCCCACCCTCAACTGTTCTCCGAAGGTCGTGGGCTTGCACGTTGGCGGAGTAAGGGAAGGGTCGGGTCTTGGCACTGATTTGGTTTGCAGTCCTTGGAAAGGCGTTCTCCTCGCTGAAATTTACCCTAGGTGGGTTGTGCCCCCCCTTTTTTTGCTTTTTGGGTCACACTTGGAGATGCGCAGGGGTTACTCCTGGCTCTGCACTCAGGAGTTACTCCTGGCGGTGCTCAGGGGATCATATGGGATGCTGGGAATAGAACCCAGGTCCGCCTCGTGCAAGGCAAACGCCCTACCGGCTGTGCTATCTCTCCAGCCCCTGTCGCTTTTGATACCACCGATTGAAGGGGGAAAAAGAAAATTTGATGAAGCAAAGAGGTTAGAAGCAGGAGAAACAGCAAAGAAGGAACGGGAAAAAGAGAGGAGGGAAGCGGTGGGAAGGGTTTCTGGAAGCGTCGGAGCTGGCAGATCACAGGGTTATTTGCGCCCCAAGCCAGGCAGCTGGCGCCCTGTGCAGTGTTTTGTTCCAAGGTGCTTTTGGTTGCGCTTGAGTGTGCCCGATTAAAAAGCGAAACCTTCGCTCCAAAGCAAATGGTAGAGAAGTATTTCCCAGCAAAGCCTGTCCCCAAATTATTACGACTGTGAAACTGGACTTACTATGCTTGGTGGGATAAACTTCGTAATTGAAAATGCATTCAACTCCAAACTCTCCAAGAATCAACCAGCTTCACCTTCAGAGTTCTGTTAAATATCTGGATAGTCGTAAACATCCCCTGTTCGGAACTACTTCTGCATTGTCACTTGCATTGTCACATGTTCTTGACTGCAAGCGGTGAAGATCCCTGGAGTTTCTCTGAGCGTTGTATTCTGCCGCTGTTGCTTCTCTCTCCAGGATGGTTGGTTACTTAAACGCTTTTAAACTCCATTGACTTATAACTTTGGCGGATGAGGTGGGGTGGTGAGACTGTAGTATCTGCCTATAAGGTTCTTGCGTGTTCAAAAAGACAATGAATGGACAGTCCTTAACGCAGAGCTAGCAGTTAAGCATTCTTCAAGAATAGGTGAGTAGCATTTGATCTTAGCCATAAACTGGGGTTTGTAGTTTTTGCCCTGCCTGCTTCACTGCGTTTCTTACAGGAATCCATTTTAAAAAAGAAAGATATAAATGTGAAGACTACATACTTTCAGGGATCATTTCTGTAGTTCGTTACTAGAGAAGTTTCTCTGATCGTGTAGAGCACCCAAAACTGCAAGGAGGAGTCACAGCACCCTCTCCTGAGCTGGAAGCTGTTTCCAGGAGTTGCTTTTGCAACTACCAAAATTTTACTATTGATGATCATTCTTCTCTTCCCTTGGAAAAGTGATGATGCAGTCTGAGTGGTTTTCTGGAAAGGAAAGAAGGAAGGGAGGAATGAAGAAAGGAAGGAAGGAAGGAAGGAAGGAAGGAAGGAGGGAGGGAGGGAGGGAGGGAGGGAGGGAGGGAAGGAGGAAGAGATGTAAATGAGCCCCATTCATTATTTTCATCATCTTTGATATTAGTTGTTTTTATCATCTTTTTTGGTTACAAAGTCAAGTTTTGATGACCTTAGGGAAGCCGTTTTCCTCCATAGGATGGAGGCAAGGATGCTGTGTGGTCATCTTTCTCTTAGTACCGTGCCTGGCACACAGTAATTCAGCCAATATTGTCAGTTATGGCTAGGTTAAGCATTGCAAATGCATCGAGAAATAAAACAGACTTGGTCCTTCTCACTTTGGTGTTTAGTTTCTAGTACTTGATGCACAAATAGTATTTTCATAACTTTCGCATCTTCACGATTGATAATCGCCCCCTGTAGTATTTTTTACTACAGAGTCAAAATCTTGTATCTTGTAGGAGACAACACTTGTTCTTTTTATTTCACCACGTTTATTAATTATCATTAATTATTTTGGACTCCCCCTTCCTTCTCTATCCCCCACACCCCACTGCTCCTAGGACTGTCTATCTTTCTTCCTTTTTTTTTCTTTTTGGGTCACACCCAGTGATGCTCAGGGGTTACTCCTGGTTCTGCACTCAGGAATTACTCCTGGAAGTGCTCAGGGGACCTTATGGGATGCTGGGAATAGAACCCAGGTCGGCCATGTGCATGGCAAGCACCCTGCCTGCGGTGCTATCACTCCAGTCCCTCTTTCTTCCTTTTTAAAAGCCCCACTCTCTCTCAGGCAACAGAGTATGATGTCAAATTCTAGCCCACGATCCTGTTTCCTATTACAAGTAATTCTGGAAGTTTTGACTTAGTAGGAGCTTCCTGCTTTGATATATCTCTTATGCCTCATGCCCTATTTTGGTGCGTGTGTGTGTGTGTGTGTGTGTGTGTGTGGTTTCTTTTGGGGTCACACTCAGCGATGCTCAGGGGTTCCTACTGGCTCTGCACTCAAGAACTACTCCTGGCGGTGCTCAGAGGTTCCTATGGGATGCTGAGGATTGAACTTGGGTCAGCTGCATGCAAGGCAAACACCCTCCCTCCTGTCCTATTGCTCCAGTCCCTCATGCCCCCTTTTGGGTACTCAGCTATCGTCACATCTCTGCTTATGGTGCCTATTGTAATTCTGCTCAAATTCTGAAAAATGTTAATTATGGGCCAGCATTTCCACTGGGGGTATAGGAGTCCATAGGAATTTTCACCCATAAGAGAAGACATATGAGGATAATTGTCACAGCATCATTAATAGTATTGGTGACTTGAGGACACTGTGCATTTCCATTTCTGCTATCTGGGTGGACAAAATAAATGGACAATTGGCATCAGTTAGATGTTACAATCCAGATATACAGCAACATGATTAGATTTTTTTTGGAGAGGTGTTGATGGGGCGGGGGAGGAACAGTGCACATGCCTAGTCATGCTCAGCACTTACTCCTGGCTCTGCAATTGGAATAACTTCTGCTGGGCTTGGGGGACCATTTGCATACCATGAATCAAACCCAGGTATGCTGTTTGCAAGAGAATTCCCCACCCAATGTACTATCTCTCTGGCTCCATAATTAGATTTTTAAAATGTAGTCCTGAGTGAAGAAGAAATAAAAGGAGATTTTTACTATTTTTGCTCGAGCGGGCCCAGTAACGTCTCCATTGGAGACTTTGTTGTTACTGTGTCTGGCATATCGAATTCGTCACAGGGAGCTTGCCAGGCTCTGCTGTAAGGGCGAGATACTCTCGGTAGCTTGCCGGGCTCTCTGAGAGGGGCGGAGGAATGGAACTTGGGTCGGCCATGTTGGCTGCGTGCAAGGCAAACGCCCTACCGCTGTGCTATCGTTCCAGCCTACAGGATAATTTATATGCATTTAAAATATATGTTTAAAGACCTGAAATATATATTTTTACAAGAAGAAACACAGAGAGAAGGATTATTTCAAACACATCGGAGTGCTTGTCTACAGAAATGATGGAGGAATAGATAATGGATAGGATTAAAAAATGCATGCATGAATGATAACAGGGGCCTGTTGATACTTTAATGATAATGAAACATCATGAGTTAAAGAATAAGATTAACCAATGTGCTATGTGTTAAAATGAAAAAAAAAAAGCTGCCAATTTGGCACTGAAACATAATTTCAGGAAACACTTTGTATGGATTGTGAAATACTATTAACAGCACTTGCTCCAAAACCAAGTGAATTTGCAATAATAAGAACAAAAACATAGGACAGATGGCGAAGCAAAGAGCTAGTGACAAGTTCCGGATAAATCAGAAGCTTTATAAAAATTCTTTGCTAGTTTTATGTGAGTCTATATTGAAGAAGATGCCAGGGCTACAATTTGCCACGGATGCATTCAGATATGAGCTAAGATTATGATTTGGAGTCTCAAGGTCATATCATAATTTGAAGTTAACTAAAAAATCGTGCTTTGTGCCCCAAGTGTCAACTATGGTCTAAAAGTGTGAGATGCTTTTCCATCCAAGGGATTTTCACTTTCTCAGATTATAGTCTATGTATACATTAAAAGTTTGAAAGTACATGCGGACTTGCTGCTCCTACCTGCCTGCTCTCTGTTCTCTACCTCTCTCTCACACACACACACACATAATTCTGCCAGGTGAGGTTGCATCCGAGGTCTCACTGGAGCCACGGCTCTGCAAGATACACTCCAAGATATACTTTTTTTTTAAAAAGTGGTGAATGGAAAAAGTGGCCAAAATTCTCATTTAAAAAAATGGCAGCAAATGGCATTCCATCAGTCATTTCTCTTCAGATCAGTTGACTGAACTTCCCTATCACAAGGTACGGATGGATGGATGGATGGATGGATGGATGGATGGATGGAAAACAAAATCCAACTTTCAGCTGCTAGCTGGAGACGTACTTCAACTCTAGTGATAAGCACAGGCTCAGCATGAAAGGATGAAGAACAGGATAATGGTGGGAATTTTTAAAAGTATGAGAGTCATACTTGCATCAGACCAAATAGTATTCAAGCTAAAGAAAGTAATAAGTGGTAAGGGAGGACAATCCAGATACTGGTTAAAGACAAAACAAAAGAACTTAACTCTTTCAACATATATGCACCAAATGACGGGGTAGCAAAGCTTATAAAGAAAACTCTAAAAGGCCCACTGTGACAATGAGAGTTGGAAATGATCACTTTAACCAGACTGAATGCTGGAATTAAGTAAAAGAATAAAAGGTAAAGGCCCTCCCGTTGATCGTCAATTTGCTCGAGCGGGCCCAGTAACGTCTCCATTGGAGACTTTGTTGTTACTGTGTCTGGCATATCGAATACTCTCGGTAGCTTGCCAGGCTCTGCCGTGCGGGCGAGATAACTCTCGGTAGCTTGCCGGGCTCTCCGAGAGGGGCGGAGGAATCGAACTCAGGTATATATCTATATATGATAACCTTCCAGTACCTATATTGCAAACCATGATGCTGATGGGGGGGGGCGGTGGAGAGAGAGAGAGAAGAGAGAGAGAGAGAGAGAGAGAGAGAGAGAGAGAGAGAGGAAAGTGCCTAGTAGACAGGCTGAGGGATGTGGGACAGAAGAGGGAAAACTGGGAACATTGATGGTGGAAAATGTACACTGGTGAAGGGTTGGGCATTGTAACATTGTATGACAGAAACACAATCATGAGCAACTTTGTAACTGTGTATCTCAGTGATTCAATTAAAAAGAAACCTCTAACAGCTATTTCATAATATAGAAAAAGACAAATCAATGGCTATACTATATATATAAGCTAAATGAATCTTTAATATTTCTAACTGCAAATGTACAGAAATTACACAGCCACACGTGGAGAACACCAACATTTTGTGATACATGAAAAGTCATACCAATGGCAACACAACGATGGTGGGAGACTTTGACACTCCACACTCATCATTGGGCAGATCAACCAGAGAGAACTTCAGAAAGAAACAGGAGCCCTAAATAAGGAATTAGAGAAATTGGAAGCAATGGATATATACAGGATTCTCCATCCCACACCTTACTCCAGGGAACATGGAAAATTCTCCAGGCTAGACCACACATTGGGACTCAATTTGAGAGTCCATAAAGTCACAAGAATAGAAAGTATCTTTTTATATCAAAACACTATGGAGATACAAAATTGATATTTAGAAATTGAATAGCATACAGTTAAAAAACTGGATCAAAGAGGAAATAGATTCTTCAAAATGAGAATGAAGAAACAAACTCTCCAAAGCTATGGGACATCAAAAACAGTACCAAGGAGAGAGTCTACAGCACAGTCTGTGTTCAGAGCACAGCCTAGGAAACAGGGAAAAACTGGAATAACCTAACCTCACAGTTTGAGAAACTAGAAACATAGGCAGAACTTTTCAGGGTATAGATTTAAGAGATGTTTTTAATAGTTGACTCCTCTGGCAAAAATTACAAAAGCAAAAATAATAAGTGGGAGTATCTCAAATTAAAAAGATTTTACCTGGGGCTGGGAGCAATAGCACAGCGTATAGGGCATTTGCCTTGCATGTGGCAGACCTGGGTTCAATCCCCAGCATCCCTTATGGTCCCTGAGCACCACCAAGAATGATTTCTGAGTGCAGAGCCATGAGTAACCCCTGAGTATCACTGAGTGTGACCCAAAAAGCAATAAAAAAAATATTTTACCTGGCAGAAGAAACTCGGGCTAAAATAATGAGCATTGTAGCACTGTCCTACTGTTGTTCATCGATTTGCTCAAGCAGGCACCAGTAACAACTCCATTGTGAGGCTTGTTGTTACCGTTTTTGTCATATTTGATACATCACAGGTAGCTTGCCAGGCTCTGCTGTGCGGGTGTGATACTCTCTGTAGCTTGCCTGGCTCTCCCAGAGGGACGAAGGAATCTAACCCAGGTTGGCGACATGCCAGGCAAATGCCCTATCCCTACCCTACTGTCGCACTGCACTGTCCTCCCATTGTTCATCAATTTGCTCGAGCGGGCCCAGTAACATTGTGAGACTTGTTACTGTGTTTGGCATATCAAATAGGACAAGGGGAGCTTGCCACGTTCTGCCCTGCAGGCGAGATACTCTCAGTAGCTTGCTGAGCTCTCCGAGAGGGGCGGAGAAATCGAACGTGGGTCCAGCTGCGTGCAAATGCCCTGCCGCTATGCTATCGCTCCAGGCCCCTACTGTAGCACTGGAGCACTGTCCTCCCGTTGTTCATGATTTGCTCGAGCGGGCCCAGTAACGCCTCCATTGTGAGACTTGTTGTTACTGTTTTTGGCATATCGAATATATCACGGGGAGCTTGCCAGACTTTGCCCGCATGTGAGATACTCTCCTTAGATTGCTGGGCTCTCCAAGAGGGGCGGAGGAATCAAACCCGGGTTGGCCCAGTTGGCAGTGCGTAAGGCAAATGTCCTACCCGCTGGGCTATTGCTCCAGCCCATGTTGGAATGTTATGAGCATAAAACCCTATCGGACAGTATTGCAAATCAATAAAAACAAGATTTTAGCAAAACAAATGACAAACAGGACACAAAGAGGACAGAAATGCTTAGCCAACCAAATTATAGGAAACGTTTTCAAGGAAGAGCTAACATAACCAAAATATTTTAGAAATTAAGATGCTCTGAAACAAAATGACTAATACATGACATCACCAAATGATATCTACAAATTTTAAGGACATTAGTGGCCAGTACTTACTACATTAGTAATTATGCTATACCTTTTCTAATTAGGAAAAAAGTGAAAATGAGCACAGACTCCATTCTAATAAAATTTTAAGTAATCTACATTAACACAATGTAATTAAAAAGTTATTTTTTTAATTTTGGGGTCACACTCAGCAATGCTCAGGGGTTACTCCTGGCTCTGCAAACAGGATTTTAGGTCTCAACCTAAAGCTGAGACCCTGGTTAAAAAACAAACAAAAGACATGGAGTCAATGAGATGGCTCAAAGAGTTAGAAGTGCATACTTGCATGTGGGAACCCCAGAGTCCACCCCAGCACCCCAAGCAGTATCAGGAGCAATTCCCAAGCACTAAGCCAGGGGTAGCCACCACACAGCACCAGTGGGTGTGGCTCCCAAAACAAAAACAAAAACATTTTACATAGAGGTACAATTTATAAAAAAAAAGCAAAAAAAGATTTCTATTTGAATTTTTGTAGACAAAAATTAGCAGACTTTGAAGTAAACCAAATCCTAATGGATAAATACTGTATAACTCTACTTACATGAATTGCCTAGCATAGGCAAATTTCTTTTTTTCACTAGGGAGAGCCATGTCCAGAGATGCTCAGGAGTTACTCCTGACTCCTGGGAGTGCTTTGGGTGTCTACATGGGATGCCAAGAATCAAACGAGGGTTGGCTGCATTGCAAGGCGAACACCCCACCTGCTGCACTATTGCCCTGGCCCATGGCATAAGTAAAATTCAAAGACAGAAGTATATTAGAGTTAGGCTACTTGGCTAAAAGTAGGGCAAGAGAAAAGTAGTGAGAAATGGGGAGTTGAGTGTTTAATGAGAATATTGGTTGTTTTGGAGAAGATCTGGTGATGAATGGTAGCAAAGGCTGTACAACAATATGTACTAAAAGTCTGTAAGCTTAAAAAAATAGTGAGGGCCAGGAGACAGCTCAAGGACTAAAGCAAATATTTAGATGGATGAGACCCTGAGTTTAATCCCTAGCACCCTATAACACCCCACACCAGCGCTGCCAAGAATGACCCTCTAAAATGAATCAATGCATGGTTAGATGGTAATTCTTGTCATGTGCACTGTGCAACAAGGCAGTAATGAGTTGTTAAAACATCGAAGTATTATATAAAATAACAACAGACCAAAGAATTCACTGTGATTTTAAAATAGCTTAAGCTTTCACTTTGGACAAAAACAAACATAAGTATAATTTAAGAGACAAAAAATATAATGTCCTGTACAGGCAATTTTGGATAGTAATTTATTGAATCACAGTGAAAAACAGCACAGTGGTGTTCATGCCCAATTCAATCAGCTAATCAGTGGCTGAATAAATAACAGTACTCCTACATAAAAAAAAAATTTTTTTAAAAATAAAGAAAAAAAACCAGCACAAACAAGAATTTGAGATAAATAAAATGAAAGATTTAAAATTATTAAACATAATGATCATAATTGACAAGGTATAATCACAATTAAGATTTTTAGCAACACAAATTTCACAGGCAATGAATAATGCATGAATACACTTGACAGAGTGACAAGAGCTAAAATATTAGGAAGTACATGGTACAGGTGGAACACAAGAGATTTTTAGTGCTGAGAAATTATTCTGTACTATGTAATAGTGAATACATGTCATTATACATTTACCAACACACTACAAAGAGTGAACCTTATGTAAACTATAGACTTTGAATAATAATCATGTGAGTTAAGAGTCTATGTAATAAAAGTACCACACATCATAGCTGAGAAAGCTGGGAAGGAGAAGCTAGGATATTTTTTGTTACTTTTTTTGGGCGGGACTATGCCAGAAAATGAACCTGGGGCTTCATACATATAAGGCATGCGCTCTGCTACTGAACCACATCCCCTTGACTTAATAAAACACTCACAAAACTTAACCAAAACAGGATCAACACTACATTGGGTAGGACATTTGCCTTGTATCCGTCAAATCTGGGTTCAATCCTGGCACCACCTATGATCCCCTGAGCACTGTCAGGAATGATCCCTAAGGACAGAGCCAAGAATAAGCCCTGAGCACTACCAGAGTGACCCACAAACCCAAACCAAACAAAAACCCTATCTACTGGGAAGAAGGCCCCTACTAAATGAGAAAAAATATTTTTACACAATGCATCAGATAAAGGGCTAATATTCAAGATACATGAAGCACTAACAAAACTCAACATCACTGTCACTGTCACTGTCCTCCTGTTGTTCTTCGATTTACTCGAGCGGGCCCAGTAACGTCTCCATTGTGACAATTGTTACTGTGTTTGGCATATCGAATACGTCACGGGTAGCTAAAAAGACATCCAAAAATGGGGAGAGGAGAAATAGAGCAATTTCCTCAAAAAGGACATATGAATGGTCAGTAGGCATATGGAGAAATGCTCATTTTCACTTATTATCAGAGATTCCTAACCTAAGAGCTCACACAGTGAAAATGATATATGTGGAAAAAAACATAGAACAGCCAGAGTTGATGGGGATGTGGTGAAAAAGGAACCCTCATTCACTGTTGAAGGGACTGCAATATGGTTTAGCCTCTGTGGAAAACAATATAGAGATTCCTCAAAGTCAGAATAGTTTTCATTGGGTTCATGATTCTACTTCTTGGTATTCATCCCCAAACACAAAAACATTTATTCATAAAGACAAATGCATACTTATGTTTATTGCAGCACTTTGTACAATGGTTAGGATATGGAAGCAGCCCAAATGCCCAATGCCAGATGAATGAATAGAGAATTGGTAGCATATGTACACATTAGAATACTATGCAACTGCAAGAAAAGAAATCTTGCCATCTTTGTTACTTGGATGAACTGGAGGCAGTGTGGAAGCAAAATAAGTCAGGGAGAGGAGGATAAATACTGAATGATCTCACTCATCTGTGTGATACAGAGAGAAGCAAAACAAGGGTAGATAAGTAACAAACGATGACACATCCTTAACCCTAATTATAAGACTGAGATTACCTCGTAGGACAGGAGGACAAGATAGAGTGAAGAGGTTGAGTGGAAGTAATTTAAGGTCTTTGAAGAAAAAAGAAGGACATTAGAAACAAGGAACATTTACAATGTCCTCTGGAAGACTTAAAATCTCAGCACTGTGACACCTAAGGATAGTAGATACACGGGACAGGAAGATTGTTCCATAGCTAGAAGTCTGCCTCATGAGCAAAGGGGAGAAGGCAGCTGGAATGGAGAAGGGATCACTAAGAAAAAGATGGCTGGAGGAATTGGTCGGGATGGGAGATGTGTGCAGAAAGTAGATAAAGGACCAAACATGACAACCTCTCAGGGTCTGTATTGCAAACCATAATGCCCAACAGTAGAGAGAGATTATGGGGAATCATGTCTGCCATGGAGGCAGAGGGAGGGTGGGAAAGGGGGGTTTACTGGGGATATTGGTGATGGGGAATGTTCACTGGTGGACGGATGGGTGTTTGATCATTGTGTGATTGTAACCCAAACATGAAAGCTTGTAACTATCTCACAGTGATTCAATAAAATTAAAAGAAGAAGAAAAAACCCTCAGCACTGTAATGAAATAAAAACATGACAGTAATCGAAAAGAGCCATTCACAATGGCACCAGATTTTTCATATCTGCTTCCTATTATTTCTTACCTGGGTGTGATTCTTTTTTTTAAATGCAAGTCATTCATGAGGGTGACTGAGGATAGCTCAGTGGCAAAGTGCCCGTCTTGCAAGCATGAAGTCACCAGCACAATCCCCGAGGCTGCCCACAACTCCAAGCATGATGATCTTGTGGACTTTGCAGCTTGACCCCCCAGTGCCTCAACAGAGTGTACCCTCTCCAGTTGCTGCGGCAGTGTGGACAAGCACCACGGTCAAAATGAGGGACCCCTGGAAAATACTGAGCTGAAAGCTGTGGCAGCACCCAGGCCTTGAAGTGTGACAGCCCAGTGAACATGTATGTGAGCACTGCACCATTGCCTGGTGAGCTCAACAACCAGAACACATTGCAGCTCCACAGGTCAAAGAGTGTGACCTCACTCCCCACACACACACCAGAACTAGGCCACCGTACCAGCCCCACACCAGCACTAGGACACCATGTCATCATAGCAGCAAAGGAAAAAGGGGTAGGAAAAGAGAAAGTAAAGTTACTCCAAACAGAACCAACTCCCTCTCAGAAATTAGTATCTTTGAGAGAGGTTATTCAAGCTTTTTCACAATTGTACATATTTATGCTAAAGAATTTTTTTTAAATTTTTATTAGTGAGACACCATGAGGTACAGTTGTAGACTTACAGATTTTTGTGCTTGGGTTTAAATTATACAATGGTCAAATACCCATCCCTCCACCAGTGCCCATTTCCCACCACCACGGATCCCAGTATCCCTCCCACCCCCCATCCCCCCATCCCACCCTGCCTCTGTGGCAGGGCATTCCCTTTTGTTCTCTCTCTCTCTTATTGGGTGTTGTGGTTTGCAAAAGAGGCAATGGGTGACAATCATGTTTGGTCTATAGTCTACTTTCAGCATGCTTCTCCCATCCTGGGAGGATCCTCCCAACACCTTTTATTTGGTGTTCCCTTCTCTATCTGAGCTCCCTTTTTCCCTAGCATGTGTGGTTGGCCTCCAAGAAATTTTTGTTTAATTGAACTAGATCTTTGTTTATATTAAAGATAGAAGATGAAGTCAAAGAAGATACTTAAGTAATGCAGTGTTGACTTAGTGGCGTGATTAGGCTCTTATCTGTATCTGATCTGTATCTGAAGAGATAGATAATATCCCAAGGTCACACAGCAATGGAGGAACCACAGGCTAACCCAGAGCTCTGCACCAAGTCAACCAGAAAGAATGTTGACTCAGGGACAAATTGAAGAAGAGGAAAGGGGGGCCAACCCCTTCCTGAGTTTGAATCACAATACACTGGGCAAGTCCTTTGCAGATTCTGCCTTTCAGCAGTTCCTTTCTCAGTAAAATAGCTCCAGCTGGAAAGGGGTTCCCTTAGGTCTCCAAATCTCCTCCTCCCCCTATTACTGACCTCTTCAGGGACTTACGCTGGCACCATCAACTCAGCTGCAGGCTGTTTTCTTTCCTGTTTCTAGAAAGAGCTCAATCTTCACAGTCTAGGTTCCAAGTCTCCTCTGAGACTCAGGATGGCAGGGGTTAACTCTCAGACCAAGCCCATCAAAGGGACTGAGGCATGACCTGTGTCCACTGTATCCCTCCCTGAACAGGAACTCCATTATCTCTGCTCCAACTCTGATCTTCTGGCAACAGCATCTCATCTTCCCAGAAGCACTCTTAGACACCCACGGTGAAAAGGAAACATTCTGGGGGAGAGGAAGCCATAATGCAGCAGGAAGGGCGCTGCCTTGCATGCAGCTGACCTGGGTATGACCCACAGTTCATAATAGTCCACCCAGACTGCCAGGAGTGATCCCTGAGCACAGCCAGGTATGGCCCCCCCCCCAAAAAAAACCCTTATTTTTCTCTTCTTTGTTCTGTATAGCTTCCTTTCTTCTCTTCTGTCTAAATATCAAGGATTTTTAATTTTTTTAAATTTTTAAAAAATTTTTAAAAATTTTTTAAATTTTTAAAAATTTAATTTTAATTTTTAATTTTTTTTTTTGCTGCAGGTTGACTTTAGGTTGACCTTGCGACCACTCCTACTTATGTTTCAGTGCCAAATTGGCAGCTTTTTTTTTTCAGTTTAACACATAGCACATTGGTTAATCTTATTCTTTAACTTGGGCTGGAGCGATAGCACAGCGGTAGGGCTTTTGCCTTGCACGCAGCCAACATGGCCGACCCGAGTTCGATTCCTCCGCCCCTCTCGGAGGGCCCGGCAAGCTACCGAGAGTATCTCGCCCGCACGGCAGAGCCTGGCAAGCTCCCCGTGATGTACTCGATATGCCAGACACAGTAACAACAAAGTCTCCAATGGAGACGTTACTGGGCCCACTCGAGCAAATCGATGATCAATGGGAGGGCCTTTATTTTTACTTTTTACTTTTAATTTTTTTAATCACCGTGAGATACAGTTACAAAGCTTTCATGCTTGAATTTCAGTCATACAATAATCAAACAGTCACAATAATGCAGTCCTAGAGGCCTGTAAGCATTGTGGGGTGCCTGGACATGCGGGAACCATAGGAACCAACTTGAGGCGCACTGCCTTCTCTGGCCCTCAGACTGAGCTTGACCCTGTTGGCAGAGTATCTAGGAACACCAGGACCCCTCACCCAAAAACACCCTCCACCAGAGCACATTTTCCACCACCAATGTCCCCAGTATCCTCACCCTCTCCCCAACCCACTCCTCCCCCTGCCTCTATGGCAGAGAATTTTCCTCCTGTTTACAGGGCTTCTGAAATCTTTGGTTCTTGTGATCCCTTCTTTTCCAAGAAATTTTTGGTATTGTTTGTTTGTGGGCAACACCAAGCAATGCTCAGGGGTTAGTTCTGGCTCTGCACTCAAAAATTACTCCTGGCAATGCTCAGAAGACCATATGAATGCTGAGGATCGAACCCGGGTTGGCCTATGAAAGGCAAATACCCTGCCCCTATACTGTCACTCTGGTCCCTCACCTGAGAATATTTTACACATACCTATTTTTTTTATATAGTTACATAAAATAGATACACAAATCAAACATTTACTGCAAATAAATTACATAGAAATTTCTTTTTTATTTCTGTTTGATTGGGGGCCACACCCACATGTGCTCAGGGCTTATTCCTGACTGCATTCAGGGCTCTCTCCTGACAGGATCAGGGAACAATATGAGGTGCTGGGGATCATATCTGGGTCACCCTTGTGCAAGGCAAGCACCCTACCCTTTGTACTATTGCTCCAGCCTAACAGAGAAATTTATTTTGAGGCCTTTTTATTTTTTTATGTAGGAGTACTGCTATTTGTTCAGCCACTGATTAGCCAATTGATTTGGGCATGAACTCCACCTTACTTTTTTTTTTTCATAGTTTTTATTTATTTATTTATTTTTCTTCTTATATTTATTTATTGAATCACTGTGGGAAAAGTTACTAAGCTTTCAGGTTTAAGTCTCAGTCATACAATGATCAAACACCTCTCCCTTCAACAGTACTCATTTTTCTCCACCAAGAACCCCAATATACCCCCCTCCCATCCCTCCCAATGCCTGTGAGGCAGATGATTTCCACTTAACTCTTCTCTACATTGATTACATTCATTATTTCGACAAAATATGCACCATTATTGTTTAGAATTCCCCCCCCCACCCAACAATCAGAATGGATGAAAAGGCATTGTGAAATACTTTGTTTTCTATAGCTGGTTATGAGAATCATATAATGATTTTAGATTTCTGCAAAGAGCCAGATAATTACGAGATTGGTTTCTGTACGTCTGGTGTTATGTCTGTACCAGAGAGCTGCTCGTGGGGAGCAACTCATGACCTCAGTAGGGTGTGAAGGACAAGCTGGTACCGCCCCCCCCTTCCCATGAGACTGCAGTTGCTCCTTCACCGTTGGCTCATACCTGGCTTTCCTATAAGCTCTGAGGCGGTGGCCACCTTGCTGCAGGGTGGGGGGGAGGGGAGGAAGAAGGGAGAGAAGGGAGCAACACCCTTTCCCTCCTGGGGAGGCATCGAGGCCATTTTTTTTTAAAGTTATGTGATTCCTTATGAGGTCACAACCCAAAGTATAAAAAGCTAGTATTTAAAGGACATTATAAATAGTACTTCGGGATTATCCTACTTCCCCACATGTAGCGACCACTCATTTGCAGGAAATGGCTGCGCCCAACTCTAAATATTGGGCTCTGATCAATATAAACAATTATGATCCAATTCCACCCGTGACTGCTTCAGCTTTGGGCAGAAAGCCAAACCAGGTTCATTGGTCCAAGACATTCCTTAGGGATCTGGCTCAGCGCTCAATATAAATTCAATAACTGAGGGGAAATAAATTCTCAATGACATTTACCATTGTAATATTTAATTGTTTTTGAGTGAGGGGTTCTGGTGTTCCTAGTGATACTCTGCCAACAGGATCAAAGCTCAGTATGAGGGCCAGAGAAGGCAGTGCGCCTCAAATTGGGTCTTGTGGTTTCAGCATGTCCAGGCCACCCCACAATGCTTGCAGGCCTCTAGGACTGCATCCAGCTGTGGTCGGGATACCACGTGGTGCCAGGGATGGAACGAGGGTCAGCTGCTTACAAGGCATGTGTGTTTACTGCACATTATCTGACTGTCCCCATAATTAATGTTTGAGGATAGGGGGTTGGGCTACACCTGGCTGTGCTCAGGGCTCATACCTGGCTTAAGTCTCAGGGATCATTACTGGAGGAGCCTGGATGACCAAATACAGCACCTGAGATCCAACCGGGGTCAGCCATATGCAAGATAAGTGTGTTACTCCGTGTGCTATCTCTCTGGCCCACCCATATTAATTTTTAAGTTCACCAAAAGTATTTGAGGTGGTTACATTTACCACTGAATTTGAGTTATTGTATTTCTCTCAAATCATTTACCAATTTCTTCCTTACAAGATGCTTTACATGTTGCTTTAATTTGTGTTCAGTCTCTGTGAAGTTTGGTAGACAGAAGCCAAATTCATCCATGGCACAAACTCTTGGGTTTGCCCTTAAAATAGTTAGATTTTTCTTTATTTTTTATATTGATAATTGTGGTAGGAGGTGGAACAGGTCCGCATTGGAAGGATTTAAACTTCCTCAGTCAGGCACATCTTCCCTGTTCTTCAAACAAAGCCAGGTCAACTTTTACTTACATAGAAGTCCTTCATGCTGTGGCAGGTTCTGATGTGTCTTTCCACATGCCACCTTTGATCACCTTGTTACATGACAAAAGCAACAGGAAAAAGTTCTAGACTTGTCAAGACATAAGACATCTTAATTACTACAAAAACAAAGAAACCCACTTCATGGTGCTTATCCTGGAGTGAGTCGTTTAATATCTATTTTCATTGTTTTCCTTTCAAATTCTTATAATTAAGCTGTGCTGAAACCGGAACAGCCAGTATGACAGGTTTCTATTGCCTTGGGATTATTAATTAAAACATTCTCCCATCTCACTAACTTTGTTCACATATAACACTTTGTTATATGTGAACAAAGTTCAAACTGATTATTTGATTTTCTTTTTGTGTGAGAGCTTCTTCAAGTGTGTGTATGAACATTGGACTGGATCACCTAGAGTTGAGTCCTGGTTTTTGCTATTTACTAGTTGTTGAAACCTTCTGGAAGTCTGTGATTCAGTACCCTCATCTATAAAAACAAGACTATTTATTACACCTATCCACTGGGTTTTGTGAGGGTCAAAAGAGTTATCATAGGAAAAGTACTTAGAAAAGAATGTAGTTAAACTCCAAGTAAATAATAGGATAATAATTCAGAGGATTTCTAAAATGGGGGAAATCTAAATATTCATCGATTAACCTGTGGGACATGGTGATAAGATTGTGAAAGCCAATGAAACACACTTTCCTTTTCTTCAACAGGTTGATCATTTTGCTTGAGCTCTTAGCTGAGAATGAATAGCTCTGCCCACTTACTAGCTTCATGATTGTGGGCAACTCATTTAATTCCTCTGAGATCCTTCAGCATTTTTTTCCCCTAAATATAAAACAGAAATAAAAACTCTCTCTTCCTTTCAGGTTCAGAGCAATAGTACCATAGATAGGGCAATTTCCCTGTACACGGACAACCTGGGTTCAATCCCCAGGTACCACATTTGGCCCCCCGAGCATCACCAGAAGTGATTCCTGAGTGCAGAGCCACGAGTAACCATTGAGCATCACTGGGTGTGGCCTCAATTCTAAACAAAAAACTCAGTCTTCCAGAGATTGCTCGAAAGAAAGGAAAACATAGAAAGCACGTAGCACTGATCCTGATATACAATAAAGACTTCCCTCCTACTATAAAGACATACAAAGAAAACACCATAAGACCCATATCACATTGTTCAAATGAAACTCTAGGAGTGCTAAAACAATGAAAATACACATTATAGGTACTGAATGAAAAGAACCTCCAGCCAAGAGCTCTTTAACCCGCCAAGGTTATCACTCAGATTTAAGGAAGTGATAAAATAGTTTTCAGGAAAACAATGGCCAAGGACTTTTATAGCATCTAACCAAGCTCTTCAAAAGAAACTGAATGAACTTGTACCCAAAGCAAATGATAAGACCCAAGCTCTCAAAGAAAAATAGCAGCACATTCCTTCACATCAATAACTGCTCTAAACGCCAATGGACTGAACTCTTCTGGGAAAAGGCACAGACGTAGCTGGATATATCAAGAAACAAAATCCAATCTTCTGCAACTAACAATAGACACACTTAAGCTCTCTTAATAAATACAGTGAAATGCTGAAAAACAATTACACAGCCTAGTGGTGTCATTTCTTAGCAAGGCCTAGCCCAGCTTTTTTATGGTTGTGATAGTCATGATCAAGGTTTCGGTTGTCTTTCCCTGGTTGCTCACTTTAGTTTCAGGGCCTGCACACGCTAACTGTAACTCTAACCTTTTGCACTTAGGCATGGGCTGGGAGATTCCATGATAGATTTAATCAGGATTGCATTCAGCACTGGGTGGTGCTAGGATCGAACTCACAGACACAGAGCTGCAAGGCAGGCCACACCCCACAGCCCCAGACTCCATCATGGTTTCAATATTTTATTTTTTAAAAATCACAGAGAAATTCCTACACTGTGGTAGTGGGTGTTTTGGTTCAGTGGCTAATGCTATAGGTCTATCATTCCTAGTAGTATTGAATGTTCCTCTCAATACTGCTGTAAATCAAAATACTTCAGAATTTTTTTTTTAAAAAGCAGCCAGCTGGGGCTGGAGTGATAGCACAGTGGGTAGGGCATTTGTCTTGCATGAGGCCAACCCAGGTTCTATTCCCAGCATCCCATATAGTCCCCCAGCACTGCCAGGAGTAATTCCTGAGTGCAGAGCCAGAAGTAACCCCTGAGCATTGCTGGGTGTGACCCAAAAAGCAAAACAAAACAAAACAAACAAACAAACAAAATAACACACAAAAAGCAGGCAGTTAACAGGGATGAAATCATTCGAATATTCGTCCTTTACTCTATTTCAATTTGCTTACTTCCCTTTAGCTCCTTCCATTTTGCTAAAATGGTGATATCTCTTTTTTTTTTATAGCTGAACAGTATTTCAGTGTGTGTGTGTGTGTGTGTGTGTGTGTGTGTGTGTGTGCGCGCGTGCGCGTTTGTGTGTCTCACATAAAGATGTGATTCAAAAGAGTCGTCACGGTTAATAGGCCTACTTAAATTAACAAGGAGTTATTTTTTATCAGTAACTGTGTCTGCTTCTTCTCTTTAATTTGTTTTGTTTGGGGGCCACCCGCAGTAGTGCTTGGGGGACGCCAAGCTCTCTGTTCAGGGGTCAATCCTGACAGAGCTTGGGAAACTGGGCAGTGCTGGAGATCCAAGATCGAGTTCTTGCATTGTGTCTGCTTCTTCTTAAGAGGCAGTTTCTACTGAGTGACAGCTGATGAACAGAGGGTACAGATCCTCCAGAAAGCGCCCCCTCCCCCTTAGACTGCACATTCTCTCTCTCTTTCCTGCTCCCCTCCCCTCCTCCCTCCCCCCTGCTCCCCCTTCCCCCCTTAACCAACTGCTGTCTCCCTGCTCTTCCTTCTTTTGAGTCCCACTTTTGTCTTTAAAACTATCTTGTCAGATTAGCCACTTGTAGGGCCGGAGACATAGTACAGGGGATAAGGCCTTTGCCTTGCATGAGGCTGATCTATGCCACAAATGGGCCCCTGAGAAAATCAGGAGGGACCCCTGAGCACAGAATTAGGAGTAGCCCCTGAACACTACTGTGTGCGACTCAAAGAAAGTAATTTTTAAAAAATTCTTTCTCTGCTTCTAAAATGCAGGTAAATCTTTTTCAACAACACATAAATCTTGGACCCACAGACAAGTCCATGACTTATGGCACCCGATTGCAAGAGTGAGGGCACAGATTGGATCCCTGGCACCCCCAGAGTGAGGGCACAGATTGGATCCCTGGCACCCCCTCATGCACTGAGGGCAGGCCAGATGGTGCCATGGTCTGAGTCTGGCAGCTGTGCCAGCTGATAGTCATATGCTGCCAGCCTCTCCTGTCCATGTGTGGGCCAGGTGTGGGCAGGCCACAAGCGCAACCAAGTGAAACGTGAGTCCTTGAGTGAGGAGGTGGGACTGTTGACACGCATGGTCCCCACACGAGCTCTCTAAGTAGAATGTGTGAGTGTATCAGTGCCAGGAGTGGAACACCCAGTGGCCACCGAGGCTAAGCATGCCCGCTCCGTAGTATGTGACTCCCCTGTCACTGCAACAGCAGCAGCAGCAGCAGCAGCAGCAGCAAAGGGAAGCAAGTGGGAGAGAACGGCTGAAGGAGTGTTGTTTGTTTGTTTTTATTTGTGAAGTGTCTCTCTCAGGAGCTGGCAGTCATCTCTTTGACATGCAGTCGCCAACAAAGATCGTATCCTTCCATCCCGGTCTCTCTAAAGCAGTGGGAGCAGGTGGCTGGCTCCAGATGCAGAACTACCTCATGCCAGACACAGTCAAATTTTTCCTTGGGATAAAGGTGATGGTTAACACAGATGACCACCAATCATCAAGAGAATTTAGGGTGCAGTGTGTGTGACAAATGGTACAGCGAAGTCCTCTAACTGGAGGACTGGTAATGATTTATTCTGAGAGCACAGAAGGGAGAGGTTGTATCTGCCTGTGGAGGTAAAAAGGTGAGATTATTTCTGCCTTTAAAAGCTCTAGCAGATTGCCCATGATGAAGAGCACATTCTGTTTAAACAACTTATTGAATCATAAGACCATTAAAAGAAGAAGAAAAAGAAAAAGAAGAAAACCATTTTTTTTTCTTTCTCCACTTTTGTGTCAAAGTTTTCTGGGTTGACAGATTTTTTAAAATATATTTTTTTAAAAAAATTTTTAAAAAAGAAGAAAACCATTTTTTTTTCTTTTTTTGTGTCAAAGTTTTCTGGGTTGACAGATTTTTTAAAATAAATTTTTCTAAAAAAATTTTTGAAAAAGAAGAAAACCATTTTTTTTCTTTCTCCACTTTTGTGTCAAAGTTTTCTGGGTTGACAGATTTTTTAAAATATATTTTTATTAACTACTAGGGCACCTTGATTTGCAAAATCATGGTTGGCAGGAGCTGTACCCATCCTGCATTTTAAGCATTGCTGCAAGCTGCTGGGATTTTTCTGAGCATGGAAAGTGATTCTGCTCCACACCTTAGGCCTACAGGAAACCAAGCAGGAAACCAAGGTAGTAAATGGGAAAGTCGTCAGAAAAGGATCAAATAGATAACTTCAAGAACCCGAAACTATGCAGGTAATATTGTAAAAGCCTCCCATTGTCTGTAACGTTCTCATCAATTGGTAAGTAACACTGAATCCAGTTTTCCTATTAAACACACACACACACACACACACACACACACACACACACAGAGCCCTAACTGGGGAGTTTCTTTTTTTACTTTCAATAAACTTATCTTTCTCTCCAACTCTGAGTTTGAGCATTTTTAATTTTAAAAAATTAGAAATATTTTATTTTTAAAATATTGATGACTCTGGCTGCCATGAATGAACGCAGACACCGACCATCAATGCTCCTGCATCAAAAGAGGCTTCACTGGACTGTCTGCCCAGTGGATGTACCAAATGTTGAGTTCATACACAGCGGAGTACTGTTTGACTTCAGAAAAGAAAATAGCACTGATAATGAACATTTGTGTACAAAGATTTGTTTGAGTAATCTGTTCCAGTCCCTTGGGTATATACTAGGAGTGGAATGTCTGAAAGATATTAAAAAGTAAGTCTACTTTTTAACTTTTCAAAGAGTCATAATTGGTAGCTTTGTCTCCACTAGTTTAATTAGAAATCTAAGAAAACAAAGCCGTGTTGCTCAACACAGCTTCCAATGTAGTTGAAGCAACTGTTGGTTATGAATATTCTGAAGCATTCATTATTGAAGTTAAAATGGAGTATTCCTTGTTTATTAGAGAAGTAGAAAAGTTTCTAAACTAATAGTTGTTGAATTAACTGTGTATCAATCTTCTCTGCAGTTGGCTTTGCACAGGAGGCTTCTGGCTAGTAATTTCAAAGAGGTTCAGAATTTATGTTCAGTGTAGTGGTTAGAAGTGCTTCCTAAAGAAGGATGGCGGCCGCATGGGAGCCTTGTGGACAGCAGGTATGAGCCAGGGGTTTGGGGGGCGACTAAAACCTCACGAGAAGGGGGGCGTTCCAGTCCGTCCTTCACGCCCTACCGAGGTCAACAGTTGCTCCCCACGAGCGGCTCCCCAGCACGGCCACAGTCCCAGAAGCACAAGGACTTAATGCAGAACCCGGCAGCTTGGAGCAGAAAAGTGAAAGGACTATGCGTTAATCCAGGCCATCAAGTCTGCTGGAGGGGAAAGGGTGTTGCCCCATTCGCCCTCTCTTCTCTGGAAAGAAGGATGGCGGCCGCATGGGAGCCTTGTGGACAGCAGGTATGAGCCGGGGATGTGGGGGCGACTAAAACCTCATGGGAAGGGGGGCGTTCCGGTCCGTCCTTCACACCCTACCGAGGTCACCAGTTGCCCCCCACGAGCGGCTCTCCAGCACGGCCACAGCCCCAGAAGCACAAGGGCTTAATGCAGAACCCAGCAGCTTGGAGCAGAAAAGTGAAAGGACTATGCGTTAATCCAGGCCATCAAGTCTGCCGGAGGGGAAAGGGTGTTGCTCCCTTCCACCCTCCTCCCTCTGGAAAGAAAGATGGCGGCCACATGGGAGCCTTGTGGACAGCAGGTATGAGCCGGGGGTGTGGGGGCGACTAAAACCTCATGGGAAGGGGGGCGTTCCGGTCCGTCCTTCACGCCCTACCGAGGTCACCAGTCACCCCCCACGAGCGGCTCTCCAGCACAGCCACGGCCCCAGAAGCACAAGGACTTAATGCAGAACCCAGCAGCTTGGAGCAGAAAAGTGAACGGACTATGCGTTGATCCAGCCCATCAAGTCTGCCAGAGGGGAAAGGGTGTTGCCCCATTCGCCCTCTCCTCTCTGGAAAGAAAGATGGCAGCCACATGGGAGCCTTGTGGACAGCAGGTATGAGCTGGGAGTGTGGGGGCGACTAAAACCTCATGGGAAGGGGGGGGCGTTCCGGTCCGTCCTTCACGCCCTACCGAGGTCACCAGTTGCCCCCCACGAGCGGCTCTCCAGCACGGCCACAGCCCCAGAAGCACAAGGGCTTAATGCAGAACCCAGCAGCTTGGAGCAGAAAAGTGAAAGGACTATGCGTTAATCCAGGCAATCATTTCTGCCCAGAGGGGAAAGGGTGTTGCTCCCTTCCGCCCTCCTCCCTCTGGAAAGAAAGATGGCGGCCACATGGGAGCCTTGTGGACAGCAGGTATGAGCCGGGGGTGTGGGGGCGACTAAAACCTCATGGGAAGGGGGGCGTTCCGGTCCGTCCTTCACGCCCTACCGAGGTCACCAGTTGCCCCCCACGAGCGGCTCCCCAGCACAGCCACGGCCCCAGAAGCACAAGGGCTTAATGCAGAACCCAGCAGCTTGGAGCAGAAAAGTGAACGGACTATGCATTGATCCAGGCCATCAAGTCTGCCGGAGGGGAAAGGGTGTTGCCCCATTCGCCCTCTCCTCTCTGGAAAGAAAGATGGCGGCCACATGGGAGCCTTGTGGACAGCAGGTATGAGCCGGGGGAGTGGGGGCGACTAAAACCTCATGGGTTGGGGGGCGTTCCGGTCCGTCCTTCACGCCCTACCGAGGTCACCAGTCACCCCCCGCGAGCGGCTCTCCAGCACGGCCATGGCCCCAGAAGCACAAGGACTTAATGCAGAACCCAGCAGCTTGGAGCAGAAAAGTGAACGGACTATGCGTTGATCCAGCCCATCAAGTCTGCCGGAGGGGAAAGGGTGTTGCCCCATTCGCCCTCTCCTCTCTGGAAAGAAAGATGGCGGCCACATGGGAGCCTTGTGGACAGCAGGTATGAGCCGGGAGTGTGGGGGCGACTAAAACTTCATGGGAAGGGGGGCATTTCGCTCCGCCCTTCACACCCTACCGAGGCCACCAGTTGCCCCCCGCGAGCGGCTCTCCAGCACGGCCACGACTCCAGAACACAGAAACCAATTTCTTAACTATCTGACTTTCAGTAGAAATACTTCCAGGGTCAATAGGTAAAATAGCAGAAATCTAAAACCAACATTTAATTCTTGAACCCAGCTGTAGAAAGCAAATCACTTCACAATGCTTTTTCAGCATGTCTGATTTGGGGAGGGGTAAACTCTAAATAATAGTGGTGAATCTTTTATTGAAACAATGAATCTAATCAAAGCAGATAGAGTGTTAACTAGAATTCATCTGCCTCACAGGGACGGGGAGGGGTGGGGGGTGGGGTTTTATTGGGGTTCTTCATGGTAAAAAATAAGTATTGGTAAAGGGAAATGTGTTTGATATTTGCATGACTGAGACATAAACCTGAAAGCTTTGTAACCTTTCCCACAGTGATTCAATAAATAAATTTTTAAAAAAAAGTGCTTCCTCTCAGATAGAGAAGAGAGCACCAAATAAAGGGTGTTGTGAAGACCCTCCCAGGATGGGAGAGTCATGCTAAAAGTAGTCTATAGACCAAACATGATTGCCACTCAATGCCTCTCTGGCAAAACACAGTACCCAAAAGAAGAGAGAGAGAACAAGGGGGAATGCCCTGCCACAGCGGCAGGGTGGGACGGGGGGGGGGGGGGGGGGGAGGGATGGGGGGTGGGAGGGGTGCTAGGACCCGTGGTGGGGGAGGATGGGCACTGGTGGAGGGATGGGTACTTGATCATTGTATAACTGAAACCCAAGCACAAAAATTTATAAGTCTATAAGTGTACTTCATGGTGTTTCACTAATAAAAAAAAATGAATGATAAAAATAAAAATAAAAAAATAAAAAAAAATAAAATTTTATCTACTTTTAACTTAAAAAAAAAAAGAAGTGCTTCCTGTGGGTACTAGGTTACAGGTACATACAGAATTGTTTTTGTTTGTTTGTTTGTTTGTTTCAGTATCAATATTTGTCTTTATTTACCCATTGTATTTCCCAGTGGAAAGAAAAAGGATGGGAAAGGGATCATCATGTATGCAACAAAATAATAGCAAACTGGAAAGGAAATATCCAACATAGCAAAATCAATTATGAAATAAACATTACCATCAATGGAGTCATAAAACCTGGAGGAAGGGTGAGGTGAGGAGGTCAGGTCTAGTTTAATTGCAGGTCTTATTTTTTAATACCTTAACCTACCATTTCCTTATTCCTGCCTATTCCTAACCAAATTCAAGCCCCAAAGACGACCCTAACCTTCTTCATTCCCCATCGCCCCTTCCTTCCTCCAGACCCAAGATAATCATTGAGTAAATTTAACTTTCCCATTAAAAATAACTTTTTACCCATACATTTTTTTAAAAAAATCATTAAATAATAACTGTAAAGGCTTGTGTTACTTAAGTCTGATTTCACACTGAGCAGGAATCAGACATCACGGAATTTCACAATATATTGACTTTGCCACTGAGCTGCAAACTTTGCCACAGTTTGCAACCATCTAACACTCAAACAAAATTCATTTGTTTCTAGAAAGTTCCATCAAAAAACCTCAAGTGAGAATAGATTAGAATGCTTTCCATATTAGATAGTGTATTGGAAATCATAGCTGCAGCCCTGGAGGCTAAGAAGAACCTGAAATTAATTCATGGTTGGACATACTAGTCCAACCAGTCCAGCCGGGCAAAAGTATTCTCTCTCTCAGTTAATGCCAACACGCTGTCCCTCTGGCTACCCCCCATGTCACTGAAAATGCTGATACTGCCACAGCCTTTCCATCAACTGTCACTATTTCCCCTTTGCTCTCAGTCAACAGGTGAGAAGTCCTAAACAGTTAAGTAGCTAACTGGTTAAAATCTTTGTTGAAGCGTTGGGTGGACTCAGGTGTGTGTACTAGCTTTGATTCATGCTGGCCATGTAACTTTAGTCTGTTTTGTCAACCCCGTTGTGCCTCACTTTCTTCATCTTTAAAATAGCGACAGAGTAATGGGACTGCCACATGAAATTATCTAAGCCCTCTGCTCAGCACAGAGCTTGACACATATAAGTAGCAAGCAATATTGTTGACATATTGCTCATTTTATACAGTTTCTTATCTCTTCTCCTTTGCCTACACCCTCCCACACCTATATTCTACAGAAGAGCCATGCTTCTGGTGCCAGAGGAGGGAAAAGAATAGGCAAATAGGTTATCCCTTCCCGGGACTAGGGAGATCACTCAACGGTCTACTGAACATTCTTTGCATGCAGGAGCCTATAGTTCAGCCCGGACCCTGAGTTATACTCCTATATATAGTATTCCTAATCACTGTCCCATGTGCCACTAAAGCAAAACCATACAAACTGATTGTTTTATTATAAAGATATCGATTTTAAATGTGCATCCTTAGAGGACCAGAAGGAACGCAGCCTTTTGAGTATGGGACTCACTAAAGGTGCATATGGTTATCCCCTGCTAGATTAAGAAAGGTTAAAGACATATAGCAATTCATCATCACAGATTGACTGACTGGTTTATCTTCTGATAATTTTATTCGCTGGAGCGATAGCACAATGGTAAGGCGTTTGCCTTGCATGCGGCCAACCCGGCTGACCCAGGTTCGATTCCTCTGCCCCTCTCGGAGAGCCCAGCAAGCTACCTAGAGTATTTAGCCTGCATGACAAAGCCTGGCAAGCTACCTGTGACATATTCAATATGCCAAACACAGAAACAACAAGTCTCACAATGGAGACGTTACTGGGCCTGCTCGAGCAACTCGATAACAATGGGAGGACAGTGCTACGGTGTTTCAAATTTTATTTGCCATTTCTTTAATTTTTATTGAACCAAATAATATGAAGTGATTTATTATATGCCTGCCAAAAGGGTAAGCTGGGGTGGGGGGAGGGAGGGAACTTGGGGATATTGGTAGAGGAAAAGAGACATTGATGGTGGGACTGGTGTTGGAATGTTCTGTCTGAAACAACTTTATTGTGAAAAACTTAATAAATCACAGTGTCTCAATAAATATTCATGAAGAGAAAAAAAAAGCAGCTTTGAAGAAAAGAATTTTTGACTTAGGAACATCAAACAGGGGGCTGGAGCCATAGCTCAGTGGGTCAGGCATTTTCCTTGCACGCAGCTGACCCAGGTTCAATTCCCAGTATCCCATATGGTCCCCTGAGCACCGCCAGGAGTAATTCCTTGGTGCAGAGGCAGGAGTAATTCGTGTGCATCACCAGGTGTGATCCAAAAAGAAAAAAAAGAATATCAAACAAAATAAGACCAAAACCATGAGTTTTTAGAATCCTACAATCTCTCAACACTGAATCAAGAGGAAATTGTTAAAAAATGAAGTTAATTAACAAGTAGAGAAATTGAAATAGTAATCAAAACCCTCCCCAACATGGGGTCAGAGAAATAGTTCAGGAAGTAAAGCACTTGTCTTGCCTGTAGCTGACACTGATTCAATCTCAGCACTGCATATGGGGTAACCCCTGAGCACAGAGCCAGAAATAACCCCAGCGCATCCCAAATGTGACTCAAAATATAAAACAAACAAAAAAAGTAAGTTAGAATGTTTCCCAACAAGGCCAGAACAATAGTGCAGCAGGTAGGGTGCTTGGCTTGGGTTCAATCCCTGGCACCCCATATTGTCCCCTGAGCCCAACAGCCCAACAGGAGTGATCCCCACGTACAGAGCCAGAAGTAAGCCCTGAGCACCACCAGGTATGGCAAAAAAAAAAAAAAAATCAAAGCCAAAACCAAAACCAAAACCACACAACACAAAATAAAATGTTCCGCAACAACAAAAGCTTAGGTGTAGATGATTTTACGAGTGAGTTCTATCAAACATTAAAGGTGCCTGGTTACCTATACTTTTCGAGCTCTTTCAAAACATTGAAGAAAACCGTGTCTTTCACTTTCTATGAGAACAATGTTATTCTGGTACTAAAACTGGACAGAACCATCAAAATTGGTTTATAACAGCTAACGTACTCAACAGTGAAAACCTGAAAACTTTCCCCCTAAGACCAGAGGCATGTGTGTGTGTATGTGATGTGAGTGTGTGTATGTGTGTCTGTATGTGAGTGTGTGTGTGTGTGTGTGTGTCTGATGTGAGTGTGTGTATGTGTGTCTGTATGTGAGTGTGTGTGTGTGTGTGTGTGTGTGTGTGTGTGTGTGTGTGAAGGGGTCTGGTTTGAGCCATACCGGGCAGTGCTTCAAGCTTACTCCTGGCTCTGCACTCAGCAATCGCACCTGGTGGGCTTGAGGAGCCATCTAGGATGCTGGGATCGAACCCAGGTCAGCTGCATGCAAGGCAAGTGCCCTACCTGCTGTACTCTGGCTCTGGCCCATCTGTTGCATTTCTACATGCAAATAATAAACTAGGAAAAAATTGAACTGAGAAAATAATTCTATTTATAATTGCATCAAAAATACGCAATTAAAAATTAAGGTTTATATGTTGAAAACTATAAATGAGGGGCCAGAGATGAGGAGCACAGGAGATAAGGCACTTGCCTTGTGTGTGGACAAATTCCTGTGACTCAAACCCCTCTGCATATGGTCCCCCAAGCACCAACGGGAGTGATGCCTGAGCACCAACAGGAATGAAAATTAAAAAGGAAAAAAATAAACCTGTCAGTCACTTTTAAGAGAAATAGAAGATGCATGGAAATGGAAAGATGTCCTATATTCATAAAATTGAGATAATAAACTTGTTGAAATGATCATCATTTAATATAACATATTATGTATAATATTTAGGGCTGGAGCGATAGCACAGCGGTAGGGCATTTGCCTTGTGTGCAGCCAGCTCGGCCGAGCCAGGTTCGATTCCTCCGCCCCTCTCGGAGAGCCCGGCAAGCTACCGAGAGTATCTCACCCGCACGGCAGAGCCTGGCAAGCTCCCCGTGAGGTATTCGATATGCCAGACACAGTAACAACAAAGTCTCCAATGGAGACGTTACTGGGCCCGCTTGAGCAAATCGACGAACAACGGGAGGACCTTTACCTTTTACCTTTTTATTTAGACTCAATGTAATCCCTATTCAAATTCCAATAATGCTCTTAGAGGAAATAGAACAAACATTACTAAATACTAAATATTTGTATGGGATCATGAAATTTCTTGAATACTCAAACACTTAAAAATAGCAGGGAGGGAAAGTTGGCAACATCACGATGCCTGAATTTTATATTTATATAAAATATATTAATATACAATATATATTATATTTTATAAAATATAAAATATAATTTTGTATTCTATTCTACATGATATTGTATTTTATAGATTTTATATTTATATACAATTATTTATTGTTATATACTTTAAATTAAGTATTACATTTTAAGTATATAGCAATAAAACTACTGTGTTTTTAGAATACAAGTAGACATTCAGACTAGTGGGATAGAGCCCAGAAACATTCATCGGGGCAGTTAATTTATTATCAGGGCAGTTAATTTATACAGGAGTCCAGTACATAAAGTGGAGAAAGAAAAGACTCTTCAACAGTGCTGGAAAAACTAGATATTCACAGCAAAAAGTGAAACTGGACCAATAATTCATACTACACACGGAAGTTAAATCAAATAGATTAAGGACTTAGATGTTAGACTTGAATCCATAAAATACATTGAATAACAGAAAAACACTCCAGGATATTGACTTCAATGATGTCTTTGGTGATTCAATTGGCAAGGAAAATTTTTTAAAAAGTAAACAAATGGAGGCTGAAGTACAGTGGCCACTTGCCTCGCACGCGGCCTACCCATGCTTAATCCCAAGCTCCACCAGGAGAGAGCACTAAGTCAATGTTGTGCCCAAGTTTCAGATTCCCAATTGCAAAGAGACCCAATTCCACACATGATAATGTAAAAACAAAGGAACTTTATTACTAGCTGGAGCCAGCGCTAGCCGGAGCTAGGGTCCAAGTCTCATCCAATGCAGTGAGTCTTTTTTTATTTTTTTTGCAATGGAGTCTTTTTTTTTATTATTATTAGTGAAACACCATGAGGTACAGTTGTAGACTTAAAGATTTTTGTGCTTGGGTTTCAGTTATACAATGATCAAGTATACAATGATCCCTCCACCAGTGCCCATTTTCTACCACCAATGATCCCAGTATCCCTCCCACCCCCCATCTCCCCCATCCCACCCTGCCTCTGTGGCAGGGCATTCCCTTTTGTTCTCTCTCTCTTTTTGGGTGTTGTGGTTTGCAAAAGAGGCAATGGGTGGCAGTCATGTTTGGTCTATAGTCTACTTTCAGCATGCTTCTTCCATCCTGGGAGGATCCTCCCAACACCCTTTACTTGGTGCTCCCTTCTCTATCTGAGCTTTGCAGTGGAGTCTTGACAAGGACCCCAACTCCAACTCACAAGCAGTTTATATAGGGTTCAGTTAAGAAGAGATTTATATACTGGTCTATTTTTTTTGCATTGCCCTATTACAATTAGCAATAAGACAGCAGGTACCAGTAACAGTTTGGGGTTCTTTCCAAGAAGAGTGCAGCGAGCCCTCATGACTGGCCAGATCCAACTGCCCGGTTTCTTATCTAGGTGAATTACTCAATTGGGAGTTTACCAGAAATTGCAAGTCCTGCTCTTGGGAAACAGAAACTGAGGCCTACTGGAGACTTAATGTTAGCTGCAGCTTGTCATGGCTTCTGAGGAGCCTGGTTTTGGGCCTCATACCAAGAGTAAGCCCTGAGCACAGCAGGATGTGGTCCAAAACAAAAAAAATAAAGGATTAAATAAAGCTAAAAAAGCTTCTGCATAGCAATAGCAATAATAATAACTACCATTAAAGAAAAAAGATATCCTAGTGGTTGAGAGAAAATATGAATAACCTCACACATCTGACAAACGGCTCATATCTAAGATCTATAAATAGCTCACAAAACTAAAATAGAAGTGACCCTATCAAAAAACGGGGATGAGCCAGAGCGTACAGAAGGTCAGGTGCCTGGTTTACATGCCACAGTCAAGGTCATTCCCTGGCACCACAGACAGTTACCAACCACTTCCAGGGCATGCTTCCTGAGCACAGAGCCAGGAGTAACTCCTGAGCACCACAGAGTGTTGCTCAAAAAACAAACAAGGCCATCTTTACAGCATACAGCAGAAGAGAAGGGCCACATGGAGGGCGGGATTCACAGCTCCTGGAGGAAAAAAAAAAAAACAGGTTCCAAAAAGAGCCAAGATCATTGGGAAGTCCCAGATGGGGTAGGTACCACATCCCGCCCCCCCCAGATGGAACCCCGGTGACCAGAAGCCTCTACAAGCACAGCTCGAGTATGCGGGAACTAGGACTTTTTCTCAAAACTGCTCGGCCGCTCGACATCTCTCTATATACAAAGTGATCAATGGGAAGTAAACCACCCAACGTTTCTCCCTGAAAATCAGAGTTAAGTTTGGAGCATGGCCACAGCCCCAGAAACACAAGGACTTAATGCAGAACCCAGCAGCTTGGAGCAGAAAAGTGAACGGACTATGCATTAATCCAGGCCATCATGTCTGCCGGGAGGGGAAAGGGTGTTGCCCCGTTCGCCCTCTCTTCTCTGGAAAGAAGGATGGCAGCCGCATGGGAGCCTTGTGGACAGCAGGTATGAACCGGGGGTGTGGGGGCGACTAAAACCTCATGGGAAGGGGGGCGTTCAGGTCCGTCCTTCACGCCCTACTGAGGTCACCAGTTGCTCCCCTCGAGTGGCTCTCCAGCACGGCCACAGCCCCAGAAGCACAAGGACTTAATGCAGAACCCAGCAGCTTGGAGCAGAAAAGTGAAAAGACTATGCGTTAATCCAGGCCATCATGTCTGCCCAGAGGGGAAAGGGTGTTGCTCCCTTCCGCCCTCCTCCCTCTGGAAAGAAAGATGGCGGCCACATGGGAGCCTTGTGGACAGCAGGTATGAGCCTGGGGTGTGGGGGCGACTAAAACCTCATGGGAAGGGGTCGTTTCGGTCCGCCCTTCACGCCCTACCGAGGCCACCAGTTGCCCCCCACGAGCGGCTCTCCAGCACGGCCATGACTCCAGAGCACAGAAACCAATTTCTTAACTATCTGACTTTCAGTAGAAATACTTCCAGGGTCAATAAGTAAAATAGCAGAAATCCAAAACCAACATTTAATTCTTGAACCCAGCTGTAGAAAGCAAATCACTTCACAATGCTTTTTCAGCATGTCTGATTTGGGGGGGGGGGGGTAAACTCTAAATAATAGTGGTGAATCTTTTATTGAAACAATGAATCTAATCAAAGCAGATAGAGTGTTAACTAGAATTCATCTGCCTCACAGGGACTGGGAGGGGTGGGGGGTGGGGTTTTATTGGGGTTCTTCATGGTAAAAAATAAGTATTGGTAAAGGGAAATGTGTTTGATATTTGCATGACTGAGACCTAAACCTGAAAGCTTTGTAACCTTTCCCACAGTGATTCAATAAATAAATAAATAAATATAAAAAAAAAAAAACAAAGGGGGAGAAGATCTGGATGAATATTTCTCCCCAAAGACAAAAAGAAAAAAAAACAGGCAACAGGGGCTGGAGCGATAGCACAGCAGATAGGGTGTTTGCCTTGCACACTGCCGACCCAGGTTTGATTCCCAGCATCTCATATGGTCCCCTGAGCTCCGCCAGGAGTAATTCCTGAGTGTGTGAGCCCTGAGTAACCCCTGTGCATCAATGGGTGTGACCCAAAAAAGCAAAACAAAAACAAAAACAGGAAACAAACCAAAAAATGTTCATCAGTGATTATCAAAGAAAAGCAAATGAGAACAAAGAGACATCCATGCCACTGAGAAAGCCTATATAAATGAAAAGACCAGGAACAATCAGGGTCAGAGTGGATGTAGAGAAAAAGGAGCCCTCACTTAATGTTGACAGACTATTGTCTGGTTCACTGTCACTGTCACTCTCCTCCTGTTGTTCAACTATTTGCTCAAGTGGGCCCAGTAACCTCTCCATTGTGAGACCTGTTGTTACTGTATTTGGCATATTGAATACGTCACGGGGAGCTTGCCAGGCTGTGCCTTGTGGGCGAGATACTCTTGGTAGCTTCCTGGGCTCTCCAAGAGGGGCGGAGGAATCGAACCTGGGTTAGCCTGGTCGGCCGCGTGCAAGGCAAATGCTCTACCGCTATGCTCTCACTCCAGCCCAGAATAACAGAGAGGGGCTGAAAAGGAACAGTTCTGTGACTACCTGTAAGATGAATACAGAGAACACAAGAAACATGAACAAGCACGGCGTCCCACAAGGGGTTTGCCAAGAAAATTCACTGGAGGCCACAGCATAAAGCCAACCCCGTAATGGTCCCTTGGGAACACCTCTCCACCACCACCACCACCACCACCACCAGGAGTGATCCCTGAGGACTGAGCCAGGAGTAAGTCCTGAGCACCTCAAAGTGTGACCCCCAATCAAAAAGGGAAATAAATAGAAAATAAATGGCATATCAAATCACTTGGGTGTGATGGTACATCTTACAGAACACTAGTAAGAAAGGAGGAATTATTATGGTATGGGGAAGCAGACCCTGGTGGAGGGTGTCTTGATGGAACACTTTATGTATGAAATCTTATCATGGTCAGTATTGTAAATCACAGTGCCTCAAATAAAATTTAAAGAAGAAAGAAAGCCAGAGGTTTAGAATTATTTGGAACTGGGCCTAATGATAAGTGAACAAGGCTAAGGGCCACTTCCAATTATTTTTTAGGTAACTTGAACTTAAAATAAGGCCACGTATGGGGCTCAAATGATAGCACATATGCCTTGCATGGATAAGGCCCTGGTTTCAGCCCCCAAGCACCACGGGGTATGATCCCCACAACAACAACCAGTTGATCAGAAAGATAGTGTTTCAGTTATCCTCCATGATATAAAATGGGAGCTTAAATCTTTGCTATTTGTTCACGATTTTCTTTGAGGCAGGGAGAGTGACTCAGGGACAGTGTGTCCTCTCTGTGGCATATGGCTGTGGTTGTCTAGAGCTAGGGTAGGCAGTGCTTCTTCTGATGTGCTCTGTTGACTTGCAAGGTCTCTCTAGGTGGCCTCCATCACCCTGTGGTCAAATTGAACCTTCTCAGGGTGGTGCTTGAATCCAAAGGAGACAAAGGAAGGAGCTGCCAGGCCTTGCAGCTTAGACCAGAGCAGCATAGAATCAGTTTTGTGCCATTCTTCAGAGGTACAAGAACAGATTCAAGGGGAATAAACCACCTGCCATGGAGAACAGCAGGAACCATTACGAAGAAAGGAAGAGTTGTTGACAGTCACTATCGGAGACTGCTGGCCACACAGCCCATAAGTAAGACTTGTGGGACTATTTTATTTATTTATTTATTTAACTCAGAAATATTTAATTCTTTTTAAGTATTTTTATTAGTGATTTGCTCGAGTGGGCCCAGTAACATTTCCATTGGAAACTTTGTTGTTACTGTGTTAGGCATATTGAATACATCATGGGTAGTTTGCCAGGCTCTGCCGTGCGGGCAAGATACTCTTGATAGCTTGCTGGGCTCTCCAAGGGGAGCGGAGGAATCGAACCCGGCTCGGCCAAACTGGCTGCGCACAAGGCAAACACCCTACCGCTGTGCTATCGCTCCAGCCCCTGTGCTATCGCAACACCATGTGGTACAGTTGTAGACTTACAAATTTTTGTGCTTGGGCTTCAGTTATATAATGATCAAGTACCCATCCCTCCACCAGTGCACATTCTCCACCTCCAGTGCTCCCAGTATCCCTCCCACCCCCACCCCCCCTTGCATATTTACATTTACCACTGGAGCCATAGCACAGCGGGTAGGGCATTTGCTTTGCATGCGGCTAACCCGGCAGACCCAGGTTTGATTCTTCTGTCCCTCTTGGAGAGCCCGACTAGCTACCGAGAGTATCTCACCCGCACGGCAAAGCCTGGCAAGCTACCCATGACGTATCTGATATGCCAAACACAGTAACAAGTGTCACGATGGAGACGTTACTGGACCCACTCGAGCAAATCGATCAACAATGGGAGGATAGGACAGTGACAGTGACAGTGACATTTACCACTTAACACTTTCAGCATAAATGTGCACACAGCTCTAGAGGAACCTCCTTTGAGTTTAATGTCTATGTTTTAAATTGAGGGTGGGGCTGATTGCTCATTCCAATCTTCTGAGTGTTCAAAGAAAGTTCTTTCTTTTTCCAAGTCCTGGAGAATTGTGTAATTTAAAACAGGCACCAACAGTCATTCATTCGTAAGGGCACTTGTTCTTCTCAGTGAAGGAAGTTCTTTCTCTTTCTGATTCCTGGATTATTGTGTAATTTACAAAAGGTACCAACAGTTATTCATTTAGAAGAGCACTTGTTCTCCCCAGATAAAGAAAGTATTTTGAGTTTAGGCAGAGAGGTACAAACCACCTGAAAAATTTCTGATTGTCTCTCCTGTCAGGAGGCTGCCTCCTGATCTAATTGCAGCAGCAGAAATTTGATTCCATGACACAGGCTCATGGATACCCATGGACACACACACACACACACACACACACACACACACACACACACACACGAATATAGACTAATAATAATGATCAGAAAAGCTGATGTGTCTGATACATGAGAAATGAAGAAGACATCCCAAGGGCCTTGGAAAACCCGTGTAAGAATTTGGGCACTCCACTCAATGCCTCTTTGCAGACCACAACACCCAAAAGGAGAGAGAGAACACAGGGGATTGCCCTGCCACAGAGACAGGGGGGATGGGGGGATGGGGGTGGGAGGGATATTATCCATGGTGGTGGAAAATGGGCACTGGTGGAGGGATGGGTATTTGATCATTGTATAATTGAAACCAAAGCACAAAAAATTGTAAATCTACAACTGTAAAAAAAATAAAATAAAATAAAGGGGAAAAAAAAGAATTTGGGCACTCTTAGAAAGAATGCCTTCTCAGTAGCTGTGAGGGGTGGGCGAACATGGAAGTGAACCAAGATGGCCAGGCCACGCTTTATAACAGAAAAAAACTGCAGCATCACAAACTGATATTTGGGGAACAGGCGGTTTTTTTTTTTAGAAGTCTATATTCTGTATTTCTGAGATTTACGAAGACTAGCTTCTCTTCTGCAATTAGGCCTTTTTCATAATCTCTCAGCATTTTCATTTTTTAAAATGCTAGACTGGGTTAGCTGTGCTAAGAGGAACCAAAAAAGAAGGGTTTGTCCAACTTGGATCAGAGTTGTTGTTTTTTTTTTAATTTTTTATTTTTTGCTTTTTGGGTCATACCAGGAGATGCACAGGGGTTACTCCTGGCTCTGCACTCAGGAATCACCCCTGGCGGTGCTCAGGGGACCATATAGGATGCTGGGAATCGAACCCGGGTCAGCCACGTGCAAGGCAAATGTCCTACCCACTGTGCTATCACTCCAGTCTCATGCTTCGACCAGAGTCTTAAAGAGGAAATGACTCACCAAACCTTGGACAAAGTACAAGCCAGAGAGGTGCTGATAATTGAGAGCACCTCAGGGGAAGGTAAACTGAGGGCAACTGAATTGGAAACCCTTGTTCAGAAACTTCCTGACACTGAGATGGCTGTATCGAATCTGAATCCATCCCTCCACCCCATTACAGCCCTGGTGACCAGATGAGAAACCAGAAGGGGCCGTGATCCCTGGGCCAGATGGAAGCCTGGGATGGGTGAACCCCACACCTGTGCTGTCAAGTACAGAGCGTGCAGCAGAACTCTGGCTGAGTCTTCACAGGGGTACAGGTCGAATTCGAGCATGAATCTCAAGGCTGGCAGGCTCCCCACCCCATTTCCCAGTCAATGAAGAGTGCCCGCTCAGACTGCAGAGGACCCGGGCAAGGCTAGGGAGAGGCTCGCCAAGAAAACCTGGGACACGGAGCAGAGTTAAAGCGACTAACTGGAATATAAACCAGATGCATGGACCCAGGGCAGGACCTGAGGAGAGGAGGAGCTGCCCCGTGTTGGGAGGACTAGGGACTATCCGGCTCCCTGGCCACGAGATTCCAGATTTGAATCTTTCAGACCCCAGACCTGCTCTTGAAGGCCGTTGGTAGCTGCGGCAGGTACAACTGGGAGTAGGAAGCCGCCGTGACTGCCAGTATCCTGGACGCGGTTCTGCCCTCTCAATCTGCCCCAGTTATCTGAAACACACTCCTCCAAAACCCAGTGTCTCTGACAACTACAGTCCTTTATCTCGGACTGCAGACAAGGCAAGTCAGGTGCTGCTTTTCGTGTATGTCTGGGGCCTATGACTCAGATGGCTGGTTACAGGGAAGGGTGCTGACAAGGAACCCCTCTTCCTGCAGTCCCGGGGCTTCTCTCGGTGGGGTTCTCTCCTGCGTTCTCTCCAGCACAGTGCTCTCAGCCGCAGCTGAACTTGGCGAGGGGCCCATAGGAGCAATCATTTCTAGAGACTCCGCATAAGTTGCAAGGCATTTTCTGATCTAACTTCGAAAGTTCCAGAATATGGTGATTTTCCATCCTATTCAATTGGTTTCACAAACCACTTAACCCCCCCCCCCCCCCAACTTGGGAATAAGATGCAGAACACTCCTTGCAGTAGGAGGCTCAAGGAAGTTGTTGCCATTTTGAATTCTTCACACCAACTCTCCAAGTTCTTCGCAGCTTGTGGCGAAGTCTGTGCTCTGGATCCCGCTGTGGCCGCTGGGGGCCAGCCATGCACAGGGCAGAAAGAACGCGGCCACGGAGGCCTCCAGGCTTGCATTCTGGCCCAGACAGGACCCAGCTCTTAGCAACTGGTTGTGCTGGTTCCGTTCCTTAACAACTAGAGCCACAATCTCCAAGTGTGGAAAATGGAAATCAGACACTAGTGGACAAGAAAGTGTATTTCTCAGACCTTCCAGGGTCATGCGTTACCCATCACCTACCCTTCCCCAGTAGCTGAAATGAAGTCCAGCCTCTTGTATCATCCCCAGCCTGACGGGGGGGGGGGGGTGGGGCGTGTCAGCTTCCTAGGGCTACCCCCAGCCCCTGATTGAGGACAAGAGGCCTATTCCAGGGACACACAGGGCTTCCAGGAGTGGCAAATTAGGCCACTCCCCTCCACCTGCCAATCTTGCTGACATTTTTTAGAGCTGTAGTATAAGATGTTGCTTGGAGGGCTGGAGAGAATGCAGAGGTCAAGGCCCTTGCCTTGCATGCACTGAGCCTGGTTTGAGCCTCAGCCCTGCTGGGAGTGAGTCCTGAGCTCAGAGCTAGGAGGAAAAGCCCTGAGCACTGCCATGTGAGGACTCCCTCCCCCCACAAAGAGAGAAAGAAAGAAAGAAAGAATGAACCTGTCCTCCTTGTCTCTGTTCTTTATGGAGAAGGTAACTGAAGTCTGGGTCAGCAGATTCCATGAACCTCTCATCCAGTGCCCTTGTCTGGCACTAGGGGTGGGGGGTGGGGGGGAGATGGGGGAGGCGGGCAGACACACAGTCGCTGACTTCACAAGGCTGCAGGGCTGTGTGTAAGTGCTTGGCCAGAGCCCGGTGTACAGCTGACCAGATCCTTAACTAGTGTTGAGGAATCCCTGTCTCACCGGACAGGATCTGAGTGTTAAAAGTAGGTAAAGGAATAGTCTTGATAACCTTTCATTAGCAATATTGCAAAGCACAATGCGGGGAGAGAGAGAGAGAGAGAGAGAGAGAGAGAGAGAGAGAGAGAGAGAGAGAGAGAGAGAACTTCTTGTTACTGTGTTTGGCATATTGAATACTCTCGGTAGCTTGCCAGGCTGTACGAGAGGGGCGAATTCAATTTAAAAAAAAAGTAATAAATAAATAAAGAAAGAAAAATAAAATCCCTGTCTCCTGCAGGCTTTCAGCTGGTGCCTCCAAGTCAAAGAGGAACAAAGCCCATTCAACTGTCAGGGCTCCCTTAAGCACCGCCTGAGTGGCCCCTGGGGACCCCGCTGGGTGTGGCCCCAAAATAAAACAAACAGGAAAAAAAAAAAAGAAAGCTTCTGACTCCCAGCAGAGGGCAAGTGCCTCAGCAGTGACCCCAAAGGTAGCTGCACCGCCCCCAACCCCGAGCCCCGCAGACGTCAGCCAGGAGGGCTATAAATCCCAAGGGCGGTGCTCGCGGGACAGCCTTGCTCTGGCAACCCCAATCTGCACCCCCTTCCCGACCGAAAATGCCTCCTCCCTCCTTTGCACCCCCGCCCCCCGTGCTCCCCGCCCCGCCCAAGGCCCTGCTCCAGAGTGCGGGGTCCCGGGGCACTGGAACCACCCGCATCTGCATCTGCTGGCGGTCACAGCGCCTGGCGGTGGTTTCCGCGCCCACGGTCCCCACCCCGGGGCAGGATCCCCGTCCGCACCCCACCCCTCCACGCACTGGCAGGCCGGGGACAGCCGAGGAGCCCCGGAGGTCAGCGGCGCTAGGGAGCCGCCCCGGGGACGGGCCTCGGCTCGCGGGGCCGAATCGCGGCGGGCGCCGGCGGCACATGACCGCGGGCTCGGACCCCGCCCCGCCCGCCAGCCCGCCCGCCCGCGTCCCGGGGCTGCGGCGAGCGTGCCCGGCCCGCGCCCCGCACCCGGTCCCCGCGCCCGCGTCCCGCTCCCCGCGCGATCGCCCCGCGCCCGGCGCCCCGCAACCAGGCCCCGCACCCCGCACCCCGCACCCCGCGATCGCCCCGCGCACAGCCGCGCGCTCCTCCGCGGCGCCCCCTCCCCGGGTCCCCCAGCGCCAGGTCCCCGCGGCCCGCGTCGCCGGGGCTCGTGAGCGGCGTGCAGAATGGGCAGGTGCTGCTACTACACCGTGGGGACGCTGGCCCTGCTGCTGCTGGTGACGAGCGTCACGCTGCTGGTGGCCCGGGTGTTCCAGAAGGCCGTGGATCAGACGATAGAGAAGGTTAGAGGGGGCGCGGGTGGCGGGGAGCGCTGGGGTGGGGTGGGTGGGCCCTGCCGGACACCCACCCTCTTGCACCCGGGCGCGGCCGCCGCCTTTCTCGTCCTCTCGGGCTGAAGTACCCACGCAGGACCGTCCCCTTGAACCGCGACCCGTCAGTCTATGCGTTTGAAATTCCTTTTTTCTTCTGTCAAAGAAATCTTTTTTTTTCACTTGTTTATTTGTTTTTTCTATTTGCATCCCTTCCCGCGTCCTTGCACCGAATCTCTGTGGGGTTCAGACTCCTTTCCTTCCCGCCCCCCCACACTCATGAAAACTGCTTGAAAATGAAAGAATCTGCATGAAAATGAAAGAGGGCGGCTTTCCCGGCCGCTGCCTGCAACCTTTGAAGTGGCGCAGACTCACCGAGGAGCAGGTTGTGCAGGATAGTGAGTGAGTGACGGTGCACACGGGAGGCTGCTGACTTCCCTGCACCCGAGGGTCAGCCTGGGGGCCCACCTGGCAGCTTGGCAGCTGGTACCAGCCGTGTGAGTGGCTTGGTCGTGCCTTCCACTCCACTGCGCAAAGCTTCCGACACAAACGCCTGTAGGTTTTTTTGTTTGTTTGTTTGTTTGTTTGTTTTTTAAATTTTTATTAATGAAACACTATGAGGTACAGCTGTAGACTTACAAATTTTTGTGCTCAGAGAGAGAGGGACAGACATAGAAAGACTGCATGTAGGTTTTTAAAAGAAGCCGAACCTGCCTCTTCCGTTAGACCGGAGAAGATTTCCTTTCAGATTTCCCACTCTTGGACTAAATCCTGCACCCTTTCTTTTCCTCCTTCATTCACATGTGCCAATCAGTGTGGAAAGGGGAACAAGAGAGACAGGATCACTTTTTCCCTCTAAAAATGGGGGAACAAGAGAGAGTGACAGGATCACTTTTTGGTCTAATAATAATAATGATAATACTAGAGCAACTTTTCTTGTTTGCTCCCATGACCACGCGTTTCCCTTCTTCCACTGGTTAGCACTCGCCCTTGGGTAGGGAACAAAGCCCCATCCAGTTTGGTTGCTCTATGCTGGCTTGGTGAATTCTTATTCCAGGTGCCAACAGACATATTCCTTTAATAGAGGTTCCTCAAAGTTACTCGTTACTTGAAGTCTTGCAGTTAGTGCAACTTATTAAAAAACTGGGTATAATTTTAATATATATATTTAATTTTTATTAAAGGTAAAGGTAAAGGCCCTCCCGTTGATCGTCGATTTGCTCGAATGGGCCCAGTAACGTCTCCATTGGAGACTTTGTTGTTACTGTGTTTGGCATATCAAATACTCTCGGTAGCTTGCCGGGCTCTCTGAGAGGGGTGGAGGAATCGAACTCGGGTCGACCATGTTGGCCGCTTGTAAGGCGAACGCCCTACCCGCTGTGCTTAGTGAAACACTAATACAGTTAGGTACAGTTGCAGACTTACAAATTTTTGTGCTTGGGTTTCAGTTATACAATGATCCATTACCCATCCCTCCACCAGTGCCCATTCTCCATCATTTACATTTTATTTTTAAAATTTTTGTTAGTGAAACACCATGAGATACAGTTGTAGATTTAGAAATTTTTGTGCTTGGGTTTCAACTGTACAATGGTCAAACACCCATCCCTCCACCAGTGCCCATTTCCCACCACCACAGTTCCCAGTATCCCTCCCACCCCCCACCCCCCCATCCCACCCTGCCTCTGTGGCAGGGCATTCCCTTTTGTTCTCTCTCTCCTTTTGAAGTTCATGTTGCTGCCAAGGGAAGACAAAACCCACTGTGGGCATTTCTCAAAAGGAAAAAAAAATTACCTGAATCTTCCTCAACCCTGTCCTTCAAATCCGCAGTGAGAAGGATAGCAAGCGCTTGCCTTGGTGCTGGGGGAATGTAGACCAGGCCAGTCGGGATGTGAGTTTCTTTGTGTGGCTTTGGAAGCCTGTTCCAGGAGCACCCTCTGAGCTGGCCTTTCCAGGGCCGCCCACATCCCCTGCCTGCTGATACTCCGTGGGGTGCATCTGTATTTTGTTAGCGGGGTGTGTGGGGGGTGGGTCGCACGGGCCAGGGACATGAAACAAGGCCATGAACACAACACAGTTTGGCTGGGGCTAAACTTTGCCTTGCTACTTGTTGGCTTTTTCATGTGATTTACTGCATGAGGACTAGACTGTCCCAGCTGATTCGTCATCACGCAGGGGAAGGGCCCTTCAGGATTGCTTGACCCGTTAAGGGACACTGTGCTCTATTGTATGTGAAACTAAGTGACAGAACCAGCTTCATTTGGGCAGCTGTGGGAACAGAGGACACCCGTTACAGCTCTCTCCTGGATTGTGTGTAGGACAGTGGCATGTGATAGTGGGAAGGAGTTAGGACTCTCCTGGCCTGGAATCCTGGCTTCTTCTCGTACTGCCAGCTGACCTTTGGCTTCTTGTGTAATCATCTTTGGAGTCCCGGTTCCCTGTTACGGAATGGGCATAATTACTCAGGCAGACATCTTATATGAACTATTAGGGTAAGTATAGTGCTCTTGGGATAGATAGTATTTCATAAAGTTCATCGCTTCCTTTTTATTAGAAGCTACATCAGCCAAGAAAAATTGCATGATATTTGAAGTCAGCCACTCTGTCTAACTCCCAACCTTGACTTATTTATAAACTTTTTCCAGGTAAACTTCACTTCTCTGCACCTCATTTTCATTATGCAGTGAAGTAAGAGTGGTAGCGCTCTTGGCACAGAGATGCATTTCCCGCAGAGTCCACAGAGCTTAAGCAACGTGCCCCTCGCTGCCACATGCCCCTCTACAGCCGGACGCCTACTTCCCTATCCAAGATTTTCTTTTTCTTAGGAAGGGCCGCCCCACCTTGTCTAACCTTCAGGTCCCATGATCCCTGGCTGTGATTCTGTCACTGCTCTGGCAAGACTGCGGGCAAGTCCCTGGAAGGTCTGGGGCATGGAACCCACAGAGTATCAGGCAGAGAATGGAGGGTTGGTTATAGCCATCATCATGACTTTCATCATTGTTGTTCAATTCATAACTGGACATTAATATAGTTATGGCAGAATCCACTCTAATAGTTCCAGTTCTTAGTTCTTTCATGGAAAGATCGTCCATGCCTGGGTCTATATCGTCTATATCAAAAAGAAAAGACAGGAGAGATATAAAATTGAAATGAGGAAATCTGACTATTTGGAAGCTGATCACAAAAAAGAGTCCTACCTGAAAAAAATTTACCTCTGTAAGTGAGAGTTTTCCTTGAGACCCGAGTTGATTGAAGGCTTTTATTTGGACTGTGGGTAGAACAAAGCAAGACCCTTTGATTCCTTTCTCTCTCTCTCTCTTTTTTTGGATTTTTGGGTCACACCTGGCGATGCGCAGGGATTACTCCTGGCTCTGCACTCAGGAATTACTCCTGGTGGTGCTCAGGGGACCATATGGGATGCTGGGAATCGATCCCGGCTTGGCCGCAAGTGCAAGGCAAGTGCCCTACCTGCTGTGCTATTGCTCCAGCCCCTGATTCCTTTCTCAACCTCACTGATAACTGATAACTGCAGGTATTGGGCAAGTATGTCAAGAATCTAAATTGGGGGGGGGGGGTGGCACAGAGAGATCGTGATGCTTAAGGCACTTGCCTTGCACATGGCTGACTCTGATTTGATCCCAGAGCCACTGATGGTCCCCTGAGCACACCCTCTGGTGTTGCCCACAAACAAAAGTCTAAATTGTGGGACCTGAGAGATAATACCGGGGTTAAGGCGCTTGCCTTGCATGCTGCTGACTCCAGGAACATCCATGGCACCACCCCTGGCCTCCCACATCATCAGCCCATTTTGGATGTTCTCTCCTCCCCGAAAAGAAACTGAAGTTGCTTATGCCTCAGTATTCTCATGTCCTAGAGGATGAGTAAAGTCTCCTCCCGCCCAGTCTCAGCATACCCACTTCCTTCTGAGGAGGTACTGCGTTCAGACCTCATCTGGCAGTGTTTTGACTCCCTGCAGACACAGTTTTGCAGAGACTCAGCCACACTCTTCCCTTGCTAGGGCTGGGGAGGATCAGGGCTTCATTCTCTGTTTAATTTGGTGACTCACAGGGTGCTCCCGATCCCTAACATACCTGTACACAACAGGTACATAATAAATGCCTGTAGCCACACTGTTGGCCTTGAGCTGAAAGAGTAGTTTGTGAGAATCAGCTGAATTAGTTGAATTCCCTTTTTTTTTTAAAAGAAAAATCACTAATACATATTTGAACATAACACACATTTGAACATCAGCTCAGAACCAGCTCTAAAAATCTCTTATTGAATATGGGGGCAATAAGAATACCTGATTGTCACAAGACTAAAATTATGGGTCTGGGAGAGAGCTCAGTGGGCTGAGGAACTACTTTGCGTGAGGGACATGCAGGTTCAATTCCTGATGCCATTGGTCCCTTCAACACAACCAGGAGTAGCCCCTGGGCACTCCAGGTATGACCCCCAAACCAATAGTAAAAGAATGAAATTAAAGAACCGGAGTGGATTAGGCACTTGCCTCACATCCAACAACCAGAGTTTGATCCCCTGCATTCCATATGGTCCCCTGAGATTACCTGAAGTAAGGTCTGAGCACAGGAAGGTATGGACCCAAAAAAAAAAGCCAACTAAAAGAGATGTAAAAAATGAAATTAAATGATTGATGTAAAACCTGCAGCACAGTGCCTTGCACAACGCCTGGATATTAGCATCTACTATGTTTCCGACTCTGATTTTTCTCTTCTGTGAACAAAAAGCTTATATTCTAGGCCAGGTTCCTGTAGCTGCAAACTTCTGAATCTTGACGTGTGATCATTATTGGAGAGTAGCCATGTAGCTTAGGATTTTAATTTTCCTCTCAGACTTACTAACACTCTGAACACCTCTCACTCAGAACCAGGAATGTGGAGTTGGCCAAAGTCAGTGTTAGCTGGGGAAGAGACGGGTTGGCTGGGAACCGGGGAGGGGGAGCAGGTCATCACAGTTTGCTTCCTGCACATTAGAAGGCCCTTAGCGTCAGCCTGGAAATATTATGGGATGCGCCAGAGATCCACACTCATCCTCTGGACCTTGAGAACCAAGGTAGCCTTTTTGGTGGGGTGGGGTGATGGGTGGGACAAATGGGGCATTGCCAAAGGTACTTTGGAGCTGTTCTACTGGTGTCTCAAGAAGTCTAATATAATCACCATATATTTAATCAAATGACTCCGACTGATGAGTACTTAGTAGTTTTTGTGTTGTCTGCAGTGCGGCAATTGAACCCAGGGCCTCACATATAGTTGACACATATACACTATTGCTGAGTCACACCCAGCCCCCTGGGCCCGTCTGCTTCCTAAAAGTCAGGCATCTAGCTTGTTGTTTATGTAAAGTTAATCTGCTCTATAACCTTAGAGACAATTTTTCGTACCCTTCTCAGAACGATGCAGCTCTAGCATCTTCAGATAAGAAAAGCACCTCCAGTATCAATGAATCTGTTATTTTGCAGTCAAGAAAAGCGAGATGGTTGTGTTGAAAACTCATTGACATTTAAAATCAAATGTCAGTAAGTGGGCTGATGCAAAGGTCAGAATAGGGTTAATCAAGCAGGCTGGATCTCCTACCTCACTTTGCCCTGTAGACAGGCCTGGTTGATTTACACTGGTCCGGGGTCATGATTTGCTCCCTTTTTCCTCTCAAGAGATTTGTGGTTTGGATCCTGAATTTAAATATGTTCCCACATACCACACCGTTCTCTGTCTCTTGGCATCACAAAGGACCCATGCTCACTTGTGAGTAAAAGCCTGTCCCGGCCAGCTTGAGAAAGGAGTTTTCCTTCTGTGAAGAGGGCAGGGGCCCTGAAGGAGAGGATGATGGGAACCTCAGCAAGGCCCAGTTCTCCTGGGGAATCAAAAGAGCCGGGAAGTCAGCAGTGTTTTCCCCACCAGCCAACTTCCTCAGCTTCCGTGCTGGCCGGGCTGTTTATTCCTGTGCGGAGTCCCAGCCCAGCTCTTTGGGACCCTCCAGCTCCTAAGCCTTCTGGGAACTTGCTTTTCTTCCTAGTTTCTCTTTCACTGATGTATACCCGCATCCTGTGATTGGCTCCGCAGAGACAGAAACCATGGAGCAATAAGCAGAGGCAGTCTCCTGGGGAGATTCCTTCACTCCAGAGCACAATCCCCGAACTCCCAGCCGGCTTTTATAAATGTAACCTTGTGGCGTCAAAATCATATTATGTTTCTTTCAACATCTTGCTAATTTATGTTGAGCCCCAGTGCCTGCGTTATTAATGGGTTAGACAATGGAACAAACCAGTAGTTTGCAAAGTCGTCCCTAGACTCTGGGGACTATCAAAATCACTTACGGAGATTAACAAAAAGAAAGTACAGACTCCGGGAGCTCTGTGGAATCAGGCAAGATCCTTGGGAACGGCCCTCGGAGTAAAGACCTACCCGGGAAGCTCACGGCTGGGTGCGTGGCGTGTGAACCACCCACAGCTCCACTGCTTGAGATGGCAGAGCTTGGGTTTGGGAAAGATTTGTATTTTAGTCTTTCATTTTGTTCATTTTTTCTGGTATGAAATGAAATGTAATCCATTATTAAAAAAAAGTCACATAGCAAATGAATAAAACAAAGATAAGTACTAATAACCTAGGATTCAATATTGAATCCCCTATCTTTTTCTTTATGCATAGATAGATGCATTTTGCTTTGTGTGTGTGCATGTGTGTTTGTGTGTTTGTGTGTGTGTGTTTGTGTGTGTGTGTGTGTGTGTGTGTGTGTGTGTGTGTTTGGTGGTGGTAGTGGTGATGCTTGTGACTTTCCACTGACTCTTTGCTCAAGGATCACTCCTAGCGGTGCTTGGGGAACTGGACCATATGCAGTGCCATGGATTGAAGTGGGGCCAGTTGTGTGTAAGGGGTTTAACCTCTGTACTGCATCTTCAGTCCAGTAATGCATTTTGAAAAGTAACACATGTACTTTACAAAAAGGGGTGTGCTTCTATTTCCACTCTATCTTTCATTTTATTGAGGTATAATTGACGTATAAAGGAGTTGATGATAGTAAATGATATTACTGTTAGTCTGCTAGTTGACGGTAATGAAAAAATGGGTGTGTGGGGAGTTGAGAGGAAGTTTCTTTTTTTTCCTAAATAATACTGTATTCAAATATAGGATTCTGTTCTCATGGATTCATAGGTAAAATATTTTTACAAATATTAAAAAGAAACTATTGAATTAAAATATTATTGATGGATCTACTATGCTTTAAGAGACTAGAATATTGTAAAATTATTTATTATCTAAACAGGTAGATTTATTAAGATCCATTTTTAAATGAGGGATTTAGGGATTGAGGATCCATTTTCAAATGAAGTTTTAATATTTTGTTTGGACAGGTACAATCTGCTTTAGTTGGCTTCGATTTGAGTCTTTCTAAAAGGAAGCATTTTATTTTTATTTAAAATTTTTTTGTTAAAAATTTTTTTGCTAAAAAATTTTTTTTAATTGAACCACAGTGAGATACACAGTTACAGTTACAAAGTTGTTCATTTTTGGGCTTCAGGCGTATAATGTTCCAATACCTGTGCCTTCACCAATGTACATTTCCCACCACCAATGTCCCCAGTTTCCCTCCACCTCTATGGCAGACATTTCTCTCTCTCTCTCTCTCTCTCTCTCTCTCTCTCTCTCTCTCTCTCTCTCCTTTTGAGCATTATAGTTTGCAATACAGGTACTCAAATATTACCATGTATATCTCTTTACTTCCTTTCAACACAGTTCTTGTACAGAGTGATCACTTCCAACTATTATTGTCATACTGGTCCCTTGCAAGGAAGATTCTTGATTTTTGCCATTCTGTTGAATAAAGCACAGGACACCATTCTGTCAGACCACAGCAAGAGCTCAGCAAAGCCATCTGGCCTGCCAGACACTTACTTGTTTCCCAGGGCAGAATCAGCAGGTGGGATAGTAAGATCATTAATGAAAACAGAGAACACTGGCCAAGTGTCTAGGCATTTAGGACCTGTCTTCAAGATACATGTTATATATGTACCATGCCTTAATAAAGGCTTCACTTTCATCAAAGCTGGTGAGTAACCAAATGCACTTGCAGAAAATAAAGTCAATTTTGGGGTATTTACAACCTATCTCTGAAAGCATTTTTAGGTATATGTTTTGTCAGTCACTTATTTATTTAGCATATTTGCTGAAAGTTCACAGTCTCTGCAGCAGTGTGCTGAGATTTACGGATATAGTCACCAAGGGGTACCGTCCCTAACAGAATTTTTCATTACCTTCAAGCTTCCCCTCCCCCCCAGTCACTTTTACATTTTGTGAAATTATTCAGATCTTAATTGAGAATCCTAACGAACTTGTTCCTGTCAGTTATATCTACTAATTTTAGAACATTAGCAGGCGAGGAGATTGCACAGCAGTTAGGGCTCAAGCGTGCCTAAGCCGGTGTTGATTCCTACCACTTGGTTTCAGGGTTGTAGGTGTGAAGGTCTTTGAGCATCACTGGGGTGGCCCAGGTAATGCTGGCACTGCAGGGCCTGAGAGGTACCACATCCTCAGGCCCGTGTGTGAGCAGCCAGCCTGGTTGGTCCAGAGTCACTGGTGGGGTCTGGAGCACATTTGGGAGGCTGAAACCCCCAAACCCCAGTTGTGAAAACAAATAAAAAATACAAAATTAGCAAATAAAACAAACTTTTAGAATTGGTATATTTTTATATCAATTCTAGAGACAACCCTAGCACATAGACCAGGAGTTGTCCAAGCAAATGACATTGTGAATCTTCTAGAAAACTCCATTCTGCACCTAAGAGAGGATGAGAGTTAAGGGACAGAAGGAAAGGAGTTTGAACTTATGTACTGCTTGAGAGTGTCTTGGGGACCCACAGGGATTCTCAGATCATACTTTGCGAATTGCTACTTTAGTTTTCATTTCATTTTCTTGAGCTTCAGAATAACTTTTTGGTTTGTTTTGTTTTGGCGGCCATATTGGAAATGCTCAGGGCTTACTCCTGGCTCTGCACTCAGGAGTCACTCCTGGCGGTGCTTAGGAGACCATATGGGATGCTGGGGATTGAACCCAGGTCAGCTCTATCTTTTCAGCCAGGAGCGTCAGAATCATTTTAAGAAATTCTTGTTATGTTTCTTCAAGGGCAACTTAGAAAACATCTTATTCAGGGGCTGGAGCAATAGCACAGTGGGTAGGGCGTTTGCCTTGCATGCAGCTGACCTGGGTTCGATTCCCAGCATCCCATATGGTCCCCCAAGCACTGCCAGGAGTGATTCCTGAGTGCAAAACTGGGAGCAACCCCTGAGCATCTCCGGGTGTGACCCAAAAAAGCAAAAAAACAAAACAAAAAAAATCCATCTTATTCATGTTTTCAGAACACTAGGATTTTGTTCAATGTGTTAAACGCTTTTGAAATTTCCCCATCAGCCTGTGTTAGATAGTAGTTTGGCTGGCAGTGTGAGGCTCACTCAGCAAATCTCTTGTCCTGTGTGCTAATCAAACTAGATTAGAACTGAGCATCTCCATATTGAGTATATCTGTAATTTCCCTTAGCCTTTGCTCTTCTAGAAATTTTCGATCCCTATGAAATTTCTCTGGAGCGATAGCACGGCGGTAGGGCGTTTGCCTTGCACGCAGCCAACATGGCCGACCCGAGTTCGATTCCTCCGCCCCTCTCGGAGAGCCCGGCAAGCTACCGAGAGTATTCGATATGCCAGACACAGTAACAACAAAGTCTCCAATGGAGACGTTACTGGGCCCGCTCGAGCAAATCGACGATCAACGGGAGGGCCTTTCATATATAATGCCTCATTAATATGTTTTATTTTGTCATAGATGGGTAATTATTCCGTTATAATTACCTTATATCACTTCTTCATATTACTAACTACAAGTTACACAAAATAGATAGTCAATATCGATTGCCTGGATGAATGGATGGGTGAGTCGATTATAATTTATAACTTCGGGTATATTTGGTTTACATATCATCCCTATTATTAGTAGTTTTTTTTTTTTATATTTTTGTTCTTCTTTAGGCCAGTGGTCGTTTTATTTTTTTGTTTTTTTTTTTTTTTTTGCTTTTTGGGTCATACCCGGCAATGCACAGGGGTTACTCCTGGCTCTCCACTTAGGAGTTACTCCTGGCGGTGCTCCGGGGACCATATGGGATGCTGGGAATCGAACCCGAGTCGGCCGTGTGCAAGGCAAACGCCCTACCCGCTGTGCTATCTCTCCAGCCCCAGTGGTCGTGTTTGCCTCATCAACGCTTCATAGTTTTAAAATCTGAGAACTTTTTCCAGTAACCCAGATTTCCATCTTGAAACATGTGGACGCCCACAGTGTGGGTCCCTGCATGGATATTTCTTGCATGGCACTGAGCACAGTTGAACTGCCCTTCAGTTGGGCACTCCTTCCCGGCCACCCTCCTTCACACCCCATTGGCTCTCTGACCCCATGGGCAAGTGATTGTTGCCCTGGTTCTCCAGTTTTCTTGGTTGCTGTTCTTAGAGTTGAGAGTTATCAGTCTGTATCTCACCCTCTTTACCGAAAGGAGGCAAGCGAATGCTACCTGAGAAAGTAACGTGTCGGGGCTGGAGAGATAGCACAGCGGGTAGGGCATTTGCCTTGCAAGCGGCTGACCCGGGTTTGATTCCCAGCATCCTATATGGTCCCCTGAGTATTGCCAGGAGTAACTCCTGAGTACAGAGCCAGAAGTAACCCCTGTGTATTGCCGGGTGTGACCCAAAAAGCAAAAAAAAAAAAAAGTCATGTGTCAGACAAGAATGGGAGAGGTGGAGAAGTGAATTGTACTGCCAGGGATATAATTCAGTAGTAAAGCTCCTGCCTTGAATTTAGAGAGTCTGGTTCAATGCCCGGCACCCCAAATGAGCAGTGATGACTAGCGCTTGGATTTAACACGCAGATCAGCATACACATTCGTGACTCAAATGCTCTTGTTCACTTTACCCATCTGGCCCCTTTAACATTTGAGTTTTCCATCTGTTGTAGAGAGAGTGAGGTAGAATAGTGTCAATAGTGTACTCACTCCTGCAGTTCCCACACTCAAGGTGTTTACTTTCAGCACTGTGCTTCTAACAGTGAAGAGTAATGGAAGGAATAGGACACACAGATATAAATAGTTGATGAAAACATCGCTTAATTTATGTCAGAGATAAAAGCACAACCCAAACAGGTTGTAAAATGGCAAGACTGGTTCCACCAGGTATACACAGAACTGGGCATTGTTTTCTTGGCCAATCTTATTTATTCATATCTTAAAATCTCTCAACCAGTCTCTTGGCCATGGCCCACACACGCTTTCTCTCAACTCATCTTTAACCGATCCTCCCGACTCCCATTTCCATCTGGTGGTCTTACCCTTGCTTTCACATTGCCAACTGCCTGGCACTGAGGGTGGTCTGTGGCAGGAGATTTTGTGGGGACAGCTCTTCACCGTCAGGCTCTGCCTGTCATGCATAGCGTAACAACTCAAGCTGACACATGAACTAGCATTTCACCCGCAACTGTCAGATCTAATTAGCTGAAATCATTGCAAGTAAAGTAAAATGAACCCAACAGCAGTGACACTTAAAAGAAAGTGCACTTGTTTCTGGATTAAAATAAAGTCTGAAAATAAAGGTACGATACTTTTATTTGCGGACAGAGGCTTGGTTTGGGTCACACCTGGCTGTGCGCACATCTTACTCCTGATTCTGTGCTCAGAGATTGCTCTTGGCAGGTTCAGGGACTATATGCATGTTGTGTGCAAGGCAAACACCCAAACATCTGTACTATCTCTCCAGCCCCAAAGGTCAATCTTAATGGTAGCTTACTATTTTCACCTCAGAAGAGAATTTATTTTCCTCACATTTTTAACTGAGGTAACTCTGCACTGTAGCACTGTCCTCCCGTTGTTCATCGATTTGCTCAAGCGGGCACCAGTAATGTCTCACAACAAATTGTGAGACTTGTTGTTACTATTTTTGGCATATTGAATATGTCATGGGTAGCTTGCTTGGCTTTGCCATGGGGGCGAGATACTCTCAGTAGCTTGCCGGGTTCTCTGAGAGGGGCGGAGGTACCATGATTTATAATAATGTTGATAACAGTTTGATGCATTCCTTCTTCAAACATCACAACTACCACCAGAATGATCACTTCCTATCCCTCCCAGCCACCTCTTCCTGTTCTCAGTTGTCCACAGAGTATTTGCAAAAGTCATGTAGTATTCAAATTACTTACATGACTGTAAGTTGAGTTGGCTTACAGAAAGAAATGTTTTAAAACATAACCAACTGGCCAGAAATGTGGCTCAGCTGTTGATTGCATGCCTCTGTGTGAAGCCTTTGTTCAATGCTTGGCACCATACACACAGACACACAGACACAGATACACACACACATACACACACACACACACACACACACACACACACATACATACAAAGAGACAGGCCAGTTGGTGTTTTGCTGTTGGGAGAGTTATAAATCAAGTCCTCTGACAATCATCTACAACATGTTAATTAGGCCAGCTTCTCAGTGTTGGTCTTCATTAACTCAGTGAATTTATACTGAGTAAGTATTAACAAAGATGCTGAAGTCATTTCATTAAATGGTACCCTCCTGGGGCTTACCTTAAGTTTCTTACTTCCTACCAGTATTTCTATGCAAGCCGATGCATCCCTGAGTCTATAGTGATCCTTGGCGAATGGCTTACCATGGGAGAGCAAGTCCAGGAGTCCGGGAAGATCTGCCCTCCCACTTGGGTGTGCAGATCTGCGTCTGTAGCATATGATGTGCTTCTCAGCAGAAGTGGCCAGTTCAGTCTGGACCCTGGAACAACTGGTGTTGCTCATGCGTAAAGTGCCTGCCAGGAAATGGCGATGGATGGCAGACTGGGTGATCAAGGCGGGCTTGGCATAGCAGATCGGGAACTGGGGCTTCATCCCTTGAGCAGAGGGGCGGGTGTCTGCTCCCTCCTTTCTCTGGGATGAACTCTGCCAGGTCTTACACAGTTTTGTGTTTTTGGAAAAACTTCTTGTGAACACTGTCTGTGCCTCTTGGGCATGTTGAAAGCTCTCCGATATACATATTGGCTGATACACAGAAAAGTGTTTTTGTCCCAGTGGTTGCTTTGGCTGTTGAAGTGCAGATTCACCGCATACCTCAGTAATCTGATGTTTTTCTTGGGGGGTGGTGTCGCAATAGGATGCCTGGGAAAATTCAGTGTGTTCTGCTTGGCTGAAATCAGTAAGCAGAATCCATCAGTGCATTTGTAGGATGAACTCGGGAGATGACTCAGGGGTCTGGAGCACATGCTTTATTTGCATGGGAGTTCCCAGCTCAGTCCGCAGCACACCGAATAGCCTGCCAGCACCCCCCCCCCCCAACGCCAAGACAGAAGTCCCCAATCACACTGTAAAGCAAACGGAGGACCTTGTGCTGAATGTTACTTTAGTGTCATTTGAAAAGTCAGCTGCTTATAGGGCTAGTCTGGTGGCCGACTGCACCACAGCAAAATCCTTAGTAAAGGGGACCAGTTGTCCCGAGTCAGGCCATCTCACGCTGTGCGAAGGGCTTCGTGTGCCTGGAGAAGCCAGCCCTTGCTTTAGCAGAAACAATGGCTTCTTGTGAGCAACATTCTCTTAATGCTTGTTCTTCACAGTTTCTGTGTCCTTCATGGCAAAACAGACTCCTGAGAGGGTCTCGGGCTGAGGGTCTGGGCAGCAATCAGAACCGGAAGGCCAGCACTGTCCTTTCTGGACCATGCAGGTGGGTATGGTGTAGTCTTGGCTCTAATGGGCCTGAGCTGCCTCCTAGCAATGCCCGAGCTCTGGCTGCCTTTTCCTCAGGTCTCTGTGTGTCGGTGGCCGCTGGAACCCAGCACCTCCATAGCTACCCTCCTCTCTCACCCCCAGAGGAAGCACAGCCCCCTCCCCCCGAGGGTGGACGGCCATGTGATGACTTCTGTAGTTTCCCATTTCTCTGGGGTTGGCTACCACAGCCCTTGGAGACAGAAGTTAACATCTGAACTTCAGAGATGCAGTGGCTAATGCTGTGACCTTGTGTTAAACACAGTATTTCACTACGAGTTCCACACTAACACATTACCAGTTTACTTCTGGTATCAGGTGTAACACAGTTCCTCGAGCTTTTTTGATGATAGCTTTTCTTGAGTTATTTGAAGTTTATTTGTCTGGGGTCTCTGTGCTGTGCTCAGGGGCCTAGGGGCTCCTTGCTATGATTCCCAGCCACCTGGGCTGGGTTGAATGTGAGGCTCTGAGGGTGTGATGCTGTTCGGGTCTGCAGTGCCAAGAACTACCCAGATCCCCGTGATCCTCTGGGAATCATGTGGTGCCAGAGATTGAACTGGCGCTGTCTGCATTCAAGGTGGGTAACTCGACCCTGTACTATATCTTCAGCCTTTAATTATTTGAGCTTCAGCTGTGGGGGACAGTATACTTCACCCCCCAGGCCTTCCATCTGCCTCTCCTGGAAATTAAACCACTTTTGATGCAGTCTTTGCAATATTGGGGACTCACTCGCGTGGCTTCTGTGTGTGTGTCTGTGTTTTGTTTTGTTTTGTTTTTGCAGTGTCAGGAACCACATCCAGGGCCTCTCAATGCTGTCCAGTGTTTGTCCTTGTTGAATCTGTCCAGGGGGTCCAGTTGGGTGGCAGCTGTTGGAATGCCCGAGCCTGCGCTTTGCAAACTCAGAGGACTGACCTTGGTCAGATTTGACTGGGCTTTCTGGTCCTGTGAGCTAGTGAAAACCAGTACCACCAGTGTCTTCTCTGCAAGATGGCAATCCTTCCTGGCCTTGCAGCGTAAGCGTCAGGCTCAGAAATGATGTGTGGAGAGCTCCTAATATAGCCCTTGACTCCAGGCCCCTTCACCGCAGGTAACAGCCGCTGTAGTAGTACTGAGATGGTCCTTCTCTGAGTTAAGTGATAGTATCGAGATGGTTAAACGCCAGGGGAAGGAGATACAAATAAAGAAGATTTTTGATTTAGACATGTTGGCAGCTGTGTTTATAAACATCCCTCTGTTCTCATTTCCCGCCCCCTTTCCTCTTTAGTGTGTATATAACACACACACACACACACACACACACACACACACACACGCACACACACAGTCTGCTGTGGGTTGAAGAGATGAGGTATATTAAAGGTCCAGGATGAAGGCAGGGTTTGTGTGGAATGAAAGGTGATATGAGGGAGGCCCCGGGTGAGTGACGTCAGGGAGGAGGTGATGAGCTGAAGGGTGGGGGCAGACCAAGGAGGAACAGACTCACCTCGTGGCAGAATCCGCTGTCTGTGTGGCTGGCCAGCCTCCAGAGTTCCTTTCATTGTTTGGGTGTTCATCCGCTGTGCTTTGTGGCAGACTCCAGCCTACTCATTGTTTACTTCGATCATGAAACTTGGAAGAGCAAATTCCAATCCAACTGTTAAAACCCCGTTTATCTACCCTTTGGAAAGGATTTTGCCCTCCTGCTAGCTGGCAGCACTTTCTTTGTCTTTGGAATTTGGATGCCTGTTTGCTGGAGGCCAACCTGGGGAGACAAACAGGCATCTGAACATCTGCTTTGCACACTCTCTGCCCTTTGGGGGTTCTTCATTCTTTGTCTACAGTCAGATTTTCATGACTTTCATAAGTGGGTTTGCAATTCCTTTCTCACTGTCAAATTCTCCCCCATATTATGATGCTTGTCAGAAAATGTCAACGAGAAATACAGAGTGCTAAGTCAATTCTCTATTCATAATGGGAAAGAAAGGCTGTAAAGTGTGTGTGTGTGTGTGTGTGTGTGTGTGTGTGTGTGTGTGTTGGAGTTAAGTGAAGGGTGAAGCTGATAGGGTATTAGCAGGACAGGAAAAAAGGAATCTAGATGCACTGGTTCTCTCCAAAGCCACTTTTTTGTCTTACAGTCTATAGAATCTATTAATAATATTTGTGAGAAGTTAGTTTCTGTCTTAGATGGCCACTTCAAATAAATTAATAAATAAATAGGAGAACAATTTTGTTTGCTAGTTCTCAGAATTCATTCGTCCCTGTCATAAAAAATTCAAATGATGGGGTTGCAGAGATAGTCCAGGGGTCAGGCATGTGTTCTGCACGCAGCCAACCCTGGTTCAATCCCTGACAGTGCCATATGGTTCCCTGAGGATTGCCAGGAATGACTGCTGAGCACAGAGTCAGGAGTAAGCCCTGAGCTGCTAAATGTGCCCCAAGTCCCACCCCCAGCCCTCCTCGAAATCCAAGTGCTGCAGAAAAACATACAATAACATACAAAAACATACAATTATGAAGACACTTCATAATCCTGTTCTGCCGGCAGGTTTAAGGTGGAGAGTTGGATATTTTGAGGGTAACTGAAAGCTGGAACAAAAATGTCTGTAGACCATATTTGGCAGGGTCTCTCTCAGTGATGCTGAACTCGGCAGTGTGGGCCTGGTGGGTCGGCGCCGAGCGGTGCTGAGGGGCCACCAGTGCCACACCTGGTGATGCTGGCAGCTGTTGTATGTGGTGCCTGGGTCAACTCAGAGCCTCACACCTGTTAGACATATATTCTGCCACTTGGGCAATCTGCTTCGCACTTACAACACCGAATCTTTAAAAACTATACATATTTTACCTCTAATATTTTGGGGATTTCTTTTCCTCTTTTTTTATGGTACCTAAGCAATGCTAAGGGACCCTGGGAAGGGCTTCTCTTGGTGATCCTTTGTCAAACTGACCGGGTGGTTCAGTGGTCAGGCCTGGCAGTGCTGGGGGCAGGGCCACACAGCTGGGACCTGGAAGACCACTGAGTTCCCAAAGAGCAGGTGATGCACACCCCTGACCTCTGAACTATCTCTCCACCCCTAAACTTTGCATTTTATCTCCTAGTCTATGAGTCCCCATGAGCACATGTTTTACAGTTTTTGCTTTTCATGTTTAACGTAGGTCATAAACTTGCTTCTTATTTCTATGTAGCCTTGATCTTTAAATGGATACTTTGGATTCCAACCCGTGACTCATCCTAATTCACTGTCTTTTCTTCCTGTTTGGGGGTTATACTCCTTCCTTGCAGTATCTGGTGACCTGGGTATGTGGAGCCGATTCCAATGCAGTTCATGGCCGATGGTCAATAGAGACAAATTAGGGGGCTGGAGCAATAGTACAGCGGGTAGGGCGTTTGCCTTGCACGCGGCTGGCCCGGGTTTGATTCCCTGCATCCGATATGGTCCCCTGAGCACTGCTAGGAGTAACTCCTGAGTTCACAGCCAGGACTAATCCCTGTGCATGGCCAGGTGTGACCCGAAAAAAAAAAAGGACACAAATTACAGGCTGATGGCACTGAACATAGTTTTATTCAGGATCAATAGTGACTATATAGGGGCAAGCGGAATACATACATACAGGACGAGGCCAGGTGCTAAGTGGGAGACGAAAAGTTAGATCAATGATTACCTGAGGAAAATTGGTATAAGCAGAAACAAAATTATTTATATATATTCCATCATTATTGCGAGTCAGTTATTTGTCAAGATTCCATTATTACCAGTGAGTTGTTTGTCTAGATTCCGTAGGTGTTAACATACCATTTTCCAAACCCGGTCACTGGTAATTGGCAATCATTAATGTATCTTGGAAATGTCAGTTGCCCGGCTCCCCTCATCATTCCCTGTCTGGGTCCTGGGAAATGTCTTCGCAGTTCAAACGGTCCAGTTGGTTTCGGACCTTTGCCCTCAGGAACTCCCACATGCCAAAATGGGATTCTATGTAAGGCTGAAAGAGAAAATTATGACTAAAGACTTCCAGCCACTTTTTCTTCCTCTGCTGGAAGGTTTACCTTTTGCTGGGTCGTCTTTATTTCAGTTAGACTCACAGAAGGGAAGCGGGTCCCTTTTTTCCTGCAGCTTGAGATCCTCTCGTATCTGAAATGAAGGTGGTGCTCTTCAGAAGAGCCCCCCTTTCACGAGCACTTTAGGTGTGATCTGAGATCAGTCCCCGTTTAATCACCCTATGTAATCCCCATGGCCTGTGCCTGTTCAAAATAGCATAGCCCAGTCGCTGGGAGTGTGGAATAAGAAGCAAATCAAATTGGTCAAGAGAGACTCTTTGGAGGACTAGGACAAGGGAAGGGATCGGAGGGGAGCAGCAGGGACTTCAGGAGCCCCAGGGTGCCCAGGGAGTCTCTCACAGAGGGGAGAGGAAATCAGTCTGGGAGGGAGAGAAATTAGCAAGAGTTTGCTGAGTGAATATTTTCACAAACTCTGGAAATACGATAAGCTGTATATGTATACTACACATAGTTAAGATAGATTTAAATCATAAACATTTAAGGTAGTATATGTATTTAGAATTTACACTGAACAGTCTGTGTAGGATAATGGACGTAGCATGAAATGAGCTATTTAGGGGCTGGAGGGATAGCACAGCAGGTAGGGCGTTTGCCTTGCATGCGGCCGACCCGGGTTCGATTCCCAGCATCCCATATGGTCCCCTGAGCACCGCCAGGAGTGATTCCTGAGTGAAGAGCCAGGAGTAACCCCTGTGCATTGCCGGGTGTGACTCACAAAAGCAAAAAAAAAAAAAAAGCTATTTATCATACTCTTTCCCCTCATCCAGTTCTGTGTGTGTTGAGAAACCTTGAGATCTTTCTCTAGAAGAGCCACTTCCAAGTATATGGCAGGACTATGAACTATAGTCCCGTGTTGTATTTTGTTATAATGCTTCCATGGGAACAAATGGTTCAGCTCCGCAAGAGTGAGGTAATGTATGGAGAGTGGAAAGTGGAGCCCGTGTCTGACCTTGTCTTGGGCAAGTCAGAGGTGGCTCTGAGTCACAGGGAGAAGGTGGGGCTCATTTTTTTTTATTTTTATTTTTTAATAGTAAGGTATTTTCTGAACACAGAAGGAACTGCATTTCTTGGCCGTTTTCCAGGTGAAGGGACTCTGGTAAAATGTACCATTGGCCACAGCAGAGGCCCAGAGTTAGTCCTGATACTTGATGATGTTTTGTAGTTCATCAACCTTAGGTGGTTCTGGATAGGAGATAAAAGCTCCCTCCTATGGCCCCAGCCTTCCCCTGTTGATTGTAAAACTTAGTCACATGACACTTTCACCGTTATATCTTTTATTGTTTCACTTTCCATTTCCACTAATCTTTCTGACTAGGCAGAGATTGCCAGAGCAGGCATGGAGTGAAGGGTTCACTGTCTGGACCAACTGGGCTGGTGTTGCTCTGCCGTGTAAAAAGACTGAAAATCACCAGTGTAGGTGCTTCCCAAAGTGGGTGATAAGTCATGTGTTATTACAGACTGTTACAGTGATGGTTTCTAAACTTCTACTGAAGCTTCGGCTTCCCTCAGACCTCACTGTGACTGAGATAACCAGTGAGCACCTGCATCGCCCCAAACTCTTCAGAGACCCTACTTTGTTCCTCCCCGTACAGCTGCCATGTGGTTTTGCGTTTATTCCTCTGCTCTTCCTCTGCTTCAAATTGAGTTCTTCTCTCCAAACTTGACAGTCTGTCCCCAAAATTGATTATGTAGGTTACGTGGTTCTACAGGCTGGAGCGATAGCACAGTGGTTGGGCGTTTGCCTTGCACGCGGCCGACCAGGCTAACCCAGGTTCGATTCCTCTGCCCCTCTCGGAGAGCCTGGCAACCTACCGAGAGTATCTTGCCCACACGGCAGAGCCTGGCAAGCTCGCCATGGCGTATTCGATATGCCAAACACAATAACAACAAGTCTCACACTGGAGACGTTACTGGGCCCACTCGAGCAAAGCGATGAACAACGGGAAGAGAGTGCTACAGTGCTACCTGGTTCTGTATTTTTCAGATAGCACAAATATTTCTCCAGGTTGGTCGAGACACTAAGGAGTAGTAAGTGAGCAGGGGACGGGCCCTCCTCCTTTTTGGTAGACAAGCATCTTCTGTTTTGAGAAAACAACAGTTAATCTGAAATGTGAACCCTATCGACTAACTAGACTTTCCTTTTCCTTTTAAGTCGCTGCTTTTCCTAGCTTCATGGTGATGTCTGTCAACGTCAGTTTTGGATGTTTTCTGTCCTGACCCCCAAGAAATTTCACATTACGAAGTTCAAAGATAGGAGCGATCCATATGGTTGAAGGGATATGCAGGAGTTCATGGTGAGGTGATAATTATTGGCCTGCCCTTTTCTGAACATTAAATCAGCAATGCTTGGTGTTCAGGTCAGCAGTGCTTGGTGTTCTGGCATCATGAGGTGCCACTTCCCAGTCCCCCTTCTCCCCTGATTTTGGCCTCTATGAGAAAATAATTTGGGGGCTGGGAATATAGGAAAGTGCTTGCTCTGTATGCAGCCAGCCCCAGTTCTATCCAGCACTACAAACAGTACCCTGATCACCACTACAGCTCACTCAGGAGCACAGAGCCAGGAGTAGCCCCTGAGCTCCTCAACATGTGGGCCAAACCCCAGCCCTCTCCAAAAGAAAGGTTTTTCTTTTAAAGAAAAATCCTCATTTCCATTTTGTCTTGTTTTGTTTTGTCTTGTTTTGTGGCCACACCTGGTGATTGGTGCTCAAGACTTACTCCTGGTTCTGTGCTCAGGGATCACTCCTGGTGGTGCTTGGGGACCATACGTGGTGCTGCGGCTCGAACCCAGGCCAACCACATTCAAGACAAGTGCTTTACCCACCTCCTATCTCTCCAGCCTAGAAGTCCTTGTTTTTATGAAATCAGACCACATTTAATATATTTTTTGAGCCTTCAAAATCTTCTGGAAGACAAATAATTATTTACAGATTGAGATCTGGTTAACCGGTTTGTTCTAGAGAAGTCAAGTTCACATCCTGAGCTATTTCTGGGTGCTCAATGGCCACTGGCTGGCAGAGAGACCATCACAGAGCTTGTATAACCAAAGTATTTCGTCTCTCTACACCCATCTGATTAGAAGGCTACAGGCCAGCAGGGAAATAAGCCGCCATACTTGTAGCTGGTGGTCAGCAGCTGTGATGCTGACCCCAGCCCCCAGGCCTCTGCTGGCCTCCCGACAGCCTAGGACTTTCTAGTCGGCAGCTCTCTCCCTAGAGTGGCTCATGCCTTTCCCCACAAGCTCAGACACGATGAAGGACTGGGAAGCTCTTCAAACTGCCAGTCCAGGAGGATTCGTCCACAGTTGACAGCTGGGATAGGGAAGGAACCACCATGACAAAGAGAGTTGGAAATGATCGCTCTGGGTAAGAACTGTGTGCTGAAAGGAGGTAAAGGAACAAACAGGATGACCTCTCAGTTTCTGTATTGCAAAGCATGATGCCCCAAAGGGGAGAGAGACAGAGAGACAAGAGACAGGGACAGAGAAAGAGAGACAGAGACAGAGGCAGAGCGAGCGAGAGAGAGAGAGAGAGAGAAAGAGAGAGAGAGACAGGAGTGGGAGGGAGGGAGAAAGGGGGAAAAACCTGCCATAGAGGCAGACTGGAAGTGGGGGGTGGAGGGAGGGAAACTGGGGTCATTGCTGGTAGGAAATGTACACGGGTAAAGGAATAGATGTTGTATGACTGAAATGCTAGCATGAACAGTTTTGTAACTGTGTATCTCACTGTGATTCAATAAAATATGTATATATATATATTTTTTTTTGAAAACAAACAAACCCAAACTAGCAGAAAGCCAGGTGGGCAAAGATGAGATGAGTCTAGCCCAGTGCTGGCGGGCAGGAGGCATCCGGCTGACTCTGAAGGTTGGGAAAGGATGTCGGTGGTCAGGCTTGGAAAGTTTGCATCTCCCCAATCTGCTCTTAGCCTGGTCCATCCGAAGAGACGGTAAGATCAGGAGCGTTCTGGTGGGGTGTCACCGGAAGCGATGTTGAGTCCTCGGGACCCCCGAGCCGTAGTAGCGCCAGCTCTGGGTGGTCTGCTTTTCTAGAGACAGCAGCAATAGTTGCTTCTTTCAGAGCCACTTTCTTTTCTTCCCCTACAGATCCTTGGGATGTTTTCAGCTTGATAACGGGGCTTCCTCTTTAAGCCCCCTGGGCACTGTGTGGCCACACTGGGGGCCTGGACGCCTGAGATTGGCTAGCTGGTGCGTTTGTCTAGATCCACTGGAACCGGGATTTCCAATATGCTTTGAAGTCAGTCCCTTTGCTTTCTGCCCACTCAGCCTCACTGTCAGAGAAGGGTCAGATGATGATAGAGAATGAATTTTCTTTTCGCTTTTGAACGTGGGGATGAGTCAGACCCAGTGCTGGAATATAACTCCAAACATTTCAGGTTTAATGTTGGTATGTCCACTCTCCCTAGCCGCAGGGAGTTTAGGTTTACTGAGTAATGCCCATCACAATGCTCCTGAGGCACTCCCATTCCTCTGTTTATTGGAATATAGCTCTAAACATTTTAAGTTTAACATCGGTATGTCCTTTCTCCCTTGCCACAGGGAGCTTAGGTTTATTGGGTTACACCCATCACAGTGCTCCTGAAGCACTCACATTCCTCTGTGTTTATCTGTAACCTCTTTCTTTGTGCTCTGCTTCCCCAACTGGTCAATCACCTTTATGCCCTAATCAGACTCAGTTTGGTCTGATTGTAAGGTCAGATCCTTCTAAGGTCACTGCATTCGTATTTATAAGTGAAATATTGCTTTTTCTCTTCTCCTCATGTCCTTTGCATGGTTACTTTAGAGCAATGTCCTTTTTGTATAGATATAGGAAGACAGTTAATGCTATGCTTTTGTAACTTGGCAGTTAATTGACTCTGAATAATAATTCACTCCTGGGCATCTGTTTTCTTGACTTAAGCCTCAGTTGCCCTTAGTTCCTGATACCTTAAAATCAGGGTCCCAGTGAGGGACTGGATGGACCCAGGGAAAGCTGTGAGCTACCCTGGCATCAAAATGGGCTAAGCCAACTGCTATAATACTTAACTATAAGTTAAGAGCATGGTCATGAACAAATTCTGTCATGATCCAAAGAGTAAGAACTGAATAAGGACCCTGCTAGGGTTAGGAAAGACTAATCTGGCTTGAGCACTGTAGTCTGAGATCTATAGGGAGATGTCCCCAAGAGAGCCATCCTATAAGTTTAATGTATCTCTTACTGTGTCCATACAAAATGACTAATATTATTAAGGTGTAGAATTAAAATGAACGCTGACATGGTTGTTGGACCAAGGAAAGGAGAAATGCACCCATAGATGGTGTTTAGCCCTTAGGCGGGTCATCTTGCTGGGTGAGAATTTGTCCTAGGAGAAGCTTCCCCTGAGAAAAGGACTTTACATCTGTTGATTGTATGACCACATCTATGTGTAATTGCTACCCCAACCCCTCATGATTTGGGAAATAACTAAGGCGGTAGAGTGGGGAGGGAGTGGGATCAGGAAGAATCAAGGAGAATTGGGGAGAGAAGGATAGAGGAGAATCAGGAGGAGAACGGAGATGAGGTTGAACTAAACTGCAACTGATACCAACCAGCCTGGCCCTCGTTTCCTCTTTCCTCCACCATTGCCTTGGCCATCCCGGGTGGGGGAAGCAGCCCAAGACCACTGAATGCAGGTGGCCGAGAGAGAACCGTGGGTTTCATGTTCAGTTTTTGAATACACACCCAGCAGTGTTGGGGTGGGGGTTACTCCCTGCTCTGTGCTCAGGGGTTGCTTCGGTAGTGTTAGGGGTAGAGTCCACAGGGTGGCCAGTGGCGCAGAGCCAGAGTGATAATCTTTGTGCCGTCTCTCTCATCCCAGTGGAGACATTTTCTTGCAGTCTAGTTCTCATCAGTTTGCTAGTGGCCCTACACTCATTATGTTGGTAGAGCTCATTGTTCTTAAAAAACAGTAATATTCTCGGGGCCAGGGCAATAGGATAGCGGGTGATAGGACGGCATTTGCCTTGTACACAGCTGACTTGGGTTCGATCCCCAGCATCCCATATGGTCCCCTGAGCACTGCCAGGAGAGATTCCAGAGTGCAGAGCCAGGAGTAACCCCTGAGCATCACTGGGTGTGACCCAAAAAGCCAAATACATACATATATATATATATATATATATATATTCTCAGTGTTAAGTTTTTCCTTTTAATTCATGATGAAAGGAATTGGAAAATCCAGAGTCTCATCTAGAAGAAAATAGGGATCCTGCATTTTCCCGGCACGGAGGTTATTGCTATTCACCTTTTGTTTGTTCCATCTGTGCCTTTCCCTTGCTTGTGTATTATTTAAAATACAGTTTCCCCAAAATAGGAGACTAACACCCAAGAATAGCTGAGATAAATACCAGGAGGATTACTCCATGGCTTTGAGGACAGCCGCACACGCTAGGGGAAAAGGCAGCTCAGAAAGAGAAGGGAGCACCAAATAAAGGGTGTTGGGACGTTCCTCTCAGGATGGGAAATGTGTGATGAGAGTAGACTATAGTCCGAACAAGATTGTCACTCAGTGTCTCTTTTGCAAACCACAGCACTCAAAAGGAGAGAAATAACAAAAGGGAATGCCCTGCCACAGTGGTAGGGTGGGATGGGGGAAGGGGGGTGGGAGGGATACTGGGATCAGTGGTGGTAGGGAATGGGCACTGGTGGAGGGATGGGTATTCGATCATTGTATAACTGAAACCCAAACACAAAAATTTGCAGGTCTACAACTGTACCTCATGGTGTTTCACTAATAAAAATTTAAGGAAAAAAAATACAGTTCCCTCCATGAAGAAGTTGTGGACTTTGGAAGCTACTCAACATCAGTTTCTGCTGGTTAACTTAGGGTACCCTGTCAGTCAGGCATCTGTTGCAGTGCTGGGGGACAAAACCCCTGCAGCTCAGTCACTTGAATGGGGCTGTTTATTTCACACTTGAGGCGTCCGGAGTGACTGCGATGTCAGCAGGGCTGGCTTGGTTTAACTAGCTTCATGTCTGGATCATGCGTCCCCAATGGAGAGCCTTTGTGAAAGGGTCACCAGCTGCTGGGGCGTGACTTTTCTCTTGGCACAGTGTGGCTGGTGGAGGCAAATGCCTCTCAGGGTCTTTGCTCCAAATCGGGGTCTTGCATTTCAGCAAGCCATTGTGTAGGCTTATTCCTGGGAGGGAGGCAGGGGGACACGTTGATCTTAGGGTAGGGGCCAAGCTGGGTCAGTTTGCTGAGCTGCCATGACAGATACTCAGACTGGGGGATGTATCGCCTCAGGCTCTCAAGGGGAGTAGTCTGAGAGCTGGGTGTCAGCAAGGTCGGTTCCTTTCAGAGACGCTGTCCTTGCCTCCCAGATGGCCGGCATCTTGCTGTGCTTCTACATCAGGGTTCCTGTGTGTATATTTGTGACCATCAGCTATGTTGGAGTACAGCCTACTCTAATGACCTCATTTCTCTAAACATCATAATGATGATGCAAATCTATAATACAGACCACAAATGACACCGTCTTCAAATAACATCACCTTCTGAAAGACTAGGGCTCAGACTTTAAATATATGAATGGATGCGAGACGTAATTTGACTGGTCTCACAGAGTCAGGGCGGGGAGTGAAGGAGGATTGTGGGCAAAGAGCATCACCTAACTGGAGCCTCCTTGTCTTTCAAGCAGTACTAAGTGCCTGCCTTGGGGGTTGTGGAGAAGGTGCCCAAGAAGCGCCCTTGATGCCTGTGAAGGTGGCAGGGCTGGGACTGTTTCTCCTTCAACTGGAAGGACAAGTGAACCTGTTGGGGGCCTCTCTTCCTGTTCTTCTCTCCCGTGAGACAGCTGGGTGTTGCATGAATATTCTTTCAGTTGGAGGTGCAGAGACAAGGCACGTGAGAGGAATGTAAAGGGCACGGAGGGACAAGGCGTCGATCTGGCTAGAGGTGAAGAGCAACTGCCAGAGGCCTCCTTTTATTCTATTTTTTATCAGTTTACATCCTAATGACTTCATCACAGAGAAAGACTCACTAACGACAGTATAGGTATAGGATGAGCATTCGTCAAAAGAACATCAGGCATACATTGTCTTGTCAAAGCTACCTTGTCAAAGCTGTGTTGTCATGATTGAAACATCAGAGGAAGGTATGGAGCTGGACACATAGGTTCTACAGATTACTTCCCCCACATTCTCATGGTTGGTTACACATAGGGCAAAGAGAAGGCTCATGCTGATAGTTGAAGGTCAAACCAGATTAAGGATGTGTAAGAGAGGGGGAAGCTGCTGCCTTGTACTGCCAAGATAATGTATGACCAGGCGGGCTAAGAAAGCATGCTGTACTTCTCCACATCATCCGGACTCACAAACTTAGCTTGCCCGCTTAACTCAAAGTGGGGCCTCGATTCTGCTTTCTGCTTGCAGGGCAGCGTCCAGAGGCTTGTCCTGATGTCCTGGCTTAGCACCAACAGCTGGGAGTGTAGTGTTCTCAGAAACTACCGGTGGGCTAGTAGGGCCCTTTGGGTGCTTAATCTATGGTCTTGATTGTTCTCTGTATTCCCACCTGAGCCGTGGCTGTGGGAACAATCCTGTAAGTGACTGAAGGCTCTGTGGCGTGAACAGGGCTGTGTGCTTCCTGCTGCCTTTCACTCTGCTCTCAACAAACTGGAAGCCAGAGCCCAGGAAAAAGACCACCAAGCTGGGCGCTGGGAGTGGGGGGCATTCTGTTCTTTCCCCCCAGTGCAAGCCTGCCGCGGCCTCACAGCGACTTCTCCCTGTGCCTTTCTCTCCCAGGACATTGTGTTAAGGAATGGCTCAGAGGCCTTCGACTCCTGGAAGAAGCCCCCCATCCCGGTGTACTCTCAGTTCTATTTCTTCAACGTCACCAATCCAGAGGAGATCCTCCAAGGGGAGAGACCCCACTTAGAAGAAGTGGGGCCGTACACTTACAGGTAAGGCCCAGCCTCCCCCTCCCTGGCCTGCCAGGAATGCCCAGGGACCCCTCTGCGCCCGAGCATTGCCGAGTGCTCCGGAGGGGGAGGGCTTTGTTTACAACCGCCTGAAATGCTGCAGAGGGTTGGCACACGCATGTGATTTCTCGACAAAGGCTGGCTCTGTGCGCCTGTTTGGAAGTGCAGCTGCGTGCATGAAGCCTCAGAGAGCCGCTCTCGCCCCTGCTCTTTACAGTACCAGCCTGGTAGGCTGGAAAGATAGCAAAAGGGGCTTGTCTTCCTTGTAGCTGACTTGGGTTAGATCCCAGCATCACACATGATCTTCCCAACACTGCCAGGGGTACTCCCTGAGCACAGAGCAAGGAATAGCCCTGAGTACCACCAGGGATAGACCCCAAACCACAGTAGTAGTAGTAGTAGTAGTACCCCAAACCACCACAATAGTAGTAGATAGTAGTAGTAGTACTCCAAACCACAATAGTAGTAGATAGTAGTAGTACTAGTAGTAGTACCCCAAACCACAATAGTAGTAGTAGATAGTAGTAGTAATAGATAGTAGTAGTAGTAGTAGTAGTAGTAGTAGCAGCAGCAGCAGCAGCAGCAGTACTATATTTTAAGATAAGACCGCCTACAGGGCCTTTCTCTGTTTTCTAGCTCTTCTACTTTGTTCTAAATGAGTTTCTAGGATGCTTTGTTTCTGTCCCACCCTTCCCGGTGCTAAAGCTAACTAAATTGCAGGGAGGATTCACGCCTGTGGCTGTGATCGCCAGTTCTAAACACTCAAGGTTTACGAGAACTACTCGAGTCACTAATTAATGCTGGAGAGTGGCTCAGCCTCACACGCCACAGACTGTCTTCTCTGCTCCAAAGCCACAATCATTTCACTTCCATTGCCTGCCACAGCAAACACACATGAATTTATGGCCAGAGCGTTGCTTCCCATGCAGAACTTCCTGTCCCACTTCCACAGGAGTATCCCCCTCCTTTCCTCCCCTTCCCTCTAGCTCTCTTTCCTGTCAAGCTTCACTTTACCAAAGGAGACTTGGGGGGTGGTGTGGGGTGGACAGGGGGATGGGGATACGGGAACGCACACCCCAGTGTTCAGGAACTGCACCTGGTTCTGTGCTCAGGGGTCACTCCCGGCAGTGCCAGGGGCTCCTCTGGTGCTGGGCGTGGAGCTCAGGCCTCCTGCATCCAAAGTTTGTGCTCCAGGGGCTAGAATGATAGAACAGTGGGTAGGGTGTTTGCCTTGCACGCGGCCGCCCCCGGTTCGATTCCCAGCATCCCATATGGTCCCCTGAGCTACTGCCAGGAGTAATTCCTGAGTGCAGAGCCAGGAGCAACCCCTGTGCATCGCCAGGTGTGACCCAAAAAGCTAAAAAAAAATATAGAGATCCTTCTTCATAACAGCCAAATGGTCAGACTGGCTCGCTAGTCTCATGTTGATTGCCCAAGAAGTGGTTGTTGGTTGATTCATTCTGAGTCAGCACTGTGGTGGGTCTGGAATCCAGCAGCACAGTCTCTAGGTTCAGAGGGACCCAGTCACATTATTGCTGAGTGAGGCACGAATGTCTCCTGGAGATGCCTCAGGAGCCACTCACACCACAGACTCTTCTCTGCTCCGATTCCACAGTTATTTCACTTCCATGGCAATCCACAGCAAACACACATGAGCTTAACTGGGCTTCTGCCTGAAGTTTCAACCCCCTCCCCACAGTAATCCACTAGGAGTAGCATTTGCAGTAATAAATAATAAATACATTTACTCCCATTAAACGGATGGAGACGGAGACGTTACTGGCGTCCGCTCGAGCAGCTTGAAGAGCAACGGGATGACAATTGATACAAGTGAAGCGATACTCCCATTAAACAGAGTGGTATTAAATTAGAGAGCCATGTGTTTGTGTTCTGTCCTTGAATTTCATTGACTAAAATGCCCACCCCACCACCACATTCTTCCAGACACTGCATCGTTTCTAGCTGTTATTTGCTGCCAGGATTTTTGCCTAGTGACCCCGTGGCTGTAAATGTGGGTCTCATATATGATATTCCATGGTTTCTACCAGCTCTTGGAAGTAGTTTTCCATTTTGTACTGTTTCTTCTTTCTCCTTAGAAACCAGTTTGTGCAACCAGTTTCACTTCACTTTCGATACAAGACAGCTAAAGATTTATATGCTGAATTGACAGTATTCCATTAACTGTCTCTGATTTGGGTTTCTTAGATTTGCTGTTTGGGTTTGGTAAATTTTTGCTGTTTTGTGTTATACTTTTTCGGATTATATATTACTGCCTTGGCAATAAGGGGAAAAATGTGAGGGATATATTTCAGATATTTTTATATTATTCATTGCCCATTATGAAATAGTCATCATATGTAATATTGTGTGTAGCGCTACCTTTAGAAGGTGGAAAATATGCTTATATTACAAAATAATATACATAAGCACAAAAGATAATTTTGACAGTGCTCTAAATTAAGATTGAGAAAACTACTATTCTCTAAAACTTCATAGCCTCAAAGGTAAACAATGCTAATATTTATAGAATGTCTTTTTTTGGGAAGCCAGAGCAATAGTACAGCGGGTAGGGCATTTGCCTTGCACACGGCTGACCTGGGTTTGATTCCCAGCATCCCATGTGGTCCCCCAAGTACAGCCAGGAGTAATTCCTCAGTGCAGAGTCAGGAGTAATCCCTGAGCATCGGTGGTTGTCTCCCAAAAAAGAAAAAAAAAAAGAATGATTTTTAAATTTTTTTTCCATGTCTGTACTTTACTTTTATATGGATACATTACAATATATACACGTGTTATGCCTATTCATAATATGAATATTTCATTTACAAAATATTTCCTCAAGGGGAATTTCCCCATATTATATGTTAGTCTGGTCTGAAGCGATAGCACAGCGGGTAGGGCGTTTGCCTTGTGCACGGCCAACCCAGCTGAGCCGGGTTCGATTCCTCTGCCCGTCTCGGAGAGCCCGGCAAGCTACCGAGAGTATCTCGCCCTCACGTAAAGCCTGGCAAGCTCCCCGTGGCATATTCGATATGCCAAACACAGTAACAAGTCTCACAATGGAGATGTTACTGGTGCCCACTCGAGCAAATAGATGAACGACGGCAGGACAGTGCTACAGTGCTATATCTTAGTCTATATACAACTCCATGCCAAGGATAATAATAGTCCATATGTACTTGAAGAATATATATCATCACACTTCAGTTACCCAGTTCATGCTTGAACAAGTCGGTCACTCCCTTTCATCCATTACCCCTGGGGTGGAACTTCTTTTCGTGTTGTCAATCGACAGTGTTTCCACGCCCTCAGCTCTGCCCTGTGGGCCAGCCTGCCTCGTGGTCTGTCCTGCTCTGGAAATAGCGTTTGCTCCTGCTCCCAGATGGGGGGTGCATGTCAGCTCATGTTCTGACTGGGTTTAATTCCACAGCAACCCGGAAGGGAAGGCACTTCGGCATCTCCCTTTTATAGGACCCAGGGGGCTGTGGTGCCCAAGCATGATCTCTGAGAGGGGCAGAATGGAACACCCAGCCTCCACTGGGATCTCAGCCTGGCGCAGCAGTTTCCCAGAAAACAGCTGGGGAGGAACGAAAGGGCCTGAATACTTTTTTTTTTTTTTTTTTGCTTTTTGGGTCACACCTGGCGATGCACAGGGGTTACTCCTGGCTCTGCACTCAGGAATTACTCCTGGCGGTGCTTAGGGGACCATATGGGTTGCTGGGAATCGAACGCGGGTCAGCCGCATGCAAGGCAAACGCCCTACCCGCTGTGCTATCTCTCCAGCCCCGCCTGAATACCTTTAAGCAGAGGCTTATGTGGTAGTTTTGCATGGAACAAAGTTTCTCAGCAGTTCCCAGGGATGAATGTTGCACAGATGCTAATTTTCCAGCTAATTAAATGGATTCCTCCTCTTGGTTTCCTTTTCTCAGTCTATTGTTTGCTTTCTGGGATGGTGAGAGTTTAAATTTTATTTTGTTTTTGCAAACAATTCTCTCTCTCTCCCTCCCTCTCTCCCTCTCCCCTTTATCTCTATCTCTCTTCTCTCTCCCTCTCTCCCTTTCTCTCTCCCCCTCTCTTTCTCCCTCTCTTCCTCTTCCCCTTTCTCTCCCTCCCTGTCTCTCTCCCTCTCTTCCTTTCCTCTCTTTCTCTCTTCCTTTCTCTCTTTCGCTCTCTCTCCCTCCTCTCCCTCTCGTTCTTTCTCTCCTTCTCCCTCTCTCTTGCCCCCCCCATCTCTCCCTGTCTCCTCACTCCTCTCCCCTCTCTCTGTCCCCGGACTCTGTTGTTGCTGCAGTGACCAGCGTTCGCACACCCTTTCTTGTGTGCTCATGAGCACTTGGCCACAGTGCCCTGGGGACCCCCTTTGCATGGCTGTCAGGGATTCCGAACAACAGAGGCACCATGAGCATTGCCAGGTGTCACGCCTCGCACCTCTGGCCACTGAACTTCCTTGGGCCCTGAGAACGTACCTGAAAAACAACTTTGTTTAATGAAGCACCTCTAAAGCTAACCACATGTGTTCACACGTGATTATGAGTAGTCATTAGCAGGGCTGTCACTGTCATTAGCAGCCTGCAGTCTGGTCCCCTGCCATCCTCAAGAGTTTCTTGGCATTAGCAGAGAGCTGGGCATTGACCCCAGGCATTCACGTGTAGCTTTATAATGAGCTGTGTCATAATGATCCATGTTGGCCGAACATCTGCCTTTTGTGGTGGCTTTTTTTTTTTAAATTTCCTCTTTCTGGAAGTTTCTTTGGCCTTGGATACCATGGTTATGGTCTTCCTTGTTCTCTCTCTCTCTCTCTCTCACTTTTTGGGTCACACCCAGCGATGCTCAAGGGTTACTCCTGGCAGTGCTCAGGGGACCATATGGAACGCCGGGGATCAAACCCAGGTTGACCACGTGCAAGGCAAACACCCTATCTGCTGTATTACTGCTCCGGCACCCGCCTGTTTTTTTTTTAGCTGTTTTTATTTTTCTTTATTTATTTAAGGAGGGAGGCCACACTGGGTGGTGCTGCTCAGAGCTTATTCCTGGCTGTACACTCAGAAATCAATCTCTGGCAGTGCTTGGGGGACCATATGCGATGCGGGGGATCGAACTCGGGTTGACAGCACGCAAGCCAAGTGCCCTACCTGCTGTGCTATCACTCCAGCCTCTCCTCCTTGCTCTCTTGCTCTCAGAGGGCCTCGCTAGAAATTTCGCTGGTGTAGTTGTTCAACCCGCCCTTGTGTTGTAAACCTCCCCCAGTGACAGGAATTCTGGGAAGGGGCAACATTTGGGGTCCCTCCAAGTCTATGTGTATTGAGAGGGAGGCCCTTTGCCATCCCTCCAGTTGGGATTTCAGTTTCTCAAGCAGACAGCATTTCTGACAGCCCCGATGCCATCTTCCCTGCCTTGGTGAAGCCTTCCTGGACAAGTCGTAGTGACTGGGGACCAAGGAACATCCTTTGTTTTGCTGAGTTACCTGAGTTACCTGTCAGGGGAATTAGCTTACTTTTGTGGTTTGGGAAACCTCGACTTTCTTTCTTTCTTTCTTTCTTTCTTTCTTTCTTTCTTTCTTTCTTCTTTTTTTGAAGTTTCTTGACAAATCAAGCTAAGCTCCAGGGCCTAAAGTTCCTCTGTGTGCGATTTCCCTTTGAAAACATGAGGTCCTTTGCAGGGGAAGTGATAAAGAAAACATCTGGAACGTCATCTCTGGGATCAGTCATGATAAATAAACACAGGTGCAGAGGACTCTGGGCTGGGCATTTACTCCAGGCTCTAGGTTCATGACCTGGACTCCACAGAAAATAAGAAAAGCCTTAGCAAGGGTTTTTGATTTTTGTCATTTGTTAGAAAACTTGCCAGAGCTGAATTCGAACTTCCAGACTGCCACCAAGTTCCAGCGCTTGGCTCCCTGGCTGGTTTTCCTTGAATGCAAATTAGTGTCACTTTTCCCACTTTGAGTAGTTAGCTTAGCCAGCAAGAGGTAGTGTTGGGGGGGGGGGGGGGCGGTCCCAGGACCCCATTATAAATAGCTGCCCTCGGAGAAGTTATCCTCTTCACCCTCACTGAGGGGGCTTCCTCTCTGCAGTCTGAACCTTAGCCAAGGCAGGGATTCAGCTCTGACATATCCCTTTCAGTTGCTCCAAAGCTCTCGAAGTCAGCTTTTGCATAGACTCAGTAAACCGTGGGTGTGAGGCCGGGTATTAGGACCACACACCTTCTGGTTAGTCCTGGGCCATTCCATGAACTGCATTTTCTCACCTGTCAGACAACTGAGTTATGATTTTGTACAATGAGGTATCTTTGCTTGCCAGCGAGACGAACTCTCTGGCTAAGTTAAGTGAAAAAGGAAATTTACAGACCTTGTACACAGCTGATCCTGACTTGACCCCTGGCACTGCATACGGTTCCCCTAAGTGCCACCAGAACTGATTTATGAGTGCAGAGTCAGGAGTAAAACCTTGAGCATAGCTGGATGTGGAAAAAAAAAAGGGGGAGGTGTTTAATTGAAGAGGATGAAAGTGGATGAATGATACAGGTCTGCAGTGTAGGAATCCTCCCAGGAAATGCAGACGTCGGGAGGAAGCCAATCTTCCTACTGTGTTTTTCATTGGGAAGCTCTGAACCCACCCAGGACTCAGATGTCAAGGAAAAAGGAATCGGCAAGCTCAGGACTGCCCAGTGCAAGATTAGAAGGAAGTCTTGCCTCTCACTCACCAGCGGGACTGCAAATGCTGCTTCCTCTGATATGTTGTTCCCCTGAGGTGCCATGGGCTTTCTCCCAAATCCCAGTCCTGGCACCAGACATGGCAGCCAGGGCTGCCAGTTCTCCTAGCATCCGGGTGCCACCAGCAACCCAGACAATGCATCTGAAAAGGGAAGAACTCTCAGACTAACTGCACTTTGACCACTCTTTTTATTTATTTATTTATTTATTTATTTTGCTTTTTGGGGGTCACACCTGGCGATGCACAGGGGTTACTACTGGCTCTGCACTCAGGAATTACTCCTGGTGTTGTTCAGGGGATCATATGGGATGCTGGGAATTGAACCCGGGTCAGCTGCGTGCAAGGCAAACACCCTACCCGCTGTGCTATCACTCCAGCCCCGACCACTCGTTCTGATCAATGCATTCAGAGCTGAGTCCATGTGAGAAACAGAATGACAATGAAACCTTGAGCTCTAAGTGTTTGAATCGAGAAATTTGAAACCCTGGAGCGATGAAAGAAACTCAAGAGAGGGTTCACTGACTGCTTCTCTGGTCCTGGTGACCCTCACAATTGTATTTCCCCAGATGTGAGGTCAGAGATCAATAACTATAGTTTTTGAGTTGACTCTTGGGTCTCATTTCCCCCTCACTTTATAGATGAGTGTTTTGTGTGTGTGTGAGTGTGAGTGTGTATATATGTGTGTGTTACACATGGAAGGCCAGTGCCATACTCCTGGCCCATATTCCCAGCCTTAGTCACCAATTTTTTTATCACTGTATCACTGTCATCCCATTGTTCATTGATTTGCTCTAGTGGGCGCCAGTAACATCTCCATTCGTCCCAGCCTTGAGATTTTAGCAGCCTCTCCTTACTCACTTTTCCCAACGCTGTCATATTGGAGGGTCTTTCAGGGTCAGGGGAATGAGACTCGTTATTGTTACTGTGTTTGGCATATCGAATACTCCACAGGTAGTTTGTAAGGCTCTGTCGTGTGGGCATGATACTCTTGGTAGCTTGCCGGGCTCTCCGAGAGGGACGGAGGCTTTTGGGACGACCTCTAATCCCTTTTACAGGTTTTTGGTCAGCTGGCTTGTTGTAACGATCTGCATGCTGACAAACACGCACCCATCTGTGTCTCTGGGTAGCATCTGGGAACTGGGAATATATATATATATTCTTTTTATTAATGACAATAGTGAAAGGATTTGTTTTGTTTTGTTTTTTTTAAAAATGATGGTGAAAGAGCTCGAGCTGGCCCAGTAACGTCTCCATTGGAGACTTTGTTGTTACTGTGTTTGGCATATCGAATTACTCTCGGTAGCTTGCCGGGCTCTCCGAGAGGGGCGGAGGAATCGAACTCGGGTCGGCCATGTTGGCCGCTTGTAAGGCGAGCGCCCTACCCGCTGTGCTATTGCTCCAGCCTGGAGCAAGTAGTCCAGCAGGCAGGGCTCTTGCCTTGCATTTGTACAACCCGGGTTTGATCCCCATATCCCATACGGTTCCCTGAGTACCATCAAGAGTAATTCCTAAGTGCAGAGCCACGAGTAACCCCTGAACATCGCTGGGCCTGGCCCCCCAAAAGATAAATAAATTAATTAAAAATTGATGTTGAAAGAAAAGAAGAGAACTTATGGAAGGGTGCCTATTTTCAAACAAATTCCTTTCTTTCTTTAGTGAACTCAGAGACAAAGCTGATATTCAGTTTGGAGACAATGGAACAACAATATCTGCTGTGAGCAACAAGGCCTATGTTTTTCAAAGAAACCAATCTGTTGGAGACCCGAAAACTGACTTAATTAGAACGTTAAATATTCCCGCTGTGGTGAGTAGACACTTTAAATATTAATACTTGGATTTTAGAAGACTAAGTTAGGATTACCTATGGCTGTTTGACTGAAACACAATTATGAAAGTCTAAGTCTGTAAATGTATCTCACAATGATTCATTAAAATAAAAAAATAATTAAAAAAAAAGAAAAAGAAATACTAGGTCCTGGCATGGAACCAGGGTTCCGATTGAATGAGAGAAATTGACACAATGTAATTAAAATTGAGGTTCCCAAACACTCAATTATGGATGACATGATTAATTTGGTGTTGTGTATCACAGATGCATTATCACAATTGAAAAAGAAGTCTTTAAGAAGGGACTTAATTATTAGATTAAAAAATAAAACTTCATTCTATTTTATTACAAAAAAAAAGAAAAAAGATTACTATGGCTTTAGATTCAAGAGCTATGACATTATGTTAAAGATATGCATCAATAGTAAAAGGAATACATTTCTTTTCCTTCTCCTCCTTAAAGGTGATTTTAGATATCTTTTCACCCTGAAAAAGTATTTTGAATGTTTTTTTTTCTTTTTTTGCTTTTTGCGTCACACCCAGCAATACACAGGGGTTATTCCTGGCTCTGCACTTAGGAATTACTCCTGGTGGTGCTCGGGGGACCATATGGGATGCTGGGAATCAAACCCGGGTTGGCAAATGCCCTACCCGCTATGATATCGCTCCAGCCCCTGAAGTATTTTCAAGTGGTGACAACAATGCAAATTTGGTCATTAATTTTTCCCAATTTCTTGCTTTGTGATCATGATTAGCACATGTGTGAACAGTTATTTCCCAAGAAATTTGAAGGGTAGCTAATACTTTTTAATTTTTTAATTTTTTTTTTTTTTTTTTTTGCTTTTTGGGTCACACCTGGCGATGCACAGGGGTTACTCCTGGCTCTGCATTCAGGAATTACCCCTGGCGGTGCTCAGGGGACCATATGGGATGCTGGGAATTGAACCCGGGTTGGCCGCGTGCAAGGCAGACGCCCTACCCGCTGTGCTATTGCTCCAGCCCCAGCTAATACTTTTTAAAATATGTATTTCTTCGTTTGGGTTCAGACACTGGAGCAATGGAATTTGAAAGCTGCTTTCTCATTTGGATTTTTGTCTTGGATTGTAAAGTTTTCAAAATGTCTTTTGGCCTTACCCCTTTTTTCCTAAGAGCTGAGTGGACTGGGCATTGTAGCCTAGTGTGGTGGCAGTGGGGTCTGTATCTATAATGTATTTAATGGGATCTGTATATGATGCAGTTCCATCTAATAGCAACGTCTGTGAAACCCTGCAGACTTCACTATTTTTTCCAGTCTGCCTTCTCTGTTGGGCATAACAGAGAATAATTTATATGTTGTTGGATGGTTGGCCCACCATAGAGTATTAGATCCCAAATCTGGTCCTTACAAAGTCCATCCCTGGCTCTTACTAAGAAGAAGGTGGTGCTACCATGTGGCCAGAGCTGTTGGTGCAATTACAAGGCTTTTCCCCCTCTGTCTAGTGATGCAGTATAACTCAGGGTGCTTGGGAATGCTAAGCTCTCACTTGTTGCGTGTGGTCCTGAGAAGGGACAGGACTGAAGATCTCTTTCTTGCGCATGCAACCAGAGCAGAGTTCACTGGCTTATCTTTCCTCCACATCATTTTCGTATTGACATTTAAGTATCTAATCCCCCTTGCTAAATAAAGAATGGTAGGAGAGATTGGGGTCGGGCCGCTCCCGCCTGAGTCTGCCTTTGCTCCTCAGACAGCCATGGAATGGACCCAGAACCATTTGCTCCGCGAGCTGATTGAGGCGCTGCTGAAGGCCTACCAGCAGAAGTTGTTCGTCACACACACAGTCCACGAGCTGCTCTGGGGATATAAGGATGAGATCTTGTCCCTCATTAACGTCTTCGAATCCGACATCCCTCCCTATTTTGGCCTGTTCTATGGGGTAAGTTGGTCTTTTCAGACCCGCTGGATTCATCCAAAGAGTATCTGCAGCCAGATTTCATCTTCATTTGGGTTTCTCCCAGGAAAAAGGCCAAGATGCCAAGAGTCCTCAGTGATTTGGAGGCTACATCTGTCCTGCACAGGGAAGCCTGTGGCTCCTGGCATCAGATTTTGGAATGCCCCTCACTTCTGAGCTGTCTGCCCGAGTCCTGTGCAAAAGTTTTAGGCCAGTGCCAAGAATATTCTAATCGCGACTGGAGTGATAGCACAGCGGGTTGGGCATTTGCCTTGCATGCGGCCACCCGGGTTCGATTCCCAGCATCCCATGTGGTCCCCCGAACACTGCCAGGAGTAATTCCTGAGTGCATGAGCTGAATGTGACCCCCCCCAAAAAAAGGGCAAAATATATATATATTTTCTTTCTCCAGTGACTGTATTATTTAACATTCCCAGCAGCAATGTATTCAGGTTCTGATTTCTTTACATCCCTTTTGATCTTTTTAAAAAATTTATTTTAAACATCATGGCTTACAAAATTGTCATTGGTGTGGTTTCATACATACACAAAACTTCAGCACCACACCTGCACACATTGTTTTCCACCCTCCACCATTGTCCCCGTGTCCCCCACCCCCACCCCACCCCACCCCCTCCTTTTCCACTCCCATTCATACTCTGTGATCAGCTTCCTCCTGAAGACCAGTTCTCAGTTTCTGTTTCCTCTGGGCATTAGGTATTCTTCTACTGTATTTATGTCCCACATATGAAAGATCTGTCTGTATCTCTCCCTCTCCTAATTTCATTCAGCATGATACTCTTCATTTCCTTTATAGTTATAATTATTATTATTTTGGCATTTTGGGTCATTCTCAGTGAAGCTCAGGGGTTATTCCTGGCTCTGAACTCAGGAAGATTCTGGCGGTGCTCAGGGGACCATATGGGATGCTGGGGATCAAACCCAGGTCAACCACTTGCAAGGCAAACACCCTACCCACTGTGCTATCGCTCTGGCCCCTCTTCTATCATTTTTTTGCCATCCTAATTGGTGTGAAGTTGTATGTATCTCACTCTGGTTTTAGTTTGCGTTTTCTTATTTGACTAATGCTGTTGAGTGTCTTATATTTACTGGCCATCTGAGTATTTTTTTAGATTAAAGTCTCTTCAAATCTTTTTTTTTTTATAATTTGTTTCTTTATTGAATCACTGTGGGAAAAGTTACAGAGCTTTCGGGTTTAGGTCTCAGTCATGTAAATATCAAACACATTTCCCTTTACCAATACTTATTTTTAACCGCGAACCCCAATAGAACCCCACCTCCCACCCCTCCCAATTCCTGTGAGGCAGATGAGTTCTAGTTAATACTCTATGTACTTTGACTAGATACATCGTTTCGATAGAAGATGCACAATTATTGTTTAGAGTTTACGACCCCCCCCCCCCAATCAGACATGCTGAAACAGCGTTGTCAAATGATTTGCTTTCTACAACTTGGTTTAAGAATAAAATGATGTCGCGCGGTCGCGGATTTCTGCTATTTTACTTATTGACCCTGGAAGAATTTCTATTAAAAGTTAGATAGTTAAGAGATTGGTTTCTGTGCCCTGGAGTCGTGGCCGTGCCCTCTTTCCAGAGAGGAGCGGGCGAGCGGGTCCACACCCTTTCCCCTCCGGGCAGGCATGCTGTCAGTCCTTGTGCCTCCGGGGCCGTGGCCGTGCTGGAGAGCTGCTCGTGGGGGGCAGCTGGCGACCTCGGTTGGGTGTGAAGGACGGCCCATTACGCCCCCCTTCCCATGAGGTCCCTGCCACTTCCCACCACCCCCGGCTCAAACCTGCTGTCCACAAGGCTCCCGTGCGGCCGCCATCTTTCTTTCCAGAGAGGAGCGGGCAGTCTCTTCAAATCTTTGAATATCTCTTCAAAATCTTTTGCCTATTATATAACTGGGTTCATGCTTTTTAAAATCATAAAGTAATAAAGTATTTTTAACAAAATGGCCACTTTCCTTTTATTCTTATTCACCCTTTTTTTTTAAACTTTTCTTTTATATATATATATATAATTTATTTCTTTATTGAATCACTGTGGGAAAAGTTACAGAACTTTCGGGTTTAGGTCTCAGTCATGTAAATATCAAACACATTTCCCTTTACTAATACTTATTTTTAACCGCGAACCCCAATAGAACCCCACCTCCCACCCCTCCCAATTCCTGTGAGGCAGATGAGTTCTAGTTAATACTCTATGTACTTTGACTAGATACATTGTTTCGATAGAAGATGCACAATTATTGTTTTGGGTTTACGACCCCCCCCCCCCCCAATCAGACATGCTGAAACAGCGTTGTCAAATGATTTGCTTTCTACAACTTGGTTTAAGAATAAAATGATGTTGCAGCCACGCGGTTTTGGATTTCTGCTATTTTACTTATTAACCCTGGAAGAATTTCTATTAAAAGTTAAATAGTTAAGAGATTGGTTTCTGTGCTCTGGAGTCGTGGCCGTGCCGGAGACCCGCTCGTGGGGGGCAGCTGGCGACCTCGGTCGGGCGTGAAGGACGGCCCATTACGCCCCCCTTCCCATGAGGTCCCTGCCGCCCCCCCCCCCCCCGCCCCGCGGCTCAAACCTGCTGTCCACAAGGCTCCCGTGCGGCCGCCATCTTTCTTTCCAGAGACTTATTCACCCTTTTTAAATCATGTAAATGTTTATTAGTAATGAGTGCTCACGTTGGCAGCCCATATAATGAGTGATTTTTCATAATTAAAAACGAGCAGTTTTGTGAAAGGGAAATGTGTTAGTTACTATACCAGTGAAAGCTCTTCAGAGAAACACAGTTATTACAATATCTCTGTTTGTCAAGATATTTCTCTTAAAGAACTGGTTTTCTAGTTGTGGAGGCTGACCAGGGACAAATGTAAAATATAAAGGATAGGCTGACTGGCCGGAAACTCGGCTAAAGTTTGTTACATTCTTCGGGAGAATTCCATTTTCTCCGGGACATCTTGGATTTGGCTCCCCCCCCCCTTTATTCTGAGGCATTGGGGGTTGCCCCCATGGTGCCCAGGCCTGGACCACTCCAGTGGGGCGCTGGCAGCTTGGGGCTGTGATCAGTGGTGGGTGATGGGGTGCAGTCAGCAGTGCTGGGGACGGAACTCAGGGCTTCGTGTGTCCCTCGTGCATTCTGGGCATGCACTCCACACCTGGGACATGTTTTCCTCCCTCTCGATTTTGCTTTTTAAGTTTTCAGTTGATTGGATGAGCTTACCTTCATTATAGTGAGCACTTTCCTGTTTGGGGTGCTGAAGGGGGCTTCACCCAGCTTTTCTGGGGGCCAGTGTAGTGCTGGGTACAGATCCTGGGCTTCCCCAGGCAGCCCCTGGATGGTGATCTCCCCACTTAACAGTGCACCCATCGTAAACGCAGTCACACCCACAGAACATAGACACACCGAGACTTGTATTCTACCAAAACAGCTGGGCTCCCAGAGCCCGACTAAGGTGACACGTATATAGTTAACCAGTTACTTGAAAGGATCATCTTTCTTTTTTTTTTTTCCTCAGAAAAATGGAACAAATGATGGAGACTATGTTTTTCTCACGGGAGAGGACAGTTATCTCAACTTTACAAAGATTGTGCAATGGAAAGGAAAAACGTAAGTCAAAAGATTTACCAGTGGAATTCTTTTTCAGTTTTCATTATAATGGAATGTCCGCTTCAGCCTTATTTTCAGAAAATTTTATTTTCATATATTTTTTTTCTTTTATTTGAAGTGCCATGATTTACAAAACTGTTCACAATAGGGTTTCATGCATATAAGAAGGTTCGGACACTGCACCCTCCATCAGTCTCTGCCTACCTCCCCCACTGTCTCCAGTTCCCTTGCCAACCCGCCCCCCCCTTGCTCCTTGCACCCTTGGTAAGCTTAGTTCTGTACATCAGTTCATAGGTTTTGTGGTCTTTGACCATTTGTTACTCCCTGCCTGTGTTTCTTCACGTCCCACGGGTGAGAAAGGTTATCTGTTCTCTCTCCTCACTGACTCCTCCTTCTCCCTCTCCTAACTGACCTTACTCAGCGTAATACTCGGAGTAATACTCATTTCCGTCCACAACATAGCAGCGAATTGCACAATTTTATTTCAAAAATGTCTTGACCCTGTGAGTTTTTGAATGAGAAATCTATAACTAGACATAATTCCTTATAAATACAAATCAATAATCCTTGCCCTTATAAATTTGTGAATCAGAACTTAGTAATAGTATACTATAAAATTAAATATTTATGATGTGTGTATTTATCGTGCCCAGGCATGAATTAAAAGCCAGGGAAAAACTTTTACTCTTCCACCTATTATTCTTTGTGGCCGCAACACAAATACTTTTCAAATCAGGTGGCTTTTGACTCGTCTCTTCCTGATGGCAACTTTGCTGTTGCTAAGCCCCGCGTCCCAGGCAGGGCTCACGGGTGTGTCTGTCACCCCTAGTTACAGAGTAAGTCACACCCCCAGCTTGGAGCATCGTGGGCAGACAGCTCTGCTCAGTGTCTCAGGAGGGTCCGCCTTCATCGCCTACCTCCCCACCCCTCACTGCCTTCCTTGGCCTTCCGTGAACAGAGAATCCCTGTCCTCCTCCGCCCCCGTTCCTAGCCTTGGTGGTCTCCTGATCTCTCTTGACCTCTGCAGTGGGACTTCACTGGCCCTTGATTCCTCCTCCACAGACACAGGGGGCCTTAGCTTTAGCCCGACCCACCGTGTTGCATTTATTGTTTCATTGTTTAAGAAAATATTTGTATTTAATAGTAGTGTGAATTTCCTAAATGTATGTGTGTGTGTGTGTGTAGAAGTGTTGATCAATTGTGTATATGGGCATTTATTTATTGAATTATTTTTGGGGGGGACCACTCCTGCTGTGCTCTGGGATTTTTCCTGGTTCTGTGTCCAAACAAGCTCCCTATATGTTGTATTATCTTTCTGCTCCCCTCCATACGTATGTTTTATCAATGATGTATGCATATGAGTGTGTGTATGTGTGTGTGTTTTCAATTCTGCTGTGTTTTACCTGGAAGAGGCCCTCAATGAAGGAACTTAGAGGCCCATCTTGACCAGAAGTTAGGAAAATGACTAATTATTGCCCTCATCTTTTTGCATTTTTGTCCCATGATTGAAAAAAAAATTTTAAGAGAGTGCCTATCTCCATTGTGCTTTTAGTGAACATTAAGTGGGTGCAATATTAAGCTCTCTTGTAACTCAGGAGAATTCCTCTATTAATTTTGGAGCAGAGAACTGGCCAAAGGGCAGACAGAGTTAATGTTTTATCAGGACTATTAACCAGCCTGTCAGATCTCTCCAAAGATCCCTGTCAGCGACTGACTGTGATTAAGGCTGTTCTTAATGCCGAGGTGGAGCCTTGCTTTAAGAAAATGGCTATTTCTAAAGTGTCTGTAGAATATTCTTTGCTGAAGAACGTGACGTTTGACTACTGTCTCTGTCAGAATTTTATATATAATATACAATATATACAATATATAATAAAAAAAGAAAAGGCCCTCCCGTTGATCATCGATTTACTCGAGTGGGCCCAGAACGTCTCCATTGGAGACTTTGTTGTTACTGTGTTTGGCATATCGAATACTCTCGGTAGCTTGCCGGGCTCTCTGAGAGGGGTGGAGGAATCGAACTCGGGTCGGCCATGTTGGCTGCGTGCAAGGCAGACGCCCTACCCGCTGTGCTTATATATGTCTGAAATATATATAAAATATAAATATAAATATATATGTATATATATGTATATACTCAGGACCAGGGGCCTTTCCCCTCATAATCAGTTCTAAACCAACAGCATCCCATGTCTGTGTTTGGATGAGTTTCTGGACGGTAAAAAGCTCCCTGTTAAGAGTCCTCCCATTGGAAAGAAATAGAAAATCAGATTTCATCACCTTGACTCTTGTGCTGATCCAATACAGGTCACTCGACTGGTGGACCACAGACAGATGCAACATGATCAATGGAACGGACGGGGATTCTTTCCACCCTTTAGTAACCCAAAATGAAACCCTCTATGTCTTCCCATCTGACTTTTGTAGGTAAGAAATTAAAAAATATAAACAAACAAAAATGTATAAATAGAATATTTTGCAGTTAAGAAATTTTAATAGATATATATGTATATATGTATATGTGTACGTATATGCATATGCACACACACACACACACACACACACACACATAAAATCTCCCAGGGTGAGGAATCTGGATCAAGTGGAAGAACACAGTCTCTGGTCCATCAAGTGGCAGAGCACACTCCAAGCATGTGTGAGGCCCTGAGTCCAGTCCCCTGACATTACACAGCTCCCCAGACCACTGACTGGGTTGGACCTGTTGGTTCCTGAGCATCGCCGAGAGTGGCTCCTTGCATGTCCCGGCTCTGCTTGGGTGACCCTATTTAAAGAAAAAAATCTTAAAACTGTAATACTGAATGATGCAAGTTATAGAAAGAGACCTGTGTGTGTTTGTTAGATAATATTTCAAGTAGCACATAAACAGGGCTATTTGATTGTTTATGAACAGAGACTATGGTAAAGCATAAAGACCTGCATGAGAGTAAGCTCCACCTTCAGAATAGGGGTTACTTGAGAACACAGAGTAAGACTAGAATCAAACAGGCCATACAGAGAGCTTCAGCCTTGTGCATAATAAATTTTTTATGCACAAGTTTTTTTTTATCTGAATGGTATGTGCTATCACGTGTATTTGTTGTCATATTTTCTGCATTTTTCTGTCTAAAATTTTGCATTTGGGAGTGCCCTTCGGTGGGATGTACAGTGGAAGGCAGCACCCAGTGTAATTCATAGTGCACAGTTGTGCAGTGGGTCCCACCTCTGGTTAAGAGAGGAAAGAGCAAGACCCCAAAAGGAAGGGCTTCAAAAGCATGACTGAAGGATCAGGTCAGATAGCACAGGTGAAAGTTCTTTGTGCATTACACGGCTGCTGTGTAAAGTGAAGGTGGGCAGTAAAGCTAAATAATAATGTCTCTGGTCCTTACATCTGGGCCACTGATGGAAGGACCAGAGACAGAATTGTGTACAACTCTGTTGAAGTAAATAAATGGTTCGTGTTCATGTTTGTTCCTTTACCTATTTTCAGCACGCAGTTCCTGTCCAGAGCGACCATTTCCAACTACCTTTGTCATAATGGCCCCTTCTCCATCCCAGTTGCCTTTTCCCCTAGCACTTGAGGGGGCTTCCAATCATAGACTAATCCTCCTTGTCCTTGTTTCTACTGTTCTTGGGTATTAGTCTCATATACTATGAAATGTTTATATTTATTCATGTAGCATCTCTGTTCTTCACATCCTATAATTCAGGTTGTACCTGAAAACTGTTGCTGATGGAATCAAGGCAGGTGGCACTACCTAGAGCCAGCTTTGACCTTTGACTCTTGCTTCCCAATAGGTCAGTGTATATAAAATTCAGTGACTACCAGAGTGTGCAAGGGCTGCCTGCCTATAGATTTACGTTGCCTGCAGAAATCCTGGCCAACACCTCAGACAACGCCGGCTTCTGTATCCCTGAGGGAAACTGCCTGGGCCAAGGCGTTTTGAATGTCAGCGTCTGCAAGAACGGTAAGAACACAGAGGGAGGGCCTGATGACGGGTGTCCCCAAGGCAGGGTTGGTGTTCTGTGATAAACAGCGTGCTCAGCTCAATAGGCAGAGCACTTTGGATGCTTTGTAACATGGTTATAGAATGATTTCTTTTTTTTAAAAAAAAAGTCTGACATTTCTATAAAGCTTTTTATTGATGAAATTAAAAGTTTGTTTTTATTATTGTTTTTCTGGGAAATATTTTAGAAGTCTTAATAGTAAGAAGAGCTGCCGTTTTCCCAAGTAATTGCATTAGTCACTCGTTAGCTAGACATTGTTCTGAGTGGTTTGTGTATTTCTGTGCAGTTAGTACACGGAACCATTCACTGATTTAATATTTAAAACCATACTCGGTAAGAAAGTAGAGACCTCTGTCATAAGAAAGTACATATCTGAAGCCAGAAAGACAGTTCAGTGGGTAGGGAGCTTTCCTTGCACGCAGCTGACCTGGGCTCAATTCCCGGTTCAATTCCTGGCACCACATATGGTCCCCAGCGTCTCGCCAGGAGTGATCCCGGAGCACAAAGACAGGAGTAAACCCTGAGCACTGCTGAGTGTGGCAAAAGAGAGGAAGGAAGAGAATGAAAGAGGAGGGGGAAGGAGGGGAGGTGAAGAGAGGGGGGAAGGAAGAGTAATACATATCTGGAAAGATATTCTCAATGATTTTAAAGCAGAACTAGTTTAATACATTTTATTTAATCGGGAGGCAGGCTCCCAAGCAGTGCTCAGGAGACCTGGGTCCTAGTGACACTCAGCCAGTGGAGCTGATAGTTCAGTAACCAGGCTGAGGCCCAGAGGTGCCAGTAGCCACCTAGCTCTCAGAGGCCCCAAGAACCACACCAGGCCTTGCTCCGGGGGTCAGGCCATGCGGGGTTTGAACTCAGGGCCTTCCATGCGCAAGGCAAGTGCTCCTGGCCCCAGAGCTATGTTCTTGCCCTACGTAATTCAATCCATGTATTTGATTTTTTTTTTCTTTTTGGGTCACATTCGGCGATGCACAGGGGTTAGTACTGACTCTGCACTCAGGAATCACTCCTGGTAGTGCTCAGGGGACCAAATGTGATACTGGGAGTTGAACCCGGGTTGGCCGCATGCAAGACAAATGCCCAACCTGCTGTGCTATTGTTCCAGCCCCAATACACGTATTTGAAATGTTTTCTTGTTCTGATTGGATGTCGGCTGTGAATTTATCAGCTCTCATGAGGCTTTTGATGGTGCCGCAGAGTCCCGCCTTGTTGTGGCAGGGGTCTCCCCATGGGCGCAGGGGATAGTACTTGGCAATGTTGGGTGGTGTGCTGGGGCTCAAACCCAAGTGCTTTCAGATGAGGCCGCCCTCACTTGGTTGGCATTCTGCCTCCAGGTGCCAGCACCTGGTAGCTGAGTATCAGGGTTTAGGCTGCTTCTTGGAACCTCAGTTTCCTCAAATGACTTCCCTGAGCTGCTGGCGTCATTGTATGTGTTTCCTGGGGACCTGGCTGAGATGATCTGGCTCTTGCGTACCTGTGGGAAGCCCTGGGCTGAGCCCAGGCACCTTTCACCCGCCCCTCTTTCGGCACCGTAGGGTGTGGGATGGGATGGTCCCTGCAGGAGAAACAGAAACAAAGAATGAGCAAGCTGGCTGCGACTTGAACATATATGGTGGAACAAAATATAATGTGGGGTCAACGAGATGTCAGAAAACGAAGTGTAAATCCCAAACGCACAGGCGTGCAAGGGAATTTTCGCCTGTTCACTCCCACTACCCCTGCCACCAGTTTCCTTTTTTTTTGGCTTTTTTTGGGGTGCACTCAATGGTGCTCAGTGCTTATTCCTGGCTTGGCACTCAGGAATTACTCCTGGCAGTGCTCAGGGGACCACATGGGATGGCGGGGATTGAACCCAGGTTGACTACATGCAAGGCAAATACCCTACCCGCTGTACTATTGCTCCAGCCCCTAGCTTATTTTTTTTTTTTCAAGAAACATAGTTTCATTGATCAAAACTAATGTAGAAAGATGAGAGTTGGGGCAAAGGAAAGGACTATTGTCCAAGAGTGGACACCAGCTTGAAAGAGCAAGCGAGCAAAGAGCGACAGAAAGGACCACACCTGAGGGCGAGCATGAGTTTAAGAACAAGCCACTTTTCTTGTAGCCTTTATCTTTCTTCATACTTCTTTCTTTCGCTTTCTTCATTTTCTTTTCTTGTTTTGTGGTGCTTGGAACAAAATGCAGGGACTCACTCAGACAAGGCATACAGGCTGCATCCCCGACCCCATGCTTAGGAACTTTGATGAATTTCTCTTGGGTTTTATTTTATTTTATTTTTGGTGGAGAGGCCACACCCAGCTATGCTCAGGATTTACTCCTGGCGGGCTTGGGCAATGATATGGGATGCCAGGGATTAAATCCCAAATTAGCTGAGTGCAAGGCAAGCACCTACCTTCTGTATTGTCACTCTGGCCCTTTGTCTTGGACTTTAATCCTATAATATATGTCTTTTTTTCCTTAAAATGCAGGTGCACCTATCATTATGTCTTTGCCACACTTTTATCAGGCAGATGAGAAGTTTGTTTCTGCTATAGAAGGCATGCACCCGAATAAGGACGACCATGAGACTTTTGTGGACATTAATCCAGTGAGTACACATGTCTTCCTGGTAAAATCGCTTGTGTTTTCTTCTTTTCTTTCTTAGGTATATTTTTAATTGCAATAACATTGGTTTAAAAGAATATGAATGTTTTATTCCTTAGAATGACCATACCACACCCACCACCAAAATGCCAATATCTGTCCATCATAGCCATCAAACCTTTTATTCTTTCTACACTGTATTTACCAGTGTAGTCCTTGAAACTTTAAGACATGAACTGTTTTCCTTTCATAAGCAAGCAGGGAAAATTCTTCTCTGTGCAATGCAATGCGTAATCTTAGTGCCCTGTGATTAGAAAGCCGAATTTTGTAGATGTGATATGCAGTCATAAACTATGCTGGAACCAAAAAGCCACAATGCCAGTTCCATCCCTGAGATGAGTGAAATGGATCCCTGTCACCTGGTCAACATTCAGGCATTTCTCCCCCTGGACAAAGATCCGCAGGCCTGGAGACATCCCTCTGCTCACTCATCACCAGGAATATTAGGGTTGAATTTTAAATGTATTTTTTTAGCTTTATTCACAAATACGCAACTGTTGGTATACTGCAGTATGATCCTGGACACTGCAGTGATGACAACAACAAAAAAAAATGGAAAGGAAAGGAAAAATTAAAATAATAGATGAATAAAATATAGGTAATTTCCTCTTGAAAAAAAATCTATTCCATGGTCTACATACTAGGGCTCCAGAGTCTGGTTTTCATCTGTTTCCCAGATGGGAACCAGGCCCAGAGGCAGAAGATGCAGGCACTTTGCCCAGTTCTCCATGTGGTCCTGACTCTTCTAAACACCTTTCGTCATCTCTGACCAGCGTCCTCATTGTTGCTTTTGGATATCCAGGCTGTTGGTTCTCCCTCCTGCAGGGTCTCTCAGAGTGATAACTTTGCGCTTCAAAGTAATACCATCCTGGGGCTGGAGCGATAGCACAGTAGGTAGGGTGTTTGCCTTGCACGCGACCAACCCGGGTTCAATTCCCAGAATCCCATATGGTCCCCTGAGCACCACCAGGAGTAATTCCTGAGTGCATGAGCCAGGAGTAACCCCTGTGCATTGCCAGGTGTGACCCAAAAAGCAACAACAACAACAACAACAAAACAAAGTAATACCATCCTGGATACTTGTTAGGAGTGCCCGGTCTCGGGCCCCACCCCAGACCTAACAAATCAAGTCTGCAGAACTGATCTGAGAACTCACAGGCATGTGAAAATCCGAGAAACCTTAGTCTGCCAGACCCCTGACGCAGTCCACAGTTCTCCTGTCTTGGGGTCCAATTTCCCTAGTTTCTCTTGGCAGATCAAGTAAGGAACTGCACACCCTGCGTATCAACCATACAGAAGTGTTGCTCTAGCCAAAACACATTCTGCCTTTGGCTTCAATAAGTGCTAATGCTTTTCTCCCACTTCTTACACTTGCAGTTGACTGGAATTATCCTCAGAGCAGCCAAGCGGTTCCAGATCAACGTTTACGTCAGAAAATTAGGCGACTTTATGTAAGTGATGCTTTTTTTCTATAGAGGCAGCAGGAGTTTGGCTCCATGTGCTTTGGGGAGGGTTGATCTTTCAGAGACACAATCCACGTTCAGATTTTATTCACTTCTGCCCCTCGGAGCAGAGGTGTGAGTGGGATTTTCATAGGCTGCTTGGTCTCAGAATTTCCTGACGCTCTTCAAATACTGAGTTTTCCGTGGATGAGGCATTGTTTGGAGATCTCAGCCCCGGGACCCGCATGCCTTTGTTCCTCTGCCGGTACCTTCATGTGTGTGGAGAGTGGTCTCACCATGGTGGTGGCTGGTTCTGGAGGTCTTCGGCTGCCGGAGCCCTGGTCGGGGCATGCGGGTCCTGGGACTGAGATCTCCAAGCCTGCTCGGATCGGGGCTGAGCATCCTCCACCCAGATCCTCCAAATCCCAGTAGGCGGGGGTCACACCCACCAACTGGCCCCCTGGCGCCGTGTAATCTCCTTCAACGGCCAAGACCCAGAGACTATAACCTTATTATCTCATTCTTACTTTGGACAAAATGGCAGGCTACCAAATGTAACCTGCCCACACGGCAGAGTCTGGCAAACTCCCTATGGTGTATACCCAGTATGCCAAATACCAGTAACAATGATGGGTCTCCTTCTCCTAACCCTGGAAGAGCTTTTAATATGGCACTTTTTAAAAAATCTCAGGGCTAGGACAAAGGACACGTTACTGGGGCCTGTTCGAGGCAATCGATGAACAACAGGATGGTCATGATTTTTGTGAGGCATTGTTTGCAGAACACTATGTAGGGGCGAAGCTGAAGTCAGGGGGGCCTCAGGTTAAGTTCCTGGAACTGAAACAGTTTCCGTTTCCTAGAAATCAAACAATGTGTAACTAGCCAACCTGAACCCACCTGAAAAATTCCTGGGCCCAGTAAGTGGGCTCAATCAATCACATTGTGCCAGAACCCATAGAAAATGTACCCAGCAACCACAAGCCTATCAGAGTCCAACGCATACCCTAGACACTTGCCAAACACCTTTATTTGGTCACTAAGCAAGATTTTCCTGAAACGTTAAGGCATGTACTGCTTATGTAATCAAACCCTATATAAACTGCCTGCATTTGAAGGTCGGGGTCGCTATCAAGAAGTACCACTACTCTGTGGGTGAGACAGTTAACCCCCGTTAACTGGACTAAAAATCCTTTGCCTTTGCATTGACTTGTGTGTGCCTCTTTCCGGCTCTTCACTTGAGGATCCATAAACCCGGGTATAGCAACTACACATTCAAACTTCTTTAGACCTCGCCATAACCATATATTAGGTCCATTTCCGTGGATGAGGAGTTGGAGGCACAGAAAGGTTAATAACTTTTTAGAACTCACACAGCTTGTTGGACTGCAGAGGCTGCTCTCAACTGTTGTATTGTTTCTCCCGAGGACCTGATAGATTTTTGTTCCTTTCTTTCCCAACGCTCTCCAGAGCTGGCCACAGCTCTTCCCTGGACAGTTGATATGGTCTTCTGAGTCCAGGACCTTCTCAAAGCACTACTTAATTAAGAGTTCATTTTCAGTGGGGATTTTTTTTTAGATATAAGAAAATGCCTATTAAAAAAAAAAGAAGAAGAGGGGCTGGAGCAAAAGCACAGCAGGTAGGGTGTTTGCCTTGTACGCGGCTGACCCGAGTTCGATTCCCAGCATCCCATTTGGTCCCCTGAGCACCGCCAGGAGTAATTCCTGAGTGCAGAGCCAGGAATAACCCCTGTGCATTGCCGAATATGGCCCAAAAAGCAAATAAATAAATAAATAAAAATTTTTAAAAAATTAAAAAAAGAAGAAGAAAATTGGTGCTGGATAAGCAGATAGGGCACTTATCTTGCACATGGCCAGCCATGATTTGATCCCTGGCATCTCATATGGAGCCCTGAGCCCCGCCAGGAGTGATTCCTGAATGCAGAGCCAGGAGTAACCTCTGACAACTGCCAGGTGTGGCCCCTAACCAAGCAGTCTTAAAAAGAAGGCATTTCGTCACCCAGGTATGAATGGCTGAGGCGTCTCACTCACTAGTAAAGATTCAGCGCTCAGGAGGCCAGGTGCAGTTCCAATGCTGCCTCCGTCACTCCCTTTTGGTAGGAAACATTGCTTGGAGCCAGCTTCCTCATCTTCCACCCGGGGCAGTAATAGTGCCACCTGGGACATCAGTGAGGATCAGAGCAGATGATATCTCCATTACCAGAATTGAGCACGTGTAAATGCTCAGTAAATAATAGTGAATAATAGTGTTGGGCTTGTGTGAAAACACTGTTGGCCGGTTTTAAGGCATTCTAAGGAATTACAGCATTGTACTGCATTGCCATGCTCATCATTTTGGAGAGAACAGCAATCATTTTTGATGAATTTGCTTTTTTGACATCTTATATTTGGGGGTGGCATATACCCCCTCCCCCTTCCCCCAGGCTCAGGGCCTACTCCTGACTCTGTTACTTGTGGGTCATTCTGGTGGTGCTCTCATGGAACGCTCCAACCTGCCTAGCTGTCTCTCTCCAGCCCCTGACCTCTTGTACTTGGATTAAAGAAAAAAAATCTTGGGAAGGACAGAGATATCGTACATGGGATAGGATGCTTGCCTTGCACACATCTGACCTGGGTTTGATTCCTGACATACCATATGGTTCCTTAAGCCCGGCCAAGAGTAATCCCTGAGCACAGAGCCAAGAATTAGCACTGAAAACCACTGGGTGGGGTCGCAAACCCCAAATAAATAAATACTTAAGGCTGGGGGTGTAGCTCAGTCAGGGAGAACCTGCCTTGCACGCGTGATGCCCTGGGTTCTGTCTCTGGTCCATATACATACATGCATAAAAATAACAACAACAAAACACTCAAAAATTTAACATAAATGTTCACAGCTTGGAGATGTTAGACTGACAGTTTGGAAACTAACTGGGGATTTCTGTGTGTTTACATGGAGTTTTCTATGTTATGCCTTGCCAGACCAGCGTGCCATCCTAACAAGGGTGTCTCTGAAACATGTGCTTTTATTTGCAGTGAGACGGGCAATATTAGAAACATGGTGTTCCCCGTGATGTACATCAATGAGGTGAGTGCCAGCAGCGGGCCGCAGGACTGTCGCATCCGCGCTCTCGACTGGGTTGCTGCCAATCAGCTAAGACACTTGATGAAAAGAGAGGAAAGAGGAATTTGAAAGAGGTCTTTAACTTCCTGTTTGTCCTCTGAAATGTTCAGTTTACAGAAAAGCCACCTGGGTCTGAGATTTGCAAATGATAGAGATTTCCTTTCTCAGGCGAGGGAACTAGCTTACAGGACTGGAGCATATGTTTTGCACGCAGAAGCCTTGGGCTCAGTCCTAGCACCATCTAGTCTCCTGATCACCTCCAGCAGTGACCCCTGGCCTCTGGGCTAGGAGTGACCTCTGAGCATTGCCAAATTGTCCCAAAAACCAAACCAAAAAATAAAAAAGAGGGAATGAAGGAGGGAGGGAGGGAGGGAGGGAGGGAGGGAGGGAGGGAGGGAGGGAGGGAGGGAGGGAAGAAGGAAGGAAGGAAGGAAGGAAGGAAGGAAGGAAGGAAGGAAGGAAGGAAGGAAGGAAGGAAACATCTTTTCTAGGGTCTGAGAGAGTACAGGGGTTTGGGTGCATGCCTGACACACCCTTTGCCTGGGTTCAGACTAGCGTCCTCAGGCCCTTGCTCTGAACCACATCTGAGTTTTGGGTACTGACTTCTATCACTCTGAGTACTGCTTGAATGTCCTGTTCAACATCCTCACCACCCCTTACCCCCCAAATTTTTTTCCTTCTCAAGGACTTATTTAGATGAAAGCCTTGGTGAGCTGGCTTTGTAAGAAACAATAAGGTATGCAAGGCAGTGAGGCAGTGATTAAATAAAGTGTAATGCATGCCCTTGACTTTTAGTGACACATAGCTGTTGTAGGCTTCACTATAAAATAGTTTCTTCTACTTTCTGGTAACAAACTTATCTATGATTACAGAAAACAGATCCTATCTTTGTTCAAACAAGAGGGGTTTTCCTGAAGAATATTCTTTCACAGTAGCACTACACTGTTGTCGAGCGGGCACCAGTAACGTCTCCATTGTGAGACTTGTTATTGTGTTTGGCATATCGAATATACCATGGGGAGCTTGCCAGGCTTTGCCGTGCAGGCAAGATACACTTGGTAGCTTGCCGGGCTCTCCGAGAAGGGCAGAGGAATCGAACCTGGGTCGGCCAGGTCTGCCACATGCAAGGCAAATGCCCTACCGCTGTGCTATCGCTCCAACCCCTTTCAAGTATACTTACCAAAATTTTATTTCTGAATTTAGACTTGAAGTCTTGTTAAGAGAAGCACATTCTAAAGCTCAGAAGACACCTAAGAGCCCTGTGATAAACATTTTTTTCATTTATGGCTCATGCTATTTTTGGAGTTAAGATCTCTAGATACAATATTATTACAATTTAAGATGGTAGTACCTTTGCTCTGTCCATAGAAAATAGTATGCCAATTTTAAAAAATTTAAGAATATATCATTTTAGAATACTTTCTGAGTTATCTCTGCACTCTGGAATTCTGGTTAGTCTCAAGACTTCCTGAATACTTTTCTCTGCAGATTTCTAGTCCTGACAGATTAATTCAAATTAGTAAAGAGCTATTTAAGAGGAACTGGAATGATAGTACAGTGGGTAAGGCACTTGCCTTGCATGCAGCTAACCTGGGTTCAGTCCTTGACAACCCATAGATCCCCTAAGCCGGCCAGGAATATCTCTGAGCACAAAGCCAGGCGTAAGCCCTCAGCATAGCTAGTTGTAGCCCAAACCCCTCACTCCTCAAAAAGAGCTAATTCAGGTAGAAAAAAATACTTTTCCACACCCCGTTGTCAGGATGTTTTATTTATGTATCTTTCAAGAAGCCAGCATTAACTAAGCACTTACAATATGCAGATCTGCAGTACCTAGGGTTGAAGAACCTGGGATGAGAATCTTGCCTTTATGGACCTCACACTCATAAGCAGTCCAGCAGGAAAACAGACAGTAAAGGTGCAGAGTGCTAAGATAGTGTAATGGGAGCACAGAAAAAAGATCTTTAAAGGCCCTGAAGTGACCAGAGCAGTGTTCTTGGAGAAAAGCTGTGTTGAGTCAGATTTGAAGGATGACTTAAAATTTCCCAAACGAAAGATACTGTCTCAAAACAAAAGATACTGTCTCAATATTTCTGAACACCTTTTCTCTCTTCACCACCCCCCTCACTTATTTGGAAACTAAAATGTGTCTTTAGGGAATAAGGAAGGATATTATTAAATAAAAGATTCCCAGTGTCCCTCTAAAGGGATTTTTAGTATCTCCGATTTTGCTAACCAAACAATATACCCAAATGGGTTTCATTATTTGTACAACAATAATAACAACGAAACAGTCTCATGCCTGAATATTTTGTAACCCAGGGATACTCTTTCCCCCTCCCAGAGTGTTCTGATTGATGAAGAGATTGCAAGCCGCCTGAAGTCTGTGATTAACACCACTTCCATCATCACCAACATACCCTACATCATCATGGCGCTTGGCGTGCTCTTTGGCTTGATCTTCACGTGGCTCGCGTGCAAGGGCCAGGGATCCATGGATGAGGTGAAGCATCTCTCTTCCTCAGTCTCTTTGCCTGAGGTATCCAGCTGTGCTTTCTGGAAGAGTCATCAGCCCACCCTGATGGGTGGGAGTGGGGGTTTGGGACTTGATAATAGCAATTTTATGGTTTTTATTACATCTAGATGATGTGAGAATCAAGGGAGTCTGTTGATGAAGAAAAAGTGATAGACTAATCTGGTCCAGTCTGGAGGGTACTCTTGGTGAGAATGGATCTGGCTAAATGCCTTATGCCTTTAAATATGGTAACCTGAACACAGAGGAAGAATATGACTCCAGGGGTTTAGTGTTACACTGCCTCGTTCAAATCCCAGTTTTGCTGTTTGGTAACTGTGTGAGCCTAAAAATGGTCTCCATTTTGTTATCTAAAAAAAAAAAAATAGAATAATAGTAGCAACTCCTGGGAACAAAGAGATAATATAGGTGTTAAGGCCCTTGCCTTGTATGCAGCTGATGCCGGTTTGATCCCCAGCACCCCTTATGTTCCTCTAGTCACCACCAGGAATGATTGAGATCATAGCAACTCCCTTTGGAATTTTTTTATAAGGCTGAAATGACATAATAGATATAAAGCACTTAACCAGTGTCACCATTCAGTAAGCACTCAATAAGCATTAGTTCCGTGATAAAACAAGTTACAAGATTACAGTGCAAGGTAGCCAAAGACCTGCATGGTCAGAATCCATGACAGAGTGGCCAGAGAGATAGTATAGGGTTATGGTGCTTGCCTCGCATGCAGATGACCTCGGTTACCAGCACCCCATATGGTCCCTTGAGCACTATGTGCCTTAGTGCAGAGCCTAGAGTAGCCCTGAGGATCTCCAGATGTGGCCCAGCTCTGCATACCCATGACCCACCGCCTCCAAGAATCCCTGGTAGAGCAGAAGAAATCTACCAGTGAGGCATCAGAACAATATTGTATTAAGGTGACAAGGCAGGGAAGCGCCTTCCAGAGACTATTATTAGTATAAACATTGCAGACTCACTTCCCTGAGTGACAAGCTTGCTGATCCATGAGTCTCACTAGTTCCGATGGGCCTTTCTGCAGAATCCTTTCAGAACTTCCAGAAGCTTCTGTATTTTTACAACAAAAGCTTGTTTTCTTTCCTGGCTGCTTCAACCTGTTGTCTCAGGTTGAAGAATAGAGTAGAAAACACCATGAATAGAAAACAAAGTAGGCTGTGATACTGTGCAGAATCCCTCCTTCCCACATGCTCCCTTAACATGTCTTAACCCACGCCCATCACATGAGCATACATGAGCGAAGCTTCAACTCTTTGGCCGTTTCTCTTGGGGTCTCCAGTCTGACATCATAGAGCCACTGAGGTTTTTATAAGCATGGACGAGCGCACATAGAAATGTTTCTACAGCCTCTTCCAATGATTCATCTTTATGCATTCAACTAGAAAACAGTTATTGAGCACCTGCCTGGTATCTTCGCAGGCAGGAAGGAGGCAGATTCAAAAGCATGTTAGAATTCCACTGCAGGCCCACGCAGAGGAGGGCACTCTTGGGGGAGTCAGTGGAGGTAGGGGAGGTGACCAGAGCAGCCCTTCTCGAGGTCAGGGCTGAGCCTGTAAGGGCAAGCAGATGACCACCAAGAGGAAGGAGGTAAGTGGCGTCACAGGCGGAGGCCTTCCTGTCAGACTCGCCACTCCTCCACCTCTTTGTATCTGGGAATCCCTCTGACTTCCTCTGCACTCTTTTGTGAACCCCAGGGAACAGCAGACGAAAGAGCGCCCCTCATACGAGCCTAACCAGGCCCTGAGCTGCTGAAGGAACCTCACGAGCTGTCCTGCTCTGCATCGTGACGAGGAGGAGTCATCCAGCCTGACAGGCCTGTGACCTGCCGTCGAAAGGAGGGAGAAGACGGTGCTTGCTAGGATAAGAGCATTCTGGCCGGAGATTAAAGAACAGACCGATGCGAATGGCCAAAAGGCCTCATAGAATCCCATGGCCCCTGACAAGTTGTTTCGTATCTCGTGTGTCGGGCAAGTATTTAATAAACTCCTAGATAGTCCTTTTTGTTGTTGTTGGAAACCCCAGACTTTTCTGAGCACTGTTGTGGTTCTAAGGTCTCTGCATCACTTGTTCATGTAACCTCGCTCAGTATGTCTCATTCACCAGATGTTATGCCCTCCCCACCTCCCCGCCCAGTGCATACAAACCACTCTATGTTGTATCTCACTCATTTCTTCCATGCACACTCCACCAGAGTTCGGAACCCAGGGTAAAATGGCAGCCTCTTTGATATATTGTTCCCATGCATCTAGCTTCCTCTTTGAAAAGTTCATTTGCATTTCATGCTAAACTCCAGTTCATAATTCCTTTGAGGAGATAATCAGGTGATCTCATCTGGGTAGGAATCAGCTGGGTGAAGTATGTGGTTGGGTGGAGCCTGTGAACTGTTGGGTTACACTTGAGGGTTATTGTACTTTTTTGACTTGAGAGTAAATAATGGTCAGGACAACATATGCTAACATACTGTGGAACTAACTGCTCTTGTGAATAGTAACTGTTGTTTTTTTTGGAGGGGGAGGTGGGGATTGGAGGGTTTTTTGGTCAAAGCTACATTTGGAAAGGTTTATCTGGGATAATGTCCTCAGTAACTGATTTTTCCTGTCTTAAAATATATACACGTGTATTAATTACAATGCTATGGAGTGATTATTTGTAAAAATTATTTACAAGTATGAAAAGAACATCTATCTACAGCCTGTGGTATCTGTATGTTTCAGGAAGTTTGACTGCATTAAAGTGTTCTGGGGCAGTTGTCCCTTGGTAAGTTTGTCATTGTTTTTGTAAGTTCTTCTTTCCTCATATTTAGTTCCTTCCAGTGTTTGGAGGCTCAGTGTCACTCAGAAGGGCAGAAGAATGTGCGCTACTCATCCTGGGATGATCATTGCGTCCAGAATGAAGTTTCTGAAAATATGCACAGAAAGTGCTTTAAGAAAAGGCCTTTCAGACTGAAGCAGAGCTTCAATATCTTGACAAGGCCTCTGGTTTTCAGTGCGACCTAAACCATCGTGTCACTGAATTCAAGTATATTTAAGGGCATTTTCTTTCTCAAAGTTCAGCTATTTAGTTTTGACTGAGAAACTTATGCAGTTATCTGACAAAGTATTCATAGAATCAATTCATTCATTCATTCATTCATCATCCTGTTATTCGTCGATTGCCTCGAGCAGGCCCCAGTAACGTCTCTTTCATCCTAGCCCTGAGATTATATTCAAGGCTCTTTAGGAGAATGAGACCCATCATTGTTACTGGTATAGAATCAATAACTATATTAATTCTTTAAAACGTAATTCTGGGGGTGCCAGAGCAAGCTAAATTTCAGTGTAAGTGGAAAATAAAAAAAAGGGCTTTTCACTTACATAGCTTCTAATTTTTATGAGTTTATTTGACCCAATTTTCTCTTTCTCTACAAGAAAGCCGCAAAAGCAACATGTCATATTTTTCTTCCTAAAGAGGGAGTTAATTTAGCTCTCAACTTATATAAAAATTGAGATCGAACTGGTCAGGATGTAATTCAGTAGAAGTGTATTTGTCTTACATGTATGGGGCCAGGGACCCCGACCCTGAACCCCTCCCAATAAGGTAAAACCAATAGATGGATCCCAAATCACCAAAAGGTAAAAACTAAATTTAAAATGATCTTCAAAATCTTCAATAATGCCAAATATATTGACTTTTAAAAACTTCCTCGAATTTAGGTAAATGGCAGTTTATTCTTCTATGCATACTTTTATCCCTACTGATAAATGATAAAGTTAGTGCATAGTCATTGAGTTCATGCTTTTGCCATTTGTGAAAAAGAATTTTTTAATATTTTGATAGCATTCCTTAATGAGGCTCCCCCTTTAGATAGAATCTTGCACAAGCAGAGACCAAAATCGTGTTATCTTCATGTTTGAATGATTCTCGGAAACTATTTGGCTTTAAATCACATTTGATGTTTCCAATCTAAAATATCTATGACAAACTCATAATGTACAGTCAAATTCATATGCTACTATAGATTAGTTATGCCAGATAGATGTGACTATTTGGTATTATAGGTTGAAAATAAAGTATCTCTCCTGTTCATTTTTTTTTCTTTTGAGCCAGTATCCTAGAAGATCTTTGTGATTGTGAGCATTGTCAATCATAGAATATGGGCATCCTGTGTAATGAGTGCACACCTTAGGGGGAATGAAGTTAAAGTCAAGGTATTTGCCTCTCTCAGAGAAATATGAACACAGGACAGGAAATGGGCTTTGCGCCTTTCAACTCCAGGTTTTCCCACTTACCTTCTGTTTCCTTGTGCTCTCGAACAAACACTAATCCACTAATGGTTATGTGGATCAAGTACTACACTAGCCCCTATCGGGGTTTCTACATAAGCCACGCTAATTTTTTACTTAGATTGCTTGAGATAACAAAGTCTGCAAAAGTTGGCCGAGGCACTTGGCTCTCTGGGAATTATTATGGAAATGAATGTTTGTATGTTAAAGAGAATACCAACCAGAATGCTCATTATGTAGTTTATGCAGTTGGTTCGGTTCATGTGATTCCCGTTATATGTATTTCTACCATTTGCAAAAGTTTTTGGTAATAAAACAAAAAACATGTTTATATGAAGTTGTACTGGAGGTCGTATGTCATCAAATGTCTAGCTATTGATGAAGTTTTATTTCAAAGATATCTTTAGTCCTCTGGACAGATGCAAGCATGAGTTACACCCCTTGAGCCACTTCCTGCCTCAGTCTAGCTGTTTCAGCTATGGGCAGTCTGGCAAGTTAACATCAAGTAGGTCCCACAGAACTTTGCTGCCCCAGGACATACCCTGAGCACTGGAAGGCCATCAGGAGCAGGAAGGGGGGAGGGTTTGAGGGGCAGGGTAGGGACTAATACAACCAGATATTGTTACATGACCAAAGCAGGTAGGAGTCAGCTGAGCGAGGGACAGTTTCCAAGCTGTCCTCACAGTTCCTTAGGCTGGAGAGTCCACAATAGAAACTGCTGTCCACAATGGTTTCTTCACTCCCTGCCCTGTCTCCACCTCTTCTCCTCATCTCTCCTCCATTCCAATCTCCCTACTTCAAAACACCCTTACTTAGGTTTTCAAAATAAAGGCAAACTGAAATGCAGGCAAATCCACCCTAAGAGACAGATGGATCAGAGAGCATTGGACTTGGGCAAAAATTATTAATCTAGACATTTAGATTAAAAGTTTGCCCATCCCAATGAAATTGTACCTCTTTTGGTTTTCTCTTCAGTTAATATAAAAAAATGACTTATTATGCACAGGTTATGTTCAGCAAGATCTGAAAACATAAATACTACAGCGTTCTATTGTAGCATTATCCACTGACACAGTGGAAGGTGAAGATTTGGTTTGCTTTCCTACCTTCATTACACATGTGTTTTTCCCACCCCTCATCTTTAAACATTGTTATGATATCATTTTGGCTGATCAGAACATAAGTCACAGGCCCAGAGCAAAGGACCAAAAGGGACTGGAATGAGGAAAGAGAAAATGGTAAAAGATGACCCAAATCCAATGAAATAAATTCTAGAGATCAGCCTGCAGTTCTACCAGTGCCCAGTGTCCTTTGACATTTATTTCTGTTCCTGTGGCTAAGACCTCAGCCTCATCTTTGCTTCAACCTGTGAGTTCACTTTCTCCCCGTGGCTCTCATTTGGAAGATGGCACTAAGGCCAAGCATTATTGCATCTAATTTCTGAAGTCATAAATCTAGACCAGATTTTAAAATCTAGAAGCTACGGTGTTGCAAATGTCTTTTTTTTTTTTTGCATTGAGGACACTGATTCCTGTCTAGCATTATTTGCTTCTTAGGAATCCCAAATTTGATTTTCATTGGCCTATGTCATAAGAGAAACTCTGTGTATGTTTCTCAAATATATATAGAGAGAATCTGGAACTCTTCAATGCACCAATTTAATTATTTCAAATCAAGGAATAAGAGTGTGTACATATACATACATATATATATATTAAGGATTGACACATAGTATTAGGTACCAAGATATACACCCCTACCAAGTATGGTGTAAAGAGTGGTATAGAACAAAATTCAGACAAAAAGTGTAGATAAACACTGAACACATGCTAAAGATCCTACTTCTAGTAACTATATTCCTTTGTTTATTCAACTAATAATTTTTGTCTTTAACCACTTATTAAAGTATAAGTTATATATGATAACATTTACCCATTTTAAACAAAAAATCGTTTAAAAAATAAAATTACTGATTTGTGATGAAACTTTCATAAGGAATACTTATTTTTATTATTATAAATCACTTTAGTAAGTCCCTCTTACCACTAATTTATAGTAAATCATCAGGAGATTTCTACTCTTACCCCTAAACTGTCTCTATAGATTTGCCTTTGCAGTCATGTCATATAAATAGAATCACACAACATGCGGTATTGAAGCCCAGCTTATTTCTACATTATACTTTAAAATGTGTCCAGTATTCTTTATTTGAACCTCCTTAACTCAGGTGCAAAGGTTACTGGTGACTACAAAGAAATTTAAGAATCTTACGCTCTAGTGGGGGAAACATGCAATGACTAATCATAACTGTAAAATTTCAACTAAGTTTCATGATAGTCTGGTTGAATACTCTTGAGCAGCACCCTCTTGAGTCCAAGCATTGAACTGCTTGGCCCAGTACCCTGAAGTGCCTCTAACAAAATTACTTCCACCCTTGACTGAGTATCATGCTGCTTCAAAGTGGAGGCCCCTGGGTGAGTGTTCTGTTGTAGCATTATCCACTGACACAGTGGAAGGTGAAGATTTAGTTTGCTTTCCCACCTTGATTATACTTGTGTTTTTCTCCACCCCCTCCCATCTTTAAACATTGTTATGACATCATTTTGGCCAATCAGTTATTGACTGAAGTGGAAACTTTCCACAACTGAACCCTGTGGTATTCTTTTATTATCCTTGTGTTGCTTGCTTAGTTATTATCCTTTTATTACCCATTATGTCACTTGATTTGCCATGCATTTCCCCTCCCCGCCCCCCATTCTATCCAAAATCCTTGCTGGTTGTGTCTCTCAAAATTACCTGTTCTTCTGAAAAAGCCAATCCCAGAACTTCTGGGCCTGCGGTGATCTGTGCAGACTTTTCTCTCAACGTGAGGCATTTCTGCAAGCCAAAGAACCCTGCGTCTGCTCCCATGTGACAATGCTTTATTTTTGCAAAAACACTTTTTTAGTTCAAAGAAATTTTTTTTTAAAATTGAAGCGACATTGCTTTTATAGCAGTATATAAAGCAAGGGATGTGGGTAAAAGCACCCTAAGATTAGAAAAAAAAAAAGGAAATGCATACCTAAGGCAGAGATGCTGGCAAATGTGCATCTTCTGTGCCAAGTTATACCATTTTCCCAAACTGTCTCCCAAAACTCAATGCTAGGGTGGTGCCAAGGGGGTGAGCTGGGAGCTATTGATGCTCTTCTGATATCTTAGAATGGCCTTTGTTGCAATGGAGTGTCTTTTCCTAAGGCATCTAATTATGTTCTGGGCCAGGAATTCTGCAGTTAAATTCTGCAGCAGTTTTCTAGGCGCTCAGATTGGTCTTTTGTCTCAAGCGTCTCACACCCAGTTCTGATAGTTTTCTCCAAGGTGACATTACCAGGCTCCTCTATCTCTCGGTCTGCAACTTAACTTTGGGCACACAGCTTGGCACCTTTAATTAAACAATCTTCACTTGGCTCATCAGCGCCAAAGCCTAGTTCTGTGCTCATCTTAGAATCAAGAGTTTGGCTGAGGACTGGAGCATAAAGAAATGGTTGAACCCTGCCTTTTACCTAGCAAACACGCGTTTGCTACAATCATTATCTTTCAGTTTTTCCCAAAGGCCACCTACTTCCTGACTGCCTGGTCCTCTACTCATCCTTGAAAGCCAGGTTCAAAAGTGACCATCTTTCTTGGGATTCACATCCAGCAATGCTCAGGACTTACTCCTGGCTCTGTCCTTAGGGATCACTTCTAGTGATGCTCTACGGGGCCAAACTGGGTGCTGAGGCCATGCACCCGAACCAACCTCCAACCCTCAAACACTACTTCAAAACCAAACAAAACTGAGTGTCAAAAGCAGGTAGAGGATGTTCTTGATAGCCTTGATATTGCAAACCACAACGTCCAAAAGGAGAGAGTTAGACAGAGACAGAGACGTAAAGCCCCTTGCTGGCAGGGGTTTGGAGGGTGATGGGAGGGAACCTGGGGACACCAGAGCTGGAAAATGTACACTGGTGGAGTGTTGGAACACGGTTGGAGTGATGTACACTGGCCAGAAGTGATGGGTGTTGGAACACTGTAGAACAGAAGTCTAATCATGAACAGCTTTGTAAGGGTCTATGTCCCAGTGATTCAATAAAGTTTTTAAAAAATAAATAAAAATTAAAGTTCCTGACAGTGGGTTTTAGGCATGGCATTATTGCACACCAATGCCTCCAGCTGCATCAATTTCCACCGCCCGCAGTTCCCAGTGTCCTTCCCGACCCCGCGCGTTCCAGAGCTTTCGTGGCTGTTCCCGGCTCGGCTGGACCCTCCCTCCCAAGCCAGGCCCGGTCCAGCACAAAGCGCCCACGTCCCGCGCCATCCTCAGGGGCCCGCGGAGCCCTCGCGCACTTCCGGCCAGTTGTGACGTCCCGCCACGCGCAGCCGTCGCGACGACCCCGGAAACGAACCGGCCGTGGGGGGGGCGGTCCCTTCCTACGCCCCGCCCCCCGGCAACTCCTTCCGGCGTCACCGTGCGGCCGGAAGGAAAGCGGAACGCTGGGAGCCGGGGGCGGTCCCCGCGCCGGATCCAAAAGCGCGCGCACAGCGGCTGTCGGCGGGACCCTCGCACCTCGGCTCCCCGCCCCCTGCGCTGGGGTCCCCGCGACATGGCTTTCAACTTCGGGGCGCCGTCGGGCACGTCGGGCACCGCTGCAGCCACGGCGACCCCCGCGGGTGAGTGATGCGGCCCTGCGCGTCTCGCGGGGACTTGGCGGGGGGCGGCCGCGGCCCGCTCGGGGGTCTTCGGGGCGGCGCTGGACGGGGCAGGGCGGGGGTCGGGCCTCGCGTCGCGGGGAATCGGGGGCGGGGACCCCCTTCCCCGCGAGTTCCTGCCGCCCCCCCCCCCACCTGCTCCTCGTAGCCGAAGTCCGGGGTCCCGCCCGTGGGACCCCCCCACCCACCCTCGGCTCTCCTCGTCCTTCTCTTGCCTTCTTCTCCCTCCCCACCCTCCTCTTCTCCTTTTTTTTTGTTTTTACTTATTTTCGTTTGTTTCTTTGCCTGCACGCCTCCCAGGATTTGGTGGGCTGGAGACTGCCAACTCCACCGCCAGCGGGTTTAATTTTGGGGGCTTCGGCCTCGCGGCCAACCCCGCGGTGAACTTTAACCTGGGCGGTTTCGGTGTTTCCACCACCTCTGCGACACCCTTCAATTTTGGTAACAGTCTGGCGAGTGCAGGTAGATGACAAGCGGGGCGTCATCGTCGTCGTCGTCGTGGTCGTCGTGTGTGTCCGTGTCGTGCGCGCGCGCGCCGGAGTCCAAGAATCAGCCGGGGGTCTCCCGGGGGGCGGGGGGTGGGACGGGGACGGGGACAGGGACGGACGTCAAGACAAAAAAAAAAAAAGAAACATCCGTTCCCCGAGTGTCCCAAGTTCGGAGAATCTTCAGAAGCGATTGGATTTTGGGAGGGGGGTGGGGTCCCTGCAGCCCCTGCTTGGCTTCTGGGAGGGAGCTGGGCGGGATGCTACCCCCCCCCCCCACGTGGACCCCCACCCAGACAGAAGCATAAACTTCAAAGGATGTGGCTCCCAGGGAGGGGAGAGGCTTGCCAAGATAAAGATGGTTAAATTTGCTCACGGAGCAGGAGATCTTGTGCAAGGGAATCCCCCCCACCCCCCCAAAAAACATTGGATTGGGTTTTCAAATTTTGAGTATGTTGTTTTCCAAGGTATCAGCTCGGCACTCAGGCCCGTTTTCCCTGGGATTCTTGGACTCCTGCGGTCATTTTTCATATTTCCAGCATCTTTCATTGGAATTTCATCCAACTGTCCTTGTGGTTCCCGAGAGGGAACAAGTCTTATACGAACAGCAGTTAACTTCGTTTTTTTTTTTTTTAAAAAAAACCCTGAATGATAGTAATGATGATAATGACTGGTGATTAGGATACATTTATATAAAACACATGATTATAGATCCAAGAATACTCAACTTTTTCTGCATTTTTAAAGAAATGACTGGAGACTATTGTCAGATAACATTGAGTTCTAAAAGTTTAGATATGTTGCATTCAGAAAGGTAATTATAAAGATTTTGGTGTCTCTATGGACGGTTTGAACTTCACGTTGGAAATTTTGCAAAACACAAACTACAATGTTTCTATTCAAAACTAGGTTTCTGTACTTTAAGCACAGGCTCTTAAGAGTCTTGGTTTTGGCTGCTCGTATATGAATTTATTCTCCATATTCTGACATCATACCACCTATATGCCCATGCCAATTATATGCATTTGGTAAACATTTAGTTCCTAAAATTTATTTGTAAAGTCTGCTAACTTTCTGCAGTCCGTTGTTATTGCAATGCAAACATCACCCTAGCCTCTGAGTTGACTGGCCAGAGAGATAGTACAGCGGATAAGGCACGCGGCCACCCTGTATTGATTCCCGCATCCATATGGTGGGTCCCCTGAGCACCACCAGGACTGATTCCTGATTGTAGAGCCAGGAATAACCCCTGAGCAAGGTGTGATTCCCTTGCCCCCTCAAAAAAACAAAACAAAACAAAAAAAACCCTCGCTCAAGTTGAAAGCATTTTGAATAAGACAAGAAAAATACAAGGATAAAACAGTATCATCACTAAAGTATTTTAAGTGTGATCCCATATCATTTGCTATGTTTACTTTACCCTGTTTGCTTAAAATTGGCATTGGGTAAAACAGAAACATTTTGAAATTCATGTTTCCTAATCAAGCCACCCAACTCATAATTCAATAACAAATAAACCTAGTTGTATTTGCTTGATGTTAATGTTTATTTGGAGTTAAGAGTTTTAAGTTGTGTGTTTTGATAACATAACTTTTTAACAACTTGTATAGATAATAAGCCTTCAGGAAAGTGCTGATAGAAATTATTTTATTTTTTATTTTGTACTCTTGCAGATCCACTGTTAATAAACTTTTTTCTTTATGGAGATTGAGGAAATGGCAGTGTTTTTGTCATGTCTATTTAGAATATATCTTTTTCTATAAAGTGAGTAAACTAATAAGAACTAGTGTTTTAGGGTTTTTTTTTATCAAAACATTTACAGCTTTCAGTACTCTTAGAATTTTCAGGTAAATGGAGATTTTACTGTGTCTGGATATCATCATGCAGTTTATTGAGTAATTTTCCAATTCAGAATTATATGATGAATATTTATGGATTGTTTTTGTCTTCTTATATGTTTTATAATTCTGATGCATCTCTTTCTCATGTCAGAAATAAGAGATTAGTACTAAAATCCCAGAAAAATCTCATAACTCAGAGAGCTCTAATGATTCAAATACACACCGTAATGTCTTTTGGCATCACATTGGTATTCAGGTAAAGACTGACAATGGGGAAAAAAATCGCAAGGGGTTGGATGGGAGAACACTCCCTTTGTGTATCAAGTTAATAGTTAAGGTGATTCAGTCGCTAGACTTAACCTAAAAATGAATTTGGTTTCTGAGTTGCCAAACTGGTTCAGAGGCCTCTATGCCTGTGCTCGTCTTTCTGCCCTTGATACTTTGCTTTATCTCTTCCTTCAAGAAACACATTTCTTGTTATGTTTTCCTGAAAAGTGGCTTGGCCTTTTATGCTTGTTTTGTTTGGCCCACTAAGTTTCTTCATCAAGATTAAGCAGCTTTCAGGGGCCAGAGGGATAGTATAATGGGTAGGGTACTTGCCTTGCACTGGCTAGCCCAGTGCTTGATCGTAAGTACCTCATATAATCCAACTGTTCACTTGGTGGTCCCTGAGTGCAGAGCCGGAAGCAAGACCTTAGCATTGTTGGATGTGGCAAAAAAAGCAACAACGAAATTTAGGGTAAAGTTGATTTGTTATTTTACTGAAGTCAGGATTGTAAACTTCCTGCATAATCTACCATTTTAAACCCACTTGAATTAATTGGAAAAAGAGTTAGGATTTTAAAATCCATTAATTTCACATAGAAAAGTTAGATTTTCTACTGATGGGGTGGGATGGACCACTAAAATTAGTAATAAATTGCAATTTTGAGCAGTTACATTGGAATGTAGGATCTGCTGCCAATTTTGAAAATAATCCATGATAAACAATTCCATCGTATTCATTAATATTCTGCCTAAAATTTTGTATACACTGAGTTTGTGTCCTATTCTAAAAATATAAATACTTTTGTAGAGTTTGTAGAACAGGGCAGTAAGCTTAACATGTTTTCTCAGCTGTTACTATTAATCGCATCTTTAGTTGAAAGGGGTATAGAATTGCATTGTGATATTTCTTTAAATACTTAGACTTATTTCTTGCTACATGTTGATTTCTTGGTGCAGTTTTAAAATGATGTACATAGAGAAAAAATAGGTTGATACATTTTTGCCTTCTAGTGTAACAGTTATTTATTCTGGCCTTTTTTTTTTTTTTAATTAGGTGGGTTTGGAGGATTTGGGACAACAACAACAGCAACAGGTTCTGCATTCAGTTTTTCTGCTCCAACTAACACAGGGAGCACTGGTAAGAGGATATCTAAACATTTGTAGGTATAAATGAGTTGGAAATCGATTTTATTTTAACCGAAGCAATTCTGATGTTTTATTCAAAGGATTGTTCGGTGGTACTCAGAACAAAGGTTTTGGATTTGGTACTGGTTTTGGCTCAACCACAGGAACTAGTTCTGGTTTAGGTACTGGCTTGGGAACTGCACTGGGATTTGGAGCATTAAATACACAGCCGCAGCAGCAGCAAACCAGTAAGTATGAGAGATTCTCACTTTGAAATGTTTTTTTTTTTAATTAGCATTATAGTTAAAAACACTTTATTATCTTTTAAATACTATAAATAGTTTATAAAGTTCCAAGGACGATTACTTATTTTCTATATAATAGCAGTGAGGGGGGGGGTGGCATGAGTAGAATTGTTTTTGTGTTTAGTATTACATTTTTGTTGACACTGCTATAAATAAGTTAAAAATAGACAGTGGCACAAAAGTATAGTCATCTAGTTATGTACAAGGCAGAAAACCTCTTGTAACCACTGCCCATATACAGAGTAGGGCCCTGGCTAATGACTTAAGAAGTCCATTTCGTTCCTAATCACTTCTGCATGGCAGAACTTTATCTCTCTTATGAAAATCTCTTCCTTTTCTTGATAGTTCTATCACTCAAGCATTTAAACAATATTGTTTTGTCTGTCTTTTAAATGTTTCTTTTTTATGGCTTTTAAGTTTTATCCTGTTTATTAAAGAAAATTGAATCATTTGTAAGAGTTTTTTCTGCTAGGACTTGATTGCATTCTTGGTATAGTGTATTCTTTGATTCTCTATTTCCTATGAATTGAACTGTCTCTAAAAGGGTTGTTTAGTTGATGACTCAGTTTTTTGTTTGCAAGATTGTAGGTAATAGGGTTTTGTTTTGTTTTTTAACAGTGTTGTGTTCATAGCAGCCATTGGTGATGTCAGGAGTTGTACAATGGTGTTATTTCAACTCCACATTCCTTCGCTGTTTATTTGCTAACTAAACCACTATAAAACTTTGGTTATTTCTCTTTAATAGTTTTCAAAATAAAGAGTTGGTTCCCTATTATTCTTCTGAAGTGATTTTTTTTTAACTAACATGTCATAACTCATTTAAAACTATTTGATATGTTTTAATCCATTGCTGTTAGTGTTCTCATGATGCTGAAATTCTCTGGCCTGTATATATAAGCCTTGTGACATTGTTTCCCAGATCCTTCTGATACAGGCATAGAATTAGGTTTGAGCTTCTGTCTTTTAAAAAAATTTTTTTTTTTTTTTTTTGGTTGTTGTGAGGGAGTGGGCTGTGTCCCACCCTGCTCTGCTCAGGGCTTACTCCCAGTGGGGCGTCAGGGATCATATGCAATACTGGGGATTAGTAAGTGCCGAAACTGTTGTACTATCTCTTTGACATTAAGATTATTCTTTTACTAGCAGGTAGGGCGATATGTCCCAAGATAACTTTGTATGGATCAATTCTCAAAAGAACCCTATGCAATAGTACTGTTAGACTTTCACTAGCTGGGGAGCAGAAACTGAGAGGTTAAGACTTGATCCATGTACTTCTTAAGAACAACCACAAGAATAAGTTCCTTGACTTACCATCTAAATGTTTTTTCATTTTCTGTAGTCACCTATCTCTTAATTGTGTGATTTTTCTTCTTTAGGTCACTTGATTGGCTAAAATTCATCCTACCCAGTGGCTGAAAATTAATAATAAAATGAATTTAATTTTCTAGTCTGTAGTGTGGAGACAGTAATATCAGAACCATTCTCATGTTCCACTTTTCTATTATTCTGTAGAAATAGAAAGTTTGATGGAATCTGGTAGTTGTGGAAAAGTAAAGGGATTTTTGTTCTTGTTTTTGGGAATTGTCTTCCTAATGTCAGGTTTTGAGTTGGGTATTTTTATTAGGAAAAATGAGACTGTGAATCTGGCGCCATTCATTTTCAAAATAAGACAAGCTCATTCTTAGATGTTGCAGCCATTTATTGACTGTCAGGTTAAGAAGGTTGCCAGTCTGCTCATAGTTCACAAGGAGAACAATAAACATCCAAGTTGATGGAATAATAAGCACCAGTTATGTATTTTCATACTTGAATGTATTTTGTAATGTGTGTGCTATGCATAATATGAATTAATACGTGATTATAATAAAGTAGATCATATATGGAGGCAGTAGAATACAGAGGAGGCTCAAAATTTTGAAGGAATTAAAGAACTGAAAATCAGAAAACATTTTTTGCAATAAGGGAAGAGTTTTGGTGAAGCGGTGTTGATATAGTACATATGGATTGATACTGCTTTATTTTTTCTGGCTTATTTTGTATCCGGTCTAGAAATATAACAGCAACAAAAGTTGTTTAAAGAACTTCTGCAGCTTAACAAACTTCACTTTTCCACTTTCATTTTCTTTTGATGTTTTTTAGTGAACAAAACACTTTTTTTCTGGTAATAGAGTTGCGTTAAGATGGCATTATTAGAAATACAAATTTAATATTACCAGGCTTTTTATTAGTTTTTTGTTACTACCATAATGCAGTAGCAAATACATAATGGTTTAAAACAATAAGTATTTGGAAGTTCAAAAATGGTTTCTCTGAACTAAAATCAAGGTGTTTGCAGGGACCTGTTAATTTCACAAGGCTCTGGAGACTCTATTTCACTGCATTTTCCAGCTTTTGTTTCAATATTTCTTGACTAGTTGACCTTCCTCTTATCCTCAGTGTCAGTCACCTAGCATCTTCAAATCTCATCTTGCGTCTGACTTTCCTCTTTTCTATTAAGGACCTTGAGGATTATGTGGTGGTTATCCAGTCATGCCAAAAGCCTCTTCACTTAAACACACCTACAGTGTCCCCCTTACATTGTAAAAGAACATCTTTACAGGTTCTGGGAGTAGGAAGGAGACATCTTGGGGATGGGTCACTATTTTTGCCTACCATACCTAGAATTTGAATTAATTTTTTTAAATACTAATTTTGGGGTGCATTTTAAGCATTAGGTGGTCTCTTCAGCCAGCCAGCACAAGCGCCTACACAGTCCAACCAGCTGATTAACACTGCAAGTGCTCTTTCTGCCCCAACGATATTGGGAGATGAGAGAGATGCTATTTTGGCAAAATGGAATCAACTACAGGCCTTTTGGGGAACAGGAAAAGGATTTTTCAACTATAGCATTCCACCGGTGGAATTCACACAAGAAAATCCCTTTTGCCGATTTAAGGTATTAATACTGCTTTTGATCTTCATTTGAAGAATGTAAGAGAAAATAGGTTATGTGGATTAAGATGATGCCAAGAAAGCAATTGCTTAGAATTTTGCTACATCTTGAATGTCATACATTATACTTTTGTTTCAGAAGTCTAGAAATTATGAAATTGGTTTCTTACACGTATATATTGAAAGTCACCAGAATATGATTAAAGCCCAAGATAATTTACAACTAAAGGAAGAAAAATGTTAGTAGAAGGGATTTGACTGACTGAAGGAGCAATTCATGCTCAGATTGAGTGGTATCCTAACATTTGTCAGGAAAGTACTCCCTAGTCTAATAGTGTAATTCTTTTGTTATTATGAAAGTGTGATCCCAAAGGCATTAAAACAGTACAGTTCTTTTTTTTTTAACCTATAAAACAAACTTGTTTGAATTTGACTCCTCAGAGACTCTGTTCAGATTCTGTTCATCAACTCATGGGAACATACAGGTCAGTTTGACAGTAAGGTTCTCATGACAAATTAATGCTTAGCAGTACAAACTATAATCAGTCCCTTTTGAGTTTTGTTGGCCTCTGTCAGACTCTGAAATGTAATCATTGTGTTCTGTTTGGAGATGCAAAGTTGGATGAGGATTAGATTCTTGAGGGTGATTAAACAAGTGATGACCAGCCTGTATTAGCATCTCTGTTCCATTCCTCTAATAAAAAATACAAGTGTTTTGAGTATAAATCGATGAAATGTTAAGACTTTGTTTCATAATGAAGATTACATTAGTAGCGTAGGTTGAACAGAACAGTTTAATTTTGATGGGGAGAGGGGGGCTCCCCTCTCCGTGCGGTGCTCAGGGGACCTAGGGGTCATTGCTGGCAACACTTTGCTCAGCTGTGCACTTCAGCTGATAGCTGTTGTCACTGAACCTTTCACAGGGGGTTCCGTGCTGAAGGCCAGCCAGGACTGGTATGCTCGTTGCAACTCCAGTGCTGCTTGGGCCTGGTAGCATTGGTGCCACCAGGACCCTAGCCAGCAGTTCTGGGGGAGAGGGAGATACAGTACCAAAGCTCGAACTCACTGTCTAGTGCATGCCAGGCATATGCTTATCCCTTTGAACTATCTTTCCAGTCCTAATTATTCTTTTGAAAATTGATATATTTAGCATGCATAGGTTAAATTAAGAATAAACTTTAAAATATTTTCAAAGTGATGTGTAAGTAGAAAGAGGGGAAAAAATTATTAAAAAGGCTTGTCATATAGAAGTTAAATAAAAGCAAATCAATTTAGTAAAGTTTCATGTTACATGAAACTGTAAAATCTGTAGGTATTTTTAATAGTATTTGTAATTTGGTAGGGCTATTATTGTACTCCAGAAGTATTCCTCATTTATTTCTTTACCTAAAATGGTTTTAAATTTCATGTCTGTTATGTACTAAGACAACTAATTCTGTGCTGTTTGCAGTGATTTATCATAACAAGCTTAGTTCTTTAAACAGTGTTCAGAAATACATATCCAATGATGATGAATATCAGTTTTTCAGATGAGAAAGTTATTTTGTTCAAGGGGAAATTCAAGTTTCATCGTTCTTGGATAAAGTTGTTATTAATAACATTGTATACCCCAGAGGTACAGAGTGATGGGAAGCTTCATTACCAGATATTAAGCTCTATTTTAGCAATCGATAAACGTTAAAAGGTTGATTTAAGATCTATACAGGGGCAAGAGAGATTGTACAACAGGTAAGGCAAGATAGTACAATGGGTACGGCTTTTGTCTTGCATGCAGCTAAACTGGGTTTTTGTCTGGCACCTCATATAGTCCCCCGAGCACCGCCTGGGGTGATCCCTGAGTGCAGAGCCAGGAATAAACCCAGAGCACCACCAGGTATGGCTTCAGTGCAAAACAAAACACCTATATCTATTTTTAATATTATTTATTATTTTGTTCCACAGGCAGTAGGTTATAGTTGTATGCCCAATAATAAAGATGAAGATGGGCTTGTGGTTTTAGTTTTCAACAAAAAGGAAACAGATATTCGAAGCCAGCAACAGCATTTGGTAGAATCATTGCATAAAATATTGGGAGCAAACCAGACCCTCACTGTAAATGTAGAGGGTATTAAAACGTTGCCAGATGACCAGTAAGTATACATTATAGTTTTTTTTTTGCTTGAGTCCAAGACGTAATCAACAGTGTTCTTGTTATTAACATAGAAATTAGATCTCAGAGCAGAATGCTGTTTCTCAATAATTTTTCAGTTTCTACAGAAACATTTGTTTAAATCAAAGAAAAATGATTTTTTTAAATTTTGGGCTTCCGAGATACTAATAATTTTTTAGAGTTTCTCATTTACAAATAGAAGCAATCATGGTTGTGTGCAAATCAAGGACCACAAACATTACTGGCAAGTTTTAGCTGATTTTCCTTGCTTTTTATTCATCTGCGATCAGTTTCCCTGTCCTGTAAATAATTTTTAGATATATTGGAAAGGTTTAGATTATTTTGAGTTAGAAGAGTTATTATTAACAAGACATAATCACCGGAGTTAGAATTCTTAGTCTTAATTGCTGTAAGCTGCAAAAGATCTTCCAAAATACTTCTCATTTCCAGGAGAATAGTTAATTCCATAATACTTTGCAGCTAAGTAAGCCTTTATATCTTATTTTAACTTTATTTGAACTTACAAATGGATCTAAGATTTTCGATATGCCAGACACAGTAACAACAAAGTCTCCAATGGAGACGTTACTGGGCCCGCTCGAGCAAATCGACGATCAACGGGAGGGCCTTTTTTTGAAAAATTAAGAAAACATATTTTCCATTTTAATTTCTGAGAATAGCTTCCCCCCTTAAAAAATTACCTAGCTCCATGTTGTATTTGTGTCTCGGAGTTAGTGTACTCCATGTTTTGAAACTTGGTTTTTCTCCTTCCCCCAACCCCACAATCTTCCCAGGACAGAAGTTGTCATTTATGTTGTTGAGCGGTCTCCGAATGGTACTTCAAGAAGAGTTCCCGCAACGACATTATATGCGCATTTTGAACAAGCCAATATCAAAACACAATTGCAGCACCTTGGCGTAACCCTTTCTATGACGAGAACAGAACTGTCTCCTACACAGATCAAACAGCTTCTACAGAACCCTCCTGCTGGTATGTTTCTGGAATCAAACAGTTGTGAAAATAATGTATTTAGAAATACTTGTGGGCCCCATTTGGGAAAGGGTTGGTTACTGATGCTAAAGCATAGCCAATTTATTATGTGTTTATTTTGATACGTTGTGTTAAACATTTCTGTTCACCTGTATCATACGTTTAATTGTGTAGCTTATACGTTAGAAATTTTTGACTGAAGGAAAATAGTCGGTTTTTATCCTCAGTGGTCCCCGGTACTAGATCTTAGTATTGAGCCATCTAGTCACCCATTTGGTTAAATATCACCAGGAATAACCCATGGATCTCCTGAGCACTGCTTGGGGAGGCCCCCCAAGCCCTCAGAATATCTGCTCGAGACTTACAAATGAATCTCGGAAGAGAGCAACATGCTGCAGAGATGTCTCCCCACCCCGCGATTTCATCGGGCAGCTCAGAGAGGGGTAGATGTGTCCCTCCGCCTGCCCCCTCCCCCCCAAATAGACACTCTTTATAATGTATATAATAATATACTTTTTATATAATGATCTATTTTTTCAGTTTCTCTTGTTTTTCCTGAGCATTAAAGTAAAATCTGAAGGTGTTTTCACCATAAAATGTTCTAGATGTCATAACTATGATAGATCTCTTTACTTCCTTTCTATGGATGTCATGATTTATTGTAGGGTTAATCCCTGCGTTGTGATTTTTATTTTTATGTAAACATTTTTAATTTTTTTTCCCCAAGATCTCCGAACATATTTAAGCATTTGAAAAATAGGGAAAGCTTCATAAATTTGCATATTACTCTTGTGCAGGGGTCATCACTGCCTTTTTTTTTTTTTTTTTTGGTTTTCTGGGTCACACCTGGCAATGCACAGGGGTTACTCCTGGCTCATGATGCACTCAGGAATTACTGGCGGTTCTCGGGGCCATATAGGATGTTGGGAATCGAACCCAGGTCGGCTGCATGCAAGGCAAACCCCCTACCCTCTGTGCTATTGCTTCAGCCCCCAGTATCTTTTAAATTAGAATGCTGTATCATTCTAATATTAGCTTAATGTGCTCCTGAAGCAAGTACTTTTGCTGTGATTTTTAACATAAACATATATGGGTTTTTTAAAAAAGGATTGTGCGTTGCACATTTTCTACATCTTGACTTTTCACTTAATTTTTCATAGTTCTTCCCATCGAAGATCAACGGGAGGGCCTTTACCTTACCTTACCTTCCCATTTCAGCACATGAAGATAAAAATCTTATTTCTAAAAAATTTTTTTCATTTTAGGCCACAGCTGGTGGTGCTTACGACTTCCTCTCAACTCTGCTCCAAAGGATCACTCCTGGCAGAGCATGGGAAACCATATTTATTACAGGGTGCCAGGGATCAGTCCTGGGTTGGGTGTGTGCAAAGCAAGTACCTTGCTAGCTATACCATCTATCCAGCCCCAAATCTTACTTTCTAAGACATCATGAAACACTTCCAGTTGTTTCCAGGTTTTGTTGGTAGAGGATCCTCAGCGCGCTGGGCTAGTGGTTCAATACAAGGCTCCTGTGGTGCTGCGGATTAGCTGCACCCACTCGCTCGTTGGTATTGAGAGACCTCAGGGCTCCAGCTCGTGATGCTTGGGGGTGCCCAGGATGAACGAGGGTCAGCCACGCGCAAGGCATGCATCTTCACCCTGTGCTATCTCTCCAGCCCTTTAGCCTTTAATTTTGCCATTCTGGTGGCAAAGAATTTTCATTTGTGTTTCCCTGATTACTATCGTGTGTGTGCTTATCATCGACAAAATTTGTTCCTGTGAATTACCCATGTCATGTTTGCTTACTTCCTGTTATATTTTGTCTTTTGATGTGTGTGCCACATGCAGCAGTGCTCAGGGGCTACTCCCCACCCTGTGTTCAGGTGTCACTATTTATTAATGGTGCAGTACTTTTCCATTGAGTGTCTCTGCTGTGGATTACTCAGTCATTTGTTGGTCGAAGTTTTAAATCTTACTATTTTGGGGGGGGTTGGAGCCACACTGGTGCTCAGGGCCTACTCCTGGCTCTGTGCTCAGGGATCACACCTGTTGGTGCTCAGAGAAGCAGTATGGGGTGCCAGGGACCAAACCTGGGTTGGCCACATGTAAGAAAAGCTCCCTACACACCTCAAATTAAGCCTCACACATTTTTTAATATGTTCACATTTGACAGTCTTTCATAGAAGCTTTTGGGGTTTATATCTTTAGTCTTTACTCATGTAGATATTATCAAAATGGTAAATAGTTTTCTTTAGAAAAAAGGTGTTTTTTTTTTTTATTCTAGGTGTTGATCCTATTATCTGGGAACAAGCTAAGGTGGATAACCCTGATTCTGAAAAGTAAGTGTATCTTCATCTTACTTTCATTTAAGATCAAGTATTTGCTTTGAGTTGTTTCATTTTAACAAATAAGTATAACACAGCAGTACCAGTTATATTATATTGCACTTAAAAATAGAATTTTCAGCTGAACTGTATTTCCTTATTTGTAAAATAGGTAATCAAGTAAGATCCGTGTGTGTGTGTGTGTGTGTGTGTGTGTGTGTGTGTGTGTGTGTTTTGCTTTCTCACATCTGGCAAATGCTTAGGGGTAAGTTAATACCTGTCTGGGCAGTAAGAAAGTACGCCCGGTGATGCTTGGGAGGACAATCTGAGATGCTGGGGATCTAACCTGGGTTGGCTACGTGCAAGGCAAGCACCCTACCCTCTGTACTATTGCACCAGCACTTGATCTACATATACTTTTAGTCATTGATGTATTTTAGAACCTTAGAAATTTAATGTGAAGTAATGTGAATGTTACTATGAAGACCTTATCATGTAACAGTTAGTTTGAAAATTGACCTCCTGGATTTCTTCAGATTAATTCCTGTGCCAATGGTGGGTTTCAAAGAACTGCTTCGAAGACTGAAGGTTCAAGATCAGATGACTAAGCAGCATCAGACCAGATTGGATGTAAATATCAGATGCTTTTTCAGATTCTGCTAGTTTTGATAGTAGGGTAATTTTTACTTCTTAGAAGCTGTTAGGAAATGTTGTTTATTTTGGAAGAGCTTGGGAACTATTCATCTTTGAAGATTTTGTAGAATTCACTGGTGAACCTATCTGAACCTTGGCTTTGTTCTTGGAGATTTTTAATTAGAGTTCTAATTTTCATACTCATGATGGAACTCCACAGATTTTCTACTTCCTCCTATGCAGTCTTAGAGGAGTTTATGTGATTCTAAAAATGTGTCCATATTTTTCTTGTTTCTTCAGCTTAATGGCATGTTTAAGCTTTTCATTAGCTTGGGAGGCTTTTTCCCCAGCTGTGAACCTGTGTTTATCTTTTAAATTGCAGCAGGCTGTTTCCTAATCATTCTAGACTTTATGCCTTTTATAGGAGAATTAAGTCCATTGACATACTGATGAATTGGGGAGTTGGGGGGTTGCACACTAGCTTTCTCCTGGCATTTAGGATACCCTTTGCTTTGGGATGAAAGCTGTGTCTTGTTAAACAAGACCCTGAGGAAAGTGCTCTTTGGCTCTGAGCTTGTTTGCTGGTGTGTGTTCTGAAGCACTGACTCTCCCTGAGGCGATGGCTCTTCTCCTGTGAGGCTCCTTGTGGGGTAGTGTTCAGTTGCTCATAAGTGCTTTGTTGCTATTCTGCAAGAGCATTCAGAGAACTGTTTCTGTTCAGTCATTTTGACCCACCCCTTTGAGCCTGATAGACACAAAAAAGATTTTTGTCTTTTTATCCATTGAGCCACCCTGTGTCTTTTAATTAGTAAATTCAGACAATTAATAACATTACAATTTTTTAAAAATGATTTACTCAAATATTTCCCTTTTTAAAAAAAGTATATGAGGACAGGGACCATACTCTGCAGGTGTATGGTAACCCATGCTCAAGGGTTACTCCTGACCTCTGTGGTGAGGAATCTGTCCTGGCGGTGCTCAGGGAATCATATAGGATGCCGGAAATTGAACCCAAGTCAGCTGCATACAAGGCAAGCACCCTACCCACTGTATAATCTCTCCAACCCCTAAATGGTATTTAAAAAGAATATTTAGGTCTATAAGGGGAATGAAAAGAATGTTTAGATCTATAAGGTGAAGAAGCACAAATATATATTTAAAGGTAGTTTGTTTTGAGAAATGAATCTCAGGTTTAAGTATATTTTGCAGATAAAAACAATTGATAAATATACCTTTATGTGATTTACATTAATTTTTAAAAAACAGATTATATCTGAAGATATTAGTGAATTACAGAAGAATCAAACTACAACCATGGCCAAAATTGCACAATACAAGCGGAAACTCATGGATCTTTCTCATAGAACTTTACAGGTAATTTTTTTCCCCCCTCAACATTTGTGACAGTATCTGTATGTGTCATAGAAGTGCTAAATAGGATTTTTTGTAATAGGAGAAAAAGAAGAGTCTTCAATAATTTGAAATAAAAAGTACCCATTTCAGTTAAATCCAGAAGTTAGAAGAGAGATTCACAGGATTGGGTACAAGTAAAACTCTAAAATTCACATCTTATTGAGGGAAGAGGTGAGGAGAGAAGCAGTGAATAATCAATCTTGGGTTAAAGCATTTAAGAAGTCAGTATATATGGTTTTCATACAAATAGAAAATTTAGATTTCTAGGAAGCAGTATAATAAGATGAAAAGCAATTAAACTTTTGGCATACTAAAGAGGTAATAAAAAGTAATAACTTGTAATAATTCGTGGGAATAAAGTAAAGGTATTTTTAGATGGAAATTTATAGCCAAAAAAAAGTCTTCACCTTTGGGGCTCAGGATATCTTATGTGGTGCTGGGGCTCAAACCCAGGTCAACTGTGTTCAAGGCAAGCACCCTACCTGCTGTACTATCTCTGGCCTAAAAATTCTTTTAAAATATAAATGGAAAAAATATTTTGGCCCAAAGTAAAAACATTCAAAGTTGTCAGAGATGTCACTCAATGGTTGAATGCTTGCCTTGTGTGTGTTTGAGACTTTGGGTTCAATCCCTGGTATGGCCAAAAAAATGGGGTAAAAAGTGAAATTTTTTAAAAAGATGCACATATTTATATTATATACATACATACCTATCTAAAAGTTATAAAAAAGACTTGTGGAATAGTATAGAAGTTAAAGGACTTGGGACTGGAGCAATAGCACAGCAGGTAGGGCGTTTGCCTTGCACACAGCCAACCTGGGTTTGATTCCCAGCATGCCATATGGTCCCCTGAGCACCGCCAAGAGTAATTCCTGAGTGAGGAGCCAGGAGCACCCAAAAAGCAAAAAAAAAAAAAAAAAAAAAAAAAAAAACCCCAAAAATTTAAAAAAATAGAAAAATTAAAAAATAAAAAACAATAAAAAGAAACTAACTCTGATGATAAGTTTTACCGTCATTCAGTTTTGTGTTACTCTGGAGGTTTTCATGACATAAAACATGATTGTGTACCAAGAAAACCCAAAGGAATAAAACTATAGAGTTAATAGGTAAGATGATTAAATACATAAAAATATAAAAATCAGTATTTTTTTATACTCTTAAAATAGGAAAATATCTTACTATGATGACAGGGTTGTAAAATACTTAGGAATAAATTTGTGAGGAAAGTACAGACTAATCAGAGGGGATGAAAAAAGATGTGTAATGCAAATGGAACCAAGAGAGCCCCCCTCACCACACTGTGTTAGACAAAATAGACTTTAAATCTAAGTATTAAGACAGTATGCTACTGAACAATATCAATGAAGACTTTAAAAATGAAAATAATAGCTGAGAATAAAAATTGAATCATGCCAGTTAATGGAAAGTAGCAAAAACAGAGGGAAGTTATAGTGATATATATATATATATATAGCTCAAGGAATAAGAAAAATTTAAATTTTGTTCCTACAGAAACTAGAGAGGAAAGATTTTATTAATATTGTTGGAATTTTGTTGTTTAGGTCCTGATCAAACAAGAAATTCAGAGAAAGAGTGGATATGCCATCCAAGCTGATGAAGAACAGTTGCGAGTTCAGTTAGATACAATTCAGTGTGAACTAAATGCTCCTACTCAGTTTAAGGTAAGACTAGAAGATTCTTGCTTTGTAGAAGACTATAATGCAAGAATCAGCTATCTCTGCATAAAAATGTCACATGGCCTTCAAAAAGAAAATTTTGTATATTTAATAAAAATAATTATTCCCTTTCATCAGAATTCCTAAGAAAGGCTCTCAAGAACAGACTTTTTAATCACATTGTTTCATTAATGTTTCCCTATACTAAAATATAGGAAAATTATACTAAGTATAATTTTTTTTTTCCCTCCCATTGATCATCGATTTGCTCAAGCAGGCCCAGTAACGTCTCCATTGGAGACTTTGTTGTTACTGTGTTTGGCATATCGAATACATCACGGGGAGCTTGCCAGGCCCTGCCGACTAAGTATAAATATACTAAGTATAATTAGTATATTTTATACTAAGGGAAAATTACTCATCCTGTTAAATGAAGATATTTCATTTTAGAAGTTATTATTAGCAGTTGTAATTTGACTCAAACTTATTTTTAGGGCCGACTAAATGAACTGATGTCCCAAATTAGGATGCAGAATCACTTTGGAGCAGTTAAATCCGAAGAAAAGTATTACATAGATTCCGATCTGTTAAGAGAAATTAAGCAGGTAAGTCTTTTTAAGAAGTTGATTTTCCAGTGGTGAATGCACCGCTTCACATTCATTTAGGATGGTTGTCCCACCCCAACCCCACCCAAAACAGAAAGAACAAGCTGTTGTGGATGGGAAGAATTTATTAGGTAGGGCTGGTAGGTAGCATGTGTTTGAGTGGGGGCCACAACTGGAGCCTGATTTCTTTGCAGTTGCTTGTTTCCCTGTGCAGATCTGCCTCTTGGCTCTCGAAGCCTCCCCCTCAACCCCCAGTGTATTGTAAAAGAATATGTCAGTGTTGCCATGTTGTTTGGGAGCAGCTCAGGGGTTCTCAGGGATCACTCGTAGCTCTGCGCTCTGGGATCTCTCCTGGTGGGGTCTGGGAACCATTTGTTGTGCTGGAGATTGAATCTGGTTTGGCCACGTGCAAGGCAAGTGCCTTACCTGCTGTACTGCTTCTCCTGCTTAGGCCTTGAGTAGTTCAAATCGTGATAAATCTTATCAGCAAATAACTTGCATGCCTTACTATGGATATTGCCATTGTACACAACTAAAAGCTAGTTTTGGTGTTTAGATTTTGGGGAAATATATGTAGTATTTAAATTTAATTGTAAATAATTTCAATAACATTCGATTTCAGCATATTAAAATGAATAATGGGAATAATAAAAGCAGTTTCTAAAATACTAAAATAAGAATTTTGTTTTGATAATAAATTTGGTTGATCCCGGTTCGATTCCTCTGCCCCTCCCTCTCGGAGAGCCCGGCAAGCTACCGAAAGTATCTCGCCCGCACGGCAAGACCTGGCAAGCTACCCGTGACGTATTCAATATGCCAAACACAGTAACAACAAAGTCTCACAGTGGAGACGTTACTGGGCCCCCTCGAGCATATCGATGAACAGCGGGAGGACAGTGCTAAATTGACAGTGCTGATAAATATGGCTCATCACCGTATATAATCCTGAGCAAGTTACTTAACCTGTGTCTATCTTCAGAGATAACAACATCCTAAAGGATCTCAAAAGGATTTAAAATAGTCCAAAAGATTAGAATGCATCTTAAGAGGGAGCCCCGTGTTTAATCCCTGGCACCACATGATCCATTCTCAGGCACTACTGGGAGCAGCCTCTAAGCACCCAGCATTCCCACCTCAGTAATAATAAGGTTAATTTTAAAGTTAGTTAATTTCCTACCCATGAACTTTTTTTTTCTTTTTGGGTCACACGCAGCGATGCTCAGGGGTTACTCTTGGCTCTGTACTCAGGAATTACTCCTGGCAGTGCTTGGGGGACCATATGGGATGCCAGGTATTGAACTCGGGTCGGCCGCGTGCAAGGCAAACGCCCCCCCTCCACTGTTTTATCGCCCCGGTTCCCCCCCCACACCATTAATTTCTTAAAGCTTCTTAAGACTAGGGTGGGACTAAAGAATATTAGCCACTATAATTAATGTGCTATACATTTTATATTTCAAAACTTAAAATATTAGTTTTAGAAAATCTTTAGAATAATTTGAGGGGCGGTGGGGCTTTTGGGGTCACACCAGTGATGCTCAGGGGTTACTCCTGGCTTTGCACTTAGGAATTACTCCTGGAGGTACTCAGAGGACCATATGGGATGCTGGGGACAAACCCAGGTCAGCCACGTGCAAGGCAAACTCCCTCCAACTGTACTATCACTCTGGCCCCCATAATGATTATTTTGCTAGTAATTAGTATTCCTTGGATTTCTTGCTGGGGACTGCCCTGCCCATCGGTGCCAGGGTTCCACACGTGCGTGGGCTCTGGTGTGCAGAGCATGTGCCCACCCTGGAGATTTCTCCAAGCCCGCATGCTTGTTTAACATCATGCTTTTCTAAAATAAGAGGTTGAGGGTACTGTTTGTCACATTCTTGATTTCATTTCATTGTATATATCGTACAAATCATTAATAAGAGGGAAAGATACAGTATGCTTTAGTATATATAAGCATTATATTCAGAGCAGCTGCCATGTGTTGTTGCTAGTACGGAAAAACAATTTCTCCTATAAAAGCTTGCTGTTTAATAGAACATAATTTTCTCTTGTTCTAGCATTTGAAACAACAACAGGAAGGCCTTAGCCACTTGATTAGCATCATAAAAGATGATTTGGAAGACATAAAGTTGGTTGAACATGGATTGAATGAGACTATCCACAGCAGAGGTGGTCTTTTTAGTTGACAGTCAACTGTCAAGGGTTAGTTTGTGAGATGGATCTTCATCAGGCCTTCTTGAAGAATGAAACTGAAGGTGAAGAATGAAACATGGAGGAGAAAGAAAAAATCCTCCTCGCTTGGTTTTTGGAATGTTACTGACTTCTTGTTCTTCAAATCTGAAATAATGTAAGTCACTTTGCAGCTCTTCAAAATATCTTTGAAAGATATCTGAAGTCCTTTTTTAAGGAGAAGTCCATAATTACCAAAAATCCGTACTATTGGCATATTACTGTTCATTTCCACACTAGCACTGTTAAAAGTAATCAGTGCTTATTTGAGCCTGTACTCTGTTTTCCACAGCAAGTATTTATGTCTGCTTTGCACATAACGAAATAAACTGTATGATTACTTGGCTATTAGAGAAATTTGTACTTCAAACTGTAAATGATAAATCAGTTTGTATTATTTGTGAATTACTTTGCAAGAGTAAAGAAAATCCAATTGTATTTAATGATTAATGTGGTTTTCTTTTCATTATACTAAGACTTGAAAATATATTTTTATATTGTTTTACTTATTTGGAATTTACAGAACAGAAGCCAATTGGCCATAACAAAATCACACTTTATCGTCCTTGCAACTTTTTTAAAAAACCTTTTTATTTTAAGATGAAAATTTATAAATAAATTCCTGATTATAAGTACTTTCATATAATTCTGTCTTGTGCTTTATTTGATTTTGGGAGACTAATCATGTCCACACCAAGTTTTAAATCATGATCACAGTTAAAGAATTTCAGATCCTTTAAGTTTTCTTTCCTAAGGAAAACCTACCAATACGGATTATGTTTTGAAGGTGTAAGAAATAAAACTGGAGATATCATCTAGGATGAAGAATAATTCCCAGATATACAATGTTAATATACCATTATTAGAAAATACTACAAAGTTTGACAAGACTTTCTAGTCACCATAATGTAAACCATTCCAGGTTATGTACCTGGGCTATATCATGTTGGCCCCTCATGGAATGCTTGGACTTTGCATTTTTTTTAACATTGTTAAAAGTTAGAACTTTTCTAAAGAGTGTTAAAAGTTAATTTTAACCACCATTCTATTTTTTGCAAGTAAGAATTTGCTGCTGCTTCTGCCAAGGCTATTTCATATAAAATCGTTACACTGTACCCCATTTTCATATTTTTCTGCCTACTTATTGCTGCAGTTCTAATGGTGTTGGCAGAGAACTTTAATCCATATGTTTTCCTTGGCCCAGAAGATAGGCACTTTCACCTTACCGTTCCAAATGTCGAAGAATTTTCTATTCATCTACACTTCATTTCCTGTCCCCTTACAATAGAGTTCATCTGATGAGGCACTAATGACTCGCTTTATTTGGTGTATTTATCATTTAATCATGGTTATGATGCTCGCTTCTTTAGTGTTTAATTTTCCATATTCTATCATTGTAAAGTCCTTAATCCCTGGTGATAATATCCCTCTAGGAGTCTGCCCTTTTTTTTTTCCACAGAAAGGTACAACTTCTAGATTTCTGTCCCACTACTGATAGCGTATGTAAAGCTTTTCTTGAGGTCCTCGTCCCTGATCCTTGTTCATGTAGCTTTTTTGATATATAGTTAGGGTCAGTACCGTGTGTTTCTAGATTTGGGCAGATAAAGGCAAAGACCTACTTTGGCACCAAGTCCTAAATTGTGTTCTCCAGCACAATTTCCCAGAAATTATCTTAAATTAGTGGTTCCTGAGAATAGTCCACTCAAAATTCCAATTGTGAAAAAGAGCTTGGGGGTAGAATTAAAAGGAATAAAACCCCTATTTTAGATTTATGCACATTTTCTATAATTTTGAAAGTGGTCTTAAATCCTTTAGAAACAATGGCGAAGTATAAGAAGTGTTGCTTACAAAAGCCTATGCCTAAATTGTTTGCTTATTAATAACTTTTCTTAGCACACTTGTTCTTCAGTTTACCCTTCCTGAGTTAAGATTCAAATATGTATATGAATCATCTGGTGGTCTGTTATGTTCAACAGAATTACAAGGTATTCATATATTGAGAAAAGATGAGGTTGAGGGGTGACACTATTGAATTCAGCAAAAGCCTTCAAAGGTGACTAGACTAGTCTTCTAATTCAGGAATTCATTTTAACCAGTGATCTGAAATGAATCTGAAATTGTATTTAATAAGCTTTAAATACATTTAATATTTATTGAATTCAATCAGAAGTATACAGTTCTTTGCAATCTTAAGATTAATACAGAAATAAGTGAAAAATCCTATGACATCTGAACCAACTTTTTGAATTTTCAAAACGAATAACAAGTACACAGTTCTTGTTTTTATCAAGTGACTTTGACCAACAAGTGAAGAACACTCCTCTGGTAATTTTCTGTGGGATCCCTGTACTGCATTTGAGGCAATAAAGAACATCAGACTATAGAGCAACAGAAAGACTTAGAGCAGAAGCACCGTTAAAATGATGGCCATCCCGAGTGATGGAAGGAGCATTTTGCTAGAGGATGCTGAAGGATGGGTTTTGGGACCTGGTACAGGAACTGGAGCTGGAGCTGGAGCTGGAATGAGAACATAGTCACAGACATACGGTATCTTTAATACCTGCACCACAGATCTTGAATAAAGAGAACTTTAACACATATGCTTCCTGATATCTAATACAGACTTTTGGGGTCATTTTCACTGGAATTTCTTTGCAATTTTCTTTTGACACTTTTTTTGTGTGTGCAAGGTCAAATTTAATTCTAGCTCATTTCATGTCTGACTGTCTTCCATGTGTACATTCTAAATAGCTATCAATAACCCCTGCACAGGGTAAGAAGAGAATAAAGGCAATAAAGGCATTTTCTTCACATTGCCCTTAACTCATGAAATTGATGGTTTGGGTGTTTGTTTAAATTACACTAAAAAAGGTTGGCTGGGAGTACCGAAATGGGATCTCCATTTGGATTTCATAAACCAAGTAGAATAGCTAATAAACTTTATGCATGCCTTCATCTCATCTATATACTTTAATTATAGACATAATTTTACATATACAGATGGAGAAATGGACGGCAGATATATTCATGCATATTCATGCATTAGTTTGTAATTTTAGAACTGATTTTCGAGGGGGCAAAGTTGCCCCCAATGAGGCTTATCAGAAAGTTCTTCAGGCTGCCTTTATTTAAGTAATCGTAGGTAAAGGTAGACTAAATTTAGTCTTGCAGCCCATTTCCACACTAACTTCAAATGTGACAATACTTGATTATGATAAAGTTAACCTGTTTATAATGCTCAGACCCAGAACCTAAATTTATTTTTCTAAAAGTAATTTTAATAGTTCCAAAAACCAGTTTCTATCCCACATCCACAGTATATCATCACTTATAATTGGATAGTTCATTAAAAGACACTTTCTTAACTCTTAACTTCAAATCCAAATTTATCTGTATAAATGCAATCTATTATGTCTTATAGGAGTATATTGGAATGTCTGTCATCTTTGTGGATGCAGATATATCCTACCTGAATTTTATTTCAGGACAGTAAAGACTTTTTAAAAAATAGTTGTCACAAAATAAGGAATAAAGTTAGTAAGACTTGAGAAACCCGCTGCCTCTCTATACAGTTGGAAAGCAGCCTTGCCAATATGGCCTTAGGATCCCAGGGAAGGGATCCTAAGTGAAGACAAGTGAAGGGAAGACAAGTGAAAAATCATAAAAGAGAACCACAGCATGTCTAGGGACCAACCAGTAGGATAGGGGCACAGGAAGTTGGAACAGGGCTAGAATGAGTCAGGAAAAGTTGAGAAACAATTGAAAAGGATTGTTTTGGAATCAACCCAGTTGTCTTGTCTCCCCTACATACAAGAATTTTGTATGATACTATAAACTCAACACAAGGCAAAATTAATTTCTCACTTCTTTTTTTGTTTTTTGTTTTTGCTTTTTGGGTCACACCCCGTGAGGCACAGGATTAACTTCTGGCTCTGCACTCAGGAATTACTCCCGGCGGTGCTTGGGGGACTATATGGGATGCTGGGAATCAAACCCGGGTTGGTCGCGTGCAAGGCAAATGCCTACCGCTCCAGCCCCGCCTCACTTTTTCTATAGAAGAAACGAACTAATATGTGGCTTTGGTTGATACTCTTTAAAATAGAAACATTTAGAGTTTGCTAGTATACCTGTTAGTCAAAAAAATTGAATCAACTCGTTAAGTTTGGTGTCCCCAAAGAGTCAGAGAGATAAGGTATTATCAGACTCTGGTACGGGTGGAATGGGGCAAGAGTTTCCTTTTTACTCACCTGTGCTCTTTGATTTCCTGTTTATTTTACCATATCAAAGTTTTCATCAAAAGATTACATTTTTTTTGTTTACACAAAGTACTTTTTCTACATATACTCAGATTCCCAAGGCAGAAAGGCCTCATGCTTACTATGTGTCGATATTGTACACTTTTTGTACCCTCAGATCTTTCTACCATCCTACCAGGCAGGCAGGTGTGATTATCCATATCACATAATATAGCAACACTTGGAAAACATATCCTATTTGTTGGAGATTATGGAAATTGGCAGCTTTCTGGCATGCTTATTAGGTAATAAAAAGCATTCTGGAATGTTCACTCCTAAAACAAAAGTTTTCAGTAATTTGCTACAATGAATACATTCTCCGAATTGGAATCAAGTGATAAAAACCTGAAGGTACTATAAAAATAAAATTTTATGAAGTATTCAAATCAAATTATTTCAGAATTCATTCTTAAAATTTTTGCTGTATTTCCTTCCATCCGTTTGCTTATATTCACATACAGAATACTGTAGCATCTGGCTGCTTTAAATGTTATAGCTACACGGTACCAATTCAAGCCAGACTTCGCTTCTCAGTGTTTGTGTGATTACCATTTGGTTACTGTGATCCTCGATGCCGAGATGTCAGCTAAAGCTGACAGTTTTCACATGGAACTGAGGCTTCTACTGAGTATATCTAAAATCTGGAAGAGGCTGAACAAGGTCCCAGCTGCCTTACACTTAGCCATTCTGCCTGCTAACTTAACCTCCCTCCCAACACAGTGAACACAAGGTGAAAGGCATTTTTACTATACTGTCTTCCCCGCTAAATCTGGCAAGCTAGCTGTCAGCAAACATATAAAGAATAATTGCTCCTTGAAGATGTTCTCTTAAGTGCCCCCTCATACTTAGCACAGACAGTAAGAAAGCTGTCCTACCAGATCTTGGAGTGGGTTCATGGTTCTTCACACCTGAAACAGACAAATACTGGTCAGTGTTCAGTGCTAAAGCTCCTTTTTCCCTCTTATCTCCCATCTCCAACCCTTAAAGGAGAAAAGAAATTTAATAACAAAACACCTTTCAGTGGCTGACTGAACAAAACCCAAATCCTAGGCCTGAACTTCAAGAACTCCCATCATTTGGCTGTTGTTTCCTACACCCTTATCTTCTATATGGCAGTCCTGGTACATCAGTTTTTAATGGAACAGTCAAACAGTAGTTTAAGACTGCTTCGTTTAGCTTTCTAGTCACAACTACTAGTTCTGAGCGGATGAGTGGGCAGGCTACTTGATCCTTCATCTTATTGTTTATGAAAAATTGTAAGTTTATAATAAGGTGATACACAATAAAAGTACCAATTAGCATTGTGAGGAACGTAAGGCAGAACACAGAGTGAGTGCGCTGTGCTGACTCCAGCTCCATGTCCTGTTAGAGCCTTCCTTGCAGTGTCAATTTTCCTAAGCTAAGGGAGATAAGTAAAAGACCACTTACCAGGTAAGAGAGTGGACTCCTGGCTTTCCATTTCTAAAAAGATGAGAATAGGAGTTATTTCATGAAGAAAGCAATTAACTGAAATTTTATTTAACCATATATTTGGCTACCTATGGCAGGAAACTCTAAAAGTCGAAAGCCTTAAGATAATATTTAACCACTGGAGCTTCACTGATTTATTTTGAGAACCATGGCCGTTCACCTGGAATCTTTCCAAGTAAGCAAAAAACCATGTTAGTTTGTAAGGGTGGGGCTTTGAGGGGGGTTCCCAAGCAGTACCCAGGGGACCCAAGGGTGACTCCTGATGACGCGGCCCACCTGATAGTTCTGTTCAATGCTTGGGTCTGGTGATGCAGAGCTGGGGGCCACCAGGTCACACCTCAATGTTCAGGAGCCTCCAGGACTATACCTTTGATGATAGTTAACTGGGGGGTGGGGGGTGGAGAGGGATATGCTGGAGGTGTAATTTTTTTCTTTTTGGGTCAACCCAATGATGCTCAGGGATCAAATATCCTACCAGCTGTACTAAAACTCCAGCCCCAAGGCGGTGGGGATGTAATTTTGATCCTCAGATATACAAGGCATGTACCCCTGGCTCCTGAGCTAGCTCCCTACTCAAATTATTTTGGTTTTCAGATTCAGTCCAAAGACTGTATTTTTAAAGATCAAGGTGTTTTATTATATATATATATGCACACATATATATATAATGAGATTATTTTAAAAGCTTCATTTCAGAGCAACTCATTATTTACAGTTTTGGTTTACTTTGTTTCTCTATATATTTTTAAACCAAGTTGATACACTCTCTATATTGTTTTTTTATCCTGTTTTTCACTTGCCACTATATTCTAAACACACTATCATACCTTTACATATTTTTAATGTGGTTTTTAGAGTAAATCTTAAAAGGGATCACAAAATATTTCCTTCATGTTTAGCTTACTCCTTTAGAACAAATATCTAAAAATGCTAGAAATGAGTTCAAGACACAGACTTTGCTTTTGGTGGGGTTCCCTGGGCCTGGCAGATGGCGGCTTCGTATGTTTGAGAATCAAACCCAGGCTTTACACAAGCAGACATCCCCAGATCTCCACAGGCCAGTAATATCTACTACATAATTCCCTTCCAGGAAAACTGCTCCCATGTATATAATACCTGGTATTATATAATTTCACAAGTAACTTATGTTTCTGCTCAAATACCCTTGACCTTTGAATAATATCAAAAACTTGGGGACATTTGGGTAATTTTTTAATAATAACTAAAATCTTTGGAATGAGCTGTACTTTGGAATGTCCAATGTACAATCAATTGAATAAAGCAAATAGCATGTTATCTTGTTGGAGACAAAAATACAAAACAATTCATTAAATTTTTTTAAAATGCCATTTTTTATATGCTTGTCCAATACTCTTAATCACAAGAGCTTCAGGAATCATCACACCTCCCTCTATCCATGTAATAGTCAGCAGGAAGCAACGAATAAAATCGTCTCCAGTACTTGTTCCTCAGGTATGTCTCCCTGCTCTGCTGGGATGAACTAAAAATTGCTAGGTGACAGAGAGACTGCTGTGTCATCATCTGGAAGAACCCCGTCTGAAACTCAGGAGGGTCTCAGGCACAGACCAGGACACCAGCACACACTCTCATCTTCCCACCGTTCCTTACCATGCCACACTGACCTGCCACCATCTCTAGGGGAACTTTTTTTTTTAATGTTTCAAATTTGTCTTTTATTTTTTTTTAATTTTTATTAGTGAGACATCATGAGGTACAGTTGTAGACTTACAAATTTTTGTGCTTGGGTTTCAGTTATACAATGATCAAATACCCATCCCTCCACCAGTGCCCAGAACTTTTAAGGGATGTGAGCACCCAGAACTTTTAAAGTGTCTTACCAGGTTCTTCAAGGGTCTGACTTTTCTCAACTACGGTATAAAACAGGACAAACAAAACGTTAGAACAAAATAACATAGAGTTACTACAGTTATCGCAAACTTTTTCAGGTGATAGATCATTATTAGAACCACTTAACATGTTCAATAATCCAATGAGGTATTTGTTAAGTGTCAGAGTTTAACTACACCATGAACAGGTAGACTGGAACCTTTATCTGGTCCCTTTGTATTAGGGGAAAATGTCATAGGTAGCCGGTCTCCAAGGGATCCCAATGTCTGCCTTGAAAAGTTAGCTGTGAAAGGACAAATACAACATGAAATCTAACAGTAGTAACATGTTGCTGACTGAGTCCTGCAGACTTAAGGCCAGATATCTTTTTTTCTTCTATAATGAAAAACATGCCCAAATGGAACAAAGACATAATAAAGCATTTTTCTTTTTTGGGGACCACACAGCAGTGCTCAGGGGCCACTCTTGGCTCGAGGCTCTAGTGTCACTCCCAGGAGTGCTCAGAGAACCATGTTCTGGGGATCAAACCCAGGGCTCCCACATGCAAGGCATGGGATCAACCCACTGAACTATCTCTCAGCCCCATAATATAGAATTTAAATGCAAAAAGGTGACTGGGTCACATCACCGTAAGTTGGAAACTAAGGAAGGGTGGATTTTTATTTGTGCATATTGGTGCTAATCACCCAGATATTTGAGTTAAATGATACCAAACATCAGGATATTTGAGAGATGCAAATGACTAACTTTTCTACTTTCATCTGTATATTTGGTGTCATACAGGCTAATCTTACAGATCAAAATCAGAGCCATTAGAGAACCCCAGCCCTGGTCAAGAGAGAACTTAGCTCTTCAAGCCTCACTAACTTGATTCCTTGATATGTTTTCATATTGTTTAGCTCTCCAGAAAGACAATACTCTGTTGCAGGGAGGGAAATAGGAAAAAGCTACTACACATCTATGTATGTATGGTTTTAAAAAATGATTTGTGCACACTTACCAGGGCTGAATATATAGATGGTTTGCAAATACTCTAAAATACAAACACGTTTTCATTACATATGATTATGTTCAGACATGCATGTCAGAATCAATCGCTCTTAAAATGTTTATCAAAATAAATATGTATATGATTAAGATATACATATTTGTGCATAAACATCAGGAATAAAATTTTATTATTAAAACTTCATTGTGTAAGAATTCATTCAAAAACTAGCCAGGACAACTAGAAATGGATCCTCTTATCTGTTTTGCTCAGGGCTTACTTCTGGTTCTGTACTCAGGGATCCCTCCTTGCAGTGCTCAGGGGATCATATGTGGTGCTGGAAAATACACCATGTTGGCCACATGCAAGGCAAGTGCCTTAACACTTGTATTATCTTTCTGGCCCCATGGATACTTTTATTTTCATTTGTTTGCTTATTTTTGTTTTGGGGTCACACCTGGCAATACTCAGAGGTAACTTCTACACTGCACTCAGGAATTGTTCCTGGTGGGACTCAGGGGACGATATGAGGTTCTGGGGACCAAACCCAGGTCAGCTGCAGGCAAGGCAAGCACCCTACGCACTATACTATGTCTGCAGCTCCTGGACCTTCATTTTTAAGCTTTGAAATAAGGCAATCTTCAAGAGGATCTACCTAGAGCATACAGAGGCCCATGGCATTTTTCTGCCAACTATGGTTCAAAGCCATCCCACTGGAAAATGCTGTTCCCAAATATTCTTGAGTTTGTTAATCTTCCGCAATCTTTCCCGGAGACCCCTTTAAAGGATTCTCTTTTTCTGTAACATTCTCGTTTTTCCCTTGGAACTGAAGATGGACTACGTTTCCATTCTGTCTCCCCATCTGAGCCACATTCACCGTATTCCTTCATTTGCCCGCCAAATGTTACTTCCTCTGACACCAAACACAGGAATATGAGTCTGGATCTGCGTATATGCATCGTGCAGGAGCAGCCCGTATAAGGGGGCCAGGGTGAGAATGCTATGAGACTTGCACACACAAAACAATGCAGACTGGGAGAGAGCAGAGGGGAGAGTGGCCAAGTGAGCCACAGAGACTGCGGGGCGCTCCCCCTGCAAAGGCTCAGCACAGCTTAGTGCTGAGAAAATGATGACTACAGTACAGAAAACGGTTCTGATCCACAGCTAAGAAATAGCACAAATAAAATGTCCATTTCAGAGACAATACTTTAAAGCACCGCTTACCTGCATTCTCAGCACAATCTGTACTTTTCAGTCCTGAAATAAAAATAAAAGTTTTATCAGACAATCTATCCCAGGAAGGTCATGAAGCTAGTCTGACTATAGGGAATCTCACTTTCTGGCCTCGGATCCACAGTTTAGTGCAATGCAAACTTCAGAGCATGCAGGATTTTGTAATCTGAGTACTGCCACCAAACAGCAGGATAGCCTTTGGGTAAACACTGAATCTTTCTGTATTTCAGTCTCTTAGCCATCTTTATACTGGATAATTGCTTTATGAGCTTCCAAAGAGTCTAGTGTCTGTTTAGCTCACAGAAGTTAAAAAAAATAAACCCAATATGTTCGATTAATACTCTTCTCTAAATACTGAAAGGTCTCAAAATTAAATGTATCCCTTTACTATGAGAATTACTATCCATCAAAAAAAAACCCACTAAGCTCTTCAAATTTTGTAATGAATAAAAATATTTCAAATTTTATAATGCTGGTATGTCCCCAAATATTCATTTGCATATAAGGAAATTCATTATTTTGGGAGACTAGGAACATGGCATCTAGCAGTACTATTTTTGGCAGAGTGTATGGGGGGTGTGTGTGTGTGTGTGTGTGTGTGTGTGTGTGTGTGTAGAGGTTTGGTTTGACCCACACCAAGCAGAGCTTAGGGCTTACTCCTAGTTCTGTGCTCAGGGGTCACTCCTGGCAGTTCTGTGGGGACCACATGCAGTGCAGGGGATCTGGCCAGGGTCAGTACAGACAGGGCAGTCAGTACAGAGATTAAATTTAGTATAATCTCTCTGACTCCTAACCAAATTTTTGGGGGCTCTCCTGAAGGGTTTGAAGTTCAATGCAAGTCCCCAAGGATGTGGTGCTGCAGGGGCCCTGAGGTGTTGCAGTTACCAGGCCACACTGGCAGTGCTCAAGGGACTTCCAGGGCTGAACCCAGGGATGCTTCAGGGATCATGTGTGCCAGGACTGAACTGGGGCTGCTGACTGTAAGGCAATCGTCTTCAACCCTGTGCTATCTCTCCAACCTGTAACATGGCCTCTGGCTGGTGAGGTCCTAGAAAAAGTCATCAGCATTGCAGTGATTACACTGAAACTTGAAGAACATGGCAGAACAGTAAGCGGAGTCAAACAGAAAAGTATCTAGATTAAGTGCTGTCATGTGTCCTGGAGGCTTCCACAGTGACACATGGAGATCTAATGTCCTGGTGCCATCTGCACGCTAAGACTGCCCACTGGTCTAATCTGCAAATTCAGCTCCTGAGAAGATAGGGAGTCCTTAACGGTCCCCTCATTGTGAGAGATGTGCCTTTCTGTAACTCCAAAGCTTCCCACTGTCTGAGCTTAAATCAAGAATGCAATGACTGGGTCCAGTCTCTCTTGCCCCAGGAAATGTTAAAGATCTACTGAGAGTCTGGATGGCAGCTTCAGTTAAAATCCTGCATTTAAACTAGACGAGAAATTTTATTATTTGTCATTTTTAAAGGCCCTCCCGTTGATCGTCGATTTGCTCGAGCGGGCCCAGTAACGTCTCCATTGGAGACTTTGTTGTTACTGTGTCTGGCATATCGAATACTCCCGGTAGCTTGCCGGGCTCTCCGAGAGGGGCGGAGGAATCGAACTCGGGTCGGCCATGTTGGCCGCTTGTAAGGCGAACGCCCTACCCGCTGTGCTATCGCTCCAGTTTTTGTTTTGTTTGGGGGGCAATGTTCAGAGATTATGCCTAGCTATGCACTCAGGAATCACTCCTGGCAAGGCTTGGGGGACCAAATGGGGTGCTGGGGATCGAACCTGTGCCATCGGCAGGCAAGGCAAGTGCCTACCCACTGTACAATCTCTGTACCATCTCTCCGGCCCCAGTAACCTGTCGTTTTTGATAAACTATTCCATAAACTTCAAGCCTGCCTTGTCCACCTCTTTATTTCTTGTCTATATAACTGTAAGGAACTATATATATTTCCAACTTATTTTATAACTGTGATTATAATTTTATAATTATAAATTTTATAAAACTATACAAACAAAATTTAAATATATAAAAATTATAAATTTATAATTATACATTTAATAATTATAAGGAATTATATATATCAAGTTGATTGTTTTGATGACTGACTTGATTGCTAGGTTTGAATAAGTTATGGCAGTGAATAGCTATCTCCTTTTCTATACACATGAAACAAAAGTCCGAACACTCCAAACAGTGCCTGGTTATAATGTGAAGTGCTCGGAGATGACTGTCACTCACTTCCATGTCCATGTCAGATCATACTGCTGACCAAGTCCAGACCAGAGCAAGAAACCTAGCTAGTTTCAGTGATGGTTAAGAAAGACCCAACTAGAACAAATGAGCTCTCAAAGGCTAGGAATGGGATTCATAAACAATTACTCCGAAAGCAAAGAGTGAAGATCGCTACAGTAAAACTCAACAAAAAAGACAAATACAAGTCACTGAGGTTGAGGGCTCTTCCTTTTCCATCAGTGAACCTTGATAGTCCCCACCCTCGTGAAAATACTATGTAAGCATAGCACAAAAACGGAAACTACTCCCCGCGTGGCACTTCGGGGCCACTCATGGTGGTGTCCAGGGGACCACACAATGCTCAGGGATCAAATGCCAGCTTCCAAGATACAAAGCATGGGCTCATGGCTTTGAGTCAGCTCCTAGCCCTCGATGGGTTAATCTTTTATTTGGTTTCATTTCAGTTAGGGGCCACACCTGGAAGTGGTCAGGGACTACTCCCACCTCTGTGCTTGGGGGTTGCTCCTGGCAGTGCTCTGGGGTGCCCGTCACGGCCAGAATCAAACCCAGGCGCCCTGCACGCAAACCATACACTCAGTTCACTGAGCAATTTTTCTAGCCCAGGGGTAATTTTTAAAGAAAAGGAATATATCCTGCTCATACAGCTGATATTCCACCTTCGTGAAGTTGTCTAGGAACGCAATATAGAATATTAAGCTGCAGAAATTTTTCCCTAAAGTGTTTTGTTAATCATAGATCATCCTGCTATCCTTGACTACCATGAACTGCATTATCTATAAAGACACAAATATTCTGTTTATATTTTAAAGTATTTTTATAAATCTCACAGTACAATTTTATTTTTAAAGTCATAGCAAATTTAAGGCGATAATATAGGACAGTGGTAAGCACAGCAAACTTGAGTATTAAGTAAACTTAATACTCTTGTTTCTTCTCCTTTAGAACTACTGCGTCTTTGAATCCAGAGGCATAGTTGCATCCTGTCAAAATGGGACAGATTCTGACACTATTCTACTTGCTCAAGTTTTTAAATCCCAAGAATGATCCTTCAGTTGCCTATTGTGGCCTTCCAGTCCCATTAGTTACCTGTAGATGGCAGCAGAGGACATAAGATTGTAGTTTAAAATTCAATTCAGTTCCACCAAGCACAGAGGCTGTCCCGAGAGTCTCTCCCGACGCAGGCCTGCCTGCTGCCCTGCTCTCACATCTCTGTCTCACTCTGTGCCCACATCCTTTCCCTTACATACGGCCCTCCCTCCCTCCCTCCTTTATTTCCCCTCTCCTCACTCCCTACCTCCCCCTCCTTTCCTCCCCTACTCCCTCCCTCCCTTCCCTACTCCCTCCCGCACTCCCTTACAAGCAGAGCTCTGGGGCTCCACCTGAAGCTTTTTGCGGACAATGAGGTGTAGGGAGGAACCCGGACCACCTTCATGCAAAGCATGTGCTCCAGCCCTCTAAGCCATTTTCCTGACCCCGCAGAGAGCACTTAAAGCACTTTACTCATGAAGGTATGAAGCTTCCTCCCCTATCTTCTCCACAGCCACGACCAGCAAAAAGGAAACTACAAATCTACTAAAAAAACTACTAAACTACAAATCTCCCTTTATTCAGTCTGTCAGTAGAATGCAAGACAGGGAACACACTAGCACTAAGCAGTATCAACTAGACTCTATGAATGCAAGCGGGCTGGGCTTTAGTCCTCAAAAAGACAGCTCAGGTACAAAGAAACAAGATCATACATTGACTAATATGAGATACTGTCTCCTAGTATGTATCTTTGCATCTGGTTCAAGGTTATTTGCATTTCTAAGGTGGAACATCAAAAACTAAGATACTAAATCAAAACAAAATTATACCCCAACTCCCCCTCGGGTGAAAAAGGCACAAAGGTCACAGACTGTTCAAAAGGAAAGAGCAGAGTTGGGCTGGAGTCTTAGTACAGCAAGTAGGGTGCTTGCCTTGCACACAGCCAGCCTGGATTTGATCCCTGGCAACCTACGCAATTCCTTGAGTCTGATCAGGAGTGATCCCTGAGCACAAAGCCAGAAGTAAGACCTGAGCACTTCTGGGTGTGACTCCACTCAATAGCACCGTATAGCACTGTCCTCCCGTTGTTCATCGATTTGCTCGAGCGGGCCCAGTAACGTCTCCATTGTGAGACTTCTTGTTACTTCGTGTTTGGCATATCGAATACGTCACGGGGAGCTTGTGAGGCTTTGCCGTGTGGGTGAGATACTCTCGGTAGCTTGCCGGGCTCTCTGAGAGGGGCGGAGGAATCAAACCTGGGCCGACCAGGTTGCTGCATGCAAGGCAAACGCCCTACCGCTGTGCTATCGCCCCCCACTCAAAAGACAGGAGTGTATGCTTTGCATGTGGGAAGCCCAGGTTTGAATAGGGAATGAGTATCCCTTGAGCACCACCAGATGTGGTCCCCAAATAAAAAAAAATGACAGTTTTTGCTACACTGAGAAGGGGGAAGTGTATTACTATTGAGGCAGAAGGTAAAGGTTACCTGATATTTTTGATTTATTGACTTAACAGTCATTTCCTTTAGTTATGGATGACCTGGTAAATGATACGCAATCAGAAAAGTGTGTGTGTGTGGGGATTCTGGGAAAGCTTTTGCTTTCCTGATTAATCGGGCTGATATGGTTTCTATCCCTGCTATCCCCTCTCCCTTTGAAAAATAGGGATGACTCCCCAGCAGTGCTTGGGCGGCCTGGGTCCACTTCCAGTGACTCCTGGCACCATGGTACAGGCCTGACAGTTTAGTGCTGGGCCCAGTGGTGCTTAGTGGTGTCCCCCTCTTTTGTCTTCAACATGGATTGATGTTTACAGCTGCAAGAGGCATAATGCAACCTCCAATCAATAAACCAACATAAGAATGGTGGTTTCTATATGTCTGTATCCCTGGTATTGCAAAGGTGTGTAAGTCCTGCATTCTGCAACCAAGTGTGCAAGCCCTAGTATACTGCCGCCAAAAGCACGAACACCACAATCAAATGTGTGAGCACTGCAACAGAGAGTGCAACCCTTGCACACTTCAACAAGTGTGATCTCTTACACTGCAGCAGCAGCAACAAATATCTCATAAACTCACATCACCTTACCCCCAGAGAATGCCAAGAATGCCAAATCACTAGATTTTTGAGAGAAAGTGATCAAAATTCCAGGGGGTTAGAAAAACTTGAGAGGGAAGTCAGAGCTTCGGCTCTAAGTCAGTGTTGAGATACAGGGCAGTATAAACTTCAATCAAGTAAGTGTGGGTGGGGGGCAGGGCAGGACTTTGAGGGCTCCGGGATTCCAGCAATCTCCTTCAGAGAGTAGGAGAAGGCCCACAGAGCTTCCCCAAAGATACTAAATTCCAGTTATCTTAACAAGCAGTCTGGCAGGCTGAGCCTTTTGTTATTGTCCCTTGGAAATCAAAGTAAGTCTGAATTCAATGCAAGAGGCCCCAAACTGCAGATAACTATTTCATTAATTTATTTCTAGGGGGCCAGAGTTATAGTACGGTGGGTAGGATGCTTGCCTTGCATGAGGCCAAGCCAGATTTGATCCTCAGCATCCCATATGGTCCCCTGAACACTGCCAGGGGCATCTCTGAGCAAAGAGTACCGCCAGGTGTGGGTCAAAAACAAAATGAAACTATTCATTTCTGGGGCCAGTATAGTTCAGGGAAAGAACACCACCTTACCATGTAAGAGGTCTTGAGTTTGATCCCTAGCGTGATGGGAAGGGGCAGATTATAAATTAGAAGACTGAAGATTTTTAAAAAATTCATTGTTATAGACAAAGAATTCCTGTCATCTGAAAATGCTCTGATACGTAGGACAGGCAGTATGTGGAGCTCTTGACTGGATTTCCAGCTTATTTCCATTTTCAAGTTTTTCTCCCTTATTTGCCAAGGACTTAAACACTACTCATTAATTGGATTGATATATCCTCAGACCAAGGGATGGCATCACTAGACAAAACAACTTCTGCATCGTGAAACTTTTCAAGACGTTCCAAAGGCATGACAATAAACAAACAACAACCTGCCATCCCAAATTAACCTTGGGTAAAAGGGAACTTTCATAGAAAGGTCTCCGAAGGTATAAGATAATTGACCTTTATAGGAACATTTTCCCCCACCAGATCAATTTATTCTATTCCATCCTCCACCCCCATTCAGTAGGAAATGGTCAGATCTGGGTCAGCATTCCATACCTAAAAGGAACAACTGGTAGAATAGGGAATGGAAGAATTAGCATGAAAGAGAAATAGCACAGAGGGAAAAAAAACACCTCACTTTATCCTCACTTTAACAAAAAAGAGATAAAAGCTGGGATATTCCAGCAGGAAACAGCCAGTTTTGACTCAGTTTCCCTACTTGCATAGAATGGAAATAAGAACTGGAATAAGAAAAAGAAATAAGGGAACCAACACTAGCCGCAGAACTCTATTACACACTATTTTACTGGTCTTTACTGCAAAGCCTAAGGCACCATCTTCCTCATTTTGCCCTTCCCCAAAGGTCTCACACTGACTTCAGGTTTGCAGATAAGACAGAGTGCCTCAGAGAGTCAGCCCCTGGAAATTTCATTGTCCACTGCATTTACAGCCCATCCTTTCTAAAAACTCCTCTGTTCATTCTCTATAGAAACCACTTCTGTGATCAAGTAGACAAACGGCTGCTTTGAGGACATGAGACAATTATCTTCCAATCGGCCAGCTTGTTGCCAATAAAGCAACAATGGTTCTTTCTCAATCAATTTAAAAAAAAAAAAAAAGGAAATGTACAAGTAGCAGTTCTTCATCAAAGAGACCGAAGCTCTAAAAATAATTCTAAACAAAGATGCTAGATATGAAACATTAAATGGCAATAAAACTTTCATGGAAAAAGCTAGAAAGTAGGCTTTTCCTTAAGAGGAAAGAGTCAGTGAAATAAAAGTTAAAATTCCAGTAATGATTCAAATAGAAGGAGACAATTAACAGTATTTTGAGAAAGCGATAAAGACATGATAATTACTAGACTCCAACAGAAGATGAAATATAAGACTAATGAGTATACCAGAAAATGAAGGGCAATATTTTCCCTTCATGATTTCCCTTCATTTTCCCTTCAAAGTGAGGGAAAAGAGAAGGGAACAAAAAGCCTATTGAAAGAAAGAATAGCTGACAACTTATCAAACTTAAGAAGAAACCAACCACAAAAATTCAGTGAAGCTGAGAGAACACCCACATTTCTAAGTGAGAAAAATAAAACACACCAAGAAGCATCATTGTTAAATATCAAAAGAAAAGAGATAAAAGACTGCTAGGAAAAAAAGAAGATAAGAGGGCCGATGGTTGGGGTGATAGTACAGCGGGTAGGGCGTTTGTCTTGCACGCAGCCGACCTGGGTTCAATCCCCCACATCCCATATGGTCCCCCAAGCACTTCCAGGAGTAATTCCAGAGTACAGAGCCAGGAGTAACCCCTGAGCATCACTGGGTGTGACCTCCCCGCAAAAGATAAGATACAAAGGTTATTAAGTCTTCTCAGCATGTTTAATGAACATGTTTTTATTTAAAAAGTTAAAAACTATCAGCGATATCATTCCAATATGATAGTTTCTCCCCTGATAAAAAAAAACTTAATTGGGGTTTAACATCACCACGGCTGGACTACAAAAAATGTTGAAATGAGTTCTTGTATACTTGATACTTCAAAAGACAGAATTTTCTGATTAAGAAAAGACCCCTATCAAGGCAATAAAAAGTAAGAGAGAGAGAAACATAAGAATAAAATGAGACAACAATGACAATAAAATGGAAAAAAAAGAAAATAACATAATCAGTTTAGAAAAAGGATGAAAAGTCAGTTGATACACATTAAAGACTATGTTAGGTATAGAAAGATGAATGCAATCCTTATGGTGACCACAAAACAAAAACAGAGAATCTTAGAAAAAATAAGAAAATGAGAGGGTCGATCACCAAGGTCAATCATCCAATTGATAAGGCAGACAAATTCCAGGATCATAAAGCAACCATAAAATATAGGATAGAATGGCAATGATTAAATGCCATGTAGCAATAATCACCCTATACAGAAATGATCTGGACTCAGGCATCAAAGACATAAAAATGCAAGATCCATCTGTAATTGTTACCAAAAATTATCAGACCTAAGGACAAGCTACCGAGAGTATTCCGCCCGCACGGAAGAGCCTGGCAAGCTATCCGTTGTGTATTCGATATGCCAAAACCAGTAACTATGACTGGTCTCATTCACCTGACCCTGAAGACTTCACCGACATGGCAGCACTGAGAAGGATGAGAAAAGAGAGGCCGACAAAATCTCAAGGCCGACCTAGGCTGCCACAACGAAGGAAGACAAAAATGATCGTCTGTACTTTCAATGCACGTACGCTAGCATCAGATGCATCCATCAAGGACCTGATGGTACAAGCACGAATGATGAAGTACGACATCATTGGTCTGACCGAGACAAGAAGGCATGAATGTCACCATGCTGTTTTCGACACTGGAGAAGAATTGTTCCTCGGAACATGCGATAAAAGAGGTGTTGGAGGTGTCGGTGTCCTTGTCAACACAAACTTGGCCAAGAGCATTGATTCATTCGAATGCCTAACAACCCGAATCGGACGTTTACATTTGAATAGATGTGGCTCACTGCCTGCAGTTTCTATCTTCGTTGTCTACGCACCAACATCTCATTATGATGAAAGAGAAATCGAGAACTTCTACATGGAGCTAGAGAAGTTCTATAAAGAAGACCACACCTTCTACAAGATCATTGTGGGTGATTTTAATGCCAAGATAGGACCGAGAAGATCAGCTGAAGAACTTCACATCGGGACCCATGGCCTAGAATGGAATGAACAGGGTGAGAGACTGTCTGAGTTCATCATGTCGACCAAGACCATTCATGGTAACTCACAGTTCCAGAAGGCAGAATCTAAACGATGGACATGGGAGTCTCCCGGTGGACGATTCCACAATGAAATAGACCACATCATATTCAATCGACGGTTTTGCCTGACCGATGTCGCTGTTGTCCCAAAATTTCGAACGGGATCGGACCACCATCTCCTTCGTGCAAAATTCTACTTCACAGAGCGGGGAGAAAGGGCTGCAAAGTTCAAAAAGAGAACTCCCAGAATGACCACCAACTGGGAACTCTTTGGTACTATTGCGGCAACATGGGAAGATGCCATTGTTGACAACATTGACGAGGAATACGATCGACTGGTTCAGCACTTCCATGAATGTGCGAGGAACGCCAAGAGAGAGATAGCCACAAAAAATCGCCTATCTTCGAAAACTCTTGAGCTAATTCGCCAGCGTGGTTTGGCGCATGCCTCAGGCAACCGCAAGCTAACATCCGAGCTCGCAAAGCAGTGCAGAGATGCGATCAAGGAAGACCTCAAAGAGAGAAGAGCAGAAGTACTGGTAGATGCGGCAGAAGCCGGGAAAAGTATTCGTAATGCCCGCCTGTCCTTCGCCAACTATAAGACCAAGATGACTGCCCTCCGACGTCCTGATGGATCCATCACATCCTCCAGAACGGCAATGGAGAAGATTATCCATGACTTCTACTCAAATCTCTTCGATAGCCATGTCCACTTGCCGACATACCAAATTCCACAGGATGGATATGTCGTTCCCAACGTTCTCCCTTCCAAAATCCGACACGCCATTTCGTTGGTAAAGAAACAAACAGCACCCGACCCAGACAAGGTCAGACCTGAACACCTGAAGAACCTGCCGTCAGTACTCATCAATACACTGGCTCGGCTCTTCACTCGCTACCTGTCTGAATGCAAGGTTCCGTCCCAATGGAAAACCAGCAGGACCGTACTACTGTTCAAGAAGAGAGACATTCATGACATTGGCAACTATCGCCCGATCTGCCTATTGTCTGTCATCTACAAGTTGTTCACTCGAGTCATCCTAAATAGGATTGGCAGAACACTAGATGAAGGACAACCATGCGAGCAAGCAGGGTTCCGCAAAGGATTCAGCACCATCGACCATATCCACACGATAACCAAGCTCATTGAGGTTTCTCGGGAGTTCAAGATGCCGCTCTGTTTAAAGTTCATCGATTTAAAGAAGGCCTTTGATTCTGTTGAGACGGAAGCGGTCATTGAAGCCCTAGCCAATCAGGGCATTCAAGCCCTATACATCAGGATCCTCCGTGAGCTGTATTGCGGATTCACTACCAGGATCTCACCATTCTACAAAGAAGTGATCGTTGATGTCAAGAGAGGGGTGCGGCAGGATGATACCATTTCACCGAAACTCTTCAGTGCCACCCTCGAGAACATCATGCGACGACTAGAATAGGAAGGAATGGGAGTGAAGATAGATGGTCGGCAACTACACCACCTCCGCTTTGCTGATGACATTGTTTTAATAACACCAAACATCAGCCAAGCGGCACAAATGCTGGCCGACTTTGACCGTGAGTGTGGAAAGGTAGGACTACAGCTGAATCTTACGAAGACAATGTTTATGAGAAACAGCCTCGTTCCTGACGCCCCATTCGCTCTCAACGGAACGACCATCTCCAAATGCAACAGCTATGTGTACCTAGGTCGAGAGGTCAACATGACAAATGACCTGGCACCCGAGCTGCGCAGGAGGAAGAGAGCGGCTTGGAACGCCTTCAAGAACGTCGAAGAAATAGCTAAGAGGACGAAGAACCTCCGGCTCCGGGCACATCTCTTTGATTCCACTGTTCTTCCTGCATTAACATATGCCTCAGAGACCTGGGCCCTACGCAAACAAGATGAAAACGCTATTCAGGTCTCCCAAAGAAGAATAGAAAGAGCTTTGCTTGGAATACCACGTTTCACTCAAATGAGAGAAAAAATCCGGAGTTCCGACATCCGTCGACGATCAAGAATCAGGGACGCTGTCTCATTTGCCAAGGTGTCAAAAATCAGGTGGGCTGGTCATGTAATGAGATTTAAAGACAACTGCTGGACTAGAGCTGTTATCGACTGGATTCCATGGGATGTCAAAAGACTGTGTGGCCGCCCACCTACCAGATGGTCAGACTTCTTCGTCAAGATCATGAACGATCGGTTTGAGGCCCTTCAGGTTCCCGGAGCGAACAGATGCCATTGGGCTACACTGGCACGCGACAGGGACAGATGGAGACGTTACTGGCGCCCGCTCGAGCAAATCAACGACTAACGGGAAGTTAAGTGATTAAGTGAAGGACAAGCAAGCATTGGGGCCAAAGCAATAGTATAGTGCGTAGGGCATTTGCCTTACATGTGGTTGACCCAGGCTTGATTGATCCCCAGAACCCTATATGGTCCCCAAGCACAACCAGGAGTGATCCTTGAGTACAGAGTCAGGAGTAAGCCCTGAGCACTGACAGGTGTGGCCCAAAAGAAAGACAGACAAGCATAGACTCATGGTGAGAGGTTGAAGGAATTTCAAGCCATTATTCTCCCATCTGATAAAATACTGTCAGCCATAAAAGGTTGAGAAGACAAAGGCAGACACTGTAGAATGATCAGGGAGCAAGGCAACAGGAAGGGCTGGCCATGGTGCGGGAGACCCTGAGCACTACTGGGCTGGCCCTAGGAAACAGCCAAAAGTGTTTACAAAACAAAACAGCCCACAGCATTGTCTCCCCAGGCCCTGTCATGGAACTGCCAGTAAAACTGGCTGAGAATCTCTGGGAGGGCCCCCATACCCCTTGCAAGATAAATCTAAAAATACCGTAAAAGAATCACTCACTTGACCAAGTGGGATTCATCCCAGGGATGAAGCAAGAAGGATCCAATATATGCAAATAAATTAATGTAATACACCACAAAAGGAATTATAATAATTACATAATTCTGAAAATAAATGTCAAAAGGTATTTGACAAGAGGGTAGAAGAAATAGTATAGTGGTTTGGGTACTTTCCCTGCATGCAGCTGACCAGGGTTCAAACTCCAGCATCACATATGGTATCCTGAGCACCTTTCTAAGCACTTCTCCCTGAGCACAGAGACAGGAGTAAGTCCTAAGCACAGCCAGTTGTGGCCCAAACACACACACACATACACACACACACACACACAAGCACACAGAGTATTCAGTAAGTAGTAGCTAGAAACTGGGGAATAAATTTTGTAAAATGAATCCAAATTAGGTAGTAAAACCAAATTGAAAAAAATGAAGCTATTACTATTTAGAGATATATGGTAATTTATATAAAAATTAACACCAACCAACTACTAGAAATACCAAAGTTAATATAATAAAGGCAGATTATAAATACTTATATAGAACTATGTTGCATTATTTAACACTATGTAAAAACTGCTACAGCACAACATGGATTTAAGATTTAGCTGTCAGACTTAAAACTAAAACACAGGCAATACTCTCTGGACACTGAATGCAGTCTTTGAGGACTTAACTGGAAATTAAAAAACTAAAATAAATACAACAAACCAAAATATTTTTCTCCAGTGAATGAAACCATTACACAATCAAAAAGGAATACTAGCAACTGAGGGAAGAGATCTACACGTTATATACCACAAAAAGGTTACTATTCAACATATATAAAAAACTTATACATATTATAAAAAACAGACAATTTTTTAAATTAGCATAATATTATGGGCAGGAGTGACAGCATGGTGGGTAGGGCATTTGTCTTCCAGGTGGCAGACCTGGATTTGATCCCAGTGTCCCCTATGGTCCCCTGAGTCAGCCAGGAGTGATCCCTAAGTGCAGAGCCAGGAACAAGCCATGGCCCCAACCAATCAAATAAATGAACAAATAAAAAGAAAATGAACATGCTATCTAGGCAGACTCTTCTCCAAAGAAGGCATACACATGTCTGAGAGGCAAGGACAGTATTTTCAACTCCACTTATTCTTAGAGACACTTATCAAAACAACAAAGAGACAACGCCTCAGACCATGAAATTCTCTATATCAAAATGACTGAAAACACACTGGCGAGGAAGCAGAAAAAATGCACTTTTGGTTTAGTGTTCATGCGAATGTAAATTGGTGCAGCCTCTAAATATAAACAGATATTACTAAAAAACTAAAAATAGAAATGACTCAGCAATATCACTCCTAAGGTAATCCCAAGGAATAAGTAAACACTAATTTGTAAAGATATGTGCACTTCTATATTCAGAGAGGCATTATTCACAATAAAATAACATCAAAAAGATCAAAACAACCTAAGTGGCCATCCATGAATAACTGAATAAAGAAGTTGTAGTTTATATATTCAACGGACTACTATCAGCAATGAAAATCGATGAAATCATGTCTTTTGCAGTAACATGAATGTAACCAGAGATGATTTGCTAAGCAAAATAAGACAGAAAGTAAAAGACCTGATGGTTTCCCCTCACATGTGAAACAGAAATAACCAAGACAAACAAACTTCACAAATCCCAACAAAAATACTCCTGGATTACCAGACGGGAGAAGATGGTGGGGGTGGTGGAGAAGAGGGGAGGTGCGGAATGATGGATGAGATCAATCTGATGACCACAATTTCATTATACCCCAGAGAAGTACACTGTATTACAATATAATGGTAAATCAACAACATTTTAATTTTAAGAATTAAATGGATGCCACTAAGGAGTAGAAATTAAGGTTAGAAGAATGTGGGGTAGGGTAGGGGAAAGTAGCAACCTATTTTCCCCCTAAGTCACTAATTAGAGTTTTGGACTAAGTTCTTTTTCCGTCTACTGGTTAGCAATTAATTTGGTCTCTCTCCACTACTAGATACTAGTACAATTAGGGATGGTTCGCCAAAAATTCTTCCAGCTAAAAATTCTTATCCAACCACTGCCAAATGACACTGTAGGGAAAAACTATTGCTGGTTGAAAATCACTGCCTTATAATATTACTTTTTTAACTTGAAATAATACTGAAAATATATTTCATATTTTTAAATAAATTATCATAATTTAAATAAAATTAAATTATAAAAACATTAAATCATTTGAAGAGAGCTTGACTGGATATCACCAAGGTCATTTCTCCTTCCAAATATCTCTACTGCTCTCTGTCCTTTTTTTTTTCTGCTTTTTGGGTCACACTTGGAGATGCACAGGGGTTACTCCTGGCTCTGCACTCAGGAATTACTCCTGGCGGTGCTCAGTGGACCATATGGGATGCTGGGAATCGAACCCGGGTCAGCCGTGTGCAAGGCAAACGCCCTACCCACTGTGCTATTTCTCCAGCCCCTCTCTCTGTCCTTTTTGACCCCTCCCCAAGCCCATTCCACTCCATCTGCCCAGACTAGCTCAGACAGAAGGATGATACTTACCACCCAGAAATGCACACTCATAATGGCTGCAGGTCTTGTTGGTGCTATGAAGAATAAGGTTATTGCCAGTTCCATCCTGTGACACATGAAAAACCTCATTCGGAGATATTAAGAAATTTTTTTCACCTTCTCCAAGAAATTTTTTAACATCGATGCCAAAGCACGTGTAGATGGTTAACAAAGTGTCTTGGTCATTAGTGACTTCTGGTTTGGTTGACTGCACCATGGTGACGTGGTTAAATCTGGCTTGGTCTAGTCCTCCAAATGTAAAGGAAATCTGGCTTGTGTTATACACCACATTTTTGTAACTTTCCTTACAAGGTCTTCTCAGCAACTGCAGGGCTTTTGTCAAATAAAAATGAAAAGCTTTGAACTGGAAGTCATAGATATAATCTTTTCGAGATTTTCCAGCCATCTTCATAGCTTCATTAAACTGATAATAAAAGTCACTCTGCTTTTGAGCTTCAGAAATATAAGCCATCAGGGCGATTCCGTGGTTATCCTTGAAAGTCACAGGAAAAAACCTCTGTGTCTTGCGGACTTCCCATTTGGTCTTGGCATTTTCCCACACATCCTTCAAGAGCTGCTGGTTGTTTTTTTCCTCCTCCAGCAGCTGGGGAATAAATTTGTTTTCCATCCTGTCAGCACATTTCAGGTATTGATCATCAAAAACATTCTCAGCCATGTCTAGTACTTCAGATTTTACCTTCAAAGAAAAAAGGAAAGATTTCAACACAGAAAATAAGAGACCGGAAGCAAAAAAAAAAAAAAAACTTAAAAAAAAAAACAACTTTAATTAAAAAATCCCAACAACCTAACTTGAAAGGGAGTTTGTCAAGGTGACAGATTGGGGTTGGAGAGTGGGAACCTAGGAACTCTGGTGAAGGGAAGGAGACACTGGTGGTGGGATTGATGCTGGAACATGGTATGTCAAAACCCAACTATGAATAACTAAATCATGAGGCTTTAATAACTTTTAAATGTTTATAAAATAAAACATTCCAAAGAGAAAATTTTCAGTGCCTATTATTTCTCTCATATTATTTTCCCCTATCCTCTTATGCCCTGCCAAGAATCTCTTGCTTATAGTCAACTCTGGGTATGTTTTTTGTCTGTTTTTGGTTTTTTGCCCACACCTGGCTGTACTCAGGGCTTACTTCCGGTAAGTACATAGTACCCTATGTACTATGTAAGTACTATGTAAGTACTATGTACTATGTAAGTACCCTATGTACTATGTAAGTACTATCTAAGTACCCTCTTCTCCTTTTAGGATATCCCCTCCTTTGTGCAGGCACCTTCAGAACAAGCAATGATACAGGTCTAAAACTCAGAACACTCCAAGAAATAGTCTGTTTCTTTCTCTAGAACGACAAGCTCAAGAATACTATTAACTTGTGATTGCTAATAATTATCCTTTCAAGTTCCACAGAGAATCCTGAATGAAAATAAAGTCAGCAAAGAGAGGCATGCAAGGTTGAGAGGTGGAGATAGAAGTTAGACTCGCCTAACATTAATTTAAGTTCCTGGGTCTAGCTGAACCTGAAGACCGTGTTTTAATCATTAGAATCAATAAATTTTATTTACTTGATCTACTGAGTTATGTTTATGCCATATATAACTTAAAAGACCTAAAGGATTTCTAAATGATAACACTTAAATTATAGTATAAAATAACCCTAACTTGAAGCTACACATATCTAATTGAATTCAAATTTAATATCTAGTAAAGGTAAAGGTAAAGGCCCTCCCATTGATCGTCGATTTGCTCGAGCGGGCCCAGTAACGTCTCCATTGGAGACTTTGTTGTTACTGTGTCTGGCATATCGAATACTCTCGGTAGCTTGCCGGGCTCTCCGAGAGGGGCGGAGGAATCGAACTTGGGTCGGCCATGTTGGCCGCTTGTAAGGCGAACACCCTACCGCTGTGCTATCGCTCCAGCCCAATATCTAGTAACAGATATGAAATAGATAGACAGACAGACAGACAGACAGTAATTGATTTCCCCTATGTGGCAACCATTTATGGTACACTTTATTTTCAGCCTCATTTCAAGGAAGCTAAGAGAGAGTATTTATTCGGTACTGGGACTTGAAATCAGGCAATTGGTCTCCCACATTTGTTTTCTTAAAATGTTCTGTTGCAATGATGAAGATAACTCTACATAAGTAGCTCTTTTAAAACAGTTAAATTCGGGGCCAGAGCAGTAGTACAGTGGGTAGGGCATTTGTCTTACAACCCATTCGCCTTACATGTGGCCAACACAGGTTCGATCCCATATGGTCCCCCACAGAGCCAGGAGTAACCCCTGAGCATTTCTGGGTGTGACCCAAGAAGCAAAAAATATATAAATCAACAGTTAAATTCTGGGCTGGAGAAAGAGTATGCAGATAGAGTGCTTGTTGTACACAGCCAACCTAGGTTCCTTCCCTGGCATCCCTATGGTCCCCCAGTACCATCAGAAGTTACCCCTGAGCACTGCCAGATATGGCCCCCAAACAAGCAAAAACAGTTAAATTCTGTCTTTATAATAATCCCTATGAAAGTCTGGGAAAATGCTCATAAGTTTTGCAAATGAAGGAATTATGTTAGTGTCAGAACCTTGCTTTGCTAACCAGTCGCACATTATTCTGCCCAGGAACTCGCTGAGACACTCATGCTCCAGGTTTGTAGGTTGGATTCTTAAAGCAGACATTCTTAAAGCAGCATTAGGAGACTGGATCACTTCCATTTCCTCACATTTCCTCCATACTTCCGTCTGCAGCACAGAATGTACCAGAGTGCATCCTGGGCACTGATGCCTGATTTAACTTCAAGACTTCACAGAGTATAAACCTGATTCCCTAGAACTACCTCCCACATTCCTCACACCATCTAAGATGGATCCAATTTGTCCTTTTCTTCCCCCCTTTCCCTCTAACCAGTCTTCAACATGTCTAATTTTAGATATAAAGTCTTTCTGGTTCCAGGCCACAGATGATTGTGTGTCTGGTACAATGAGTGCTCTGAGCAGTGACAAATCTCATAAATGCCACCACCATTCAGAAATAACTAAATGGATATTGGGAGACAGCTACAAAAAGGAATGAAGATGCTGATAAGTATTTCTCCTCTGATTTATCAACTAAAACAAAAACCTATACTGATAAAATCCAGCTACCAATCAGTTATTATCAAAAAAACGTAGAAATGTTCTAAAGATTACAAAAATAAACAGTTTAAATAAACTCTGGCTTGTTCATAGAACAAACACATTAAAACTATGTTGCCAAACACTATTAAACACACTAGTCAAAAACTACAATGAGCCACTACTGGAACATGATAAAGGAGGAAAAGGGACATAGAATGTGTTAGAAAGAGCATAGAGAAATTGAACTCTATATATCACCAGTGGGATTATAAAACATGGAAAACACCTTAGCACTTCCCCAAAGTATCAAACATAATAGTTACCCTAAGACCCAGCAATACTACTCCTAGAGAGTAGGTATCTAAAAGGACAGAAAAATATGTTCACATAAAAACTTATACCACTTCTCATTCATCAGAGCCAAAAAAGTGGAAACCACCAGGTATCCATCAACTAAGGAGCAGATAAACAAAATATGGTAGAACCACACAAAATATTGTTCATTTTATTAAAGAGACTTAAGGACTAGAGAGATAGTACAGTGAATAAGATAGTTGCCTTGCATGCAACTGACCCCAGTTTGATTCCTGGCACCAACTATTGGTCTCTGAGTACCACCAGGAATGATCCCTGAGCGAAGAGCCAGGAGTAAGCCCTAAAACACAGCTGGGTGTGACCCAAAATAATAATAATAATAGTAATAATAATAGATAATTAGGTACTAACATACACTATAACATGTAAAGAAGTATAAAAAGTCAAACAAAAATCTAGATATCATATGATTATATATTCAGATGAAATATTCAGAACAGACTAATCCACAGAGAGAGAAAGTAGATTAGTGGTAGCCCGGAGATGCAAAGAAGTGAAAGCTGGGACTCACTGATAATAGGTATAATGATTCTTTTTGGGGTGATGAGGGTGTTTTGTAATTAAGACAGTGGTGATAGTTGCATCACTAGCAGCATTGTAGCATGGTCCTCCCGTTGTTCGTTGATTAGCTCAAGCGGGCACAAGTAACGTCTCCATCGTGAGACTTGTTGTTACTGTTTTTGACATATAGAATATGCCATAGGGAGCTTGCCAGGCTCTGCCGTGTGGGCAGGATACTCTTGATAGCTTGCCGGGCTCTCCGAGAGCGGTGCAAGAATCGAACCTGGGTCGGCCGTGTATAAGGCAAACACCCTACTCGCTGTGCTATCGCTCCAGCCCATCATATAGTAAATCCATGAAAAACCAATGAACTATGTCCTCAAAATGTGAATTTCATATTAAAAATAAATCATTGTCTGCCATGGAGGCAGGGGGAGGGTGGGAAAGGGGGGGGTATACCGGGGAGACTGGTGGTGGGGAATGTGCACTGGTGGAGGGATGGGTGTTTGATCATTGTGTGATTGTAACACAAACATGAAAGCTTGTAACTTTCTCATGGTGATTCAATAAAAAAAAAATCATACCACAAAGACAGCACGGGGTCACAGTAACAAGCTTTGCCTACATAGGACCTTTCAATCCCCAGCACTGCGAGGTGCCCAGAGCACCTCTGGATGGAGCTCAGTGGGTACTAGCCCCATGAGGTGGCTGTGGTGCTCTGCAGTACTGCAGGGCAAGGGCAGCACCACAGCTTTAGGCCTGAGCACTGAACCATGGGTTTGGTTGGCCGAGTGGTTCCTAGGCCCTGAGCACTGCTGTGGGGCCACCTTCCACCTGTCTGTCAAAGAGAAAAATCACAATAATACAGGCAAGAGAACTGGAATGTGAAAATGCCCACAATTTTCAGAATTGAATGTATCTTAAGGAATGAATTTCAAATTCGTGGACAGTTACTCAGTACTACGTGATAGCTAACAAAGTGAGAGAGAAACAAGAATGCAGATATTCGGGCTCAGTGTTTACATTATTGAATATTAAATGTTATAAAATATTAAACTGTGATCAATGAAATTATAGAAGTTCTATCAGAATAAAAATATTTAACATGCAGAAATGATCACTATGCTGTTTAATGTTTTAAAAAGCTCATTATTGTTTATTATTAGGAAAATTCAAATCAAGATGATAATGAGATACATCTCAGCCCAGTGACAATGACACGTATCAAAAATACTGGGAACAATCTGTGTTAGCGAGGATGTGGTGCAAAGGAACTCTCATCCACTTTTAGTGGAAATGTTGTCAGGTCCAACTCCTGTGGAAAACAGTATGGAGATTTCTCAGTCAACTAAGAATTGAGCTGCCATTGGACTCAGCAATTCCACTTCTGGGTATCTATCCCCAGGGCAAGAAAACATTCATTCAAAAGGACATATGCACACTGTTATTCACTGCAGCACAAAGTACAACAGCTAAGATATGGGATCAATCTAGGTGTTCAACAAATAGATCAGTGGATCATAAAGATGTGGTGATATATATATATTATATATATGTATGTGTGTGTGTGTGTAAATAAAATACTACACAACTGTAAGGAATGATGAAATCATGCAATTCACTGCAACTTGGATGGAACTAGAAGATACGTTAAGCCAGAAGGAAGAATAAAAATGACCTTGCTTATCTGTGGTATATAGAATTACTGGACAAGAGAACTCAATGTAGTTAAGAGGAGATGCCTAACTCAACCTTGACCCTAGAGTAAAGAGGGGAGAAGAATAGAGAAGGAAAGAAGTTGAAGGAAAGGAAGAGATATATGGAAAATAAAGGCAGACAGGGATCGAGGACCTTAGGTACACTGGTGCTACAGAGGAGTGGTATTGCTATAATTTCAAACCAGAGTCAAACAACAAAAGCAGGAGATCCAAAACACAATAACCAAACTTTAAAATGCGCCTGAGCGATATTACAGAGTGCCTGCCTTGCAGGTGGCTGATGTGGGTTCAATCCCTAGCACTCCATATGGTCCCCTGAGCCCTGCTAGAAGTGATCCCTGAGCAATGAGCCAGGAATAAACCCTGGTCATCGCCAAGTGTGGCCCCAAAACAAAAAACAACAAAAATGTGTCTGTCAAAAAGACAAGTTTGCAGGGGGCGGCAGGGGGGTAGTGAGAGGGAACCTGGGGTCACTGCTGGAGGGAAGTTGATTGGTTGTGTGACTGATGCTGGAATATAGTGTGCCTAAAACTAAACCATGAATAACTTTGTAAATCACAGCGTCTTAATTTTTTTTTTAAGTAATGGTGCCTGCCAGGGTGAATTGTGACCTATCAGGTATTTGCTGAATGAAAACCAAAACCTAAGTCGGGTCAGATGACCAGAGAAACTGCCATGGGCCGGAAGTCAATTCAGAGCAATGATTCATTCACCACCGCACAGCACAACACACTTTTGCACAGTGAAGAGCTGTGCAGTACAGAAAAATGAAGACCAGTGGTCAGTGCTCTAACAGACCAGCGGTCAGTGCTCTAACTCTGGGGCCAACCTTCCCTCTTTTGATGGCTGAAGATGGAATCCTGTTAGGTTCTATTACCATGGTATGGGACACTGCTTTTGAATAAAGAATAAAAGAAGAGTTCTCCCCCCCTCTCTGGCCCCGCCCATCTCCCCTCACACAGAGACACTTAAATTCCCATTCAGGAAAGAAGCTCTTGAAGAGCATCACTAAGACAAGGTGTCCTTCCATTACAACACCTATTTGTTTTGTAAAAATACAAAACACTATTTTAAAAATCATTGCACTTATTGGGAAAAAAATTCAAGATTTGGTGAGAATTCAAATTTTTAACTTAAAAGGTAATCTCTCAACATGGTTCCCCAAATGAAATGGCAGCAAATATTTGTTTACCACTTAAGTCAAATATCTTGGATACTCAAATCTCAAGAAAAAAATATATCAAAGATTTATATTCACTTGAAAATGACTTGACCTATATCCAAGAAGTCTAGGTAACAAACTGTTAAACTGACAGCTTTCATTGACTTATAAATTCTTACTGACAAGTCATGAATCAGATCTGGCTTCTGGGTCCATATTTGCAATGAACTCTCTTTAAGCCTCACTTTCCATGTCTATTGAATGGAGCTTTAGAGTGGGTAATGTTCTCATAACTTAATTTGAACTTATCACTCAGAGAACTGCCTAATGAGCCACACTGCAGCTAAAGCCAAATGAAAATTTAAAAAAATTTTTTAAAACACTACTAGTATCATTTTACTTGATAAAACACATATTTTCAGAATATTTAATGACAAGAAACACCTGTGGTATAGTGTTCACTTAAAAAAGCAAGGGAGTTATATGGACAGAATTTCCATTTTTGTAAATTAGATACACATGCACAAAAACAGCTAAGAGTGAACTATAGCAATTAAGTCATTCTGAAGGAAGGGATTGTAAATATGCTTTACTTTCCTATTTTTTCCTTAATTTTAATTTTTCAATTTCTACAATTAACATGTATCAAATGAAAAAAAGTTACTTGGGAAAACCTCATTTACCTAGTAACGCTCAGCTCTTGTTTCCAACATCAACCCACATAGATGCAGTATTCTACAAAAGTTCTCATTCCAAAGACCACATACTTCCCATTCTCAACATTACCTGGAAAATGTCCACTAGAATCAGAGCTGCCAGCAGCATGATGGTCATTTCAAAATGTCCTGTTTTCATTTTTCTCGTCTAAATTAAAAAGAAATTCCAGTTGATTATATTTTTTAAAAGATTTTTATAAAAGCATGATATTATTTTTCCTTTGTCAGAAATAAAATCTGTCCAGTACTTTTTTCCCCCAGACATTCTGTCTCTCCTATCCCATGCCCACCGGTAGTTATACTTCACCCTCTTAATCACCCCTCAGCATACGTTGAGAAAATAACAAACTAAAATACAACAATGTCAAGTTGGTCTTCAAGCTCCCAGGTTCCAAAAGCTGTTCAGGATCACTGTCCAAGCACATTGTCCATTCTCCTATCCCCTTTGTCAACTGAGTCATGCCCATTTGGGTAAGATGGAGGAGAAGATAAGGTCAGCAGTGGTTACAAACCAAAAGTTTAACCAAAGTTTTTTTTAAATAATCACATTCAAGAGAAGCCCAACAGTAAAACAAGTGTCTTGCATAACTTTGTGAAGGCGACAAGAGAATAAGAAGGAACTTGGTCAGCAGCAATCTCATTAGATTATACAACTCTACTGGCTACATGCCCATTATTCATCCCAATGTTACAAGAATGAAAGGGGTAAACAAGAGGGTCAGAGAGCCATAAGGGCTGAAGTCATCCCAGAGCCATTAATTAATTAAATTAAATATTGGTCTATAGTTCTTTCCACTTGATCATATAAACAAAACGAAACACAAAAACAAAGTTGACATTACTGAACTTTAGTCATTCAGACCATATTCTGGCATCTGAAAATGGAGATGAACAGCTTAAGAGAAAAGAGAGTCTTTAGTTTCATACCAGATTCCGATCTTGATTCAGAAGTAGTTTCTTCCACTGAAGATAAAGTAAAGCACACAAATGCCACTTTGATGTAAAACTTCCCTTTCCGAAAAGTTAAACACTTGACAAAACTGTCACATGCAGTAGATGCCAAGCAAGCTAGAAAATAGGTTTTTCGGTTTATTTTTTTACGTTCAAGTCCTCACTCTCATAGTCTAAGGTAGTATAAATGTTTACCTGTGTTCTTTTCCCTGTGAAGGAGGTTTAAAGATGCTGGGTCTCAAAGTGACTGCCCGCTCTCAGCAGTGGTAAGCCTGTTTTCAGGATGGGAGCTTGTTGACAGTGAGAGCTGAGAAGGGAATGCTTTTCTTTTTATAAACACCCCCAGCCGTAGCTTGGCAGTGGCACATTACCCCATTTGTGTTCTGCTATTTATATCTGGCCCCCACACTACCCCTTGGAATCACTGTTGTTAACACATTAAATCTCCAAGAGGCTTGTAAAGCCATACATATTCCCTCTCACCACACAGCATGGATCGCTCTGGGGCCTTGGTTCTGGGCCTCTCAGGGAGTAATCACTTCCCATTTCTCACTCTGAGATGTCAGACTAAAGCATGGACTTTACTCTTGCTGGATAGTTCACATAACTGAAGAACCTGTATTAACTGCTGGCAACAGGGATGGCTATCACCTTTCATTCAGCCAGAGTGCTGCATTTCAGGAACTATGCCAAGTGCTGGGATACACAAGCAAATATAAAAAGTACTGAAAAGGCACCGCCTAGTAAAAGATAAGAATATGCACGCTTAACCATGTGACATGTTAAATATATGTCAAATATATAGAGATGAGTGAAAACAAGAGGAAAGAATTTGGTAATACTTGCAACCATAGTTCTCCTTTGATTAAGATACAATATAGCTATATAAAGTGAATTTAGATAAATTATATATTTCAATTATGTATTTTATAAATTAAACATAGCGTATATCTATGTAAACTAACTGAAATGCTATAGAACATTTCAGGTTCACTGACTATGAATGAAAAACATGAAGTGTCTGGAAAGTAGGCTATGTAAGTCAAAATACAGAACTAGAATATATTAGTAGCAATAGCCCTAACAGCACAAACCAAAAAACATCCAAATATCCAACAACAGAGGAAAAGATAACCTGTGCTATGTTTACAGAAGATTTTGCATAACACTGAAAATGAACAAACATTAACTATATAGATTTATCTCACAAATTTTGAGCAAAAGAAACAAACATGAATATACTGCTCAATTTAATTAATGTCGAGTATATATAAGGTGAACTGCCCTAAGTCTAAACCCAAGTCTAAACCTATGTGTTAGATATCCAACTAGTGTTAATCTAAGTGGTAGGTAGAAACTTAGATGAGATACAAAAGGGAGTATCTGAGATGCCGAAGTTCTGGTATTTACTCTAGGTGCCAACTACACTGATATATTCGATTGTGAAAGCTCACCAAACTCTACACTTACGTGTATTTTTCTGTGTGTATGTGTATACAAACATATTACTCAGTATAAATTATTATGAATTATCACCACTCTTACTAACCCATCTCTACTCTTCACGATCACGATCACAATCATCCTGTTGTTCATCAATTGCCTCGAGCAGGCACCAGTAACATCTCCTTCGTCCTAGCCCTAAGATTTTTAAAAAGTGCCATATTCAAGGCTCTTTCAGGGTTAGGAGAATGAGACCCATCATTGTTACTGGTATTTGGCATATTGGGTACGCCACGGGGAGTTTCCCAGATTCTGCCATGTGGGCAGGTTACATTCGGTAGTCTGCCAGGTTGTCCAAAGCAAGATGGAGATAATAAGATGTCGCACGGCCGCAAATGCGGCCCCGCACTTCCGGGAGCTGGGTTTTATAGTCTCTGGGTCTTGGCCGCTAATGGGATTACATGGCACCAGGGGGCCAGTTGGTGGGTGTGACCCCTGCCTACTGGAAGATGGAGGATCTGGGTGGAGGATGCTCAGCCCCGATCCAAGCAGGCTTGGAGATCTTAGCCCCAGGACCCACATACCTCTACTCTTCAAACTTTTCTAAAACTTCTAACTTCTTCCTAGCTCATTAGTTAAGTAAATTAAATACAACAAAAAGACTCCTAACAAAATTATCATTTTAGTTGGTTTGTTTTTGTTTGGGGGTCACACCAGGTGGTGCTCAGGGATCAGATCTAGCTTTGGGGAGCTTTGGGGAACACAAAAAGTTCTGGGAAGTGAACCTGGGTTGGCCATGTGCAAGGCTAATAAGATGTTCTCTTCTTACCCATAGCACCTTACCCATTGTCCTATCACCCTTGCCCCGACAAAAGTGTAATTTAAAAATAATGGAGTTTGGTTAAGTAGGAAAGAGAGGGATTTTAGTATTTAGGGGGCCTTGTGCCTACAGAAAACCTTTAAGTCTCATGCATGAGAGAATACAATGGATGTGATAGTAATTATGATTTTCCTGCACATAGCCACCCCAAACTTCCTAGACTCAACTGCATGTCACACAAAAGACTGAGTCTACCCCAAGCAACAAAAACATTGCATGAGGTTCAATGCTGATCTTCTTCATCTCCAATATTTTTTTGCTCCATTCTATTTTTTCTCTCTCTCTCAAACTCTTTATTTTAGGCTGGGAAGATAGTTCAAAGAGCTGCAACACAAGTTTGCACATGGAGCCCTGGATTCAATCTCAGCACCAAATGCCCATATGAACACTGTCAGGAGTGCATTTTCATTGTTTAACTCAACAAGTTTTTGAGTACTTCCAAAGTCCCAGGCACTGTCTTACATACTAGGGATTCACAAGTGAACAAAATAGTTTACAAAATAGCCCCTGGGAAGTTTACATTCTTGTAGAGACAATTAAAATAATAACTAAAACAAGTAAGTTACTTAAGTATGTCAAAATATAGTAAACACTACATTTTTTTAAATAGAAGGTATTTTGTGGACTGTACTGAGAATTTGCAGTTGAAGTTAAATGAGTAGAGAGGAATAACTGAAAAGGGAATATCTGAGCAAAGACATAAAGATGAGAGATACTGGTCATGATGAAGATGTGGTGCAAGAGTGGTCAGAGAGAAACTAAAAGGTGACTGTGGTTAGGAGAGAAGAATAGCAGGAAAGGGAAGAGGCGTAGGCGATACCACCAGTGAGGTAAAGAGTGATGGGAGGTGGAGAAATCTCTGTAGATCAATGTAAGAATGTTCATTTTACTGTAAGAGAAAGAAAGCAAGTCACCAGGGTTGAACAGAGGTATATATACCAAGAAGTCTGTAGGGTGGAATTCGAAGACCAGTATACAAGGCTATTACAATACAAGCAGAGATTATGGCAGGTGCAAGCAAGGTGATAGCAGCAAGGGTAGTGAGGTGTATGTACATGTGTGTGTGCTAGAAACAACTGTTTGAGCTTATTAAAAATTCTACTTTGGAAAATGAAGAGCAATATTTGCAGATATAAAGAAAAGTATTTGCAGTTCTAAAAAGCTATTATATTTTCCAAACTGCAATCATTAAAAATAAATGATTACCAATTTATTATGTAAGTATACTGAAAATAAAGATATATTTAATACTGATGCAATATGATGAACTGAAGATATAAATGTGGGTTTCCAGATGAAGAGAGGTGTAATGCATAATACCAGGGTTTTTTGTTTGAGTAACTAGAAGGATGAATTGATGATTAAAATGGGGATATCCAGGTAACAAGTCTCCTGTAAGTCAAGCGAATAGAGCGTTTTCAGGAGAAAGAAAAATCGAAAGTGCCTAATGCTTTTGATAGTTTAATGACTACTACATTTAGGAACACAATGGATATTGATAGTCTTAATTAAAAAAAACATTTTGACAGAACAATGAGGGAAGAATCCTGGTTGGAATGACCTACAAGAATGGAGAAAAAAGGAATAAAGAAAGCCAGTGACTTAAATGTTTCCAGGAATATTTCTGTAAAGAAGTAAAAAAGAACAGTGAGATTGGAAAATGATAAAGAGGAGGAACCAAAAGAAGATTTTTTTAAAGATGGAAAATACTTAGATTATTATATGATAAAAGGGGTAAATATTGATAATACAAGGGAAAATTAATGGATCAATGTCTGAGTAGGGAAGAGAGTCAGATCTAGCATCTGAGTAGGTGAGAAATCCGTAGACAAGAAACATTCACTCAATATGAACAAGAGGGAAAGTATAACACAATGACAAATGTTAGAGAGTGTAGGTGTGATAAAATCTTTTTCTAATTGTTTTCTTTTTTTTTTTTTCAAAAGAATGAGCAAGGGGCTGGAGCAATAGCACAGCGGGTAGGGTGTTTGCCTTGCATGCGGCCAACCTAGAGTAGATTTCCAGCATCCCATATGGTCCCCCGAGCACCTCCAGGACTGATTCCTGAGTGCAGAGCCAGGAGTAACCCCTGAGCATCGCCGGGTGTGATCCAAAAAGCAAAAAAAAAAAAAAACCAAAAAACAACAACAACAAAAAAAAATAAAGAGCAGAAAATAAACTAGAAAAGCAGGAGAATAAATGAAGCATGATTCCTAGGCTGAATTAAGGGCCCCCTTGAATTTAAAATATAACCACTTAAGGGCAGGAGTGATATTACAGCGGGTAAGTGCTTGCCTTGTATAGAGTCAACCCTGGTTCATCCTCGGTACCATATATGAACTACAAGGAGTGTTCTCTGAGCACACAATCAGCAGTAAGCCCTGGGCATAGCTTAGATGTTGCCCAAAGCTAACCCTACCCTCCTGCCCCCCCATGCACCCAAATAACAGGACTGAACCAAGCAGTAACTTTTCCAAGGAAGGTAGACATAAAAATCCACACACTAAGGAAAAAATATAAATATTGAAACAGAGAAAAAGTGTTCAACATTATTAGTTATTGGCCATCAATGAAACCTACTACATACTTGTTGAAAAGTCTAGATTTGAAACGATGATATCAAATGCTGCCAAGTAACTCAAACACACACACTGCTAGTGAGAATGCAAAATGGTAGAACCAACATTTGAAAATAGTTTGCATTCTTAATAAAGTGCTTATGTATTTAAAATAAGACCCTGTGTTCCTACTTTTAGTTATTTATCCAAGAGTAATCAAAGCACATGCTGACACACACAGATACACACTCAAAATTTCACAGAAGTTTGATTCTTAATAATTAATAGAAAAAAAACAAAGTCGGTCAGCTGGCATATAAAAAAACAAATGGGATGCTAATCAAACTCAGGATCTCACATATGTCAGGTATGCGCTCTACTTTGTGAACTAGCCCCCTGTGCAATAATATATATGTGACTTTGTAGAAAAGACAAAACTATAGTGACAGAAAGAAAATCCATAATAATCAGGCCTTGGGTAACGGGAGAATGTGAAAGGACTGATAGCAAGCGGGTAAGGTGTTTGCCTTGCACGCGGCCGACCCGGGTTCAGTTCCTCTGCCCCTCTCGGAGAGCCTGGCAAGCGACCAAGAGTATATTGCCCACACGGCAAGCTACCCATGACGTATTTGATATGCCAAAAACAGTAACAACAAGTCTCACAATTTGTTGTGAGATGTTACTGGTGCTCGCTCGAGCAAATTGATGAACAATGGGAGAACAGTGCTACAGATAAAGAATTCAGGTTTGTAAAAGGATACAAAAATTTTTTGCTGGAGTTATAGAATATCTTATACCAAGACAGTTTTGGCCATGATTTACATTTGTCAAAAAAAATGGATGTTTCGGGGGCTGGAGCAAATGCACCATAGGGTAGGGCGTTTGCCATTTACATGGCCGAACCGGGTTCGATTCCCATTATCCCATATGGTCCCAGGAGTAATTCTTGAGTGCAGAGCAAAGAGTAACCCCTGTGCATTGCCGGGTGTGACCCAAAAAGAAAAAAAGAAAATAAAGAAACTGAACGTTTAAAATTGATAAATTTTATTTATATAAGCTACTGAGAGTATCTCACCCACACGGCAAAGCCTGGCAAGCTACCCGTGACGTATTCGATATGCCAAACACAATAACAACAAGTCTCACAATGGAGACGTTACTGGGCCCGCTCGAGGAAATCGATGAATAACGGGAGGACAGTGACAGTGACCTATTTAAAGTTGATTTTTTAAAAATTACAACAAAAAATTATTCACATTTTCATTTCATATATAATATATCCCAATTTGAAAATGACTACATTAAGGCACTTTGATGCAATGGTCTGTGAAAGGAGTTCAGAAATTTAAAAGAGCTTGGGATTGTGATGAGGTAATACAAAGTATGTGTAACTTGAAGACAGAGAGCTAAAGCAGAATGTTAGAGTGGTCAGTGCAAACCATCATTATTCAAAGACAGGCCTGATCAGACACTCAGTAAGGGCCGATAACCACTAGAGGTCAGTAAGAGAGCATGATGCCTCTTCACCAAGGGCAGGTTTTAGATTAGATTTAGAAAGGTGAGAAGGGGATTGGAGAATTTTGTATTTAACTATTTGCTAAAACCAAAGCAAAGTAACAAAAAAAAACACAAACTCGTTCAACTCAGAAGAAATTAAAGGAATATATGCAGTTCAACCAGATGCATCATATTATTTTTTTAAGCCAATTCCCTTGCATTTTCAACAAAGTAAAGTAAGTAAGTAAAGACCCTCCCGTTGATCATCGATTTGCTAGAGCGGGCCCAGTAACGTCTCCATTGGAGACTTTGTTGTTACTGTGTCTGGCATATCGAATACGTCACGGGGAGCTTGCCAGGCTCTGCCGTGCGGGCGAGATACTCTCAGTAGCTTGCCGGGCTCTCCGAGAGGGGCGGAGGAATTGAACTCGGGTGGGCCATGTTGGCTGTGTGCAAGGCAAACGCCCTACCGCTGTGCTATCGCTCTAGCCCACAACAAAAATGCAACATTTTTCTTTTTCCTTTGTGTGTGTTTCTTCAAATGCAGCAAAATGCAGCATTATTTTTACCAACTGTAGAGCAAGCATTATTCTAGGCATTAAAGATATATCAGTGAACAAAGTTTGCTGCCTCAGGAGACATACATCTTGCAAGGAAGAGAGGAAGAGAAAAACTCAACTGATAATGAAAATAACTACTAGCACTCACCCAGTGAAAAGAAATGGAGTAAGGTGGAGTCAAGTTGATCTGAAGTACAAGTGTAGATGTTCAGGGCCGATTTTAGTAGTAAATAGTCTAGTCAAGGAAGGCACAGAGAGGGTGATATCTGAGCCAACACGTGGGGAGGTGAGAGAGTCAGACAAGCAATTATCTGCAGGAAAGTGTTCCTTATGGAGAGAAGAGCTAGAACTGTACTGGTCAATACCACCTCTGGGCCTCAGTTAAAATGTGACTGGTGACTAACAAAATGAATTTAGACACCTTTTATTTTACTTTAAATTTAACATTTGATGATTTATTTGAAAAAAAAGTATATTTAGATTAACCCAGGTATTATGAATCTATTTCAACTATAAATTGTATAAAATAGAATTATAGATTAAGTAATTGATTAAAACTTAGCATCCAAATATGATGAGTATAAAATATAGATTTAAAACACACAGAATATAAAGTAGAATATCCTATTTTAATATATTAATACTTTCAGTTCCTTCTTCTGGTCCTTTTTAAAATGTGATTACCAGAAAATTGTTAATTACACACATGACTTGCTTTATATTACTGGACAGCACCCAGCTAGAGCAGGAAATCTTCATGGCAAAGGGTCGAAGAAGAATGAAGAACCTAAGTAGAACATGAAAAGAGAGAGGCAGAGGGTGTCTGTCACATAGATCCTCCCATACAACATTCAAATCTTTATGTGATAACAAAACAATAATAAAAATCATAAGATGGGAGGTAGAATTAACACATGAATCCATGCTCTTGTCAGAAATTTCTAGAAAGCCATTTGGTTATGTATCGGTGCTCCTATTATGCCTCTATACTATAGATTCTATGAAGCATAACAGTGGTTAAGTGATTACAGTTAAAGCAAATTGAGGTTTAAATCTTGGGCAGTGAGCAGGGCCAGAGCAAAGGCTGTATTTTTAATCTGTACTTTTCCCATGTAATCAAAATTGACTAATACAGAATTCGGAAGAAAGACAAAAGTGCTTTCAAATGGGATACAAAGAAAGACTTTATTCACTTATCAACTATAAGATGTTCAAAATTTCATGGAAACTTGTGGACAGAAGTCATAAAACAAGGATAAGCAGGATCTGATTTACTAATTGGAAAGGTCCTATGGAAATTATGTCTTCTTAAGAAGGGGAAAAGGAATAAACTTTTATTTTTTTTTCTTTTTTTATTAGTGAAACACCATGAGGTACAGTTATAGGCTTACAAATTTTGTGCTTGGGTTTCAGTTGTACAATGATCAAGTGCCCATCCCTCCACCAGTGCCCCTCATCCAACTTTTAGTCCTATACATTTTTTTGGTCGGGTGCAGGGGTAAGAGGTAGGGATGGGGTCCCAAACCCCGGAACCTGGAGGCTTCTCTTGGTGATGCACAGTCTGGCTAGACCCAGTGGAACTTCAGGTCTCACTGGCAGAGCCCAAAAGATCATGTGGTGCCTGGGAGCAAACATGCGGCCTTGTGCAAACCATTCATGAGTTCCGGCCCACTGCGCTATCTCCTTGGCCCCTACACTTTTTCTTTTTTAAATGCATAAAACACTATGTTAAGCATATTACATAGCATGAAGAATAACCAAAAATGTGTGTACCTTGGGCTGGAGCGATAGCACAGCGGTAGGGAGTTTGCCTTGCACGTGGCCGACACAGCCAACCCAGGTTCGATTCCTCCAGCCCTCTCCGAGAGCCTGGCAAGCTACTGAGAGTATCTCGCCCTAACGGCAAAGCCTGACAAGCTACCCGTGACATATTCGATATGACAAACACAGTAACAAGTGTCACAATGGAGACGTTACTGAGCCCGCTCGAATAAATTGATGAACAACGGGAGGACAAGTGACAGTGACACTGTGTCTCTTGTGTTTTGGTAATGTTTCATATGAGGGTAGCTATTAATTCTTTTCGCAGAGTTAGAAAACCCCATGAAGGAATGCCCTGCCACAGCGGCAGGGTGGGACAGGGGGCGGGGGGGGGGGGATGAGGGGTGGGAGGGATGCTAGGACCCGTGGAGGGGGAGGATGGGCACTGGTGGAGGGATGGGTACTTGATCATTGTATGACTGAAACCCAAGCACAAAAATTTATAAGTCTATAAATGTACCTCATGGTGTTTCACTAATAAAAAAAAATGATTAAATAAATAAAAAAGTAAAAATAAATAAATAAATAAAAATTTAAAAAAATAAAGAATTTAAAAAAAAAAAAAGAAAACCCCATGAAGTACTATTGTTGGAGCATCATTCCCTTAGAACTGAAGATGATTTCATTCTTTTTAACAGAAGTTCACTCCCTTGTGGAACAGGAAATATATATTAGCTTTCTATTTTAAAAAGGGGAAGCAAATTAAAAATGTTTGTAAATGAGAGAAGTAAGTGAGTACATGAACTAGTCTAGTCAATTTCTTATATGTATCATTATTCCTAACAGCTTCCTCTTTCAAAGTAGTTGTTTCTTTGTTTCTGCCTCTTTGGAATTCAAATCTCAAATGACAATGTTTTCTTGCAAGATTAAAGCATGAAAAAGCTACCATTAAACTGTCCCAGAAACAGTTATCTAATATTGCCCTCATGGTATCCAGAAAAAAAATGAATACAATTTTATGAAGTTTCATGGAGACCCAACTTGTATGAAGCACAATCCTTATGCCTTGACCTTCTTCTCATTCTCTATTTAAACCAACACTTACTAAGTCTCTAAAGTATCAGATGCCGTGGTGCTTAAGACACAAATTTATGTTCAACTTCTCTGTCCTTAAAGAATTTACAATTTATGGGAATGTATCCCATATCAACAAAACTTACAATCTTCTAGTTAAGTGCTACATTAGAAGTGTAAAGAGATCCACAAAAGGTTTCAGCTGGGGATGGAAGAGGGGCTGAAAGCAAGGGACAATCTAATTGAATCATGGCAAGAAAAGGAAGCAAGAAGACAGTATTGTTGGCGGATATTAAAATATATATAAAAAAACACTAATGGCATAAAAGGGTAGCGTGGATTTTTTAGAAGTCCAAGATATACAGTGTAGCCACACAATACTATATATTAAGGAGCACAGAGGTTTATGACCATTTTTTTAAAAGCCTCATAATACTTTGAATCTGAGACTTTGCTGAAGTAGCATTTAAAAATAGCATTAAAAAAGCATAAAATAGGGTAGAAACACAGCACACAACACAAAGTTTCAGATTGTTCCTATTTCCTCACAGGACAAGATGAATTAGCAGGAAGTTTTAACTAAAAGTAAAAAGATGTGTTCACAGACTATTTGAGAAACCCAGGTGAGAAGTGGTAGGAGCCTGACGAAATCTGTTTAATAGAATCTAGAATCAAAAAGATTGGTAACAAAATATATGGGGTTGGGTGGAAAAGAGTGGTAGCCTAAGAGAAAAGAAGGCATTTAAGCTGATTTCCAGATTTCTGACTAAGGCATCTCAATGGAAGGAAGCAGTTATAAATCAACATAAGAAGGAGCAGTTTTGGAAGGTTTCAGTAAATATAATAATACACTAAAAGTTTCTACTAATTATCATAAAGGGGTCAGAGTGATGGTACAGTCATTATGGTGTTTGCCTTGATGTGACCAACCCAGGCTGGATCCCACATGATCCCCTAAGCCCACAAGGAGTAATCCTAAATGCAGAGTCAGAAGTAACCCTTGAGCATCGTCAGATGTGGGCCCCAAACCAACGCTGGAGGAAGACGAAGAGGAGCTTTTTAAAATGCGTGCAAAGCTATTTCGATTCGCTTCAGAGAACGATCTTCCAGAATGGAAGGAACGAGGCACCGGTGATGTCAAGCTCCTGAAGCACAAGGAGAAAGGGACCATCCGCCTCCTCATGAGGAGGGACAAGACCCTGAAGATATGCACCAACCACTACATCACACCGATGATGGAACTGAAGCCGAATGCGGGTAGCGACCGCGCCTGGGTCTGGAACACCCATGCAGATTTTGCTGGCGAGTGTCCCAAGCCGGAGCTGCTGGCCATCCGCTTCCTGAATGCTAAAAATGCACAGAAGTTTAAAACAAAGTTTGAAGAGTGCAGGAAAGAGATCGAAGAGAGAGAAAAGAAAGGATCCGGTAGAAACGATAACGCTGAGAAAGTGGCAGAAAAGCTGGAAGCTCTTTCGGTGAAGGAAGGGAGCAAGGAGTCTGAAGATGCAGAGACCAAGGAGAGCGCCGAGGAGAAGCAATAAGTCATCTTCCCTTGTTTTCCTTCCCTGCCTTTCTTTTCCTTTTTCTTTTTTAAAATTCTGCCCTGCCCCTCTTTTCAGTTTTTTATTCTGTTTTGTTTTTCAAGGGACTTTATATAAAGAACTGAATTCAAAAAAAAAAAAAGAAAATATACAGTAGGTAGCTGAATTTATAGCTCAGAGATTAATGTGAGATAAATATTCAAATTTGAGATTCATTATCTAATTTTCTACTGTTGCTCTAACAATTTATACATATTTGCTTAAAACAACACCAAAGACTCCACAAACTAAAATCAAATTGTTGGCTGCATTTATGCATGTGTATAAATAGGTAGGAAATTCCTGTTCTTCTCACCTTTTAAATAAACAAGCTGGGGTTTTTATGCCGAGGATGACAAAAAGACAGAAATGAATGTCTCTAAACATATGAATCACCACTGATTGATTTCTAGCATCATGAATGTTACTGAGTCAATAACAGTTAATTTGCTCGAGCAGACACCAGTAATGTCTCCATTGTGAGACTTGTTACTGTTTTTGGCATATCGAATACGCCACAGGGAGCTTGCCAGGCTCTGCTGTGTGGGCGGGATACTCTCAGTAGCTTGCGGGCTCTCCGAAAGGGATGGAGGAATCGAACCCGGGTCGACCACGTGCATGGCAAACGCCCTACCTGCTGTGCTATCGCTCCAGTCCAACCGTTAAAAAGACATTTAATCAGCTTTTTAGTTCACTCTAAGATAGAATATTTCTCAGAGCAATATGTTCCTTGTAGAACTCTATACCCCTGGCAGTTATAAAAAGGCCAGGTTTGGAGTTTACATTATAAGGTAACTAAATGCATGGAATTTATTCAAACTTCCAAGATCCCATTGTCATTACTCCATCATTCTCTTTCTTCAAAGAATACAGTGCAATGCAAAGGCTATCAAATTCTTTCAATAAGCGGTCTCAATACTAAAATTTAAATTCATACTAGTCAAAGCATTCACGAGAACTTCTTGACTAAATTCTACATGAAATATTAGCCTATCCAATCATGTTCTACAGACCACACCTGGTACCTGCACCGAGCAGCAAAAGTATTATACTTATAAAGCATTGGAACAACCAAGTAGAATTCCAAATTTTCAACACATCTACTGGAACAACCAGGTAGAGTTCCAAATTTTCAACACATCTGTTGTCTACAATAGTCAGCATACCATGAGGTTTTTGAAGAGTACAGCAACACCAAAACAGTTTTAAATATATTTAAATATTGACGAATATTATGAACATCATAACAACATTTTATCATAAATTATTTTAATTATAAAATTTATCAACAGGGATTACCTCAGGAGAGGACAGGCTGATTTTGGTGTAATTAAACCATTTGTATATATAGCCCAGTGAAAGCCAATATAATATAATAGACTCTGGATCTAGAATGCCTTAGCTCATATTCCAATTCTGTCATGGATCTAGCAATGGGATCACATAAACCATGTGACACGGACTTGTTCCTATCTCTGTGTATCCAGTTTCCTCATCTGTTAAATAGGCGTAATACTATTTATAATAATACTGTTTAATACTGTTAAATAGGGGTAATAGAGGCTGTTCAGAGAAGTCAGAGAATTAATAGATGCATCGTAAGGTACATAGCAAACACTATCAGAGACAATTATTCTTCAATGCTTTCAAGTCAATTTCAGACTTTCATTTTGTTTGGGGGTTATCGTGTCAGTGCTCAAAGGTTACTCCTGACTCCATGCTGAGATCCTGGGAGTGCTTAGGGACACTGCTCTTCTGCAAGCAAAATTGATAAGGCTCACTGAACACTCTCCAGCATTCAATTTTAGTCTTTTTTTTTAACCACACCCAGAAATGCTCAGGGCTGATCCCCGACTGTACTCAGGGATCATTTCTTTCGGGCTGGGGGCCATATAAGGTGCTGGGGATCAATCAAATTTGGTTCGGCCACGTGCAAGGCAAGAGTCCAACCCACTGTACTCACTCCAGCCCCTCAATTTCAGTCTTGAGAGCTGCAACAGTTGAACAGAATACTTTATTTCACTCATTTTTCTTTCCCTAATGTTGACATATTACCAGAGTCAATTACTAAGAATAGTACATGAACACTGGCAATTTTGTTAAATACAGACTTTATCCTCTAATATACTTTTTCTAGGATCCTATGGAGGAACGATGCTGCATTATCAATTATTTCTCCTCAGTCTCCTTCAATTTCAGCTCTTCCTGGCAGGCACAGACCTGACAAAATTATATTGAAATAAATATTAATAATAAATGACATATCAACATTATGAACTCCTTTGAGTGACACAATGAAAAAGACAACAGCATTTTGTAACTTTCTTACCAAAAATGCAGACACATTTTAATTTTGAGAAAATGTTAGTTATGCCTCAATTATATATATAGCTGTATAAAATAAGGGCTCGAGTTTCCTACAATTGTCACAGTTTTTACCCATTTAAATGGTCATGGTCCTCCCGTTGTTCATCGATTTGCTCGAACAGGTCCAGTAATGTCTCCATTGGAGACTTTGTTGTTACTGTGTTTGGCATATCAGTACATCACAGGTAGCTTGCCAGGCTCTGCCGTGCGGGCGAGATACTCTCAGTAGCTTGCCGGGCTCTCCGAGAGGGGTGGAGGAATCGAACTTGGGTCGGCCATGTTGGCTGCGTGCAAGGCAAACGCCCTACCCACTGTGCTATCGCTCCGGCCCACCCATTTAAATATTAAGAGTAAATTATATTTTATCATGTATTTGAAATTCATGATAAGATCCCAACTTCAACTTCTTTTTTTTTGCCTTTTATTATTTTATTTATTTTTTAATTTTTATTAGTGAGACACCATGAGGTACAGTTGTAGACTTACAAATTTTCGTGCTTGGGTTTCAATTATACAATGATCAAATACCCATCCCTCCACCAGTGCCCATTTCCCACCACCACGGATTCCTCCCCTCACCCATCCCCCCCAGCCTACCCTGCTTCTGTGGCAGGGCATTCCCTTTTGTTCTCTTTCTCCTTTTGGGTCAAATTTCAACTTCTTTCATTCAAATTATGAGGTAGCTATTCACTTCCAGTGGAACCAAAATCAGATGTTCATTTTAAGGAGTCATTTTCTTCCAACATGACTTTTTTCATGACATTCAGAGCCTATGTTTAAATTACTCTGTGAGGTAACTATTTTAGCAGACTAGCCTAGATCTCTAATTATCGTAATATATATTGGTTTTCTGTGGGCAAATGTACTGTTATTCTCAACTAGGGATGTCAGGAATATAACCTGTCTGATTCAGCCCAGTCTGATGGGCTCTTTCTCTTTCATGGTCTCACAAAATATATCTAGCTCCCCCACTGTGCATGCTGATTCTCTGTAATTCCCCGGCTTGAACACCCTTACTCTAAAACTGCTTCTCTTGTCTCTGTTCCTTTTAGATTACAAGCCATTTCTATTTCTCAAGACTATTTTTGGAGCCTTCAGTTTTGTCAACATGTTCACATCTTTCTATTATCTTCCAAACTCAGCTCTGGACACCACATTTTTTGGAATCTGGGAAAGACTCCAAAGAAGTAAATCTCCCTCCACAAGTTTAACTCTTATGCAACTCCATGTTGAACTAACCCAAGGCATTATTCCAAATATTAAACTCAAACTTCAAGAATTCATGGGAAGAAACCTGGGGTAAGATCAGAAGTAGCCATTAGAGTTTCTAGAATCCAAAAAAAGAAAGTGTAGGCTACAAAGAAAGGAGAAATGTACTGTGATGGAGGGGTGGGAGAAAGGAAGAAGCATTCTCACTAATTTCTCACGCCCTCCTGAGACTTGATATTTCTGCCTCCTTCCCCATCTTCTGCTACTCCTAGAAGGACCACCCCCGCCACCCCCCATCTGGTATGTATTCACAGGGACAGGATTTGACACTGGGGAGACAAGTTGCAATGGTATCAGTAACTGCCTCAAGGCAGAGTTTCTATCAAACTTCAGTAGTTGTTCTAAATTTTCTAAGGGTTAAAAGAGATGAGAGCACAAATATTACTAACAAAGGACAAATCTAAAGACATCTCACAATAATCATTCTCCAGGTTCCGTATGAACTATCAAGACCTCCTAACTGCCTTCACCAGGATTCACCTCTATTTATTCCTGATTCTTCCATACTTAGTCACCCAATAAGCAATCATTTGTAATTCCTATTTGCCAGAGAGGTGTGGGCCTGGGAGTTAAGATCAGCCCTTGGAGGTTACCCTTTCACCCTGTAAATCACAACTCCAGGTGCATTTTCATGATGCCATGTCTCAATTCTGAAGTGACTTAACTGTGATGAAGAAGAATTATATTATCTCCAGATTTCCACACATTGTTTATTTCATGATCTTCTGGATTATGTACTTTAGAAGTGTTTGGAGAAGACTTACATAAACTCTGGAAGCCTCAGTTTGATCTTTAGAAAGAGCATAGTGTTGCCCTTTCTTAGAGGAATATTGTTAGGATTAGGAAGACTCCGTACAATACTTCACAGAGATAGGCACCCTCCATATGATGGCAGGCATTATGATCTTTCATCACATACTCTGCCCCCCGCAAGGTGAAAGGCAGGAAACCAGAGCTGAGGAACCAGCCTCCCACTGTTCATCCATTCATGCTTTAAAGATAACAGAAGGGCCAGAGCCATAGTACAGAAGTTGCTTGCCTTGCAAGTGGCCAACCCAGGTTCTATCCCTGAGGGCACCCCCTGGTGGTTGAGCCCCACCAGGAGTGATCCCTCAGATAGCCAGGAGGAAGACCTGAGAACCACTAGGTGTAACTCCCCCCCCACCCCAGCTACAAACAAACCAAAAAAAAACCAGGAGAGCAAGACATATTTTTAAAAAATGAGCGTAAGATATGCTTCTAAGGTGGAATCAAGAAGTTAGGAAGGTCAGAAATGGGAAGCGATAGCACAGCGCGTAGGGCGTTCGCCTTACAAGCGGCCAACATGGCCGACCCGAGTTCGATTCCTCCGCCCCTCTCGGAGAGCCCGGCAAGCTACCGAGAGTATTCGATATGCCAGACACAGTAACAACAAAGTCTCCAATGGAGACGTTACTGGGCCCGCTCGAGCAAATCGACGATCAACGGGAGGGCCTTTACCTTTACCTTTTATGTTGAAAAGAGAAAAATTCAGCATGACATAAAAAAATTAAAAATTACATATTATCTATTAAATCTTTAAAAGTTGTTCTTGTTTAGAATAAAAGTTTGATTCTAAAATCAGGATAATGAAAATAGTTAAAATTAATTTTAACAATGATTTTAAAACATCCAATACTAATTTAAGTCTTGGTCTATTTATTAGTAATAAAATAAGATGTATTAGTAACCAAAATGTCCTTCCAGGTTTAATTTTTTTTATTTCTAACTAGCTTACAGAAACATTGTATTTCTTTTTCTTAAATTTTTAAAATTTTGTTTAGGCACCATAATTTACTGTACTGTTAATGACAAGGTTTCAAGCATATTATGTTTCCAAGACCACACCCTCCAGCAGAGTGCGCCTCACCTCAGATTCCAACCCCCCCCCCTTCCCCATGCCCCACCCTGGTAAACTCTGTTCTGCAGACAAGTTCTTAGACCCTGTTGCCTCTGATCACTTGCTATTTTCCTTACTGTGTTTTTTTTTCTTTTGGGTCACACCCAGTGATGCACAGGGCTCATGCACTCAGGAATTACTCCTGACGGGGCTCGGGGGGACCATATGGGATGCTGGGAATTGAACTTGGGTCGACCTTGTGCAAAGCAAACGCCCTATCTATCCTCTGTGCTATCACTCCAGCTCCCTTACTACGTTTTTTCATATCCTCAAATGAGAGAAAAAAATCTGTCTTTCCCTCTCCTCTTGTTTACTTCACTCAGCATGCTATTCTGCAAATCACTTAGTTGGAGTTGTAAATAAAAATGTTCTATTTCACAACCCTCAATTCAAACTAGCCAAGTTATGTGTACTCAAGTTCTCCTTCTAAATGGCTTTTTACATCCTAATAAATCACAAAGAAATCCAAGCAACTTCCTACCTTACACACATAGCTCTTCCACTATTCCCACACAGCACTCCTCTCTCTTTGCAAAATCCTTCTGTGCATTACTCTTTCCAAATAATCCTATTTTGATTATTGACCTGGGATTTCCCTTCTTCAGTTTATCTATTTAGCAGAGGTAATAACCTAGTAATAAATGAAACCTCTGCACAATTTCCCTCTACTGAATCAAACTTCCTACAATTAATCGGTTGTAAAGTTGCTCGCTGCTAACCTCTGCTGTTTCTAGCCCCTAACAATAGGCGTGTTGTTTCCCAACATGGAAAATTAACATGAAAATCTAAGAAAAAAGAAAAAAAACGGCAGTTGTCCATTGCAGTCATTTTCCAGGCAGCCAAGTTAAGGCCATGCACAGAACTTCTTTTGTTGTGAGAAAAATTAATTCTCTGAAGTTTATGGTGATGTAGAAACTGTTTTATACAACCCACTGCTGTTGGATTAAATACCAGCAAATAGCAGCAAACTTTCTGTGACGTATAGAGGACACGGAAAAGAAGGTTTATTTATTCAGCGAGATAACAGAACCTGATTGTTTCTTCTTAGTTCTAAATTTTTATAACAAGAGGGTAAAATTTGCCTGTGTTTTGAAGAACACTTCATGAAGATCTCAAAACTTCAAGAAACGACACAGGAAATGAGAAAGTCATTCCATGCAGGAGGAAACATTAAACAAAGAGAACGAAAAAGATCTCTCAAGCATAGAGGAGTAATCCACAAGATCATTACTCCCTGCACGTGACATAGGGCATGGGTCAGGAGTCTTGGGCACTTTGGTGATAGTGAGGTGTGGATTGTGGGCACACCAGACCATAAATGTCAACACTATTGTAAATACACTACCTTCATTCACTATAATGAAAATTTTTAAAATTACTCCCTTTTTTTTGAAATAATTTACCCAGAATTGGTCATAGTCTTGAGATTCAGGTCTCCCAAAGAAGAATAGAAAGAGCTATGCTTGGAATATCACGTTTCACTCAAATGAGACAAAGAATCCGGAGTTCTGACATCCGTCAACGATCAAGGATCAGGGACGCTGTCTCATTTGCCAAGGTGTCAAAAATCAGATGGGCTGGTCATGTAATGAGATTTAAAGACGACCGTTGGACTAGAGCTGTTACTGACTGGATTCCACGGGATGTCAAAAGACCGCGTGGCCGCCCACCTACTAGATGGTCAGACTTCTTCGTCAAGATCATGAACGATCGGTTTGAGGCCCTTCATGTTCCCGGAGCGAACAGATGCCATTGGGCTACACTAGCACGCGACAGGAACAAATGGAGACGTTACTGGCGCCCGCTCGAGCAAATCGACGACTAACGGGAAGTTAAGTGATTAAGTGATTAAGTGGTCATAGTCTTAAAGAAACACCCAAAGATCTATAGAACCAGTAGAAATCAGCCAGGACGTCTTCTACAAAAAAAATTAGAAAGCTGTAAAATTTGCAAGACACAGAAGGACCTTGGGTTTTGTCCACTTTTCTATCTTGAATACTCAAAAGTGTTTCTGGCATGTAATAGAAACCTAAACTCAATATTTGTTAAAGGAATGCACTTTCTAGAAAAGGGAGTGGCACTTTCCTATAAACTTTCGGGTGGGGACACCGAGGGCAGAGACTACAAAAAGCAAGAGTGTTAAGGAGAGGGCATCTAGACTAGTACCTTTGATTTGGTTCAAGAGAATGAGGTAGAAAGGTTAAACACAAAGCCAGTCCCTCTTCTATCTCTGCACTGTTCTGCATATATTATCTGAGGAAGTGAAAAGCCACATTCAAGTTCCTCAAAACTCAAACCGCAATTTGGCTCCGAGGACAGGCAGCCGCATCTGCGGACAGTGGTTAAGGAAAGTACCCTCCCACGGCCTGGGCAAAGCAACAGCAGCACTCACCCAAGCACCACAGGAAGCTGCCTCAGAGAGGAAGAAGGATTTCCCCCTCCCTCTGTCTTCTCCCACACTTTCTCCTAGAATTCTTTTTAAAATGCACCTTTTAAAAAAACACAATCGTTCATTAATTTATTTGTTTGTTTTGGTTTTGGGGCCACAGTGGAGTGTGCTCAGGGGATCATATGTGGTTCCAGGGATTGAAGCCTGGTTGGCCAAACACAAAGCAACCACCTCATCCACAGCACTTGTCTGGCACAGCCTTTCAGTTGCGGTGCTCACAAAGGTGAGACTCCTTTTGGGGATGCTTTTACACTCTTGGTTATGGTGTAGCTGGAAAACATTTGTGGCACCAGAGGTAGTAGGCAGGAGAGCAACCAGGATCATGCTTGCCACAGGTGGAGACACCAAGAATTTGAACTCATGACCATACATTTGCCAGACAAGGACTCTAAATAACACTGCTCTTTAGGCCAGAATCTACCCTATTGATCACCATGTTTTATTATGTTATTGCTTAATGGTAAAAAGTAAAATTAAACAAAAAAATTATAGAGGTTGGTCTTTCCTGCTGCCAACCCAAGTTTGATCATTGGCACCATCCATGGTTTCCCCAGCATTGACAGAAGTGATCTCTGAGAGCAATACTCCGCAGAGATGCCACCAGACTCCACGCCAGGCAACCGGATGATGGAGTAAAACTTGAGCACTTCCAGGAGTGCCCTGCCCCAAACAAAAAATAGATAAGGTTTTGTTATATCAGAGAAAATTTCCCTTTCTTTACTTGTTTCCCTCGGAAAAATAAATTGTAAATCATATTTTTAAACAAGCGAATGACACAGATATTCCAGCTACTTTGAAAATGATTAAAATTAAAACTAAGAGGTTTTAAAGACTGAGAATTGCAATTAAAACTTTTAAGATGAGGGGGCTGGAGCAATAGCACAGTGGGTAGGGCATTTGCCTTGCATGCGGCCAACCCAGGTTCGATTCCCAGCATCCCATATGGTCCCCTGAGCACCACCAGGAGTGATCCCTGAGTGCATGAACCAGGAGTAACTCCTGTGCATTGGCCGGATGTGACCCCCCCCAAAAAAAACTTTAAGATGTGGGGCAGTCAGAGGAATAGTATAGTGGGTATACTATACTATAAAACACTTGCACACAATCAGCCTGGGTCCAATTCCCTGAGCACTGCCAGGAGTGATCCCTGAACATATAACCAGAAGTAAGCCCTGAGCACAGTCATAAATAAAAACTTTAAGATGTGGGATTTGCCTAAATAAATATATAATTTCAAAACTAAATACAGTGATAAATCTCAAGAGAAGTTTAAAAATGTAAAACAATTACCTGTAAGTAATAATAATCCCAGACTATGCCAAAAGAAAAATAGGAAAAGTTATAAAGAAAGCTATGGTATAATTTTATTTATAATAATTTATCATCTTATATAAGGAGAAACAAGAATATATTATTTATTGCTGATGCAAATTGTTGGAAATATTTAGGTAAAAAAAATTTTGAGGGGACAAAGGAATCGTACAGTAAGTAAGGTACTTGTTTTGTGCCTGGCTGACCTAGGTTTTGCGCATGCAGCCACTCCAAATTCAACCCAGGCGTTCCTAAAGTCCCCTGGGCCATGCCAGGAGCACTACTCACTGCAAGGTCAGAATATCAGAATATGCCCTCAGGACCAACAGGTGGAGTTCAAAAAAGTAAAAAACAAACAAAAAAAACTCTCTTGGATATGATTTTTTAAAGTTTCTACAAGTGACAAATCTAAAACAAATAAATTTAGAAGGAAAAAGAGGAAAAGGTAGGGCCAAAGAGATAGTATAGTGGGGAGGGTGTTTGCTTTGCACAGGGCTGACCAGGGTTCGATCCCTGGCATCCCATATGGTTCCCCAAGCACTGCCAGGAGTAATTCCTGAGTGCGGAGTCAAGAGTAACACCTGAGCATTGCTAGGTATGACCCCCACCCCCCAAAAAAGGGGAAAAGATAAAGGAAAATAAAAAGAAACCAGTGATATCCAAGTAAAATCCAAGAAGTGAAAAATCACAAAGAATAGAGGATTGTTTTGTTTTTAGAACCACACCCAGCTGTGCTCAGGGCTTATTCCACGTTCTGCACTCAAGCATCACTCCTGGCAGTGCTCATGTGACTATATGTGGTGCCAGGGATTGAATCCTGGTTGAGTGAGTGCAGGGTAAACCCTTATTTATGTAGTATTTCTCTAGTCTCAAGAGAATATATTTTTTAAATCCACAACTCATACTTTATTACTATATAAAATTTAAAAATCCATATAGTAACATGTAAATAGCATATATGTATTCGGGCTGGAGGGATAGCACAGCAGTAGGGTGTTTGTCTTGCACGCAGCCAACATGGCCAACCCGAGTTTGATTCCTCTACCCCTCTCGGAGAGCCCGGCAAGCTACTGAGAGTATCTCGCCCACACAGCAGAGCCTGGCAAGCTACCCGTGATGCCAAACACAGTAACAACAAAGTCTCCAATGGAGACGTTACTGGGCCCGCTCGAGCAAATCGATAAACAACGGGAGGACAGTGACAGTGACAGTATTTGATATGCCAAAAACAATAACAATTCTCACAATGGAGATGTTACTGGTGCCCGCTCGAGCAAATTGATGAACAACGGGAGGACAGTGCTACAGTGCATATTAAGTAGATAGTAATTAAAGTATGAGTATATACTATGTATAAGTGCCTGATATAAATATACCTAGGCTAGAGCGATAGCACAGCGGGTAGGGCATTTGCCTTGCACGCAGCCAAGCCGGGTTCAATTCCTCCATCTCTCTCGGAGAGCCCAGCAAGCTACCAAGAGTATACCGCCCGCATGGCAGAGCCTGGCAAGCTTCCCGTGGCATACTCAATATGCCAAAAACAGTAACAAGTCTCGTGCCCGCTCCAGCAAATTGATAAACAATGGGAGGACAGTGCTGCAGTGCTATAAATATATCTATTATAAGGTAAAATGGTCAAACATGCAAAAGGAAATGGATGTGCATTTAGAAATACATTTTTCTTTAAATGTGCAAGTATAGCTGGCAGAGTACATAAGGTTAAATAAAGATTATTTGAAGTCAATAATATCAGCTTTATAGTTGATAAGAGCTTAAACAAAAGCAAAAGGAAGATGACATAAAAAAAAACATTTAAAGAAAATCAACGATTAAATGCATTTCCAGGAAAAGCTACATAGGTGTGCCATGACTATTCTTATCCCTAGGATTTACTCTTTACAAAGTCCTTTCACATTCATATTATCTTCAGCACCTTAACAAATGGAAATGGGCGATTATAATTAGATTAGAACAGAAGGGAAACTACTGGAAGAAGAAAAGAGCATGACTCATGGAGGGAAATTCCTACTGCCATAAATGGATTATTGGAGTATTCAATACCCTCTATATATATGCATGCTAATGAAGAGATTTCTCATGTCCCACTCTTCTGCTCCTTTCAAGAAGAGTCTCAAAGCTGAAGAAGCAACAACGACAGCAATAGGTAAAATGAATAAGGGCATGACTATAGTCTTAGTTGTGATAGTCTGCACTACGATTGTTCAAGGTATATAATATATTTTATTTCTCAATCTCCATGTTCCTTTTCTAATGCTTCAAATGTTTTTTGCTTCTAATGCATATCTTAAAAGACATTTAAAATTTTTATTTAACCTTACACACTGGAAGTTGCTATAGCAGTGGTAGAAAATGTTGGAAATGTTTAAGAAAATAGAGATAACTATCAGAACTAGAGATAATAAGCTTCATGAAACTTTTATGTTACAAAACATAACAAGAGTCTTTAACAATCATTTTAATGTCTGGTACAGAAATTTAACTTGAGGTAATTTTATTAGTTTTCTAGTAATTGTTCAACATAAGTGCAAGAGGAAAATAAACTATCTTCAATAAACTTCTTTGATGTTTTCTTTTATTATTTAGTGGTTTGCTAATAAAATTATTAGTATCTAACTTAAGCTCCTTTCTCAGGAAAAGAGTGTCAAGTTTCAGTTGATAGATTACTATCTTTATCCAATTAAAACTTGCCTTACATTCTTCATCATGATTATGAACAACTATTGCAATTAGATACATTAGTAAATGATGTTACCATCTGTTCTAGGATTCCCTATGTTCAAAGGAAGTCCCTGTTATTGCAGAAAAACTGTAAAAGCAGTGAAAGTGACAGACATTGAGACTATTTCTATAATAGATCCAAGTATCAACTGTGACAAAATAGAAATGATGTAAGTAATATTCACTACAAAGTGACAGTGGTGGAGACTTTCATATCTGTTTTGCTTGTGTTTTACCATCTGAAATTTGAAACTGTTGGATCTTTTCTTAACAGTATCACTCTGAAAGCACCTAGAAGACAACGATGTCTAAATCCCAGATCAAAGCAAGCAAAAGCTATAATCAAGGCAAGTTACCCGATTTACTTTCAATTTCTCACCTGTTTAATTCAAAACAGAGCTTTTTTTTTTCTTTCTTTCTTTCTGGGTCACACCTGGATTTGCACAGGAGTTACTCCTGGCTCATGCACTCAGGAATTACTTCTGGCAGTGCTCAGGGGACCATATGGGATGCTGGGAATCGAACCCGGATTGGCCGCGTGCAAGGCAAACGCCGTACCCGCTGTGGTATCGCTCCAGCCCCAAAACAGAGCTTTTTAAAACCTGACAATGACAGAAAAATTCTGTTCCTCTGCAAATTGTTTTTCATAAAACATATTTCAATGGATCATAATTAACTTCTCTCTCTTGCTACATGTCTTTACATGTAAACTAAATCACTCGGAAACAAAAAAAAGACCAAGTCTCTAAAATTCTCATTTTTCTCATTACAGAGCATTGAAAGAATGAGAAATATCAAAATACACAAATGAAGATTTGAAGACCTAGAAGTTTGACTGTTACTACCAAGCTAAGAATTCTGCAATTGGAAACTTTCTCTTATTTGCAATGTATGTTCATGCATATCTATCTAGTGGTGAACTTTTTAGGCAATTTGATGCTAATAACTATTCTGCTATAAAATATAAAAATAAAAATGCTTTTTAAAATTCTATCTCTTATGTTATAATTGCATTTGAACTATATTCCATAATACAATCTGTACTTACAACAGAGAAATTAACTATTAATAATGTCAATGCTTTAGGAGTCCAGGCATCTATGTGTACAATAAAATATTTCCTAAACAGTTTTTTATACAAATCAACATTTCTTTTCCCCCAAATAACATAACATATAAATATCAAAGAAAAAAAGTTCTCATATATCACTTTATCTTAGGCTGCAATTCATGAAAAGCACTTAAAAATTAAAAGCTAAGAAACTTATCAAAGTACAAATATTTTATAACTAAAGTAGCAGCAGTCTTTTTTTTTAAATCTTTTTTTTTCTTAGTGAAACACCCTGAGGTACAGTTATAGACTTATAAATTTTTGTGCTTGGGTTTCAGTTATACAATGATCAAGTACCCATCCCTCCACCAGTGCCCATCCTCCCCCACCACGGGTCCCAGCATCCCTCCCATCCCCCATCCCCCCCCCCCCCCCCCCCCCCCGTCCCACCATGCCTCTGTGGCAGGGCATTCCCCCTTGTTCTCTCTTTCTTCTTTTGGGTACTGTGTTTTGCAAGAGAGGCATTGAGTGACAATCATGTTTGGTCTATAGACTACTTTTAGCATGTCTCTCCCACCCTGGGAGGGTCCTCACAACACCCTTTATTTGGTGCTTTCTTCTCTATTTGAGCTTCCTTTTTCACCTAGCACATGTGGCTGGCCTTCAAGTCATGGAGCAAAATTCCTGGTACTAATCTCAGCCATTCCTGGGTGTTAGTCTCCCGCTTTGTTGCTTTATGTTTCCCAGATGAATGCAATCGTTCTGTGTCTATCCTGCTCTTTCTGACTCATTTCGCTTAACATGATACTTTCCATGTAGTACCACTTGTATGTAAATTTCATAACTTCATCTTTTCTAACAGCTACATAGTACTCCATTGTGTAAATGTACCAAAGTTTCTTTAACCAGTCATCTGTTCTCGGGCACTCAGGTTTTTTCCAGATTCTGGCTATTGTAAAGAGTGCTGCAATGAACAAACAAGTGCAGATGTCACTTCGACTATACCTTTTTGCCTCTCTGGAATATATTCCCAGGAGAAGTAGCAGCAGTCTTAATTTCAATTTTTTAATTGGTTAATATATTTTCACTGACCTGAAGAAATTTGAAATTAAGACGTGTATGTATACATAATTTTTTTCATTTTATCTACTCATATAGCTGCATTATCTTAAATACATTCAAAATATAAAGCCTTTTGTCTACCCAAGAAAAATGTTTAAAAATTTTATAAAATGCATCTTTGGAAATCACCTTTACTTTCTGTGATTCTTTTTCTTAGAAAGCACATAATCTTATCAATTTTAAAGTTATGACTAGACTACAAAATTTACGGATATCTAAATAGTTTTACTTTGGAAAGAATCAAAATCACTTTCTTCTGATAAACTTCCACAATCATTCTTAGTTTCAAGAAACTTAAAGTATCTTTAATATTCTTATCTACCATTTAAGAAACTTGGAGCTACCTGACACCTCACAATAGTTATTTAGCAATTATTTTTATGGTATCTTTTAACATACACCCCGGGAGCCGTGCTGGCGTGGCCCCAAGGTCCCCTCCCCACCTCCAAAACTAAAGAAGGGAAAAAAGGACTGCTTATAGTTTCCTTTTCCTAGGTGGGCTGGAGCAATAGCACAGCGGGTAAGGAGTTTGCCTTGCAAGTAGCCAACCCGGGTTCGAGTCCTCCTTCCCTCTCAAGAGCACGGCAAGCTACCGAATATTGCACCCAAATGGCAAAGCCTGGCAAGCTCCCCGTGGTGTATTTGATATGCCAAAAACAGTAACAACAAGTCTCACAATTTGTTGTAAGATATTACTGGTGCCTGCTCGAGCAAATTGATGAACAATGGGAGGACAGTACTAAAGTGCTTTTTTGGAAGCACTCCCCTCCTTACTTTATGAACAAACCCTATAAATGCCAGTCTTAGTGATAGGCCTGCCAAAACGAGTAAGGCATAGTAGGAAGACCTCTGGCACCCAGAACAAAAGCCTAAGAAGTTGTGGTATAGACACACAATGGAATAATACTCAGCTTTAAGACAGGCTGAAAAGTGCCCTCTTCTTGAATAGAACTAGATGATGATATGTATGTGAGGCAAAATAAGTTCTAGAAGGACAAATGCTGGATGGTCTCTCTAATATGTAGTATATAAGGAAAAAAGAAAGGAACTAGATAGTGTCCAATGAAAACAAATTCTTGGACTGACAACAGAACTAATATCACCAAGTGGGATGTGGGGACAATTAGGCAGATCAGAAGTGACGTGAGAGAGCTAGCGCGATGTTTAGACTACTGATGTCGTGGCGCTTTAGAGGAAAATCTTGGTGTCTCGCTGGGACTGGGTACTGAAGACGCTGTCCAGGTGGTCTGCCTTCCTACCTACCCTCTGCCCGCCTTCTTCCTCCCTCTTCTGGCAGGATGAGGCGCACAGGCCTGCATAAAGGTATGCCTTCTGGCAACTATGGAAACCATGGCTAAGCTAATAGTGGGTACAGAGCCTGTTGAAGAAGAAAATGACAGACTCACTGAAAGTCTGAGAAACAAAGTCATGGCCCATTGAAATAGGCCATGAAGTTAGAAGTCAAAATAAATCATTAGCTGATAGGGATTCACAATTTGATTCTACAACTGGATTTCTAGATAAAACCTATGGGAAAACTGAAAATTTTATCCATGCCCCTGCAAGGTGAGTATGAGTTTTTTTTTAAGCTACCAAAAACACCATTTAGACTTGTTTAAGGGTCTCTTTAATTTTGTCTTACTTTAGAACAACCTAAATGGTAAATGATTATAGTGTTACAAAGTATATTTAAAGAAAACTGAGGATTACAGAGCAAGTCAGAGACAGAGTTCTATGTGGTATCTCTAGGTTAAATCAGTCTCACTAAAGCATCAACTGTGAGGAAAAGAAAATGCTGCATAATCTAAAGTGCATCCAGACTTTATTCTCAGTCCTCCCAAGAGTGATGATTGTGAGGGTTTACTACTAACTTTGCCCTCAGCTCAGGCTCGCCATGAATGATGAGACGCATGATTAATTCTATTGTATATTACCAGTATTACAGACACAGAAAGATAAAATAAAACTTGCCTGAGAGTTAAAAAAAAAAACTGAGTGGAAGGGAAGCTTAGTCCTCCTCTCCCATATTTTCCCAGGAATATTGTACATAAATTGAGAGGATTCCCAAATTATAGAACACTAACCTGCTACTCATAATTTAGAAAATTTCCTCTAAGTACCTAAGTTTCCCGGAAAACATGTTTTCCTGGGTCTGCAACAAGTCTGTTAGGACACCATAATTAGAGACTTAAAAATAAACCAACATATGAAACTGAAAATAGGATATTTCCCTAACTCATTTTCTTGTCCTCTTTTAAAACATTTTTTTTTATTGAATCACTGTGAGACAGACGCTTACAAAGCTGTTCATGATTAGGTTTCAGTCATAGTGTTCCAACACCCATCCCTCCACCAGTGTACATTTCCCAGAACCAGTATGCCCAGTATGCCCAGTTTCTCTCACCATCCTCCAGTCTCTCTCTCTCTCTCTCTCTCTCTCTCTCTCTTCTCTCTCTCTCTCTCTCTCTCTCTCTCTCTCTCTCTCTCTCTCTCTCTCTCTCACTCACACACACACACACACACACACACACTTTTGGGCACTGTGGTTTGCAATACAGATACTGAAAGGTTATCAGGAATATCCCCTACATACTTTTAGCATTCAGTTCTTGTCCAACGTGGCCATTTCCAGCTACTATTGTCAAACCGTTGTCCCTTTCTCTATCTTATCTACCCTCTGCCCCAAACACACTTGTGGCTGATTCTAACCAGTGACCATTCCTCCTAGCCCATTTTCTCTGACCGTGGATATTAGTCTTTTAGCATTTTATATGCCACAAATGAAAGCAGTCATTCTGTATGTCCCTCTCCTCTGCCTAATTTCACTCAGCATGATACTCTCCATGTCCATCCATTTTTAGGCAAATTTCATGACTTCATTTTTCCTAATAGCTGCATAATATTCCACTGTGTAGATGTGCCATCATTTCTTCATCCAGTTATCTGTTCTTGGGCACTCAGGTTGTTTCCAGATTTTGACTATTGTGAACAGTGTTGCAATGAACATAGGAGTGCAGATAGTGTTTCTGTTGTGTGTTTTTGGGCCCCCAGAGCATATTCCCAGAAGTGGTGTTGCTGGGTCAAATGGGACCCAATTTCTAGTTTTTTGAGGAATGTCCATATTGTTTCCTCAAAGGGCTGGACCAGTCAGCATTCCCACAAGCAATGAAGGAGAATCCCTTTTTCCACGTATCCAGGCCAGCACTCTTTTCTTATGGATGTGTGCCAGTCTCTGTGGTGTATGATGATATCTCATTATTTTGATTTGCATCCCTGTTGAGGAGTGATGAAGGGCATTTTTTATGTACCTTTTGGCCATTCAAATTTCTTCTTTGAGAAAGTTCTGTTCATTTCATTGCTCCATTTTCTGACAGGGTTGGATGTTTTTTTCTTGTAAAGTTCAACCAGTGCCTTGTATATCTTTATTATTAACCCCTTATGAGAAGGGTATTGGGTGAATAAACTTTCATGTTCCACAGGCTGTCTTTGTATCTTGGTCACTATATATTTTTTGAGGTGCAGAAACTTTTTAGTTTAAGGAAGTTCCATTTGTTTATCTTTGATTCCACTTGCTTGGTCAGAGACATTTCATCTTTAAAGATATCTTTAGGTTCAATATTGTGGAGGGTTTTGCCTGCCTTTTCTTCCAAGTACCTTATGAATTCTGGTCTGATGTTAAAGTCTTTAATCCATTTTGATCTGTCTTTTGTGCATGGTATCAGATAGAGGTCTGAGCCTAAGTTTCTGCATATAGCTATCCAGTTTTGCTAGCACCACTTCTAAACTCATTTTCTGTCCTTTTAAATTTTATTTTTATAAACTAGTTTACAATATTTGATTACATTTAATATTCAAACACCAATCCCGCCACCATTACACCTTTCTACCACTGTATTTCGAATGTTTCCATCCCGAACCCCAACCTCTGCCTCCAAAGCACTGTAGCACTGTGGCACTGTCCTCCCATTGTGCGTCAATTTGCTCAAGCGGGCCCAGTAACGTCTCCATTGTGAGACTTGTTGTTACTGTGTTTGGCATATCGAGTATGTCACAGGTAGTTGCCAGTCTTTGCCGTGTGGGCGAGATACTCTCAGTAGGTTGCTGGGCTCTCCGAAGCAGACCGAAATAATTTTGTATTCTTTGTTATGAATAATCTGCTAAAAACGATCCAAATAAGGTTTCTCAGAGGAAAGTGTATGAAGATTGCTTTGTTTCACCCAGGAGCCATTAAGCCCTTCTATAAGAGATTACTAATATGTAGTTAAAGGCTGAGCCTTGTGTGCTTTTATGTGTGTGTGTGTGTGTGTGTATCTGTAAAAATATATTTTCCCCTAAGATTGGTCGCTTTCTACTTTATTTATTTATTTTGGTTGAATTCTACTTTAAACACCATAAAATGTGGTGTGCTACTCTTGGAATATTAGTGGTTAAGTATGAGATGTCCAGGAATAGGTCCACTTGTGGGTGTAGCTTGGCCCGAGCATGTGGAGAGTGGCCGTGAACACAGCAGGGTTGAGTTCTGGAGGCTTTTGGTTGCTGAGGCTTGCTCCATTGGGGTGGGGAGGGTCCTGACCCGCCCCCCTCCAGATTGCCCCTAATAAAATAGCCTGGCTTGGGCCTAACTAATTTTCTTTAGAAACTAAACTCAGAGTGAATACATAAGTGAATACATTAAAAGCCAAAGCCTTGCAAAAAACTAGAATAAGTATAACTATCAAAAGAGTTATGCTGGAAAGAAAGATGGCGGCCACACGGGAGCCCTGTGGACAGCGGGTATGAGCCGGGGGTCAGGGGCGACAAAAACCTCATGGGAAGTGGGGCATTCTGGCCCGTCCTTCACGCCCTACCGAGGTCACCAGTTGCCCCCCACGAGCGGCTCTCCGGCACGGCCACGACTCCAGAGCACAGAAACCAATCTCTTAATTATCTGACTTTTAGTAGAAATACATCCAGGGTTAATAAGTAAAATAGCAGAAATCCAAAACTGCGCGGCCGCTATTGTGGCCGCGTGACAACATTTAATTCTTAAACCCAGCTGTAGAAAGCAAATCATTTCACAACACTTTTTCAGCATGTCTGATGGGGGGTGGGTAAAATCTAAATAATAATGGTGCATCTTTTATCGAAACAATGAATCTAGTCAATGTGAATACAGAGTTAACTAGAACTCATCTGCCTCACAGGAATTGGGAGGGGGTGAGAGGTGGGGTTCTATTGGGGTTCGTGGGAAAAAATAAGTATTGGTAAAGGGAAATGTGTTTGATATTTACATGACTGAAACCTAAACCTGAAAGCTCTGTAACTTTTCCCACAGTGATTTAATAAATAAATTATAAAAAAAAGGGGGTATGGTGCCGCCAGCAGGTCAATCTGTACCTGTGAGGCAACTGCATCAGCAGCCTCATGGCGCCTTCAGACTTCCAGATACCCCAAAATTGCTGCTGTGCCTTTGGCCAGACCCCAAAAACTTGGGGCAAAGTTTACCAAGAAAGTAAACGGCCAAAAGTTAGGTATGTGGGAAACACACCCACAAACCACCTCTGGCTCAGCTATATAATTGGAGGCAAGGCCTCTTTGGTTCCTGATTGAACTGCTTAATAGACATGATCCCAGAGACTCAGAAACGAATCTCAGAACCCAGTGGCATTAGGTAGAAATGCATCTGGTCTCTGCAGTAGGCTACCGGTGCTGGGCCAACCCAGGTGGGAATAGGTTTCGTGCCTTGGCCTATTCCCCCTGGCGGCCCAGTGGCCGCCATCCGTCTGAGGCCACTGGATAGTCACATTTGGGCCCCCAGTGACGAGACACACAGGGCCTCACGGGATGAGGGTGGAGCCGGGCTTGTCCTCCCCACCCCAATGAGACCCCAAGTCAGCGCCCACAAACGGCCTCTCTGGCTCCTGATCAAGCTGCTTAACGGCCATGATCCCAGAGACTCAGAAACAAATCTCAAAACCCAGTGGCATTTGGCAGAAATGCATCCAGACTCCACAGTACGTTACTGTCGCTGGGCCACCCCAGGGAGGAAAGGGTGTTGTCCCTCCGCCTACTCCCTCTTGCCGACTTGGTGGCTGTCATCCTCCAGAGGCCATTAGACAGTCAGGCTTGGGCCCGCAGTGACGAAACTTGTTAGGTCTCACGGGATGGGGGGGGAGGTGGAGCCGGGCCTGTCCTCCCTACCCTAACGAGACCCCAAGTCATCGCCCACAAACGGCCTCTCTGGCTCCTCATCAAGCTGCTCAACGGCCTTGATCCCAGAGACTCAGAAACAAATCTCGAAACCCAGCGGCTTTTGTCAGAAATGTGTCCAGACCCCGCAGTAGGTTACTGTCGCTGGGCCACCCCAGGGGGGAATGGGTGCTGTCCCTCCGCCTGCTCCCTCTTGGCGACTTGGTGGCTGTCATCCTCCAGAAGCCATTGGACAGTCAGGCTTGGGCCCGCAGTGACAAAACTTGTTGGGTCTCATGGGATGGGGGGGGGGAGTGGAGCCGGGCCTGTCTTCCCCACCCCAGTGAGACCCCAAGTCATCGCCCACGAATGGCCTCTTTGGCTCCTCATCAAGCTACTCAACGGCCATGATCCCAGAGACTCAGGAGCAGATCTCTAAACCCAGTGGCTTTTGGCAGAAATCCCTCCAGATTTAAGTGTTAAAATTTCAGAATTTCAAAACCACATGGCCCTACTGCAGCCACACGACATCATATGTTATTCATAACCAGCAATAGAACACAAATTGTCTATTGTTGACTTTTCAGCAGATCTGAGTGTTGGGGTAAAATCTTAAATAATGGTGGGTCTGGTGTCGAAATAGTGAATGTGATCAAAGTAGAGAGAGTAATGTAGAAATCATCTGCCCCATAGGCAGGGGGAGGGTGTGGGATGGGGGTATACTGGGATTTTTGGTGGTGGAGAATGGGCACTGGTGAAGGTACGGGTGTTTCATTGTATGACTGAGACTTAGACCCAAAAGTTTTGTAACTGCTCTAACAGTGATTCAATAAATAAAATTATAAAAAATGGAAAAAGAAAAAAAAAAGTAAGGTGGAGTTCATGCACAATTCAATCAGCTAATCAGTGGCTGAATAAATAGCAGTACTCCTACAAAAAAAGGGGAAAAAATAAATTATAAAAAAAGTTATAATTTAGTTGTTATTCATGTTATTTATGTAAGAGTGGCTAGCTGTGGAATAACAACAGTTGGCTTAATTTGTCTCTAAAAGTCTGATTATTTTTTCCCCTGAATTCTCCATATTGATCACATTAATATTTGTCACCTGAGCAACTCTCCATTTAAAATAAGATAAGGGTCCTCTGTTTTGAGTCTATGCTCAGAAGACAAAATTCTGGTTACTAAGTCAACTCCCCAGGTATTCTACTACTGAAAAATGTTTAAGTTGATAGGGGTGGTTTATATAAGTATAAATATCTGGAAAATTCATCTGATGGTATACTTAAAATGCAAACTTTTCAGTATATGTAAATTTGTCCTAAAAAAAGAAAACAGAAAAATAACCATAGAAAGCACTTTTGTGATAGTGGAATAAGGCTCTTTGAAAATCCACTCCAGTGCTCGCTTCAGCAGCACATATACTAAAATTGGAACGATACAGAGATTAGCATGGCCCCTGTGCAAGAATGAAAATCCACTCCCCTATAAAAGCCAGGAGTTCACTGCCACACAATTCAAATAGTCAAGATCTGGAAACAACTCAAGTGCCCCAAAACAGATGAGAGGATAAAGAAATTGTGGTATATATACACAAAGGAATACTATTCAGCATTAAGAAAAAAGATGAAATCATGCAATTAGCTGCTAGATGGGCAGTACTAGAGTATATTGTGCTGAGTTAAGTCAGTTAGCAGGAGAGGGACAGATACAGAATGATCTTTCTCATCTGTGGAATAGAGAGAAACATAGTAAGGGATTACAAATGACCAATAGATACCCTGGGAGTCAGTCTACAGAACTGAATAAGGAGGATGACATGACCTTGAGACTTTGGTGGAGGGATGCTAATACTCTGGTGGTAGATATGCTGTTGGAACGCCTGAAACTATTGTTAACAGGATTGTAAATCACAGTGCCTAAATAAAGACTGGAGGGGGGGGGGGGATAAATTAAAAGACTTAGAAAACAAAAAAGAAAGAACACTGGAACTTTTTCAAAAGCAACTTTTCAGAACTCTGGAAGTTAATCAAAGGATTACAGCTTACCAGAAAACATGAACTACTAAACATTAGTAAGAACTACGATAACACAGCGGTAGGGCGTTTGCCTTGCACGCGCTGACCCGACGGACCCGGATTCAATTCCTCCGCCCCTCTCGGAGAGTCTGGCAAGTTGCCGAGAGTATCTCGCCCGCATGGCAAAGCCTGGCAAGCTACGCATGACACATTCAATATGCCAAACACAGTAACAAGTCTCACAATGGAGACATTACTGGGCCCGCTCAAGCAAATCAATGAACAACGGGAGGACAGTGACAGTGACAGTAAGAACAGCAAGCTTCATGTCATTCTTCATTATTCAATTCTCTCTATCCAGTGCTCTATAGTAGACTTAAACAGTAAGTTTCACAACTATGTAACTCCAGAAAGCTGCCTACAAGTCAGTGGAGGGGAAATAATGGGTTTTGAGCTCACTAAAAATCCTCTCCACAGAAAATTGTTAAAACTGACTTTTCTGGAAGTTTCCTTAAAATTCACTGGGTTTGTACTTATTTGACCTAATTCTGAGTTCCCTTGATACTAATACCCTACCCTAAGTCTTCCATTGTAAATAATCAGTGGAAATTGTTTAGCAATTAACTACCAGCAGGGTGATCAAACCACTTGGGTCTAATAAAAAGCTTATGAAAAAAATTAAAGCAATGATATTTGGGTTAGGAAATAGCAAAATGACTGAAACCTATGCTTTGCTTGTGGGAGTGTGGGTTCAATCCTGGCACAGTATGGTCCCTAAGCACTTCCAGGAGCTCCCCAAACTGCAAAACAGGTAAAGGTTAGTCTCCATACACTGACCAGGGTGTGATCCAAAAAACCCTAAAAAATTGAAATTAAATTTGTGCTAAGCTGCACTCTATTATTTAAATTTATAACCCACAAGATCTCACTAATAATCCTAAATATTATACATATATTACAAATAATCAGCAAAAATTCAAGTCCTGTGAAAATATCCAGGATAGGAAAATCTATAAAAAAGAGAAAACAAATCAGTGGTTACCTTAGGTTGGGTAAGGTGGGAGATTGGAGGATTATGGCCAAGGCATATGAAGTTTCTTTTTGGAGCCATTAAATAATAATTAACTATAGTAATGACTACACATGACTCTAAATATACAACTTAATAAATTGAATGCCTTAGGCTAAATGCATACAAGTTTATTAAAATAAAGCTGTTTTTAAAAACCCAAGGTAACTTAAGTGGTATACCAGAAAAAAACACTAAAAAAGTAGCAATAGCTGACATAAAAAGGAAAAGCAAATAAAAAAAAATAACAAAATGACAAATGCAGAAATCAAATGCCAGATATGAGCAGAAAAGATAGTTTGGGGCCAAGCTGAGAAGCAAACATGGGTTTCATAAATGCAGAAATGTGGCCACTGAGCCACATCCCCAGTCCCAGAACGAATTTTTACCAGAAGACCCAATAATACACTTTGTGACAAAAGATAAAACTGAGATTCAAAAACAGTTAATAGCTAATGAACATAATTAATAGCTTAACAGAATTAATAGATTAATAATAGGTTAATTGCTAAAGAATAATTTATAAACAGGTTAATAGCTAAAGAACAGAAGCAGATGTATCATGCTAACAGCAGCCAAAAAAAAAAAAACCGCTGGAAAAGCGACACGAACATGAAGCAAACAGAAAAAGGACATCTAATAAACCATTCAGAAAGTCACACGATTTAAAAAATGAGAATATTAGGGCATTTCCTGGTAGAATTTGAGGTTGGGGAAGGTGATGCCTCCCATCTTCTTTTTCCCAAGAATTGCATTTGCTATTCGTGGGGGGTTGTTGTTCCATATGAATCTAATCTTTGATAAGGGAGCAAAAAATATGAAGTGGAGCGAGGAAAGCCTCTTTAACAAATGGTGCTGGCAAAACTGGACAGCTACATGCAAAAAAAAAAAAAAGGGCTCAGACCTCCACCTAACACCATGCACAAACGTGAGATCAAAATGGATTAAAGACCTCAACATCAGACCAGAATCCATCAAGTACATTGAAGACAGGGGTAGCAAAACCCTCCACGTCATTGAATCTAAAGGTATCTTCAAAGATGACATGCCACTTACCAAGCAAGTGGAAACAGAGATAAACAAATGGGACTATCTTCAATGGGACTATAAACAGTGACCAGAATGCAAAGACAATCTACAGAATGGGAAAAGTTTATTCACCCAATACCCATCTGATAAGGGGTTGATATCAAGGACATACAAGGCACTGGGTGAACTCTGTAAGAAGAAAATATTCAACCCCATCAGAAAATGGGGCGATGAAATGAACAGAAACTTTCTCAAAGGAGAAATACAAATGGCCAAAGGGCACATGAAAAAATGCTCCTTATCACTAATCATCAGAGAGATGCAGATCAAAACAACAATGAGATATCATCTCACACCACAGACACTGGCCCACATCCAAAAAAATACAAGCAACCGATGTTGGCATGAATGTGGGGAGAAAAGGACTCTCCTTCACTGCTGGTGGGAATGCCAACTGGTTCAGCCCCTCTGGAAAACAGTATGGAGGCTTCTCAAAAAATTTGAAATTGAGCTCCTATTTGACACAGCAGTACCACTTTTGGGAATATATCCCTGAGATGCAAAAAAGTATAGTAGAAATGACATCTGCATTTGTATGTTTACTGCAGCACTGTTTACAATAGCCAGAATCTGGAAAAAACCTGAGTGCCCAAGAACAGATGACTGGTTAAAGAAACTTTGGTATATCTATACAATGGAATACTATGCAGCTGTTAGAAAAGATGAAGTCATGAAATTTGCATATAAGTGGATCATCATGGAAAGTATCATGTTAAGTGAAATGAGTCAGGAAGAGAGGGACAGACATAGAAAGATTGCACTCATTTGTGGAATATAAAATAAAAGAATGGGAGACCAACACCCAAGGATAATAGAGATAAGTACCAAGGAGGTTTGCTCCACTTCTTGGAAGCGAGCCTCACATGCTGGGTGGGGGGGAAAGACAGCTCAGATAGAAAAGGGACCACCAAGTAAAGGGTGTTAAGAGGCCCTGCTTGGATGGGAGATGCATGCCAAAAGTAGACTAAAGGCCAAACATGATGGCCACTCAATACTTGCATTGCAGACCACAAAACCCTAAAGGAGAGAGAGAGTAAAAGGGAACGTGCCTGTCACAGAGGCGGATGGGCGGAGGGCAGGGGGAATGCGGGGGTGGGAAGGATACTGGGAACATTGGTGGTAGAGAACGGGCACTGGTGGAGGGATGGGCACTTGATCCATCGTATGAATGAAATGTAAGCACGAAAATTTGTAAGTCTGCGACTGTACCCCATGGTGATTCATTTAAAAAAAATTAAAAGAAAAATAAATATAAAAAATAAAAAGACAAGGTTTCTTAGGAAAGGCAAAGATTAAACAGAGGCTGAGGGAGACTGCTACAATGCACTGAGGAGTAGGTAGCGGAGGGAAGCAGGGTACTGTCATGAGAAGGAAGAAGTTGCTGGAGCACTGTCCTTGATGCTCTAAGGCAGAGGCAAGCTTGCATTGTTGACACCCAAAGACACCTGTTTCCCATGTCTCAAGCCATCAGCCACTGGCAAATCAAGGCCAATTAATCTATGCTATTCTTAGAAATGCCAGGTTCCCCTAGCAAAAGCCTGCTTCCCACATAAGTCGGGACCCTACAGTCCAGCGATCTCTGGTGGTCAAGGGGTTGTGCAGTGAGAAACCAAAAGCCTACCCTCACAACTATTTCTCCAGTCCCATAATTTTTAGCAATTTTATTCTTAGGCCACAAACAGCTGCAAGGAGGGCTTCTCCATGTCACTCACTTGAGAAGAAAGCCTCTTTGCTAGGTGAAACTCTACTGGATCAGTCTCTGACTCATTTCTTCTCCTTTAATCTTTTAGCTCTACACAGCTAACTCCACTAAAATTCCCTTTTCCAAAAGTTTAGCTTTATTCCTGGCCTTGCAACAAACTAGCCGGGACTCAAAACTCATTGTTTGCCTGTTCCAAGTACCAATGACTCACTCATTGTTCTTATGACAGATTTCTGCTCTTAGGTTTCAAATCATGTATATGACCAGTCTATAGATACGGACTTTTATCTTGCCGAGTTTTATTATGCTGAGTTTGAACTAACAGAGCTATGCGTCCATTCAAGGCGCCATCTTATTTTTTTCAGGAATTGAGAATTGACTGTAATACATGAAACTTGTTCACTAATATAAGCACCAGAAACCAGACATCCTAAAGAGAAGTATTTTTCCTGAAATTGTTTTATTGAAGGCTATTTGCTTATGCTGATGATGTTATTATGATCAAAGCATTTCTGGAATTGTTTTAAACTTGCAAGTTCCATATTTATGACATTGTTCAAGAAGATCAAATCTATTTTCTTATACACAATACTTGATCAAAGGGCAGTGTCTGGCTAAACTATCTCCAAAGTTTTCTACAAAAGATGAAAAATTGCTATAACTAAGGATATATTTTTTAATTATATATCCTCTGAAAATAAGTACAAAAGCTTGAAGTGTTGAAAAACGGCATCTTAGTTGAAAAAATGGTGAAACAAATCTACGTAACCCAACATCATTATCTAACCTTTAAGATTATTCTTCATACATGAAATGAAGGTAACAACTTTCCTATCTTCTTATAGAATTAAAATGAGAAAATAAATGATATTTCTGAAACACAGAAAATAGATAAATGTAAGACACTCCCTATTCATGTCTTACAGCAGCAAACTGAAATGATTAAAATAATAAGGCATATTCATTTTTAAAATTGTACTAGAGCTTTTTACTTGAAAATAAGCTGCTGTTTTTATTTTGCAGGAAGTGAGAGGTATTATAGCCAAAGTTCCTTTCTAAAAATCTACTTTGAAATACGAAATGAAGTTCTGTTTTTCAAGAAACGACCCAAGTTTTGGAAAGTGAAACCTAATTCATTTTTATTGAATAAAGGCGAGAGGCAGGAGGAGGGAAATTCCATGGTTCGGAAGCCACAGTAAATACAAACACTTTCATTTTGAAACGTGTGACTTCCCCAGGAACAGCGAGTTTTGTTGACTCAACTGTAATTTACCCAATCAGAGATAGAGAAGGAACGCACCTTTGCAAATAAATGCTGCATCCTAGCTCCAAGCTTTCTGAGACTCTCCTCAACTGCCTAGATATTCTGAATCTACTACAGAGGAACCTCCAGCCGCGGCACCATGAACCAAAGAACTGTTTTAATTTTATGCCTTATCTTTATGGCTCTGAATGGGTATCAAGGTAAGGAGAATCGATGGGGTATTTAATTTATAAAATAAGAAATAGAATTGACTATTAATAAGCAGAGATTAGCGGTGGTCCTAAGTTTCCAGCAAAAGAAGCAATTGAAATAAGAGAGAGAAGAAAGGTGGGAGTTGAAAAGGAAGAGGAAGGAAAAAAAGGAAAAATATGAGACAAAAAAGGAGATATAGAATGAGGCAGAGATTTCCTTGAGTTAGATCCTTTTAATTAATCACACACACTATGCTTATGGGCATGACATCAAGTTGCATTTTTAATTGATTAGATAATCAACCTATCAATCAAGGTTATGTTATAATGGCTTTCTCAGATTAAGTGGCTGTGTGACAACATAGATACTGTAGGTTCTGCTATTACACTACACAACTCTGCTACAATACCCAATCTACATAAAGGCCTAAAATTAACCCCCTCACCCCCGCTGTATCTTTTCTTCACAGGAGTACTTCTCTCTAAAACTATACGCTGTATGTGCATCAAGATGAGTAATCAAACTGTTAACCCAAGGTCTTTAGAAAAACTTGAAGTGATTCCTGCAAGTCAGTTTTGCCCACAGGTTGAGATAATGTGAGTAAACTCTATTTGATAATGTCTCCATCCCTGCTTGTAGTCATGTAGTAAGTGTCACAAGAGACAATTAATGTTTTACAGTGATTCTATGGCTTCTGCAAAGAGAAACATCAGCGTGAATCTCAAAAATTTGACTTTAAAAATTGTATATTCCATTGGTTTTATTGGCCCAACATTGTTTAAGTATCTTCACTTCTCTACTTCTGTAGTGCCGTCATGAAAAGGAATGGAGAGAAAAGATGCCTGGATCCAGAATCTAAGAACATCAAGAAGTTGTTGAAAGAATTAAGAAAGAGAAGGTAGGCTTATTGTTGCTTTCAGAAGAACTTCTCTTTTTAAAATGTCAATCTTGGGAAGTTAGAAACATCTGCAACATGTTTTCTGGTGAGATCCTTCATTAAGTTATCACTATGCCCTTCCTGATCCACTTCTTTAAGTAATCAGATGCCAACCATGTGGTATCAAAAGTCTTATCTCCAAGTGTAAATAGGTTGTCTTAACTCTGAAGCTGAGCTACAAGTACTTAAGCAAAGCTGGCAAATTTCTCCTATGTTTTTTGGGGTCTTAGAAAAAGCAGTCCCTGTATCACAATAATCGTGTAGCAGCAGGAAAGCTATGCATATTCTTCATCTGAGGAGTTGGAGGATATCTCTGAACTTAAGAGTTCCAAGTAGAACCCAGAGCATAGCCAGAGTTGAGAGTATCAAACTTTACAATACTTTTATCTTCCCACAGGTCTAAAAGAACTCATCGAGTGCGGAGAAGTATAATTGCTGCTCCAATAAAATGGACCAGAAAGAGGCTGCCTCTGACATTATTTGCCTAGATACAATATATAGCAAATGTTAACTGTCACTGGATCATAGTTCTCCTAAAACATGACCAACCATAGTTACACATTAGCTGCTACCACTGATGCAGCGAGGTAAATGGTAATTACCTGAGCTATTCAGTGGTCATTCACTAGAATTTAACCAATAGTGATATATAAATAATTCCAAATATTTCTTGTATATATGTACATATGTCGGGAAATGTATATACAAATGTGTATTTTTTAATGACAGCCTGTAAAAGACATCTTAGGTGTATGTTTTTAATGTTTGTTTGTTTGTTTGTTTTGACATGTATGGACTACCCATGAACAAGCAATAGAAGAAATTTTTTAAACTTCTTGTTTTGTAAGACAAATAAGCTGGGTTTCTTAAAATGTGCCCCCTAAAAATATTAAGATAGCTGTTGAGAAAATGAAATAAAGTAATTATAAATAAGATGAAGTGTCTAGTGGATCATTTGATGAAGCAATTATCTTACATGAAAAAGATTAATGAATGCAGAGCCTTGGGATGAGCAGAGGGCAAATAAGTTTCAGAATACTTCCAGTCGTGGTCTCCAGAAAGGAGACATAAATTCTCACAAGACTGAATCGTCGCATAACAGAGCTTTGGCCTCTATGTTTCAGGCTCTTATCAACTTTCTATCTTTTTCTATGAAATAACTCTACCTGTATATCTCAGCGGACGTTTAAACATTTTTTTTCTTTTTGGGTCACAACTGGTGATGCTCAGGGGTTGCTCCTGGCTCTGACCTCAGGAATTACTCCCGGTGGTGCTCGGGGGACCGCACAGAATGCCGGGGATCGAACCCGGGTCGACAGCATGCAAGGCAAACATCCTACCCATTGTACTATCGCCCCCACACTTAAACTTTTATATATATGTACATATATATAGTTTATATGTTTATATAAACAAACGATAGCTCTGAACTCAGGAATCACTCCTGGTGGTGCTCAGGGGCCATGTAGGACACAGAGGCTCAAACCCAGATCAGCTCTGTGCAAGGGCCTTACCCACAGTACTACCTTTCCAGCCTCAAACTCCAAAATATCTTAATTTCCCCTCCCCTAGGTTTATTTGTTATACTCTATTCTATGTTCAAGGTTAATAGCATCATTGTTCACTCCTTCCCAAACCAGAAACCTGGCAGTAATTCTTATTTTCCTTCTTCCTCACCTCCCATATTCAAATAGCCAGGAAGATACTTGCTTAAAAAGGTGCATTTTCTGGGGGAGGGGTGGGGGAAGCAGAAATAAAGACTAAGTGAATTTGTGAAGTTTTTTTCTGAAAACAGATGCGAGGCCAAAAATGTCTGGAAACCTCTGATCTAGAATATCATACATACACACATCTATATGCATTTATATGTGAATATACATATGTATTCCAAGAGTAAAAAGAAAAACGTGGACACGTAGCATAGAGAAGTAACTGAAAACTAGGAAGCAGGGGCTGGAGTGATAGTATAGTGGATAGGGCGTTTGCTTGCATGTGGCCAACCCAGGTTCGATTCCCAGCATCCCATATGGTCCCCTGAGCACTGCCAGGAGTGCAGAGTCTGTGCATCGCCGGGTGTGACCCAAAAAGCAAAAATAAAAAATAAAAATAAAAAAGGGGAAAAAAAGAAAAGTAGGAAGCAGAAGCCGTGAAGAAATATCAGAGTTCCAGAGCTCATGCTCTGCACCTAGAAGGTCTAGATTCAATCTCCAGTACTAAATGATTGCCTGAGCACCAACAAGAGTGAACCCAAATTGCCATGCCAGGAGGAGCCCTAGAGGACTCCTAAGTTTATCCTCACCAATGGGAAACAGAAGCCAATAGGAACTTCAGAGAACTAAGTACAGACCTTTAACATAAAAAATAACTTCAACCTCATTAGTAGTCAAAGAAATTTACATTCATATCATTCTAAGATATCATTTCATACCACCAGACTGGTAAACTTCTAAAGCTGTTAATGCCAGGTGAGCAGTGAGGAACGTCCTCCACTGCTAGTGAAAGAGGAAAATCTGTAAGAACTTCGGAAAACATTTTGCATTTGTTAATGATGACCTCACATTTACATAATTTCAACGTACATAATTTCATAATTTCAACCCATCACTAGTATACTCACCTACCTCTCTCAATGCCCCCTCCTTCTCAAGTACCCCCTTCCCCTCACAAACTCAGTTGTGTGTGAATTAATTCTGTTGTGTTCCCTTTGGCCTTTTTTTTGCTGCCTTGCTGTGTATCCTTTAAATACACTTATGAAATCTCTCCCACATATTCTGTATCTGTCCCTTTCCTTCTAACTGACTTCACTCAGCATGATATGCACTAGTTTCACCTATGATGTGGCAAATTATGATTTTGTTCCTTCTTAGAGCTGCATAGTATTCCATTGTGTATATAGACCTCAACTTCTTGATCCATTTATGCATAGCTGAACATTTGGGGTGCTTCCATATCTTGGCTATTGTACTAAATGCAGAATAAAGCAGCAACAGCAAGCTTCCAGAAATGCTGCTAATATAAAATTATTAGCAGGACTTAATTAATCAGGCCTGTGGCTATGGGAGTTTGGGAAGAGAGGAATTGGAGGAGTATGATTTGAAAGTACAGAAATAAGGTAAGTACTAGGGACATAATGTCAAACATGAAGACTGTAGCTACAATGCTGTATGATATACAGGAATATTGCATAAAGAATAAATCTTAACAATTTTCATTATAAGGTTAATTTTTTTCTTTTTCCTTTCCTCCTTTATTTTAGTTTTTGTTGTATCTATTTGGATAGATGGTAGCTGAACCTATTGTGGTAATCATTTAACAACATAACTATATCAAACCATCATTGTGTCTTGAACTTACACAGTGATATATGTCGATTACTTCTCAGTAAAAGTGAACTAAAAAGTCAAAACAAAAACGTTGATGGAAATACTATATATAGGTAATAAGTATTGCTAATTTTTTATTACCCAAGTTTTCTACTAACATTTTTAATAAAAATTTAAGCAGGGGGGAACTAATTTCTAAAGACATCAATGATAAGGATTAATTTCAAAATGCTAAGATTTATGTTCTCAGTAGATCTACATAAATAAATCAAAACATTAAGAACTATAGAGTCATGCACATAACTAATTTCTTTTTCCACACAAGGTTAAAACTCAATGATTCTTGTTGAAAATCGTTATATTATTAGTGGATGTATTTCAGGTCAAGTTGGAGCGATAGCATAGCAGGTAAGGTGTTTGCCTTGCACGCGGCCGACTTGGCTGACCCAGGTTCAATTCCTCCGCCCTTCTCAGAGAGTCTGGCAAACTACCGAGAGTATCTCGCCAGCACGGCAAAGCCTGGCAAGGTCCCCGTGACATATTCGATATGCCAAACACAGTAACAAGTGTCACAATGGAGACGTTACTGGGCCCGCTTGAGAAAATTGATGAACAATGGGAGGACAGGACAGTGACAGTGATTTCAGGTCACCAGATAATAAACATCTCACTACATTAGTATTCCTGCTTTGCTTGCTGCCACTTATTGTCCACATAACAGCCAAATTGACACTTTTAAAACATAAGACTGTGATTCTTCCCTGCTCTTATCTTTCTAATGACATCCTCTCACACTTTTTTCCCCCTCACACTTTAAATGAAGTTCAAAATCTTCATCCGCCAGAATTTAAATAACTCTCCCACCTCATTCTTACCATTCTTCACCTCTGCATTTATACACTTACCACTTGCCTTCTGCTTTCTCAGGCAAGTAAACATTCCTATTACAGTATTCAGACCATTTTCAGAGGTTTTATTCAATTTTCTACTCAAAACTGTACCACTTCTATCCTGATCTCTTCACCCTCTTATAACTGATAATAGACTACATCACTAACTGTAAATCTACTTGCTTATTCTCAATACCAACAAAGCTCAGTTATCATAGGGATTTTACCAGTTCTTTTTACCATACTATCCTTGGTACCTACAAAAATAAAGTAATAATAAATTGTTGGGCTGGAGTGATAGCACAGCGGTAGGGCATTTGCCTTTTGCGCAGCCGGCCCACCCGACCCAGGTTCGATTCCTCAGCCCCTCTCGGAGAGCCGGGCAAGCTACTGAGAGTATCTCGCCTGCATGGCAAAGCCTGGCAAGCAACCCGTGATGTATTCTATATGCCAAACACAGTAGCAACGAGTCTCACGATGGAGACGTTACTGGGCCCTCTTGAGCAAATCGATGAACAATGGGAGGACAGTGCTACAGTGCTACAATAAATTGTTATATTATAAATAATGACTTGTTCACTGAATGAATGAGCTACTGACTTTACCACAACTAGAATATTTTGTAAATTGGTGTTCCCTCCAAGTACAGAATAACTTTCCAAAGACCTTAGTTCTTAAATATTACAAAATACACCTGGAAATAAAGAGGACTTTTACTAGCTTCGTTGGGTCACCAGAAAAGCACAGAAAGCATGAGGACCATCTCTAATTCAAAATTTGCATCAGCAGGATGTTATTAGAGGATCATATTTCCTAAGCACGGTAGTACTGTCCTCCCATTGTTCATCGATTTGCTTGAGCGGGCACCAGTAACATCTCCATTGTGAGACTTGTTGTTACTGTTTTTGGCATATTGAATATGTCACGGGGGGCTTGTCAGGCTTTGCCGTGCGGGCGGGATACTCTCAGTAGCTTGCCGGGCTCTCCGAGAGAGGAATTGGCTGTGCGCAAGGCAAACGCCCTACCCACTGTGCTATTGTTCCAGCCCATCATATTCCCTAAATGATTAGAAAATAAAAGGTTTTGCTAGTAATTATATGACTTTTTAAAATAAAATTTCTTTCAAATATAAATGTAATGCTCTAATAGCAATAGCTATTAAAAGAAGAAACTTACATTGTCGGGATTTCATTCTTAGAGATAACTCTTTCCAAAGAAATAATAATGTAATTTCTTTTTATTTTGAATGATAAACTTGTTGTTTACAAGTTGTTACAACATTTTCCCAGATATTAGGACCTAATTAGATCCAGAATAGCATGGCAATTTCACTTCCAAGGCAAAAGAAAAAGAAAAATTACCTCAGTTAACTTTAGAACAGGAGCAAGGAGAAAAGATAAAGTAAGATAAGGTAATTTTAAAGGTTTAACATCAATCTGAGTCCAAAGAAATCTGAGAAGCTTTTCCATTGCCATGTTTTCCAAAGTAGATTTTTATCTTGAGGTTTGTGGTTTTGTGGCTCAATGACTTCTCTAAAATGATAGGCAAAATATACCTATTTACAAATATACCTGTATCCATAACTTTCATCAGATTTTCAGTTTAATAGCTTTCATATGATTGAAATACACGAATCGCAGAATGTCCTGACCCTGCACCAGGCTGTCCTCACCAGGGCACCTTGGAGGGGTACGGTTGACTTTCCCTCCCTGCCCTAAGCAGAAGCTTGGTGGCTGAAAACCTCCAGAACCCAACCGCCACCATGCTCAAGGTCATGCTCCACAAGCTCGGACAAGCCTCACCCAAGAAGGGATAAACCTCACTCAAGAGAGGACGGGCAGAAAAACCCAGGTATGTGGGAACCCGTGACGGAGATCTCCAAGCCCACTCAGATCACGACTGGGCCTCCTCCCCCCCAGCTCCCCAGTTTTCCAGGAGCTCGGCAGTCACACCCACAAACTGTCCCTGGCTCCATGTAATCTCATCAACATCCAAGACCCCAGAGACTAAACTAAAGATCCCGGAAGAAAACGACACTTCTTATCTGGTGGCCATCAAATTTCCAGGGCCAGGTACCTAATCCCATGTCATACCTGGACATGAGAAAAGCCAAGTCCTTCGTAAAGGTCAGCATTTCTTCTGGCAAGAGTTACAGGATTGATGATTTCCTTGTTTTCACACCCTTACTTTATATCTGTCTCTTGATCCACATCTAGTAATTCCTGAACAGCTTAAAGGACCTAAGCATACACTCCTGAGAATGTCATTTATGCCACTCAGGATCAGAACTTAGACATTAGGTTATAGCACTCCCTTCAGTCTATGAATATAGGCTGAAGGGTTGTATTCACAGGGAGGCGGCTCTTTGTAGACAAAGTGGCACTCACTAGATAGAAAGAAAACAGAAGATGAATTTTAAACTCATTGACTGTCATGAAGGTCGGTTCTGTTTCCCCATCAGCTTCCATTAGTCCATCCCAAAAGGTGTATCTTCTGTTAGAAATACCAATGACGGGGCTAGAGAGATAGGACAGCAGGTAAGGTGCTCGCCTTACTCTATAGCAACTGAGGTTCTGACCTCAGCACCACATATCCAGTCTTCCTAGCACTTCCGGGAGTGATACTTGGGCACACAGGAGGAAGCCTTGAGGCCAAGTGAGGCCATCACACAAAAAAATTACCTATTGTTACATATATTTAGTAAAATGGGTTGGAGCGACAGCACAGCAGGTAGGGCGTTTGCCTTGCACGCGGCCAAACCCGGGTTCAATTCCTCCGCCCCTCTTGGAGAGCCCAGCAAGCTACCAAGAGTATTCCTCCCGCACGGCAGAGCCTGGCAAGCTACCTGTGACGTATTCGATATGCCAAACACAGTAACAAGCCTCACAATTGAGATGTTACTGGTGCCCGCTCCAGCAAATCGATGAACAACAGGAGGACAGTGCTCCAGTGCTATTTAGTGAAACGTATTTAAAACTAAATAGTTCATACTATATTACTACCAATAATAAAAGGGCTTTAAGGACATGAGCTTTTCTGTTTGTCAAGTTGCATAATCAATTTCTACATATTTTTCCTATTTTAAACATTAAAATACCCTCCCCCTTTCCATAATGAATGTTCTTCAATTTAGCAGCTTTTTCAACACTACAAGTCACTGGACTATAATCTGGCTTGCCAAGCCGGAGAGAAAAAGTCACAGAGCAAAAATGTTGTGTGACTGCCAGCACTTGGCCACAGCTGTCCTTGAAAACGATGTCCTGACATTCCCTCTGAGGACAGCGGATTCAGAGAGTTCATCTTCCCACTCGGTAGCAGAAATACAAAGCCGGTGGCAAGATCTTAAGGGGGAGGAACGTTTTCCATAATATTCTTCCCTGAGATGCAGACGTTGCTAGGAAACCTCTCATCCAGTATTTGCTACCAGACAGTTCCCCAAACCGTGGTGGTTCGGAAAGAAGGAATAAGGAGAAATAAGGGAAGAAGAAAACTCAAGAGGGGCTGGAGCGATACCACAGCGGGGAGGGCGTTTGCCTTGCACGCGGCCAACCCGGGATCGATTCCCAGCATCCCACTGGGTCCCCTGAGCACCACCAGGGGTAATTCCTGAGTGCAGAGCCAGTAGTGACCCCTGTGCATTTTCGGTGTGACCCAGAAAGCAAAAAAAAAAAAAAAAAAAAAAAAAAAAAAAACCACCTCAGAACGCTGAGTAGGGCTTTCTAGGGCTTTCGAGAAAGGCACCGTTTTCACATCAAGTCCTGCACTAATTAAAGGGAGAGGCGCTGAAGAGGAGGGAAAGTCCACCCTGAGGGAAACTGAAAGCAGCCGGGCACTTCCTCCCTCACCAGAGGAGACTGTGAGGCCAAGTGCAGGAGGCGGCAGGCCAGCACGTGTGAAAGTCCTGGGGCCGCCGGGCGTTACATCACCCTCAGGGCTCCTCAGGGACACGGGCTGGGAATTTCTCCAGGCCACGGGGCCACGGGAACGCCAGGCGGGCGGGTTGCAACAGATGCTCCTTGGCGCGACTCCCGGGGAGGCTGCAGGTCGCCTCAGCGTTTTTTTCCTCTTTCTCCTAAACGCCCCGTCTGGCCAGAAACGCCCGGAGAGGGGAGACAGACGTTTGTGCTCTGTCCTCTGGCCCACCCAGGGACACGTTTCCTCTCGGGCGTTTCGAGCCAAAGTTCCAACGGGAGGCGGGGAGGGGACGAGGGGCTCCCCCTCGTCACCCCCCGACAGGCGCAGCCACCGGCCCAACGTGCTCCGAGGCGCTTCAGGTGGCGCCGTCGACGACGACGGGCGACACCGGAAACGGGCCACAAGAGAGGGGACCCTCGGCGTCCGCGGGTCCAACGGCCACTGTCCCCCGCCGTCGCCCAGCCCCCGTCGAAGGGGCCTTGTCCCAAGCGTCGCTGTGCGGCCTCCAGCCCGGCCACCCGCCCCTGATGCCCCGAGTTCTCCCAGGAGACCGTTGTGGGGGAAAACTACAAAAGAGGGGAAAAAAAGCAAACAAAAAACGGCCTGGGTGCTTGGGGTCCCCACAGGCAGCGCGCCCTGCCCTCCATCAGGTCCCCAGGGTGCCCCAAGAGAGTCCCCAGACGGGACGGCCCCGCTACCTTTCCCCTCAACGCGGCTCCGACGGGACAAGCGCAGGCGGCGACACACACGCAGCAGCTCCGCGAGCAACAGTGGCAGCAGCAGCCTCCCCCCCAACCCCCCGCTGAAGGTTCTGGAAGGCGCTGGGCGGACATGCGCAGTGCACGCCGGCTGCCGCCGTCCCCTGGGAGCTAGCTGCCTGGTGTGTGTGTGTCCCGCGAAGCTCAGGCCGGGAGCTGGCCCGGCCCAGCACCGGTCCGAGTGGCTGGGCCCGTGCCCGGCCTCCACCCCAGGCCTGGGTCTCCACTGGCCTCCAGCTGCTGCAGGGCGGGGGGAGCAAAGATTCATAGGACATGGGTGCGTGTGTCCGTCGGGTGAAGACACGTGTGCAGTGCCACCGTGAAACCACATGCTTGCGGGGGCGAGGGGCACCAGGCCGAGTTTGAGGATCAGGGAAGAACAGATGACCAGGCAGCCGGGACAGGTGGTGGCTGGCACGGTGGTCCTTGCAGGCTGAGAGAGAGATTGCATGAGTGCAAGAGGGGCGGAGTGTAGCGTAGCTGAACGACGGTATTGGGCAAAGTTGGCAAGAAGAGGATGGAAAGAGGGCAAAGGCAGTAACTGAAACCCAAGCATTAAAATTTGTAAGTCTACAACTGTACCTCATGGTGTCTCACTAATGAAAATTAAGGAAAAAAAAAAAAGAGGGCAAAGGCAGACTGTACTGGCCTTGGCTACTGCTTCCCCTCCTCCTCCTCCTCCTCTTCCTCCTCCTCCTCCTCCTGCTGCTGCTGCTCTTCTTCCTCTTCCTCTTTCTCCTTTTTTTTTTCAGGTGGAGGGTGATGGAGTGGCAGCCGTAGCCAGCCATATCCTGCAGTGCTCAGAGCTTATTCCTGGCTCTACTCTCAGGGATCACTCCTGGTAGGTCTCCAGGGACCATATGTGTTTGCCTGGGATCACACCGGTATCAGGCAGTTGCAAGGCAAGCACCTCACCTTATGCACTCTCTCTCTACCCAAGGTCTTGGTTTTTATTTCAAGAATTTGTCATCCTCCTTTCCATGGTGTAATAGTTAGGAGCCCAACGTCGCTTTGCAAATGACAATGTGCTGAAGCCATTAATTTTAAGGAGACTTGTGAGGTCAGTAACAGTTTTCTCAGATGTGGGATCTCAGGTTTACAGGAATTTTTTCCTTACAATCATTAGGAGAGCCAGAATCTAAAACCAGCTCCATCCTATGTGTGACCATAGTCCTTACCAAAACCCAGTGGGTAAGCTGTGTCAAACACCACAAGTTCTCCCCTTTCTCGCCAGCATGCATTCTCAAGCATTGAGGAGGTGAGGGAGAAATAGGTCTCAAATGGGAAAAGCTGTTCTTTCAGAGGCTAAAAAGATCTGAATCATTATATTGATTAGTGACCCACCAGATCAACCCCAACCCCCACGCCCGCTGCAGTTCTAGGGATGAACCTAGGGACTCACACATGTAAAGCATGTGTGAGCCTCATTCCTAGTTTCTTTTTATGGAAGCTTAAATTTAGATCTAATTGAATTTAAATTTAATTCAAGTTATACCAGGAAAGACTTGTATTTTTAAAATGGTTTTTAAAAAAAAAGATTGAGAAATATTGTTCTATAGTAATTGAAATGTTGGCATTTTACTGATCAACTAGAAGAAAAAATAATGTATTTTTAACTTTCTCTACAACTAGATGTCACCAGGTGGATAAATTTTGGTCCATGGAAAATAATGAATACAACTTAAAGGATCTAAAAACAAAAGATATATTCCCTTTTGTCTTCCAATCATCCAGTTCTTGGGAAATAAACATGGCAGCAGTCCCACTTGGTCACATGTATAAGACCAGCAACCTAGACTTGGTGGTAAAACTTCAATAATCTAAGTAAGTGTAATCAATTCCTTAATCTTTTAAAAGTTACTATGGAAGCAAAAAATAGCACCCAAATAACATCAAATTTCCCATATTAGTTATTTCTGAGAATGCAACTTAATAGTGTTAAGTATATTTTACATTGCAGTACAACAGACCTCTAAAAATTTTTCATCTTGTAACACTAAAACTATACTCATTAAAGATAAATTTCAGGGACTGGACAGATGTTATAGAAGTTAAAGTGCTTATCTTGCACACAGTCAATTCCAGTTTGATCTCTAGCACTACATATGGTCCTTCTGATCACAACAAGGAGTGACCCCTGAGCACCGATCCAAGAGCAAGCCATGAGCTGGGTGTGCTAAAACCTAAAACAAAAAAAACATAAAACTTGCCCCACCCCCAAAAGTAATCACCTTCACCTCCCCACTTCCTTTCATACCATGTCAACTTACTTTCTCTCTTTTCTTTATAACATTTAATTTCAAATAATTCAGACAAATATAAGAGTAATTCATTCTGTAGCATGTGACAGGGCCACCTTTTAAAAAATTTATATGCCACATATACATACCATATTACATTTATATACCATAGTTTTGATATTTGTTCATATGTCAATGAACATTTAAAAAGCTTCACCTGAATATGCTATATGTATTAGGGACATCATAAAAGTCTGCTACTTATCTGAACTTTTATAGTTTCCATTTAAAAATCACATCTCCAGGGGGTATGGTGCTGCCAGCAGGTCAATCTGTACCTGTGAGGCGAGTGCATCAGCAGCCTGATGGCAAGGTCAGACTTTCAGATACCCCAAAATTGCTGCTGTGCCTTTGACCAGACCCCAAAACCTTGGGGCAAAGTTTACCAAGAAAGTAAACGGCCAAAAGTTAGGTATGTGGGAGACACACCCACAAACCAACTCCGGCTCAGCTATATAATTGGAGGCATGGCCTCTCTGGTTCCTGATCCAACTGCTTAATGGCCATGATCCCAGAGTCTCAGAAACGAATCTTGGAACCCAAAGGCTTTTGGCAGAAACGCATCCTGTTCCTGCAGTAGGTTACTGGTGCTGGGCCACTCCAGGTGGGAATAGGTCTCATGCCTTGGCCTGTTCCCCCTGGCGGCCTGGTGACCACCATCCTCCAGAGGCTACTGGACAGTTAGGTTTGGGCCTGCAGTGACAAGATATACGGGGCCTCACCACATGGGGGTGGAGCCGACTCTTCCTCCCCATCCCAATGAGACCCTGAGTCGCCACCAACAAATGGCCTCTCTGGCTCCTGATCAAGCTGATTAATAGCCATGGTACCGTTTGTTTCAGAAACAAATCTTGAAACCCATTTCTGCTTTTGGCAGAAATGCATCTGGACTGCATAAGGTGGCCGCCGGCTCAGAGCTTATTAGAAAGCCAGGTATGAGCCAGCGGTGACGGGGCAACTGCAGTCTCATGGGAAGGGGGCGGTACCGGCCCGTCCTTCACGCCCTACCAAGGTCATGAGTTGCCCCCCACAAGCGGCTCTCTGGCATGGCCATGGCTCCAGAGGCAAAAGGACTTAATCCAGAACCCGGCAGCTTGCAGCAGAAAAGTGAATGGACCATGCGTTAAACTACAGCACCATGCCTCCTCAGGAGGAAAAGGGTATTGCTCCCTTTCGCCTTTTCCCTTCTGGCAGCAAGGTGGCGGCCACCTCAGAGCATATAGGAAAGTCAGGTACGAGCCGGCTGTGACAGGGCAACTGCAGTCTCATGGGAAGGGGGGCAGTACCAGCACGTCCTTCACGCCCTATCGAGGTAATGAGTTGCCCCCCACGAGCAGCTCTCCAGCACGGCCATAACACCAGACACACAGAAACCAATCTCGTAATTATCTGGCTCTTTGCAGAAATCCAAAATCATGGCCATGTGACATTATATGAGTCTCATAACCAGCTATAGAAAACAAAATATTTCACAATGCCTTTTCAGGAATTCTGATTGTTTGGGGGGAAATTCTAAACAATAATGGTGCATCTTTTGTCAAAATAATGAATGTAATCAATGTAGAGAAGAGTTAAGTGGAAATCATCTGCCTCACAGGCATTTGGGGGGTGGGGGGATACTGGGATTCTTGGTGGTGAAAAATGAGTACTGGTGAAGGGAAAGGTGTTTGATCATTATATGACTGAGACTTAAACCTGAAAGCTTAGTAACTTTTCCCACAGTGATTCAATAAATAAATATAAAAAGAAAAAAATCACATCTCCAGGGGCCAGAGTGATAGTACAGTGGATAGGGCATTTGCCTAACCTGTGACTAACCCAGTTTCAATCCCCGGCGTCCCATATGGTTCCCAGTGCAATACCAGGAGTGATTCCTGAGTTCAGAGCTAGGATTAACCCCAAAGTATTGCTGGGTGTGACCCCAAAATAAACAAAAGATAAAAAATAAAAGTCACATCTCCAATTCTTGTTTTATGATTCATTATAAAGCCTATTCTTTATCAAGGTGAGCAGTTGTAATTGTGTTCAAAGCTGCTCATGCGATAGTTTCACAACCCTTATTATAATCCACCCAGTTATGTGAAATAGAAATAAAGCATACAAAAATTCCCTTGGATCTGAGAGCAGGGATTCCCCTAGCACGATTAAATTTGTAGCTTGTTTAGCTAGATCAGCCAATTATAGTTGAGGAAGGAAATGGATTTCCTAAATAAATATGAGTCCTAAAAGCATGTTCTGTAAAGAAATTCTCAGGCTTGAAGATTAAGAGAGAAACAAGTCAGGAGAACTCCATTCTGTCACTATGAAGAGAAGTGGTCCACTCCTTTTGGGTATTATCATCCTGACTCTGGCCACCGTTCAAGGTAAATGATTCTATATTATGTGAGGTTAGTAAGTAAATTCAGAAATATTAGCTATATATCTCTATAAAAATCTCCTATTTTTTCCAATATAGAATATTTCTTTGCATGTCTCAGAAAGTAAAAGATTTTTATTGATATAGTCAGTTATCCAGAATTTATAGCTTTTGACTTGCCAACGACCTGCCAAGTCAAACGTCGTCTTTACCATCTAAGTGAGTGCATACCTGGCATGTAGTAAAGTAAAAAGTAAGTAAAGGCCCTCCCGTTGATCGTCGATTTGCTCGAGCGGGCCCAGTAACGTCTCCATTGGAGACTTTGTTGTTACTGTGTCTGGCATATCGAATACTCTCGGTAGCTTGCCGGGCTCTCCAAGAGGGGCGGAGGAATTGAACTCGGGTCGGCCATATTGGCCGCTTGTAAGGCGAACGCTGTGCTATCGCTCCAACCCGGCATGTAGTAGGTGTTCAATAAACATCTGTTGTACTGGTTAAAATGAGATGAAAGACTTTGTCTCCTAAATTATTTTTGTCACATTTTTATTTCTTGTTAGGTATGTTATTAGCTAATTGAGGATTCAATAATCAGATTCTACCTAATTTGTTTACTACTTGCATTTATTATCTTAAACAAGTTAGCATACTCTTCTAAACTTTCTGTTCCTCTTCTGTAAGATGGAAGTATTATAACTATATTTTCCCCAATGCATGACATACAGTAAGCACTGAAAAAGAGATGCTGAATGAATGAAAGAATTAAGGAATGAAGAGAATACATTTTAAGGAGTCTTAAAAAGTGTGAAGCACTTCAAACTCAAATGAGGATGGTGTTAATAATTGGCAATGTGAAGGACTCTATTGTTATAGGTAGAGTTTTCTGTACAAACTGACACCTGCTCTATTCCAGTTAGATCAGAAAATTAATGTCTTTGAAATCTGTCTAAGAAATCGTGGTCTGCATAGAACATACGTAGTGCGTTTTTGTGTGTCTGATCTGCAATAAGCACTTATTAAATACTGTGGAAACATCTTTTCCTAAGCTTATCAAGTATCGTTACTAAGAGTATTTTGGACTCATAGAAACCTGAGCTAGAAGCTTGCCCCCTACTTACTGAAAGCTGAATGACTTGTTCTTTCATAAGAACTTCTCTGAAACTGTTTTATCTAGAAAAGGAAGATAAGACCTACTTCAAAGGTGTGTGGTGATGATTAGATACAATAAATAATCACGGGCTCAGTTAAGGTGCTTGCCTTGTGTCCCACAGACCCCAGTTCAATCCCTGGCACCACATATAGTCCCCAAGTACTCCCAGGGGTCATTCCTGAGAGTCAGGAATAGACCCTGAGCAATTCAGTGTGTGACCCGAAAACCTAATAATATATATATATATATATATATATATATATATATATTCACAAATAATAAAAATAGTAATGATCATATTAAGTCAACTGCATCATTTGGATGGATCACCTAATTTAAAACATTGCCATAAACTAATGTTCTCTATTTCTTCTCTTTCCCTTAGGGTCCCCTGTAACGAGGTCTGGACGCTGTTCCTGCATCAACACCAGTTCAGGAACTATGAAAATCAACTCTATAAAGAGCCTTGACAAATACCTCCCATCTTCTTTTTGTGATAAAACTGAAATCATGTAAGTAAAAAGTCATTTACCATGCATGTGCCATATGGGAAGGAACATTATCTTTTGTAGGAAATTGCCTTAGAAGAACTTGCGCTTCCAGATCTTTCAAGATGCAGTTTGTTAAATCCTTCATAACTCCACGCTGCTTCTTTCTTTTCTTAATCAAACAAACAACAAACTTCTAAAACGGGATTAGGAAGCAGACATCTTTGCTATATATTTCCAAAAGTAATTCTTATTCATTGTAAAAAATCCTTTTTTAAAAGGCCCTAAAGCCCTCCCGTTGATCATCGATTTGCTCGAGCGGGCCCAGTAACGTCTCCATTGGAGACTTTGTTGTTACTGTGTTTGGCATATCGAATACGTCACGGGAAGCTTGCCAGGCTCTGCCATGCGGGCGAGATACTCTCGGTAGCTTGCCGGGCTCTCCGAGAGGGGTGGAGGAATCGAACTCGAGTCGGCCATGTTGGCTGCGTGCAAGGCAAACGCCCTACCGCTGTGCTATTCAAAGGAGCATCAACATAACCCATAATGTTACCATCCAGAAATAAATATTGTTTTTAGGAGGCGTCTTTGCGAGTAATGTTCTGGGTCCAGCAGAACCATATCTAGCAGCAGTGGGAATCAAAGGGTTTCAGGAATTGAATTTGGAGCCTCATGCATCCATGAAGCTTTTATCTACACCACCAGTGAAGAATATTGTTAAACTTTTGGTGTGTGATCCCCCACACACCGAAAGTTGAGTGAACTTCCTCACTTGCTTAGTGTGTAATCAAATACACATAAAATATATGCATGTGTATTTAAGTAATTCATATGCACAAAAATAAAATTACATAATACATATAACTTTATAATGAAAATTTTCATGAATACCAAATATACAGAATTTTTCTATGATAAAACAATCCCTTATAAAGTCATTTTAATGGCCAAAATGATCATTAAAATATATGTGAGTATATATATATATATTTATATACACCATAACCTATATATGTGAAAATACTTAAATGCAGATTATTTCCTTTTTCTTTGCTCTGAAATAAGATTGTTGTATGGAAATATTATTTTCTACTAATAATATATTTATAAAGATCAGAATAAATAGATTAAAAAACATGTTTTAAGTTTTTAACCTCACAATAAAGGGTGATGTATGTAAATGGCTGCTTTTCTTATGAGATAATATCAGAGCATTTTAGTTTTATATTTAAGTCATTACTAGGGAACTGTAATCTTAAAACTTCAACCAACCTGTTAATCTTGCCTAATGAAAGGTTTTTATTAAGTTTTAAGTCATTTCACTATAAAATTTAACAAAATTAATGGAAATTTTCATTGTTTCTGCATTAAAAATGAGATCTACTAACTACTATATTCTGTTTCTTTGTTTAAATAGCTATTTTCGTATAGTATTTAAGGAAAAAAATAAATTTAAGAATAAGATTCTTTAGTTACACATAAATCATGAATATAAAATGTTTAGGGTTGGGGCTGGAGCAATAGTACAGCAGGTAGGGCATTTGTCTTGCATGCTGTTAATCAGGATTCTATTTCCAGTATTCCATACAATCCCTGAGCACTGCCAGGAGTGATTCCTGAATGCAGAGCCAGGAGTAAATCCTGAGTACCACCAGATATGGCCTGAAAAAAGCAAAACAAATCCCCCAAATTTTAGAGTTATGTGCTATTGTCAAAATTTATTTAAGTTCCTTCACTCACTTAGAAAATGTGAACACAGAAAAAAATGAAGATGTCAGATGCTCATAGCAATGGTAAAAGTCTATTACAACTGGGTAGGTGAATTCTGGAGCAATATGAAGCATTTAAACTATAAAAAGAAAAAAATTACTGTTTTCTTGGCAGTGTGGTAATGAAGAATGGAAGTCAAGCATGCCTGAACCCAGATTCAGCGAAAGTGAAGAATTTGATTAAACAGTGGGAGAAAAAGGTTGGTGAAGGAAAAATAAATTTTGTTTTATTTTAGAAATTCACTCTAAAAGACAAAAAAAAATCTATCTAGCTAAGAATATCTCTTGTATATTATTGTGTTCCTGTTTTGTTCTCAAGCAATGTCAGCACCTTGAGGTATAAATGTATCCCTGCATATAGTATAATTTCTAGGTGTCTGAACTAGAATATGTGCTCTGTAAAGGTAGGGAGCCTTTCTTTCTTACTCGGTGCAATAAGTATTCATTAAAGTGGACAGAATGGTAGACTGAGGTTAGAAAGTAATAAGATAGTCCCTTCCTTCTAAAGCAAATATGTCACCAATTAATTAGGGTACAATGTGAGGAATATAAAATGAAGATAGGCACAAGAATCCTGAAGATTATGGAAGGAGGGATTAATTTTCCTGTCAAGGGGCAGGAAAACACAGCTGAGGTGATTTATCATTTGACTTAGATCTTAAAAAGTAAGTATTTCAGGGGCTGAAACGATAGCACAGCAGGTAGGGCGTTTTCCTTGCACGCGGCCAACTCGGGTTGGATTCCAGCATCCCATGTTGTCCTCCAAGCACCTCCAGGAGTAATTCCTGAGTACAGAGCCAAAAGTAACCCTTGAGCATTGCCGGGCGTGACCCAAAAAGAAAAAAAAAAGAAAGTAGTTCACCAGGAAGATAAAAACTATATGAGGAAAAAATAGAATCCAGAGAGTTTGCTGTTCTTTGGAAAACTTCAAGTGAAGTGACGAGTTTGTGAGAGAATTCAGGTAGAAAAATAGACAAGGACAAAGTGTTAAGAATTCTAAATGACATGCTAAGGTATGACAGTTGAAGAGGGCCACAGAATATGTGACTGGGAGCATGGCCCCTGGAGTTCAAAAGACAGGAACTTCTGCCACAGACGTACCAGAAGTACAGCTCACCTTCTCCAAGTGGGGGTTTCCTGGGTGTAAAATGTAGGCACCATTAGTGCTCAGAAAGCCGCAGTTGGACAGGGGGCTTGAATGTAAGGCTGAGTCAGGGTTGAAATCATCCAATAAGAGACAAAAGAATTCGAAGACCATCGCTTCCTTTCCAAAGTGAGCCATGGAGAGGGAATCTGAAGGAGCCCATCTAAGAGTGAAGATTCAACTCTACATTAGCTTCGAGGATAAAGAGAAAACAAGAGAGTCCAAACATTACATAGGGAAGTAAATACGGTAAGATAAACTTGCTTTTCATTTTTCCTCTCCTTACAGAGCAATCAAAAGAAGAGGCAAATGAAAGGGAAAAAATCTTCAAAAATCAGAAAAGTTCAAAAGCGTAGAAAATCTCAACAGCGTCATCAGAAGAAGACTACATAAGAACTATTTTGTGTTTTTTGAGTTCTTTCTAATTACACTAAAAAAATTATAGAAGGGATCACATCTTAATTCATATGCTTATTGGTATGCCTAGACAATCAATGCAAAGAAATAATTTGAAATTGTAAATGAAGCCAATGTTGGTTTTTTTTTTAAATTCCAATGTTAAGAATTGTTAGTCCCTAATAAATTTGTCTTTGTCCTTCCACTTCCAGTCAACTCAATTTCATCATACTTAAAATCCATGATCTGGACAACTGTCCACACAACACAGCCAACACACAACAGCTGCCTGGGAGAGCAGGCCAGGGTTTCCAGGCTACCCACTGCAGCTTCCACACAGTAAATTCTCAGGCACATGTCAGGAAACTCCAACATGCTGGGAAACAAGCAGTTTGGAATTGAGCTGGATCTCGCCAATCTGCCATGGCTCTCAGCATCTGCAGCTGACTCAAAACACAGATAACACATAGGGTGCGTGTGAGAGCTTTTGTCAATGGCTTGAGGGGACCACGATTGGAGAACACTAGCATTTTGTTTTCAAAACCTTCTCTCTAGCCCTTAAGGCCTTGTGACTCCACTTTGAATGCGTGAACTGATGGTGGGATAGAAGCCAGGGTCTCCTATACGCAGAGCACACGCACTGGTGCTGAACTGCACGCCCAGACCTATTTCTTCATACTGTTCCTCGGCTTCAGTCAAGCCACTTTCCCACCATCCTACCAAATTCAATGCCTGCCTCGTCTCTGTAACACAGGCCATGGTTTACCCGTCTTTCACTTTTCTCATTCCTGCAGGAGCAAGCACCTTCTTCCCATTCAACCTCAGTCAAATGTACATCTTAGGGGCTGGAGCAATAGCACAGCAGGTAGGGCGTTTGCCTGGGATGCAGGTGACCCAGGTTCGATTCCCAGCATCCCATATGGTCCCTCAAGTACCGCCAGGAGTAATTCTGAGTGTGTGAGCCAGGAGTAACCCCTGTGTAATGCCGGTTGTGACCCAAAAGCAAATATATATATATATATATATATATATATATATATATATATATAAAGTAGAACTTTTATGTCAGATTACCTTAAAATTCTTTTTTTTTTTTTGGTGTTTTGCCATGGGTCAGCACTTGTCTGTTATATGATTAGGGGTTTTTTTTGTGCATCTCTCTGTTACAAGATGGTCCGCTCCTTGAGGGCAGCAACCATGCTTAAGATCTTAAGATACTGTGGAACTAGGTTTTGAATAACTTCTTCACTGCAGTCATTATAGAGAAGGAGTTGGCTGTTTACTTGTTACTTTTATGGTGTCAATCTTTTATTTTCATTTCCCCCCTTATGCTTATTATCTTCAGGGATAATCATTACACTGAGGAAGTTGTGGTGTTGCAACATCCTTTTCTTATTAGGACAGGATATTAACTTGGCCACTCCAACAAATAAAAAGGAAATGTTTAAAACTCTTGGGAATGGTTTGAGCTGATTTTATAAAATATACAGGATGCCTCCAATCAAAGACTAGTACAAAGCAGAGGGAGTCTGGAGGACAGCTGTCCTTTCCCTACCCGATAATCCTTTAAGGTCATTCCTGAGAAGTTTTCTATGACTCGATGCAAAAGTTACCAAGAATCCTTATGAAAACTAATTTGAAGTAAATACCACTTCATTGTTATATAGTGTGCTCCAGAGTGAGTATTGTAATTGTCTATATTGGCTTTTATGAAGAAAGGGTTAGCAAGACACCCAGAGCGGGAGGGAGCTCAGATGCTGTGAGCAACAGCATGGTGGATGCCCATTTGAAAACCCTCCCAAAAAGGAGGTTGAGTAAACTGTGTGGGGAAGAATGTCTTTGGCCAGAATTTTTAAAAACACACATACTTTCCGAAATTTTGTCACTCTTTACAAATAATTTTTAGTGCTGCCCAGTGGTAAGTCAATCCACCTTCTTATCTAAATATGAGACTCTTTTTTAAAATTTTTTATTAGTGAAACACCATGAGGTACAGTTGTAGACTTAAAAATTTTTGTGCTTGGTTTTCAGTTATACAATGATCAAGTACCCATCCCTCCACCAGTGCTCATTTTCCACCACCACTGATTCCAGTATCCCTCCCACCCCCCATCCCCTCCATCCCACCCTGCCTCTGTGGCAGGGCATTCCCTTTCGTTCTCTCTAAATATGAGACTCTTAACTCTTTTCATGTCACACCCCGGAAGATCCTACATGTTCCAGAAATGTGAGGGCCTGTGTTCTAATTAGCATGCATCAGTCAGGCAAAGTAGACTGTGTATAACAAAGGCCATGTACTTCTACTAAAGAACATATATATAAACACACAGTAATCAATCATCATATATGGAATATACGTATATGCTAAGCAAATAATTATTAAGTTTGAAGCAGTATTGACATATGTACCTTGTACTTTAAGATATTTCCCTTGTTGATAATGAGGGTATCAATAAATGAGTCACTTATTAAAAAACTAATTTTTATTTTGAAAAAAAGTGCCTTAAACATGTACTTCAACTATTGCATGTGTGAGAATAATTCTTCGGGGGTCTGGAGTGATAACACAGTGGGTAGGGCGTTTGCGTTGCATGTGGCCGACCGGGGTTGGATTCCCAGCATCCCCTATGGTCCCCTGAGCACCGCCAGGAGTAATTCCTGACTGAAGAGCCAGGAGTAAGCCGTAAGCCCTGTGCATCGCCGGGTGTGACCCAAAAGGAAATAAAAGAAGAAGAAAAATTCTTCACATGTTCTTTTTTTCTTTGCTTTTATTTCAGATAAGGTTTAATTGAGAGAAATATATGAATGCCCTTTATATGGGCTCTTTGAGAACAGAAAATAAAGTCTATGGGAAATATGAAAAACACTGCCAGTTAACAATATTGACTTTCTTTTTGTTTGGTTTTAATTTGGGGTCACACGTAGCAGTACTCAGGACTTACTCCCATCTCTGTGCTCAGAGATAATTCCTGGTGTGACTCGGGACCACATGGATGCCAGGGATCAAAAACAGGGGCCACATGCAAGACAAGCATCCAGCCCTCTGTTCTATTTCTCTAGCCCTAACACTTTTGATTTCTAACTTATGTTGAATACACTTCTCCCTCTAAGCCTCAAAGATACTGCTATTCCAGTAAAACATACACAAAATGTCTTAACCCTTTTCCCATATTCTAAGATATGGGAAACATACACAGCATGAAATTTAAATTTGAAATATATGAAATGTTTAAACCGTTATCAAGACTCAAGTAGTTATGGTGAAAACACAAACATGGGATAGGTTATTTAAGAGTCTAAGGAATGGGCTGGCAGCCCTCCAGAATGAGGTCTCTGAGGTTGTGTGGACAGAGAACATCAGTCTCGTGTCTCTGACATACGCTGGAAAGGTCAGACAGGCATGATGTTTAGGCGCACACATTCCAGCTCCCTTGCACCAGGCTAACCCGATATTCATTCCCTCAGGACCACATACAGCCCCTTAAATCCCTCAGGCGTCATCCCTGAGCTCAGAGCCAGAAGGAAGACCTGAGCACGGCTGGGTGCGGCACAAAAACAAAAGAACCAAAGTTTGTCAATAAAACGCTAGAGCTGTCAGAACTAGAGCCACGACAGAGTGGGTCAGACTTTTGCCTGCGCCAACCCAGGTTCCATCCCATATGTTCTCCTGAGCACTGCTAGGAGTAATTCCTGAGTGCAGAGGCAGGAAGAAAAACATACCTGGAAACCAGTGTTACCCTGAGTAACACTGTGACTCAAAACCCAAAAATAAATGAATAAAATGAAAGAGAATTGTAAAAAACTCTGGTTCACAACCGGCAATTTAGAAAGCTAGGATTTAGAGCACTATCCCTTTCCCTTTGGGCATATACAGAGGAGAAGAAATTAAGTGAGAAGGAAAAAAGGGCGACCTCCCATACTCACAAGGAGTTCAGTATCTCCACCACCAGCACTGCTGCACCACTGGGCCATGATTTGAAGAAACGATGACCAAACGCGTTTCCAGAAGGAATGTGAGAACAACTATATCCAAGGCTGCTTGCTAGTTAGTTTAAAATTTCCAGGTATGTTTTTGACCCTACATTTCAGGAAGTAAAGAAAGTCTAGGGGTCAGGAAGAGTTCAAAGGGATAGAAAACACGCTCACGCCCCGTTCTGCACGCCCTCCAGAGCACACAGGTACAGCCCCTGGCACCACCAGGGAGGCTCAAAAGTGGGTGGGACAAAGCAAAAGAAGTCAAGTCTGTCAAAAAATCAGGGTGAACAACTGAAAATTGAAGAAAAGCTTCTCAAATGACACAGAGCTATTTGCTTTCTTGGAAAATTTGCTCTAGGATCCAACATAGTACAGGGGCCAAGGCATTTACTTGCCTTGTGGACTCCAGTTTTATCCCTAGTGACAAATATATCCCTCCCCCCCAGTACTGCTAGAAGTGATCCTGGAGTTCAAAGCCAGGAATAAACCCTGAGCACCCCAGGATGTGGCCAAACTCCTCACCATAAGTTCATTCTACAACTGAAGATCTTGTACTTTAAATTCATTATTTCAAGATTGTTGTTTCAAATTGCTGTTTCAAAAAATTGGTTTTTTTGCTTTTTTTTAAGAAAAAGATAAGAGTTGTTTGTATCCCCATTTCCAGGAAATGAAACCTGGGCCTCTACCTTTCTGTATGGAGTATAAGACCACCTTGATCTGGCCACCCACCACCAGCTTTCCTCAGCCAGAGTGGACAATTTGAACTACTTCTGAAAGGAGGAACCAAGATGTCGCGCGGTCGCGAATCGTGCGCTTCCAGGAGCTGGGTTTTATAGTCTCTGAGTCTTGGCCATTGATGGGATTACACAGCGCCAGGGGGCCAGTTGGTGGGTGTAACCCCTGCCTACTGGAATATGGAGGATCTGGGTGGAGGATGCTCAGCCCCGATCCAAGCAGGCTTGGAGATCTCAGCCCCAGGACCTGCATGCCTTTGTTCCTCTGCTGGTACCTTCATGCATGTGGAGAGTCTCTTGCCCCGGCATCTGGCTGTCCTCGCCGGGGCCCCTTGGAGGGGAGCGAGTTGAGTTTCCCTCCCCGCCCCGACCAGGGCTCCCGCAACCGAAGACCTCCAGAACCAGCCACCACCATGCTGAGACCACCAACAATCATTTCCACAGTGTTTAAAAGCTGCAGATTTTACCTTGGACTGAGTGATAGCACAGCGGGTAGGGCGTTTGCCTTGAACATGGCTGACTCAGGTTTGATTCCTCCATCCCTCTCAGAGAGCCCAGCAAGCTACCGAGAGTATCCTGCCGGCACAGCACAGCCTGGCAAGTTCTCTGTGGCATATTTGATATGCCAAAAACAGTAACAACAAGTCTCACAATGGAGATGCTACTGGTGCCCGCTTGAGCAAATCGATAAACAACGGGAGGACAGTGCTACAGTGCTACAGATTTGGCCTCAGAGCAGATGTTTCTGGTTAGGCTCCTTCATTCAAGTCAGACAAGCACAGGCGGCCCACAGCCTGCTCCTCATTCTTGTGTAGGAGTTTTTCTGGAGAAGAAGTTAAAGCCAAAGTCAACTAAATTTCTCTATATAAGGAAAGAAAAAATAAAATTTGGCACTAAGAAAGAGTACTGGCGGTCCTAGAACATCAAAAAGAGGGAGTAGTGGGGGTGGGAGGAGTGTAAAAATGAGAGCAGGCTGGACTAAACGGAAATACAAGCAGTGGGAGCACAGGCCTTGCGTGTGAGGCTCTCAGCTCTCTCCCCGGCCCCGTGGGGCCTCCCAGCAGCTGCTGTACCACCACAGCCAAAGACTAGGAGAAATTTCATGGAGAGATTAGTTTTAAAGTACTTCCTGTGGGACTAGAGAGGGAATACGGTGACTAAGGCACTTGCCTTGCACACATCTGATCTGGGTTGGATGCCCACCACTGCCTAAGGTCCCCAAGTACTGCCAGGAATGAACCCTGAGCACAGAGTCAGGAGTAAGGCCTAAGCGCTGTTAGGTATAGCACTGTAGCACTGTCCTCCCCTTGTTCATTGATTTGCTCTGGGCACCAGTAACGTCTCTATTGTGAGACTTGTTACTGTTTTTGGCATATCAAATACACCATGGGGAGCTTGCCAGGCTCTGCCGTGCGGGCGGGATACTCTCAGCAGCTTGCCAGGCTCTCCGAGAGGGAGGGAGGAATCAAACCCGGGTCAGTCGCATGCAAGGCCAATGCCCTACCTGCCGTCCTATTGCTCCAGTCAGCTGTTAAGTGTGGCCCTCAAAATAAAATACTATCATGTAACTGTCATTATTATTCTGTCACTTTTTTCATCAGGGCCACATACAGTCAGGGGCCAAAGCCGCTCCCCTACATGCTCAGCCCTAAGAGTACATCCTATAGGGTTGTACCCTGCAGTAGCCCTTAGGCCTGACTGTTCAGTGCTCAGGGCTAGGGTCTGCCAGAATAACACCGGGCCATGCTCTGGGGCCGTGGGGTGCCAGACATGAAACTCGGGCACTGACACACACACATGGCATATGATCGGCCACTTGAGCTGCCTCCATAGCCTAATCAATGATGTCTTCAGTGTTATAGCTCTTTATTTACAGCGGCAACCTCATGGCTACTCCAGCAGAACCTTCCAGAAGCTCTCTTTCTGTGGTAGCTTCTAGCAATAGTTTCTTTCTCTTACAGAATTGAAGTGTCAGCAACTCATGACCCATTCTTACAGACTTTACATATCACTGCTCTGTTGTCTAACTACACTGGCTCGGCTCTTCACTCGCTACCTGTCTGAATGCAAGGTTCCGTCCCAGTGGAAAACCAGCAGGACCGTACTACTGTTCAAGAAGGGAGACATCCATGACATTGGCAACTATCGCCCGATCTGCCTATTGTCTGTCATCTACAAGCTGTTCACTCGAGTCATCCTGAATAGGATTGGCAGAACACTAGATGAAGGACAACCATGCGAGCAAGCAGGGTTCCGCAAAGGATTCAGCACCATCGACCATATCCACACGATAACCAAGCTCATTGAGGTTTCTCGGGAGTTCAAGATGCCGCTCTGCTTAACGTTCATTGATTTAAAGAAGGCCTTTGATTCTGTTGAGACGGAAGCGGTCATTGAAGCCCTAGCCAATCAGGGCATTCAAGCCCAATACATCAGGATCCTCCGTGAGCTGTATTGCGGATTCACTACCAGGATCTCACCATTCTACAAAGAAGTGATCGTTGATGTCAAGAGAGGGGTGCGGCAGGGTGATACCATTTCACCGAAACTCTTCAGTGCCACCCTCGAGAACATCATGCGACGACTGGAATGGGAAGGAATGGGAGTGAAGATAGATGGTCGGCAATTACACCACCTCCGCTTTGCTGATGATATTGTTTTAATAACACCAAACATCAGCCAAGCGGCACAAATGCTGGCCGACTTTGACCGTGAGTGTGGAAAGGTAGGACTACAGCTGAATCTTATGAAGACAATGTTTATGAGAAACAGCCTTGTTCCTGACGCCCCATTCGCTCTCAATGGAACGACCATCTCCGAATGCAACAGCTATGTCTACCTAGGTCGAGAGGTCAACATGACAAATGACCTGGCACCCGAGCTGCGCAGGAGGAAGAGAGCGGCTTGGAACGCCTTCAAGAACGTCGAAGAAATAGCTAAGAGGATGAAGAACCTCCGGCTCCGGGCACATCTCTTTGATTCCACTGTTCTTCCTGCATTAACATATGCCTCAGAGACCTGGGCCCTACGCAAACAAGATGAGAACGCTATTCAGGTCTCCCAAAGAAGAATAGAAAGAGCTATGCTTGGAATATCACGTTTCACTCAAATGAGAGAACGAATCCGGAGTTCTGACATCCCTCGACGATCAAGGATCAGGGACGCTGTCTCATTTGCCAAGGTGTCGAAAATCAGATGGGCTGGTCACGTAATGAGATTTAAAGATGACCGTTGGACTAGAGCTGTTACTGATTGGATTCCACGGGATGTCAAGAGACCGCGTGGCCGCCCACCTACCAGATGGTCAGACTTCTTCCTGAAGATCATGAACGATCGGTTTGAGGCCCTTCATGTTCCTGGAGCGAACAGATGCCATTGGGCTACACTAGCACGCGACAGGGACAAATGGAGACGTTACTGGCGCCCGCTCGAGCAAATCGACGACTAACGGGAAGTTAAGTGATTAAGTGATTAAGTTGTCTAACTGGTCATGCCCAACAAAATGTTTGAAAACCCACCAATTTAATGGGTTACACAAAATGACCAGTTGGATCGTCTAGATAGTAACCAATCATATCAGCTCTATAACAATCAGGTTGCACAGCTAACAACCAATCAGATCAGTTCTAAATCATCCACTCAGATTGTGTAGATTGATGTAGAGGTGATGTAGACAGGTAGACAGGGAAGGCCCCCCCCCATCCCAAGGCAATGGCAAAAGCCTACCTTGCAGAAGACAGTAAAAGAAACAGGAACTAAGGCCTGATAAGACCCTCACCTGGCAACAAGCAACAGACCCAAAGCTCAGGCAGGAACAAAAGACCAGGAAAGGAATTTCAAAGAAGCCTATCACCATTCCCAACCCACCTCCCCCTCCTTAGCAATGAACTTTTACCCAGGTAGAAGCCCATGTGGGGGCAGGTTGGAGAAACCCTATAAAGGCATCTTGAAGAAAGAAAGGGCGTGCATATACTGCCCGAGCCCATGTGCTGCTTTGCCCACATGGCCGAGCACATGTGGCGCCCAGGCACATGTATCGCCTGCATCTCTCCTTTTGAGATATGGACTTTCATACTTTTCGTTCAATTCTGGGATGTGTCTAGGGTCTCTTTCTCCGTCTTTGGAGAAGTCTGTGTTTCCTCTTGAGTGCATTACTCTCTCACAGTCTCTTTCCTTCACACCTTCAAAACCCCTCCAAATAAAATCTATTTACTTCACTGCTTATCTACTCCTAAAATTCTTTCTGCGAGGTGAGACAAGAACCCAGTAACCCTGGGTCCCGGGTGGCAGAGGCGGATGGGGAGAAAGTGACCATCATTTTCCTCTTGACTTCACATAACTCACCCGTGCGGCCCACTGACATCAGAGGTATCTGTGTCATTCACTTCCACCATAACCGTAAGGCAAGTGGCAGTTACGGAGGTTTGCTGCTTACAGCACCCTTCAATCAAGAATTTGTTAAGGTATAAGAAGGGCAGTTAACTGACAGCATTGGGCTGTAGCACATTGAACTAGACTCACACCTTCAACTGAGGTCACATTCTTATTGGTCAGTCTCCTTCCGGGGCACACTCTCAGAGTTTCTGAGTCCCTGAGTAAGGGATAGCCCCTGAAAACTAAGGCTTTTTTCATTCCTGTTCAATATGGTATACTTCTGATGGTCATTATTAATTGGAAGTGTCTATTTCATTGATTAAGGCTCACCAGATCTGACACTGTAGTCTGAGGCAGTCCCTGCCTGTTGGATTATAGTTCTAAACATTTTAGGCTTAACATTGGTTTGCCATTTCTCCTCTGGCCTTTCTCTACCACAACAAGGAGCTTAGATTTCCTGAGCAAGATCCATCACAATGCTCCAGAAGCACTCCCATTTTCCCATTTCATCTTTAACTTCCTCTTTGCTCTGGTTCTCCTGTTAATTACCTATTTCCCCCAAGCAGTACCTGTGACGTGTAAAGTCATATTCCTCCAGAAATCTCTGATTTTGTATTTGTAAATGAAATATTGCTTTTCTCCTTCCCCTATGTTCTTTGAATAGTTTACTTCAGAGCAATGTCCTTTTTGTATAGACACAGGAAGACAGTTAATGCTATGCTTTTGAAACTTGGGAGTTAATTGTCTCTGAATAATATTCACTCCTGGGCATCTGTTTCTCTTAGGCCTCCTCAGTTGCCCTTAGTTCCTAGCACTCCAAAAGCAGGATCCCGAGGATGGACTGGATGGACCCAGGGCAAGCTGTGAGCTACCCTGGCATTAAAATGGGCCGGCCAAGTGCCATAATACATAACTATAAGCTAAGAGCACAGTCATGGACAAATTCTGTCATGGTTCAAAATAATTGGACAAGGACCCTGCATAGAGTTAGGAAGGGCTCATCCGGCCTGAGCACTGTAGTCTGAGATCTCTCCAGGAGAGCCACCCTATAACCTTAATGTATCTCTAACTGTGTCCATACAAAATGACTAATATTATTAAGAAGTAGAATTAAAATGAATGTTTAAGTGGCTGTTGGACTAAGGAAAGAAGAAACACACCCCTAGATGGTATTTCATCCTTGAACACACTGCAGACCTTTGTCCTATCAGAAAGAAGGGCTTTCATATGTTGATCGTGCTACCTGACCTAGGTGTAGTTGCTACCCCCAACACTTGGAGGTTGGCCATGAGACAAAGGCAGTGAGATGAATCTCGGAGAGATTAGCATGGGGGACAGGAGGAGACAGGAATGACAGACAGTGTGAGGCTGGAATGGGGAGCCGAGTGAGACTGGAACAGGTGCGTGGGGAGAACAGGATAAAAGGCAACTGATCACCAACCATCCTGGCGGCCCCGTTCTCTCCTTCATGCATCTGTTGGCAACAGCTAGGGTCGAGGTGGGGAAGTGGCACATGGCCACAGAATTCATGTGGTGGGGGAGAGAGACCGCCACTGCTGCTGTTCACTTATTTATTTTGTGGTTACACATCTGCCCAATTCTGTTTCCTCTCACTTTAATTTTTGTGAGTTAACCCCATCTTAAAAATATAAACTTTCATATGACTCAGTTACTCCACTTCTTGACAGCTGTCCCACTGATACACACAAACATAAGTTGAAGGGATAAATGTACACCTTTGTTTTTTCTTTCAACAATGGGTAAAACAGCAAGAATATTGACAACTCAAATGTTCAATGGCAGATGAATGGACAAAGACATTGTGGTATATATGCACAATGGAATACTGTGACGTTTCAAGAAAAGATAAACACTTGCAATTTGACACAACATGTATGGAACTGCATGGTATCATATTAGGGGAAATAATGCAGAAGGAAAACATCAAATACCAGAAGTTTTTACTCATCTGTAAATGAATAAAAGTTTTTACTCATCTGTAAATGAATAATTTTACTCATCTATATAGATAAAACTAGAGAATAGACAATAACGAAGGAGGATAAACCTTAGGACTTTGACTGCAAACCTGAAAATAACAACTAGCCCAGGGAGGGGGAGAGAAAGGAAGAAAGAGCCGGATTAGAGGTGACAGTAGGGCATGGTGGAGGACTTGGGCACTTCAGTGGCTGTAACTTTGTCATCAAAATCATGAAAGTAAACATATTCTCGCCCCTACTGTAGCCTGTCTTCTGAAAGGGGACCCAAAATTTTTATTTACCTGGTTTTAAATATCAACCACAGCCTTACTCATGGAAAGGATATTTTCAATGAGACCAAAAATTTATGTTTATAGCTCTTCAGTACCAGGATGGAAAAATTTCTAATGTTGTGTTTTTCCCCCTATAACAATGGAGCGATAGCACAGCGGTAGGGCGTTCGCCTTACAAGCGGCCAACATGGCCGACCCGAGTTCGATTCCTCCGCCCCTCTCGGAGAGCCCGGCAAGCTACCAAGAGTATCTCGCCCGCATGGCAGAGCCTGGCAAGCCACCCGTGATGTATTCGATATGCCAGACACAGTAACAACAAAGTCTCCAATGGAGACGTTACTGGGCCCGCTCGAGCAAATCGACGATCAACGGGAGGGCCTTTACCTTACCTTTACCTAACAATGAAAATATGGAAAACCCAAACTCACTCCCAATAAATAATCTATTAATTCAGTAATAAAGGCAGAACTTAAAGAAAAGACTGTGAACAACATCAAGTTACCACTAGAACATCCAAAAAATCCGCTTAAAGGACAGGAACAAAGATAAGTCTTTTTTACTGTTACCCACTATGAGATTAAATATTGATATAATGTGTAGTGGTCTTTTTTAATGAGTGCATTTTTTCTTTATCTTGGAGGTCACTTCCAGGGGCATTGGTAAAGGTAAGGTAAAGGTAAAGGCCCTCCCGTTGATCGTCGATTTGCTCGAGCGGGCCCAGTAACGTCTCCATTGGAGACTTTGTTGTTACTGTGTCTGGCATATCGAATACTCTCGGTAGCTTGCCGGGCTCTCCGAGAGGGGCGGAGGAATCGAACTCGGGTCGGCCATGTTGGCCGCTTGTAAGGCGAACACCCTACCCGCTGTGCTATCGCTCCATTGTTATAGGGGGAAAAACACAACATTGAGAGCCAAAAAATCTGCTAAAAGGATAGGAACAAAGACAAGCCTTTGTTACTGTTACCCTCTATGAGATTAAATATTGATATAATGTGCAGTGGCCTTTTTAATGATTGTATTTTTTCTTTATCTTGGAGGTCACTTCCAGCGGCATTGGGAACCATACAGTGCCTGGGACAGAACATGAGGCCTTACCGAAAAAAGCATATGCGCTATCATTTCTGGTCTCTGTTGAGTCATATTTATTTATTTTTTTATTTCTGGTTTGGAGGCCACACCTGGTAATGCTCAGGGCTTACTCCTGGCAAACTCAGGGAACCATATAGAGTACCAGGGATTGAATCTGTGTCAGCTATATGTAAGGCAAGCACTCAACCTGCAATATCTCTCTGACTCCATTTTTATTTGGGATGGTTTGGACCACATTATGTGATGCTCAGAGTTTACTCCTGGCTCTGTAGTCAGGAATCACTTTTGGGGTGCTTGGAGAACTACATATAGTGCCAGGGATGCTGTATGTAAGGCCTTAACTTTAACGTTATACATAATTCATAATCTTATAAATAATACATCACCTTAACCCTTGTACTATCTCTCCAGCCTGTTATATTTATTCATTTCTAGAGAAACCACAACCAGCAGGGCTTGGGCCATTTCTGGACATTGTTGGTCCAGTCTTGCAGACCTATACTTGGCCCAGCAATGCTTGGGGTCAGTTGGTGGTGGTGCTCGTTTTTAAAAGAGCCAACTATCCTCTCTCTCCTTATAAAATCACTGGGCCGGAGCAATAGTACAGTGGGTAGGACGTTTGCCTTGCACGCCGCTGACCCAGGTTCAATTCCTGGCATCCCATATGTTTCTCCAAGCACTGCCAGGAGTAAGTCGTGAGTGCAGAGCCAGGAGTAACCCCTGAGCATCGCTGGGTGTGACCCAAAAAGTTAAAAAAAAATCTCTAAAGATCTCTCTCAACCAACCAGAATGCTCAATGTTTGAAGTATAAAGACATTAAAAAATTAAAAACCGTTAGAATGGTTCTTGAGAAGCAGTTGACTTTAAGATCCTGACTGCGGTGTTCAAAGAGGTAAAAAGCCAAAGAACAGGGGTAGAAATAGTTACTGCTATGCCAGGATGACAGGACAGACTGGTTAGGTCTTCACTGTCCACGTGCAGAAATGGATTCAGCGACTTTCAGATTCAGAGGCAAAATTTGCAGTATGGTAGAAAAGAGAAGAGCGAATTAAGAGCAGCAATGGTGTAAATATCTGCAATTGATTAGTGTAGGATAACATTGTTTTGTCCTTCCTGCGTAGCCACAGGTAGTTTAGGTTTATTGGGTTGCTCCCATCACAGTACTGCATTCCTCTATGTTTATTTCTAACTTCTTTCTTTGTGCTCTGTTGACTTGTAAATATTATTTTTCTCTTCTCCCTAAGTCCTTTGCATAGTTTATTCAGAGCAATGTCTTTTTTGTATGGACACAAGACAATATATCCTATGCTTTTGTAATGTGGGAGCTATATGACTCTAACTGATATTTTCCTCCTGGGCATCTATTCTCTGACCTAAGCCTCAGCTGTCTTTACTTCCTAGCACCACCAAAGGCAAGGTCCTGATGAGGGACTGGATGGAACCAGGGCAAGCGGTAAGCTATGTGCGACCCTGGCATCAAGATGGGCCTGGCCAAAGTGCCTAATGCTTAACTATAAGTTAAGAGCTTGGTCATGGACAAATGCTGTCATGATCCAAAAAGTAATAACTAGATGTGGACCCTGCTAGGGTTAGGAATGATTAATCTGACCTTGTTGTTACTGTGTCTGGCATATCGAATACTCTCGGTAGCTTGCCGGGCTGAGCTCTGTAGTCTGAGTCTGTGGCAAGATGTTCCCAGGAGAGCTGCCCTATAAGCCTCAATGTATCTCTTACTGTGTCCACACAAAAACAATTAGTATTAAATGTTGATAGAGTTATTGAACTGAAGAAAGGAGAAAAACACCTTAGGAGGTATTTTGCCCCTGGGCAGTCAGGAAGGGCTTTGGAATTCCTCTATGGTGGTATTTCCTTTGAACCTGGTGGGCCCTGAGGAAGGGCTTTCTTATGTTGATTTTGCTACCAGTGGGTGCAGTGTCAGCCCAAGGAGCTGGAGAGAGAGGGGAGAGAGCAGGGGTTCAAGATGGAGTGTGGAGAGACTAGCAAGGGGAACAGAGAGAGAAGAAGGTAGAAGAAGAATACAGGAGTAGGTGCGTGGAGAGAGAGAGCCCAGGTTGTGAGACGGAGCACGAAGAGATGAGCGGGAGAGACAGGAGGAGCCGGGAATGAGGGGAGTGTGAGACTAGAATGGGAGGCTCAGAGAGACTGGGGCAGGCGCGTGGGGAGAACGGAATAAATGGCATCTGATCATCTAACCGGCTTGGCCCTCATTTCCTCCACTGTCTACCCCATGGCCCCTGGTTCAGGGAGCGGCCCTGGGCTCACCCAGATGTGGGGGACGAGGGAAAGAGCCTCCGGAGCCTCCCCTGGCCGCCCCCTAAAGATATTACACAGCTTAGAGCACCTGCTTTGTCTGGGATGCAGCCTTCCACCCACGTGACCACCCATGTGACAAGTACAATTCAGGTACTGCCATTTGTCATCCGAGTGCCATAGCAAAGTGTGCTATATAACTGGCGCTTTGCAACCAGTTCTGTGTGAACTGGTTTCACCTAGCTAAAGCTTGTGAAGCCTCTGTGCACCCCAACCAAGAGTGTCCCACTCTCATAACAATGACAGCCAGAAGTATAAAAAGAAAGGAAAGAGGAACTAATGAAAAGTTAAACAAAGATTTCTTCTGCTACCAGTCTCCTCCGGTTTTCAACGTGATCATTTTGTGTCAATCGTTTTCAGAAAAATAAAGCATGAGCTCCCTCTAGTGGCGTGTTTAAGTTTCTGTTGCTTTTTTTTTTTTTTTTTTGCTTTTTTTTGAGGGGGGTCACACCCAGCGATGCTAGTTTCTAAGTTTCTTTTATTTACTTATTTTTTTTTTTGGAGAGAAAAGATGTGGAGGAAGAAGAAACAGAAACTGAATTCTGCCCATAAACTGGATAATGAAGATGAAGACTCCTGCAAACTCCTGGCTGGCCTTCTCCAAATGTCAGGTTCTTGTCCTCAAACAGTCAAAATGGAAAGCAAGACACAGGAGAGCATATGGCCGAACTCAGTAAAAGACTTTATTTTGGGAGACATAAGAGAAGGGAGAATAAGAGAGGGAAGCTCCCAGATTATGGAAGAGGTCTCATAAAACAGAATTCTGCCTATTCTAAGTATTAAAAACAATAAATTTTAACTCCAGGCTCAAACAGTCGAGAATAGGCGACCTCTCCCCATTTTCCTATTCTTTGGGGAACCTGGTAGTCACGCCCACGAACTGCCTCTGGTGCCATTTAAGCTTGTTAATGGCCATGATCAAGAGACTCGCAAATAAATCTCAGAAGAGAGCAACAAGCTGCAGAGATGTCTCTGGTCCCTGAAGTCATCATCTAGTCAAAAAATAAACTACAGGTGTATCACCTTATTTAAAATTTTAAAGTTCCTGGAGCGCATGGCCACATTCATGGCTGTGCGACATCTCATACTCTATGCCCCCTACGTACCAAGAATAGCACACCACATTTGATGTGTTGTAAAGTAGAAAGAAACTGATCTCGATTAAAAAATATATATATACATATATATGTATACACACACACATCTGTCACTGTCCTCCCATTGTTCATCGATTTGTTCAAGCGGGCCCAGTGACATTGTGAGACTTGTTACTGTGTTTGGCATATTGAATATGTCACAGGTAGCTTGCCAGGTTTTGCTGTGCGGGCAAAATACTCTCCGTAGCTTGCCGGGCTCTCCGAGAGGGGCGGAGAAATTGATCTCGGGTCGGCTGTGTTGGCCGCATGCAAGGCAAACGCCCTACCCTCTGTGCTATTGCTCCAGCCCCTATATATATATATATATATATACACACACAACTTGTAACAATATGTTAGTAATCTCTTATACAAGGACTTAATGGTTCCAGGCTGAGATAGAACAATCCTCACACAATTTCCTCTAAGGAAACTTTTGGGGATCGTTTTTAACAGATAATTCACAACAAACAATACAAAATAAATTATTTAGGTTCTGCTTTAAGGGCAGGCTTTAGATGTGGGTGAAAAAATTTGAAATATGATGGTGGGAAAGTGTAATGGTGGTGGGATTGGTGTTGGAATATTGAATAAAATTAAATTAAAAATACACATTTTAATGAGGATAGGAAGGCCTTGGGTTCATTATTTTCTGAACAGTCGATATCATTGGAATCTAAGGGAAGAGACAATAAGCAGAATTCACATATTAATCATACTGATCTTTAGGTAAAATTTGTCGTGGGTGTCTTAGATAACTTTTAGTTCTTTGATAAACCACACACAGTTGAAGGCTAGGAAGAGGCTAGATCTTATCTTTCGTTCAACTAATGTTAACGAATGTTAACCTACTAAGTAGGTTAACAACTAATGTTGTTGCTCCAGAGTTGACAGATCAGTGGAATTAAAAACAACAAGAGAGCCCTCATAGAACTCATTTTAGAGCAGCAGAGATATAGACAATAAATAATTAAAGCTAGTGAATACATATTGTGCAGGGGGTGAGTGAGTGAAACAGATGAAAGTAAAGGAGGAGAAGGGAGTGTGGGCTGAGAGTGTAGTTGGGAGGTCAAGGAAGAGCTCTCTAATGAAGAGATGGAGAGAACTTTTCCCAGAGTGCAAAGGGGAGAAAAGCCCAAAGAGGTTAACATGGGGCCAAATTCTCTATGGCTTCTTTGTCACTGAAGGACTTTAGTTTCAAATCTGCATGAGAAAGGAATCTGGCAAAATAATCTGATCCGTTTAAGGGTCTGCCTGATGTCACTACCAGAAAAGAAGATAATGAATATATTTGTTATCTTGATTGTGATGGCGATTTCATGGTGGTGCACATATATAAAAACTCGGCAGCCTATTTCTTATAGCCAGTTTCTTATAATTATATATTAATAAACAACCTGTGCTGGCAAAGTTGTGAGAAAAACAGAACCCTCATTCACTGTTAAAGAACTATAGTCTGGTTCAGCTCTATAGAACACATATGGAAACTATTAAAAAAATAAATAAAAATTGAGCTTCCTTTGCCTCAAGTGGGGGAGAAGGTATTTGGGATAGAGAAGGGACCACTATGACAAAAATAGTTGGAAATAATCATTCTGGATAAGAACTGCATACTAAAAGTAGGTAAAGGAACAAATATGATAGACTCTCAGTAACAGTATCTGCATTGAAAACCATAATGCCCAAAAGTGGTGGTGGTGTGTGTGTGTGTGGATAAAGAGAGAGAGAGAGAGAGAGAGAGAGAGAGAGAGAGGGAGAGAGAGAGAGAGAGAGAATTAAAGTACCTGCCATAGGGGCTGGAGCGATAGCACAGCAAGTAGGGCTGTGCTGTTTGCCTTGCATGTGGCCAACCCGGGTTCGATTCCCAGCATCCCATATGGTCCCCTGAGCACCCCCAGGAGTAATTCCTGAGTGAAGAGCCAGGAGTAACCACGGTGCAACGCCAGGTGTGACCCAAAACGCAAAAATAAATGAATAAATAAATAAAAGAAAGTACCTGACATAGAGACAGGCTGGAAGGTGGGGGAGGGTAGATGAGGGAAAGTGGGGACATTGGAGGTGGGAAATGTACAATGCTGGAGGGATTAGAACACTGTATGACTGAAATCATGAAATCATGAACTGTGTGTCTCAGTGATTCGGTTTAAAAAAAAATTTCCTGACAGATTAAAAAGAAAAATTGAGCTTCTACATGACCCAGTGATTCCATTTCTTGGCATCTTCCCCAAGAACCAGGGGGAAAAAAATTTTTTTAAAGCAACATTTGCACTATTCATGATACCCAAGATCTAAAAACAATCAGAGTGCTCCAGAATAGATGACTGCATAAATAAACTGTGGTACAAATACACTAAGGAATACTATTCAGCTATAAGAAAGACATCTTATTATCTCATTCCTACTTTGGACAAACTTGCAGGCTATCGAATGTAGCCTGCCCACAGGACAGAGTCTGGCAAACTCCCCGTGGCGTACCAAATATGCCAAATACCAGTAACAATGATGGGTCTCTTTCTCCTAAAGAGCCTTGAATATAATCTCAGGGCTAGGATGAAAGAGACGTTACTGGGGCCTGCTCGAGGCGATCGACGAATAACAGGATGATGAAATGAAAAAATCAAAAAATAAGAAAGAAAACCCTGTATTGGACTTCTCTGTGGATGGAACTAGAGGGTATCATGCTGAGTGAAACCAATGACGGGAAGAGAGACAAATACAGAATGATCTCTATTCATGTATGGGATATAAAGAATAAAAAATAATAATGGGAGTAGTAGAGGGGATACGGAAAGCAACCTGGGAACATTGGTAGGGGGAAGCTGACAGTGGTGATAGAATCAGTGCTGCATTTTTTTCTCTTAAACTCAACTATGAATAACTTTTTAAATCATGGTGCTTTTATAACATTTTTTAAACTTCACAAAAGTAAATTTAAAAAAGAAACAAATTATAATTCGGGGGCGGGGGGAAATAAATGCGGAGATTTAAAAGAACAAAATACAACAAATGAGTTTGCGGAGGGGGTGAGTTGGAAGATATGGGAGACCTAGGAACACTGGCGGTAGGATGTTGGCGTCGCGATTGTTGGTGTCGTATTGGGAGGATACGTGTTAAAACACTACTACTAACAGGACTATCAATCAAGGTTCTCAAAAGAATAAAAAAAAAACCCATAAAACTTCCTTCCCTCCCTCCTTCTTTTACGTGTTCAGATTTACTCATGCCTCTCTGATCAGGGAATCACTCCTGGCAGTACAGGGGAACCTTAGCTGGTTTAGGGTTGCAAATTCCTGATGTACCGAGTGCAAGGCAAGTACCTTACCCTATGCACCATCCCTCTGGCTCCGACAATTTTCCTCTAATAAATGTTACATTGCAGTCTCGGGATGATGAATTCAACTAATCAACTACTATATGTAAAATCTTTGCACTTTCAGATTGTTTAGATACAACTGTAGAAAGTCTTGGTGAAAACAAAACAAAGTAAAAAAAAAAACCCACAAAACCACTCCCCCAAACTCCCCAAAGAAAAACCAATGCACCGTCATACCAAAAATCTCTAAAGCGGTTCCAGATCGGCTCGTCCGCATAAGTTTGACACTCGGAGGCTTCCGTAGTAAAGAGTTCATGTAAATAGCCAAGATGGCGCCGCCCAGTGTCCCATGTGCTGCATCCGGTCTTAACTAGGAAGTACGATTTCTAGTCGCTGCCCGAGAGGTGGGCAGTGGCCGCTGAGGTGGGTTTTCTTAAGCCTCTTCGCCTGGGATCCCTTCGACCGCCAACATGCCGAACAGAAACAACAACAAGCTGCCCAGCAACCTGCCGCAGTTACAAAACCTGATTAAGCGGGACCCGCCGGCTTACCTGGAAGAGGTGAGGATGCGATGCCGCACTGCTGGCACCCGGGCCTTAATTTACCGTCCTGGCGGGGGCCGGGGACACGGGATGGGGACACGGGACGGGGACACGGAAGGGAGGGGGAGTGGAGCTGAGATTCTGCTCTTCATGTCGTGCTTCCCCCCGGAGGAGAAAAAGGACTTAGGACGAGTTAGTTCCCCAGCCCTTGTATACCTGCCTGCCTTGACTTTCAATTTTCTGCGTGGTCCTGAGACCCTGTTGTAGCAGAAACAGCCTTAAAACCCTTATTTTGTTTTCTCCCGACCTTGCAAGGGTGAGGAGACGAGTAAGTGACCCGCCCCTGGACTCCGTGAGGGTTTCTCGCTCTTATCTTTCTAGAACCCCCTTAATTCCTGTAAATGGGCAACTTGGTCAATCACAGTTTTGAATGCTATTGACTGACTTCGGCTTCCGAGAGCCCACTTTGTGCCCTGGGCTGTGTCGGGACGGAGGGGCATCGCTAGTCCGAGGGTCAGATGAGATAACCAGGATTAGTCCCCATTGAAAGCAGAGAAGAACTGTCAGAATTAAAACTTCAGGAAAGGCCAGGTTGACAAATTCAGCCCAGACTCCTCCCCCCCCCCCCCCCCCTTCTTTTGGATCACCGTGAGATGCAGTTACAAACTTGCATGATTACGTTTCAGTGGTACAGTGCTCGACTACCCATCCCTCCACCAGTACACATTTTCCACCACCGATGTTCCCAGTGTTCTTCCTGCCACCCCATCCCACCCCCATTCCCTGCCTCTGTGGCAGGTACAATCCTTCTTACTCGCTCTCGAATTTTGGTCAGCCCAGATTTTGAGGGGTTTTGCATACAGATCTTATGCAAATTGTGAATAATAAAGATATTTGAGCTGATAACTTGTAAAACCTAAGTGTTTATGGTTCTGATCAATTAATCCGGCTGTTACTTTGTTAGGCTTTGGATGCAATTATGTTTCTTTATTAGATTTTGATGTATCTCATCATTGCTAAGACAGGTTTTCATCTTTTGGTTTGATTATCCTCCTCGTTTTTCCTCTTTTCCAAGTCTTCACACAGAAATATTTACAATGAATGCTTTTGAGCAAGCAGTGGTGCCAGTGATTTTAATCTCCATTAGCTTATTCAAAATTGAGGCAGTGGAGGAGACGAAAAGTAAGGAACAAATACAAAAATATGTGAAGTCATAGGTGAGAATTTATTGCAAACAGTCATTCACAAAGTAGTGGTGAGGTTCTGGAAAGTAGTGCTTTTAAGAGCTTGGGGAGAGTTGAGAGGGAAAGCGCCCTGCACATTTGCTAAGTGGACACGATGATGAGAGAGACAAATGACTTGAAGCGGCTGATCATGGAATTGGAACTGTGAGACTGTGTATAAAGGTGAAGACTGTAGTGTAAAGGTAAAGACTATAGTGTAAAGGTAAGAGGCTCAGGAGACTGGATTCTGGTTAGGATGGAAGAATTGCTGAGGTTGAGTTCTATCAGAAAAGAGAAAGTAGGAGATGATGATTGTAGCGGGTCTTTACATGACCTGTGATGTGCTTTGATTTTTCAGAACTTTTCTTGAAGAACGCAGAAAAAAAATTATAATTAAATCAACCTAATTTTTTGACCTAATTTTTTTTAAAAAAGAATACCATAAAGGAAACTGTGTTTCTATGTAGTTTTGCCATAGCCTTTTCTCTATGCTACTATCAAAGACTTTGAAGTGATTTTTCACTTTGTACTCAGAAAATCAAATAATAGAAGGTAACTGCCTTGAATTCCATTTTTCTACAGTTTCTGCAACAGTATAACCACTACAAATCCAATGTGGAGATTTTCAAGCTGCAACCAAATAAACCTAGCAAAGAACTGGCAGAGCTGGTGATGTTTATGGCACAGGTAAGATGACTGATGAATTACAAAAAGGAGCAGTGGTTAAGCAGCTTGCAACATGATTTTCCCAGTAATACTCAACGTCATTTCATTTGTGAATGAAAGCTTAATTGATATATATGCACACATGTACATATATGCACTTATTTATTTAAGCTTTTCCTTTCTGGAAAGTATACTTTTTCCACTATGTTGAATTAGACCAGCAGTACCCAAACTAGTTTGCCTGCTGTCCCCTTTTCAGAAATAACAAAACTACTCATGCACACCACACACATACACACACGCGCGCGCGCGTGAGCACACACAAACACAACCTGTGCATCCAACCTCGTACCCTCTGCCCCCCAAGAGTTTACCTTTAAATGAACAAAGATAAAGCATACCCAGTTGCACCAGAGACTCCTACCACCCCCTCTCCTCCCTGGCTTGTTTTCCCGATGCCACGAAGGATGTGGGATCTCCCACTCTGGGAAACACCAAGTTAAAGGATTTCATCAGTGCCTTCCAGGAAACCAGGCCAGAGCAAAGCTTTCAAGCTATTTGTCTTCTTCAAACCCATCATTAAAATAGGTTCTAAATCATGTCACAAATATTCCGTGAGGACTAGAGTAGATGTGGATTAGCCAGTGGGAGGAAAGGAGGTGACCGGGACGCATCAGCTCCTGTGCTGTGGTGTTGGACTCTCCTTTGGTGAACACCCTGAATAAGTGTCTGTGCTTTAAAGGAGAAGAAGAAACTTCAGAAGAGCTCTTGCTTTCTTACAGGTTGGTCACTGCTACCCAGAACATTTAAGCACCTTTCCCCAGGAGCTGAAAGAGCTTCTCTCCTGCAATCACACCGTGCTGGATCCAGACCTTCGAATGGTAGGCCCGGTGTTTGTATTAATAAATTGTACTGTGTTCATGTGTGTGTGATATGTGTTTAAATGAGAAAAGCCTCTCAATCAAATCTGTTTTAAAAATATAAGTCAGTATGTTTTACCTCAGCCTTATTCCTGTCATGGGGCTGGAAAGACAGTGCAAAGAGCAGAAAATTTGTCATGCAAGTGGCCAGTCTAGGCTTTATTCTTGGTATAACATATGGTTCCCCTAAATTGGCCAGGAGTGATCCCTGAGCACTGAGCCAGGAATAAGCCCTCAGCAGAACCAGAGGTGACCTGAGCCCTCACACATGTGCTGCCAAAAAAAAAAAAAAAATCTAAGAAACTTTCTTATGTCCCCATTGCCCAGCATCACCGGCATAGTCCCCAGGCCAAGCTCCTCACTGCCAGGCCTACACCACTGCCTGGGGCGTCACCAGGAGTTGGCCCTGCCCTGCGCCCCACCAGGCACTGCCCGAAATGGCCCCTGGGAAAAGTCATTATCCCTGTGTTTGGGCACAAATAATTCAAACCCATTTTGTTTTTCCTGCCCCAAGACTTGGAAGCGTTTTTCTCTGAGGAGTGTATCTAACGAAGAATTGTATTAGCATCCAATGGAGAATTGTATTAGTAAATTTTTTCTGGTTTTTATTTTGGGGTGTGTGTTGGGGAGGCCATATCCTACTATTTTGGGGTTCTCCAGGTCATGCTTGGGCACCAGATGCCGATGGGGCTCAAATCCAGGCAAATCTAAATGCAGAGCATGCAACTCAGCACTTTATCGGTTTCTCCAGGCCCAGTATGAGCAAAATTTGAGTGATAAGAGTACCCCTAATGGGGCTGGAGCAATAGTACAGCGGGAGGGCATTTGCCTTGCACTTGGTCGATCTGAGTTCGAGTCCCAGCATCCCATATGGTCCCCTGAGCACTGCCAGGAGTAATTCCTGAGTGCAGAGCCAGGAGTAATGCCTGAGCATTGCCGGGTTGCGGGTGTGACCCAAAAAGGAAAAAAAAAGAGTACCCCTAAAAGTTGGGATAAGAGTCCTGCAACAGCTAGTGGGCTATTGTCCATATTAATGGAATTTTAAAAGAATGTCTTGCCCGTCACAAGTTCAAGATGATTCTACCAATTTAATGTGTTCTATTATTGTTATCTTTGTGGGTTCTCTTATAGTATGTTTTCACTTCTCTCCTAAGACATTTTGCAAGGCTTTGATCTTACTGAGAAATAAGAATCTCATCAATCCATCGAGTTTGTTAGAACTCTTCTTCGAACTTCTGCGTTGCCACGATAAGCTGCTGCGAAAGGTAAGGGGGAAGGTTCCCTCCCCGCAGCCTCTCACCCTCCCTGCGGAGATAAGATCTGTGCAGTCCCGAGGCCCTGGGATTCTTTGTGCCATCCATCACTGGATGCAGTTAAGAACAATTTATACAGGAGGGCTTCTGTCTTTTTGTGCGTGCAGTATGATGACGATTTCTCGCGTTTGACTTTTGCCAGATACATTCTCAGAATTTTTTTTTATATGTTGTTTATTCACAAACCCTGAAGTCAGGATAATGATGGTGGTGGTGGTGGTGGTGGTGTCTGGTGATGATATTTTGCAGATGCAAGGACTCAAGAACAGAGTAGTGAGACAAGGGTCACAACTTCGAAGTGGCTGAGGGTGGTACATCAACTGAGAAAGTTTGGTTCCGCAGTGTGAACCTGACCCACTGCATGGTGACAGCATGAGCTTGATACTCATACTTATAACCACTTCCATTCTTCCTCCACCCCCTACCAATAAAGCAACCAAATTTCTGTCAAATATTTATTATGATTTCCCTGTAAGATCAGAAGCCAAAGGTTTCTGAAGCTTTACAGAGTCAACCTTCAGGGCCAGGGAGATAGCTCAGGGTAGGGGCAGAGGCGTCGCATCCCCAGATCCTGATTCCCGGCACTCATGGGCCCCCAGAGCGCCACTAGATATAGCCTGGGGATCCCCAGCATGGCTGGCCCTGAGCAATACCATATCCGCAGCTCTAGCATTGAGGGCTCCCACTGGCTGAGATGGCTGAGTGTCACGGGGGGTGATCCCAGGGCCTTCTGAGCTTTGCGTGGGGGATCTCCTACCTCCTCTCAAAAGGGAAAGACATTAAAATTTGTTTTTACTGACATAAAATTGTTTTTTCAAAGCATTGAGAGACTGCCACCACTTGATCATAGCAGTTGGACTTCTTAGTTTAGTAGAAGATTCCATAGGAACAGATTTTGAATGCCAGCGATATCTGTATTTTCAATATTACGTTGCGTACAGTTCCGTGTTTATAAATGGAGCCATCTCCCTTTCTTACTTTAAACAGCGGTTCGATTGAGATATAATTCACATATATTTCATCCCTTTAAAGCATAGAGTTTGATTCTCAGGGCCTTGCTTCCAAGGTGACCAAGGAAAGGAGGGTACAAGTTGGTCCGGAGTGATAGTACAGTGGGTGGGATGCTTCCTTTACTTACCGTTGGTCGGGTTCGATCCCTGCACTGCACTTGAGCACCCCCAGGAGTGATCCCAGAGCACAGAGCCAGGAGGAGTAAGCCCTGAGTACCACTAGCTGTGGATCAAAAACAAATGAAGAACTAATGAAGTTGTTCAGGTCAATTAGTCCATTGCAGGAGTTTCCATCCGTCGTATAATCAGTTTTAAAACATTAGCAGTCACTCTTCGTCCCTGCATCTGCACCAATCCTGGCAGCTACCAGTTGCTCTTGCCTCTATGAATTTGTCTGCTCCACAAAGGCTCACCCATGTTGTGGCACACACTTTTCCCAAAGCGGGTGATGCTACCCTGGGGAGATGCTAGAGGAGCAGTAGTGCTTTAGGTAGAATTGAGGGGTGTATTCTGTTTGTTTGCATGAAGAAGGTACTTTCCAGAAGGGCACTGTGTAATTCTTTTTTCCCAAAAGGAAGCAGTAGGTCAAGTAAGTTTGGGGACCTCTGTTATAGCATGTAATGGTACTTCATGTTTCTGTTGCCAAGTAATTCTATTTCTGATCATACTATTGGTTTATCCATTCATCAGTTAGTACTTGGGTCATTTCCATTTTTGCCCATTATGAGTTATGCTGCTGTGAATATACATGAACATGAAGGTAGAAAAATGTTTTTATTTCTCTTGGATATGTAATGAGATGTGGCATTGTTTCGTTTCATGGTAACTCCATGCTTAATCTTTTGAGGAGAATCTTATTTTTAGTTTTTGATTTGTTTTTAGCTTATTTGTGATAGAACTAAAAGTAGGTCAAAAAAATACCTATATCTCACTATAACATCTTTCTCCAAATTAAGATTAGAAATGTTGCTTCATGTATTTATACTTTTATTTTTCCCAGACTTTGTACACACATATTGTGACTGACATCAAGAATATAAATGCAAAGCACAAGAACAATAAAGTGAATGTGGTGAGTGCCCTTTTGATTTCTGTGTCTGCGGCACTGTGCTGTCACTGTAGTCACGTGCTTTCTTCTTCATTTCCTTAGATGTTACAAAATTTCATGTACACCATGTTAAGAGACAGCAATGCCACTGCAGCTAAGATATCATTGGATGTGATGATTGAACTCTACAGACGGAACATCTGGTAATAACATGTGTTTGCCTCTTGAGAAGTATATAATTCGTTACTCATAACTCCTGAAGAACATACAAAAATGATTTTTTTCTGACCTTGAGCTTTTTCATATATATGACATAGAGTAAATTGGCAGTAAAAATTCAGAGGCAGTCCAGATGACTGAGGACAGCATTGGCTACCACATTACGTTTTGTTTTGTTTGGACCATGCCTGACACTGCTCAGGGGCTACTCCCATCTTGGTGCTCAGATTGCTCCTGACAGTGCTCAGACAACTAGGTAGTGCTGAGGATCAGATCTGTAACTGTCTGACCTTGAATTCTATTTTCTACCCATTCTACCATTCTGAAGATTTTCAAGTCAGCTTATCCTGTAACCCGAACTTCCTGCATGCAAAGCTTGTGTTCCAGCCCTTTGAGCTATTTCCCTGGCCCTTCTTTTAAACTGTTTGTATTAGTTTCATTAGCTTATAATGAGAGCGATAGCACAGCGGTAGGGTGTTTGCCTTGCACACAGCCAGCCCAGCTGAGCTAGGTTCGATTCTCGGAGAGCCCAGCAAGCTATCAGAGTATCTCGTGCCCACGGCAAAGCCAAGCTACCTGTGACATACTCAATATGCCAAACACAGTAACAACAAATCTCAAAATGGAGACGTTACTGGGCCCGCTCAAGCAAATCGATGAACAACGGGAGAACAGTGCAGCGCAGGACAGCTTACAATGCTGTATAATTTCAGGGGTTTGTGTCCACAGCTCTCTATGTGTATCATGCCACACCCGATTACTGCCCACCACCAGACAGCCCTCACCCAACCTTTCTTCCAGTAAACACCATTGTTTATATGGAGTAGAGGAATTACCTTTATTGTTATTTGTTGGGCTGTTTGCATTATTTACTCATATTCCACACATGAATGATAATTGTTTTTCTGATAATGTGTCCATCTGATGATTGAACATTCATGATGTTCTGTGTTTCGGCTTTTGTGTATAATGCTGCTATGGGTATAGGTATACAAATGTCCTTTTTGATTAGTGTTAGTTTTCATATTCTTCAGATTATTTCCATGAGTGGTATTTTTGGATCATATGGAATTTCCTTAGGGAATCTTCAGACCATTTTCCATAAAGGCTGCACCCGTTTGTATTCCCACTAATCACCTACCAGAGTTCCCTTTTCTCCACATCCTCACCAACACTAGTTTTCACGTTTTTTTCCTTGTATAAGATTTAGATTTTCATTTTTTAATTTCCTTCTATAAGGTTTTAGTTTACATTTTTAAATTTATGTTTCCCTATTAGTAAATACGACTGAATGTTTTCTCATGTGTCTGTGAGTCATCTATACATCTTTTTTTTTTTTCTTTTTGGGTCACCACCTGGCGATGCTCAGGGGTTACTCCTGGCTCTGCACTCAGGAATTACTCCTGGCGGTGCTCAGGGGACCATATGGGACGCTGGGAATCAAACCTGGGTTGGCTGTGTGCAAGGCAAACACCCTACCCACTGTGCTATCGCTCCAGCCCCTGTATGTCTTTTTTTTTTTTTATTAGTGAGACATATGAGGTACAGTTGTAGACTTACAAATTTTTGTGCTTGAGTTTCAATTATACAATGATCAAATGCCCATCCCTCCACCAGCGCCCATTTCCCACCACCATGGATCCCAGTATCCCTCCAACCCCACCCTGTATGTCTTTTTAAAAGTAGATTTTTCTCCCATTTTTGAGTGAATTGCTTATCATTTTTTTCTTGTTGAGTTGTGTGAGTTAATTACATGTTCTGGATGTTACTCCTTTGCTAGACATAGGTCAGGCTTCTGTCAGTTGCTAGGTTGCCTTTTTTGCTTTTGTGACAGTTTCTTTTGATGTGTAAAACTTTTTAAACTTCATGTAGCCCCATTTTATTATCCTTTTACCTCCTTGGCATTGAAGTTGACTCTGACTGCATCTCTGAGGAAGTGGTCCTAGAGTTTGTCATCTGCGTTTTATTTGTTTTATGATTTGCTCGAGTGGGCCCAGTAACGTCTCCATTGGAGACTTTGTTGTTACTGTGTCTGGCATATCGAATACCTCATGGGGAGCTTGCCAGGCTCTGCCGTGTGGGCGAGATACTCTCGGTAGCTTGCCGGGCTCTCCGAGAGGGGCGGAGGAATCGAACTCGGGTCGGCCATGTTGGCTGCGTGCAAGGCAAACGCCCAACCGCTGTGCTATTGCTCCAGCTATCATTGTTTTATGATATTGGCACTTTTTCATAGATTTGCTTCTTTTAGTTAAGATTCTCTAACTTTGTTGCATTTATGTTGGTTCTTCTCAGTTTTTGTCACCTCCCCCCACCTGTGTCTATTGCTCGCTGGGTTTGTCATGTCCTTTGAGGAATCCTTTCTTCTTTTTTCAGTGGTTGCCTGCAGAATTTTTCTACTTATACATCTGGGTTAGCTTTTGTTTTCTTATAGGTGATGCTGTGGCTTGGGTGTTGAAATTCTCCTTTGTTTCTTTTTTTTTTAAATTTCATAATTTAAAAATAGATAAGCATCTCTTGTTTGTTTTGGGGTCACACCCAGCAGTGCCCAGGGCATTTCTGTACCCAGGAGTGACCCTGGCAGTTCTGTGGAACCTTATGGTAAGCATCTCTTAATTGGTCTTTTCCTAAACTCTAGGTAGCCTTAACAGCATAGAGAAAAGTGCATATAATAAAAGGCAATAAAAATATTTGAGGGTCTACTGCAAAAGACAATTTATACATTTCACTGATCTTTACAATATTGGTTGAGAATGACTAACTATGAATGGAGGTGATCCCCATTTCAAAAAAATTTTAAAAAGTCTTCAATAAGCTTTTCTCAATGTAAATTTTCTGGCATTAAATATTTTTCCGTGGTTGACTTTCATGCCTCATGATTTTTTTTATCTGCTAAGAGATAAAGTATTTATTATGTTGTGTGTTTTGTGCCATTTTCCCTGTTATGAGCTATCCAAGAATAAAACTTGACTCAGAGACCCTCTGTTTTCCCCCAGGAATGATGCCAAAACCGTCAATGTCATCACAACTGCTTGTTTCTCGAAGGTCACCAAGGTGAGCCTTGGGCCAGCGAATGCACTCTCTGGTTCCTGGGGGTCCCAGCAGGAGGGGCGCAGGAGGAAGGGCAGGCCGGGGGACAGGTGTTGGTCAGACTTGCTCTGGGCTTCAGCTGCCAAGCTTGCCTCCACGGCAGCGGAATCAAAACCGTGGTCATGAGCATTGGTTGGTTGATTTTAATATTTATTGAAGTAGCAATGGTTTATAACATTTTACAGATTTCAGACGTAGATTATAAGTCAGCATCTGTATGTGCTACATCATGTTCACCGCTGAAAGGCGAGTTTCATTTTAAAATGCTATCTGTTAAGTGATGGCCTGCTGTTTAGTTTGTTTTCCTCTACTTCTTCTATTGGATTTGGACATAGCTGAGAAATTTGAAAACTGTCTTTGGTTCTCTGTTGAAATGGCTACTGTAATATGTGGGGGGTGGGGTGGGGAGGTGGGGTGGGGCTGGGGTGTGTGTGTTTAATATAGGTATTCTTAATGATGGGCTGGAGTGATAGCACAGCGGGTAGGGTGTTTGCCTTGTACGCAGCCGACCCAAGTTCGATTCCTCTGACCCTCTCGGAGAACCCGGCAAGCTACTGAGAGTATCTCACCCACACAGAAGAGCCTGGCAAGCTACCCCTGACGTATTCGATATGCCAAAAACGGTCATGGTCACGGTCCTCCCATTGTTCATTGATTTGCTTGAGCAGGCCCAGTAACGTCTCCATCATGAGACTTGTTGTTACTATGTTTGGCATATCGACTACGTCACGGGTAGCTCACCAGGCTCTGCCATGCGGGCGAGATACTCTCGATAGCTTGCCAAAAACAGTAACAACAATTTATTGTGAGATGTTACTGGTGCCCACTGGAGCAAATAGATGAACAATGGTAGGACAGTGCTACGGTGCTGCATTCTTTTTATAGAGTCTGTTTTTATGTACTTGAGTACTACATACTTGTAGGATAAGTAACAGAAAGCTTGTTTTAAGACAGAAACATCCTAAATCCCTTCACTGGTTTTGTTTTGTTTTTTTCCCTGCATCTCCTAGTTTGTATGCATGTATAAACTATAGACAAAAGCATTCTTTGTAAGCTGGGTTAAGTAACTGATTGTGTTCTAATTGGTAGATACTAGTGGCTGCTTTGACATTCTTCCTGGGGAAAGATGAAGAGGAGAAACAGGACAGTGACTCAGAATCTGAGGTCAGTTTAATTGTCCTCTGAATTTTAGTTTGTCAGATTGCACTATTGCTTTGAGTAAAAATTGTTAAATACAAGTTAGAAAGGACCTCTGTGTTGCCTTTATTATCAAGTTGTCATTTTAGCATCTTGGTAACAAGAATACCTGTGTAATAATCTATGTTAATGAAAAATACTCAGTAATATATAAATGATGCATTATTCTGTGTATGTGTGTTTGTGTGCGAGTGTGTGTGTGTGCTGACACATGCAAGGCATGCTACATCTCCAGCTGAGCAATAAATGCATTATTAATGTAAAAAATGTCAAATGCTGTATCGATAGAACAGGTTTATCCTTTCTGTCTTAATTTTACTCCCCACTTCTTCACAGACTATTTCACTAACTGTGCCTCAGTATATGAATATATGTACAGTGTTGTGTATAGTGAGTTTTTTTAATATGCAAATAATATGTATGTTCTGTGTATTAGAAAGAAAGAAAACAATAATATATATGGTTTCTTTTTATTGAATGCATAGTGGTAAGCCCGGGATTCTGGGTTCCCAAATGGCAAGACAGACAGAAACACGAACTCAGTAATGCAAAAGCAGTAGGAGTTTTATTCCAGTATCTTGGGGTCAACTATCTCACCCACAGAGTGGTCTCTTGATAGTGACTCTGACTTCAGGCAGCAAGCAAGTTTATATCGGGTTAGATTACATAAGCAGTACATGCCTTATTGTTTCAGAAAGAAATCTTACTTAGTTACCAAACAAAGGTGTTTTGACAAGTGTCTAGGGTAACAGTGGTCAGGCAATACTTAATAGTTTCCACTAGCAGTTTATGGTTACATAAACTACTCATTCTTTTAGGGTTAACTAAAGACAAATTTGGGTCATTTTGACTGGGGCATAATGATTGATTGAGCCCACTTGTTGGGCCCAGGAACTTTCCAGGTGGGTTCAGGTTGGCTAGTCACACATTGTTTCATTGCTGGGAAACTGAAATTGTTTTAGTTCTGTAGGGGAACCTGAGGCCTAGCTGATTTTGCTGATTTCTGACCTGTCATGGTGTCAGTTTCTGCCTTACAATAGATGCACTATTGCATTTAGATTACTGCATATTGATCTATTTCATTCTTTGAATCTTTACATAATTTCAGATTCAGAATGTATTATAGTTTAAGTACCTCCCTGCTAATGAACATTTCCAGTTACTCTATTCAAATAGAAGCTAAGTTGTTTTCTGTTTGTGTATTGTAACTAAATAACAACGCAAAAGAAAAAGAAAAAAATTCGGTACTGTACTAAAATCCTTTGTCTGCTCGGGCATATGGACAAATTGTGGGGGGCGGCCATTGAATATTGAAAGACATTTAAAGTTGTGTTTATTTTTAATAGCTGTGTGCAAAGAATCTTAAGTACAAAGAACAGATTGTTCTTTTCTTCTGTGCAAACTTTCTGCAATCTCTTGCCCAGGATGAAGGACCCAAGGCTCGAGACCTCCTTGTGCAGTATGCCACAGGAAAGAAGAGCTCCAAAAACAAGAAGAAGTTAGAAAAGGCCATGAAAGTGCTCAAGGTGTAGACTTGCCCCTGGGAATGAGGTGGAATCTTTGTAATGCAGTTATATGTGGTTTTTAGAAACCACTTATAAGAATTTGAATCCAGAAATAACTTTGACTTAGAAAAATGTGTGATAGGTTTTTACTATAATAAAATTGTTTCTTGCTGAGGTTTAGTCTTTAAAGGTAAAAACCACCACTAGTTCTTCCAGATTTTCTAGGTTTTTTTAAACAAAGATTTGTTCCTTTTAAGTAGTGGAGTGGTGTTTTGCACATTCATGCATTTCATCGGGAGGGCCTCCTTACTGTAAATCAGATGTAAATAGTTCTTTCCCCCCTCCTTTTCAGAAACAAAAGAAGAAGAAAAAGCCAGAGGTGTTTAATTTTTCAGCTATTCACTTGATTCATGATCCCCAAGGTATTATTGCAATTTCCCAATGTCTTTGTTGACCTCTTTTGTTTCTACCTTCAGAACCCCCAGGAAGTCCCATATCCCTGGCACTTAATACACCATCACTAATGCTTAGTTTCTGTAAAGTAGCTGTAATCTACAGGACTGAGGCAGTGCTGTACGGCTGTATGCCGTGATTCCCAGTTCTTAGAAAATGAAGGAAAACGTGCCCTCTGCAACTCGCGTCTTCAGCGGGAGCGGGCACTTGGCCAGAAGAGAACTTAACCGTCTCTCGTTGGCTCCTGCCATCACCCCACCTCCCTGCCACCATTCTTTTTTGAATTTTGTTTTTTTTTTAAGTCACACCCGGCAATGCTTAGGACTTACTTCTGGCTCTGCACTCAGGAATTACTCACTCCTGGCAATGCTCAGGGACCATATGAGATGCTGGAGATCAACCCCAGGTCGTCGGCCACCTGCAGGACAAATGTCCTCCTTGCTGTGCTATCACTCCGACCCCCTGTCCTCTTTTTAAAAGACCAATACTGACCTGTGAAAGCCAAAATTGTGGAGCTTCGATTTTGAACACTCGCTCTGAGACAGGACTGCAAACTGGGCTCAACTAAGGACTTCCCGGGATTATACTGGTGCCTTGATTGTCTTTTCCCCAGACCCGCATGTAGTCATGCAGGGTGCCCCCGGGCCCAGCGACTTCACGTGTTCCCAGCTGTGCTCTGATCCAAAGCTTCTTAGTGTGGGTCTTGACCCTGCTTGGGGTTGCATAACCAAATGTGGGGATCTCACACACACACACACACACACAGAGTTGGCATTAGTAAAAGGTTTTGATCATGCCGCGGCCAAAAACAAAATCAGAATCGACCAGATAATGAATGCGGAGCTTTGTTTATGGCAGTGCCTGCTGAAGTTACAGTTTTTTCAGGCTAGGAGAGTCTCAAGTGGAAAAAGTTGTAGCTGCCCCTGCACTGAAGAACTGGTGAGGGGCCGGAGCAGTAGTACAACTGTTGGGCCCTGGCCTGGCACGTTGTAATCCGTGTATCCCCATCAAACTCTCAGAAATGATCCCTGAGCACAGAACTAGGAGTAAGCGCTGAGCATAGATGGGTGTGGTCCAAAAGACAAAAAAAAAAAAAATAAGAGCTAGTAAGTGATGCAGCTCTCAAAGGATTCCCTGGATTACTGTTTCCCTAAGTGGGTGGCTGCCCCTGGCAGGTAGTTTGGGGGGTGGGGGGAAGTAGCCCCAGGTATCATGCTATGCACACTGTATGCTGATTCTCTTTCCAGATTTTTCAGAGAAGCTACTGAAGCAGCTGGAGAGCTGTAAGGAGAGGTTCGAAGTGAAGATGATGCTCATGAATCTCATCTCCAGATTGGTGGGAATCCATGAGGTTGGGATCACATCATGTTTCTCTTGGTGAAGCTTAGAATTATGCTGAGGGGCTAGAGCGATAGGACAGTGGGGAGGGCATTTGCCTTGCACGCTGCCGACCTGGGTTCAATCCCCGGCATCCCATTTGGTCCCTCAAGCACCACCAGGAGTCATTCCTGAGTGCAGAGCCAGGAGTAACCCCTGAGCATTGCTGGGTGTGACCCAAAAAAGCAAAAGAAGGAAAAAAATAATTATGCTGAGTGGAAAAAAATAAATAAGTCCACCAAGGAGAGCTGGGACTTAATTCTGTCCCCCAAGCCATTGAAACCCGTGACATTTGCCAAGAGTAAGATCTTACACTCTGAAAATAGCTGTTTCTCTCACTTGGTTCTCGGGGTCTGAGATGTTAAGTCATATGTATTTTTAGTATATGACAGACCTTTGTGTCATATTTTCTATTTTGATTTTACTCTTTTTCCCCGCTGATTTTTTGAGTCTGCATAGTTCTTATATCAAAAGACACTTTCTGCATCTTCCTTCCCCCTTCATTGCTCTTGTGACTTTGAGAGCAATCTAGAAAGAAAGTTGTCGCTGTTTGTGCTATATTCGTCTGCATATGTCTATCAGGAGTTCATGCATCTGGACAGAGCCACTCTCAGGCTACCTACCATTACGGGAAAGGAGAAATGACCGAAAAATTAGATTATAAAATAAATATTGAAGTTAATTCCTGTCATTTGCTCTTGTGATTGGAGCTACTTTGAAAACACTGAATAATGTTGCTCTCATCCAGCAAGTATTTTGAAGTAGAGAAGGAGAGGGAGAGAGAGTTTTTTTTTTTTTAAACATTTGATTTATTTATTTATTTTTGCTTTTTGGGTCATACCTGGCAATGCACAGGGGTTACTCCTGGCTCTGCACTCAGGAATTATTCCTGGTGGTGCTCAGGGGACCATATGGGATGCTGGGAATCCAACCCGGTTGGCTGTGTGCAGGGCAAATGCCCTACCCGCTGCGCTATTGCTCTATCCCCCAAGTGAGTTGTTTTTAAAAATCAAACAAGTGCACACATATATCACACGCAAAATGAAAGCACAGGCTGGAGAGAGAGCTCCCAGGGCTAGCCTGGTGTTCAGTGAATAACCGACAGCAGTTTGAATGATCCCTAGCCCTGTTTCATCTGGGGATCTACAGTGTGTGCACTGCAGGGGGGGCCGAGCAACCTTCCCTCTCCCACACACAAAGTAAACACAAAGTACAAACTTTGTCCCTTTGTTTATTCATTTGTTGCCAGGGGTCAAACCCAGGGTCTCTCGTGCAAGGCAGGAATTCTGCACCTTGAGCCATAACGCCCCCTGTTTTAAGAACAACTTGACACTTCAGTGGAATCTCTGCTTCCCCGGAAAAGCCTGCCCCACATGCTTCTTACATTTGTGTAGTCCTTTCCTATCAGGTCTGGATTGGGGCAGAAGCGGGTTGTGATTTCAGCAGGGTCAGTTGGAAATGATATTGGAGTTTCACAGATGACACAATTGTGCCTCTGTCTTTTATATTGGAGTGAAGTTTTCCCCGTTAGTCTCTGTAGCTTGGTTTTGCTCTGACTAAACAGAAAAACAATTCTCACGTGATTAACTCTGTAAACATCAGTCGTCTCCAGCACTTCTGGAAAGTAAAGTGTACCTTCCATTTAACGACTGGTCTCCTGTCTCTCACCTGGGCAGACCCCAGAATGTTAGTGTGTTGTCTCTAAAGTAAGGCTCGTGTAGGAATTGCTCCACTCTGTTTAAACTCGTATCTAGTCATGAAACCAGACAGTGGGTGTTTCCATGTTATTTGAACATGTTAAATGCTATATAGATACTATTTTGTCCCTCAGCTTGAAGACTTAGTATCAGTACTGTTGTGGGCTAGGCACTAGCTTAGGGGGAGGTCACTGTGGTGAGGCAGTGGGTTTGATCCCCAGCGTTACAAGGAAGAAACAGTTAATGGTGCTACTTCCTGTAGTTCTCTTTTTGAAAGCTAAAGAAATTAGTTTGGCAGCCACACCACATTTTCAAGTCCATGAATGTTTCATGTGTGATTGCCTTTGTAACCCCTGGTTTATTCTGCATGTGTGCTCTCTCTCTCTCTCTCTCTCTCTCTCTCTCTCTCTCTCTCTCTCTCTCTCATTCTGTCTCTCTTTAATTTGTTGAATTAGTGAAATACCTTGAGGTACAGTTGTAGACTTACAAACTTTTGTGCTTGGGTTTCAGTTACACCATGATCAAGTACCCATCCCTCCACCAGTGCCCATTCTCCACCACCAATGAACCCAGTAGCCCGCCCAGCCCCCCACCCGCCCCACCTCTGTGGCAGGGCATTCCCTTTTGCTCTCTCTCCTTTAGGGTGTGTGGTTTGCAATAGAGGTGTTGAGTGGCGATCGTGTTCAGTCTATAGTCTACTTTCAGCACGCATCTCGCATGCTCTCTTCTTCCTTGAGCAATGGTATTAGCAGCATAGTCTAGAACAACGCACTGAGTCATCCTGAGGCATGAATGCTTTGTGACAAAAATACTGAAGTCAGTGCCTTCTTCTCTCCACAGCTTTTCCTCTTCAACTTCTACCCCTTTCTCCAAAGGTTCCTGCAGCCTCACCAGAGAGGTAAGCCTCCTAACTGTGTTCTCTTTGGTGGCCTTGGGGCTAGAATAAACATCCGAAGTCTTCTGTTCTGGAATTATTAAAGACTGATTTAGGAATGAAATGTGTTGGATGTTGGATGTCAGGGAAAGGGGAGAAAAATCGTTCTGCTTTCTTTCTGGACTTGCTTTAGTTGTTCAGCTTAAGTAATTATAGGGGTGGTGGGGGAATGCTTCTCTTCTAGCCTTTTTTTTTTTTTGATACTTTTTAAAAAAAAAAAATTGGCCTTTACTTTGTAATAGCTACCAGGATGTTACATTACTGCTCCATTGCAATAATTTTTAAGCATACTGTTTGCAACTTATATTTTCAGTTTAAACAGTATGAAACAGAAAATAGGGCCTCAAGCGATAGCACAGTGGGTAGGGCATTTGCCTTGCACACGGCTGGTCTGGGTTTGATTCCCAGCATCTCAGAGGGGTCCCCCCAGCACCGCCAGGAGTAATTCCTGAGTGCAGGGCCAGGAATAACCCCTGAGCATCGCCAGGTGTGTCAAAAAAAAAAAAAAAAAGCAAAAAAAATAAATAAAAATTAAAAAAAAATAGGTGGTTGTTTTTTCCTTTAAACTTGAACCAAGATAGAAGGAAATAACCCAGTGACCTGTGAGTCAAGTGCCTTGCTGATAAGTGGTTTCCATACACCAGTGCTCAGGGCTCCGTGTGTGGCTGCGTGGGAAGCAGGTTTGCAGCCATACATCGTCACTCACTCAGGCTGAGAGTCGGAGGAAGGAAAAATGAGGAAGGTCACTCAGCAAGTAAATAGCAGATTAGACTTCATCTCACCCTTGGGGAGGTAGAATGAGGGCTGGGGCTAACTGAGCTGGGGCTAAGACTCGGGGCTGAGTCCTGGCTCTGTGCTCAGGGTCACTCCCAGCAGTGCTCAGGGCTTAGTCCTGGCTCTGTGCTTAGGGTCACTCCCAGCAGTGCTCGGGGCTTAGTCCTGGCTCTGTGTTCAGGGTCACTCCTGGCTGTTCTCAGGGGACCATGTTCTGTGCTGGGGATATTAGGCCAGGTGCATGAAAAGTAAGTGCCTTACTGGCATTCTTTTCCCTTTCCCTTTTTATTTATTTATTTATTTATTTTTGGCCAAGACCTGTTCTTTACATGTATAGCTTTTTGGAAGGAAGAATATGTACATCTATTATGTACATATTTATACACATACGTATGTAGATATGTACTTTTATGTTCGCTGACAGGGACTTCTGTGCTGGGCTCCTCATTGGACAAGAATTCCTTAAGAACCCGAGTCCTTCCCCCATAGCGCTAGACTGAACAGGAGACACACGCTGCTGGTGCCAGACTCTTTGTAATTTGTCTAGATAGAAAATTTTTGAGGAAGGCCAGAGAGATCACACAGTGGGGAGGGTGTTCACCTTGCAGGCCGCCAACTCGGGTTTTGTCCCCAGCACCCTGTACGGTACCTGGAGACCATCAGAGTGATTGTTGAGTGTAGAGCCAGGAGTGAGCCCTGAGCACTGCCAGGTGTTGCCCAAAGACCAAGACAAAACAAAACAAAACACTTTTCTTTTTTAAGGATAAAGGAAACAGAATAAGGTGAACAGGGAATTGTGGGCTGGGCTCTGATCAGGAAAGATACTGTGATGAGGTAGCGGGGGGCTGGGGAGAGGAGGGAATGAGTGTGACTGTGGGCCCCTGAGTCCAGGACACCGCGTGAGGCTTGGCCGTGTGCGCAGAGTCAGACCTGAGCCCACTGACTCTTCTGGTCTCTCCCGTTTTCAGACGTGACGAGGATCCTTCTGTTTGCCGCACAAGCATCTCATCAGCTGGTGCCCCCAGAGGTGAGCGCTCTTCGCCCTGCTCCTCTCGTGGGGGCCGCAGCTTCCTGCGAGTGTCGCTCGGACCCTTTCCCCTGGGCTGGGGGAGCGGGTGGGGGAAGCATCCTCCCTTCCCACCCACCCCTTCCCCTTCTGCAGCAAGTAGAGAAGACACACGCAGTACAGACTCCAAAGCAAGTTTGCTGTTAAAAGTGAACTTTGTTTGGGGCAAACTCTTGATAAAATTCTGTTTAATAATTTATTAAAGATTTCATGTTGGGAAGGTGAAGCGTATCAGTAAATCTTTGTTTTTTTTGTTGGGGACCCACCGACAATGCTCAGGGCTTCTCTTGGCTCTGCACTTCAGAATTACTTCCTGGAAGTGCTCAGGGGGCCACATAGGATGTCAGGGATTGAACCCTGTTCGGCCACTTGCCAAGCAAGTGTACTATTGCTCCAGTCCCTTTATCAGTAAATTTTTTTTTTATTTTTTTTAATTTATTTATTTATTGAATCACCATGGGAAAGGTTACAAAGCTTTCAGGTTTAGGTCTCAGTCATGCAAATATCAAGCACATTTCCCTTTACCAAAACTTATTTTTTACCATGAAGAACCCCAATAAAACCCCACCCCCCACCCCTCCCAGTCCCTGTGGGGCAGATGAATTCTAGTTAACACTCTATCTGCTTTGATTAGATTCATTGTTTCAATAAAAGATTCACCACTATTATTTAGAGTTTACCCCCCCCCCCCCCCGAATCAGACATGCTGACAAAGCCTTGTGAAGTGATTTGCTTTCTACAGCTGGGTTCAAGAATTAAATGTTGGTTTTGGATTTCTGCTATTTTACTTATTGACCCTGGAAGTATTTCTACTGAAAGTCAGATAGTTAAGAAATTGGTTTCTGTGCTCTGGAGTCGTGGCCATGCTGGAGAGCCGCTAGTGGGGGGCAACTGGTGGCCTCGGTAGGGCGTGAAGGACGGGCCAGAACGCCCCCCTTCCCATGAGGTTTTAGTCGCCCCCACTCCCCCGGCTCATACCTGCTGTCCACAAGGCTCCCATGCAGCCGCCATCTTTCTTTCCAGAGAGGAGAAGGCGACTGGGGCAACACCCTTTCCCCTCCGGACAGACCTGATGGCCTGGATCAAAAAAATATGGAACGCTTCACGAATTTGCGTGTCATCCTTGCGCAGGGGCCATGCTAATCTTCTCTGTATCGTTCCAATTTTAGTATATGTGCTGCCGAAGCGAGCACTATCAGTAAATTTAAAGTGACTATTTTTCAAAGTTGGTTGTGACCGATAGTTTTAATTGATATTTTTATGAAATAGCATTGGATTTTCTTGGGTGAAAACAACATTTATTTGTTTGGGGTTTTATTTCTTTCTTTCTTTATTTATTTATTTTGCATGACCTACTCTATTTGGGCTGGATCGATAGCACAGCGGGCAAGGCATTTGCCTTGCACACGGCCGACCCAGCTGACCCAGGTTCGATTCCTCCGCCCCTCTTGGAGAGCCCAGCAAGCTAATGAGAGTATCTCGCCAGCACGGCAGAGCCTGGCAAGCTCCCTGTGATGTATTCGATATGCCAAAAACAATAACAAGTGTCACAATGGAGACATTACTGGGCCCACTTGAGCAAATCGATGAACAACAGGAGGACAGTGACAGACCTATTCTGCGGGGCCCTGGGAGCCACGGCGTCTGGGGTTTGAGTGGGTTCCAGCAGGTTCCCAGCACTCACTGTCTCCTTTCCTTGCCCACTAGATCATTCAGTCCTTGCTTATGACCGTGGCCAACAATTTCGTCACTGACAAGAACTCTGGGGAAGTCATGACCGTCGGGTACGTGTGTGGGGTGTGGATGTTGTTGATGTGCTCGGCGCGCTTAGCGTCACCACGATGAAGGTGTCAGCTTCATTCTGCCGCCAGAGAAGCAGCTTGGACTCCTCAGCCTCCTCGGAAGTCCTGATGCTTTTAGTTTTGGTTGGTTGTGGGCACCATCCCCAGCCACACTAGGGGGATCAGCCCCACTTCTGCTGGTCCTGGGGACCGTGCAGTGCCAGGGGTCGAACCCAGGGCCTCACTCACACGAGACATTGGATTCTGCCACCTGAGACCCACCTCTGGCCCCAAATTGTATGTTATTGCCAGAATTTTGAGGAAATAGGATATTTATTCAGGATATTTATGGGATATTTTTTAAAGAAAATATCTATAAAAATATATTTATTCTCATCAATATTTGCAGTATTTTTTGTTTTAGACTGGATTAACTCAAATAAATAATTGTTTGGAGAGCTCTTTGCCTTCCTCCTGTCTCTTACCTTAAATTTATACCTCTCCCCTGAGACAAATGAATTATCAAATCACTCTTGAATCCCAGGGCAACTCAGCAGCCCTTTGGATTGAAAACTGCCAAATATACATACTGGCTTGTGTACGTTGTCCGATCTGTTCAAAGAACTAAGCTGTACTAACTTCTAAACATCTTTAACTTTTTTCAAATGGACCTTGTCCCCTCTCCACTTAAGAATCGGGTAAATTGGGACCGGAGCAATAGTACGGGGGGTAGAGTGTTTGCCTTGCACACGGCCAACCTGCATTCAATCCCTGGCATTTTACATCGTCCTCTAAGCACTGTAAGGAGTGATTCCTGAGTGCCGAGCCAGGAGCAAGCCCTGAGCATCACTAGGTATGACCCCAAAACAAAATAAAACAACAAATTTGGTGAATAATGTTGCATGGTTCCTTAGTGTAGAAGCAAAGGGAATGACCCTCAAGTGTCTGGAATAAAAGCCCTTGAGAACTGTCACCCTCACATTCTCTACCATTCTCTACCAATCTGCAGGTTTAGAATTTAGAATAAAATTCGATTTCATTCCTTTGACCTACTTCTTTTAGGGGATCTTGTTAGGTTGAACCATGTCAAAGTACTGTTTGGGATTTGGGGGAGGGTTGATATTTTTGGGGGGATCACAGGGTGTACACCTGGAAGTCTTCAGTGCTGCTCCTGGGTCTGTGCTCGGGATCATTCCTGGCAGTGCTCTGGAGATCATATGTGGTGCCAGGGATTGAAGCAGGGCTGAATGCATGCAGGACAGAAGCTTTATCTCCTGTTCTGTCTCCTGTTTGGAAACTTTTTGTTTGTTTTCTTTTGGCTTCACACCTGTCAGCACTCAAGCTGCCTCTGGCCCTGGGCTTAGGTGCCAAGGGTCCAGCCCCGGTGTCCTGTGATGGAGTGTGTGCGCCAACCCACTCAGATACCTCTTTGGCTCCCTTTGGTATTTTTTACACTCATTTTTCTTCTAGAATCAATGCTATTAAAGAGATAACTGCTCGATGTCCTCTAGCCATGACTGAAGATCTTCTCCAAGACTTGGCTCAGTATAAAACACACAAAGATAAGAGTAAGTTCTGTGTTCTTTGTTCTCTGTAGACTAAGAAATGTGCTGTTGCCTTTTCTCTCATGAGTAGACCCTGGAGTTTCTGATTTAAGGTGTTGTTTTATAGATGTGATGATGTCTGCTCGGACTTTGATTCAGCTCTTCCGAACACTGAACCCCAAGATGTTACAGAAGAAATTCCGGGTAGGGGAAGCTTGCATAAAAGATCATCAAAAGCAGTAGGTTTTCGGGCCGGTATATAGAGGTTGAAAAACACTGATCTGAAGGTTGTAGTCTCTGAAAGTGGAGGGTAATTCCTGTAGTTTGAGTTTTCGCATTTGTAATGTAAAGCACAGAAAACCATTGCCTTAAATTACTTGTCATTATAACTGAGTCTTAGAGAAAATAGCTAAATGTGTAGGCACCACAGCCAGGCTTGACTGCCACCTCAGGACATCCCGACAGGAAGGGAATGGGGTGAAATTTGCAACAATTTTCCTTAAATAACTGCCTATTTCTTGATCTGGACCAGAAGAGAAAATAATAGGCAGCATTCTGGCTGTGGAACTTACTTTCACCAAAGACATAAAGGAACACTTTTTTGGTCATTTGAGTATTTCTGTTTTTTGTAATCCTTCCTTCTTCATTGTAGAATAGTCTCGTTATGTGAACAGGTATACTTTGCTTAGTTGTAAATCCTTCTCATCTAGTCCTTCTAGCCTCAAGAATCCCTTTCACAAGTAATGTTATGTACACTAAGCACCTCATTAAAACAATTTCCTTCCCTTTAGGGTAAACCAACAGAGGCCTCCCTGGAAGCGCGAGTGCAAGAATATGGAGAATTAGATGCGAAAGATTATATTCCAGGAGCAGAAGTTCTGGAAGTTGAAAAAGAAGAGAGCTCGGAAGGCAATGAAGGTGTCTTTTATTTCGCCATATTCAGGATGAACTTGTTCCTTGAAATCTTAGATTGTTTAAATCAGCAGATACTTACTAGGCAATGACTTAATGCTGCAAACACTGGGGATCAGGCTCACTCTTCAAGATCGCGTCCCCTCTCGGACACTGTCTCACTTGCTTGTCCCTGTTTCTTTGTTGCATGTGTTCTCTCTTGAACATATTTTCCTTCTTTCTCTCCTCTGAAACACACGCACTCGTACACACACGGAATCAAATGGACACAGTCCCTGGACCAAGTCGAATGTACATGTCTAGTATAAAGTAGTAGTATGAACCTCCCAGCCCCGGTTGGCAGCCAGGCTCCTCTGGTTTCGTAGGTGTGAAAAGACTGAAGACCCCCAGTGTGGAAGATGACTCCCATGGCCTTCAGGGTGACATTCCCCTTACCACAGGCATGCTAGGCATGGGGGAAAGTGTTGCTTAGAAAAGATGGTGAAGATTGTCCTTAATCTTCAAAACTCTAATGAGAACATTTCTTGGGGTTGTGGAAGGTTACTTGAGGAACTCCGTCCTCATTTGCAGGATTAGCCTCAGTTTGATTCATTGCCAGGGTCCCGTCCTCTTCCCGTTCCTTCATGATTTCAGCCAAGCTCTCATAGGCTATAAAGGTGAGCCAGTCGCTGCAAGCGCAGTGATGAGTGAAGTTGCCCTGCCCCCGTGGACCTTTCACCAGCAGCCCAGCAGTGAAGCGTTAACGTGAATCACAGTGGCCGTTGGAACCTCCTACCACAAGGAGGAAAGCTGAACTGGCCACTTTGAGAAAAGGCCTCCAGGAGATGTATCTGAGTTAGATCTGAAATGAGTGAGGGATGGTTTCATATGGAGACCTGACAGGCCAGTGGAGCCGAATCTGCAAGATTTAGGGAAATGTTACAATGTGGAGAACAGAACAAGCTGCCAGGCTGGCGTTGGCACCCGGCTGTTGAGTACTGGTATATATTTCTTTACCAAAGAATGGGGACCCTGTCCTATGAGATCCAGCGACCACTGAAAGATTTCAAGTGTCAGCAACTGTGCGACCTTCCTGTGATACTCCTTTAAGAATTTCACTGCCTCTTTGCTAAGGTGTCTCCAAAGTTCTGTCCTATCCAGAACCCTTCACCTGAGTTTTCTGATTGTTTCTAACTCGTTCGAAAAATATATATAAATGAACTGAGATATTTTCACTGTTGTCAAGAAGATCATACATACTGGAAGTTTGATAGACACATTTGGTTTGGTAGAAACAGACAGGAGCTCGGCAGGCAGACCCGATTCTCACAGTTCCTATTGAGGCTGTCTAACCCGGTGGCATGACCTGGGCAGGGAAATTAAACCCGGGGTCGATTCTCTTGCTCTTCTGTTGAGTTGCGAGGGTCAGAGATCATGATCCTCAGGTTTTGGATCACAGCAGGTTCTTAGTGCTCATTGAATCCCTGTGACTTATTTAACAATAGACATCGCTCACGTCTGGGTCAGCAGAGTGTCAGGCCAAGGTTTCCATGTCTGTTTTCCTTTGCCAACTTAAAGCTTTAGAACTGACTGTGCCCGTCTCCCACAGATGGCTGGGAAAGCGCCAGCCTCAGTGAGGAGGACGACAGCGATGGGGAGTGGATCGATGTGCACCACTCCTCCGATGAGGAACAGCAGGAAATCGTAAGTCCTAACACATTTCTTGTCCCAGTGCACCATGACGACGTCCGTTGTAATTTCAGTTCCTTGCATAATATCAAATAACGAGCATCGCGCGGGGTCCGTCGGGCCCTCACTTGTGCTAGTAGCTGTTGAGCATTTGCGGTTTGCTTCGAAGGCCAAGAAGCTGGACGGCATGCCCGCGGAGGAGCGGAAGGCCAGGGCTGCTGTGGTCAGCACCAGCCGGGTTCTCACACAAGAGGACTTCCAGAAGATTCGCATAGCCCAGATGAGGAAAGAACTGGATGCGGCCCCTGGGAAGGCCCCGAAGAGGAAATACATCGAAATCGACAGTGATGAGGAGTCCAGGTACGGGGAAACCCCAGGTCTTCAGGGTGTCCCCAAGACATGGGAAGCGCCGGGGGAGGAATCGCACATTGGTCCACCCTGATTCTCCTCCCTGTAGGGGTGAGTTGCTCTCTCTCCGGGACATTGAAAGGCTGCATAAAAAGCCCAAGTCTGACAAGGAGACAAGACTAGCAACTGCGATGGTGAGTGAGACCTAAGTTAATGGTAATTTGTATATTATACGGTTAGGTTATCCTACAGCTTGTATGTTATATATACAAGTTGCTTAGATAATTCCTGAAGAGTGTTGTTTAAGAGAGAACATCAATCTTTTTGTGCCGATAGGCCGGCAAGACAGACCGAAAAGAATTCGTGCGGAAGAAAACCAAAATGAATCCATTTTCTAGTTCCACAAATAAAGAAAAGAAAAAACAGAAGAACTTTATGATGATGAGATACAGCCAGAATGTCCGATCCAAACATAAACGTTCCTTCCGAGAAAAGCAGGTGAGTTCACTTGGCAGTTTGGCTGGCCAGAACCGTACTGTCCTTCTTAGGATTTTGTGTAAGTCTTGGTTAAAATTCAGCTTTGTGAGCCAGGGACATGGCCCTAGGGTGTGAGCACTTACTTTGCACGCAGGAAGCCCAGGGTGCCATCTGATTCTAACCCCCTCCAACGACCCCCTAGGAGCAATTCCCTGCAAAACCCCAAAGAAGTAAATAAACACTCAACTGTGTGACTGTAGGGGAGACCAGTTTTCTGCTCTGTAAGTGAAGGAATGCAAGCTCCCTGATTCTTATCAAGTCAGAGAGACTGAACCCGAGTTCCTAGATTTCTAGGCCAGGCCAAGCAGCCTATTTATTGGGGGGAGGGATTGTACAGCTTTATGTTTTCGTACGTTCATAGTGCACATTAGTCTTGCTGTCTTCTGCTCCAGACTTTAAATACAACCAGGGCTCAGGAGACGCTCAGTCTGGCCTTGCCTGTGGTGGCCTGATTCAGGCCCCGCCACTGCCTGGTACGCCCCACACCACCGAGGGAGGTCCCAGAGCTCCAGCAGGTGCGACCCCAGAACAAGAACGAGCAAAAACAAATGAGCAACCCAACCCAGCTTCTGTATTTAGAAAAGCTCAGAAATAATTAAATCCCATACTTCTCTATACATCCAATGCAAGATAATTAAACAAGTTACAAATGATTTCACAGTAACTGGAATATGTATATTTAGGTCTTCAACTACCACTTTGGGGTTTTGATTAGAATTTGAGTCGTTATGAAAGATTTACTTCTTCTGGTTAGCATTTACTTATAGTAAAATGTTCATAGTTCAGTTACTCCTTTAGACAAAGCCATTTGAAAATCTACAAAGAAGGGAACATTCCAAATTCTAATTCTAGTTATTGTAAATCTTCACCAGTGCTAAAATGCCATTCCAGGATTTGTAAGACTTGGGGAGATGGCTCACAGGTCTGGGGGGCCTGCCTGCCCCATGCTGGGCCTCAAGCTTGACCCCTGGCCCCACTTGGCTCCCTGTACACTGCTGTTAAGGCTATTGTATTTGGCCCCAGTGGTCCTCAGCCCCATCTATCTGGGCCACATATTGCCATGAGTGACCCTGAGACCCCCTGATTGCTACTTGGGGCACCAAAAAGCAATCAATGGTTTGTATGTGCCTTATTTGGTGGAATGAGCAATAGCACAGCTGTAGGGCGTTTGCCTTGCACGCAGCCAGCCCGGCCGAGCTGGGTTCGATTCCTCCGCCCCTCTCAGAGAGCCCGGCAAGCTACCGAGAGTATCTTGTCCGCACGGCAAAGCCTGGCAAGCTCCCCGTGACGTATTCGATATGCCAAACACAGTAACAACAAGTCTCAAAATGGAGACCTACTGGGCCCGCTAGAGCAAATCGATGAACAACGGGCGGCTAGTGTTTGTTTTGTGTTTGTCTTGGAAAAAGTGACTGTGAAGAAAGACAAAACACTACTTGTTGGCTTTAATTTAGGTGATATATCTTACACAATGCTAAAATACTGCCATGTAACCCAGAGAAAAATTATGTATTAATTACCGTTGCAAAAACAGTGCCATCTCCGTGTGCATGCTGCAGCAACTCCTGATGTGAAGTTTTGTTTTTAAGGTGGGAACAGTTGGTCAAAAACTTTGCCTGGTTCCTGTCACATGGAGACAGGTTTAGTGGTGTGCAGACAGTCAGCTGTTATTGAGAGTGTTTCACTATCTGTGCTTCTCTGAGATTTGCTGGCTTAGAGATTCCAGTTTGCTCCACTTCCGGATGACCCAATAAGTAGTACGGGTAGAGTTCCCCAAAGTTACCAGGTTTTGATTTTTTTTTTCTTATCTTTCAGCTGGCACTACGTGATGCACTTTTGAAGAAGAGAAAAAGAATGAAGTAATTTCCAACTAACTTTTCCATTCCAAGGGGAAGGCTACATTATGTGCCATTACTCTGAAAATTAGCAAATCAAGAATGTTTGTTTCCATTAAAAAAACTCCAAAAGCACCATACTGTGAAAACCCTAGAAGACTTGGAAGCATTTTGATGCTTTTATTTTGAACCTGAGTGATGGTGGGAGTATTTGAAATGGGAAGGTAGTGGTGATGTAAAATCATTTTCCTCTAACCTTCCTGGAGGAAAAAATGGAGTGCCTTCACATCATCACTGAAGAGAGAAAAATGAGCTCTGACCCCTTACTCGTGTGTGTGTGTCTTTGTGTGTGTCTTGTCTATGTGTCTATGTTTTACATAGTTCTTTCTTGGTGACAGGTCCATGCTTCTATGGGAATGTGGAACTTGTGGGTTCACTGCAGGGGGCAGGAGTTATATATTCTCTTAAACCCAAACAGAACAATGTATGAGAGTAAGATTCTTATAAATAACTTACCTGCTAAAAACAAGGTCCCTGCTGTATAGATTTGGGTAGACATTTGAGCTTGTTAGTCTACCCTGAAGATTTTAATATTTTCAAATGCCTTGTACAGTTCTGCAGTTAAGACCTCAGTTTTTGAATTGCCTTAAGTGTAAATAGCAATAGTGGAGTGTCTTCAGTTCATCATTGACTGCCCTTTCTTCCATTGAGGAGAAAAACCTGGACTTGATTTTCTTGACCTGCCGCCTTTAGTAGTTTCAGTTTTTGAGGGGAGGGTGTCCTCCCCCGGGTGTTACTGCACTCAGCAGTTTACTGAGGATACTCCCAGTTCAGTGCTTGAGAACACTCCTTTCAGGGCTGGATGACCATGTGGTTTCCACTACCAACCTTGGGCCTCTAATATGCAAAGCATATGCTCTGCACACTGAGTCTCTCTCTGGCCTGGAAAAGGCATTTCATGTCACAACACTCTCTTTCGAGGGCCGGAGGGATAATGCAGGCAAGGCTTTTGCCTGGCTTGCAGTGGGCCGCCCAGGTTCAATTGCTGTCATTAAGTATAGTCCCCCAGCACTATCAGAAGTGACCCCCAAGGCACAGTGTCAGAAGTAAACCCTGATCTAGCACAGCCGGGTACAGTCCAAAACCCCAAAATAAATTTATTTAGAGCAGTGTTTCTTGTGAGTGTTGAGAGTTGTATGTAGGGAAATAGATTTACAAGAGCTGGGCCACTTTCTCTTTTTTTAGCAAGTTTTTGCATTTGGAAATAGTTTGATGCCTCTCGTATCCTATTTCTAAGATGTTTTATGATAGATGACAAAAATCACGAGTAAAAGGCAACTTTCACCCACTCTGTGTTAGGAAGCAATTTCTAAATACACTTAAGTAAAATAGTTTTTACTCCTATTCATGAGTTCAACTTCAGTTTTACTGTAATAAAACTTTGTCTTTCTCCAAGATGCCCCGTAGTGGTTTTTTGGTTTTTGTTTTTGTTTTTTGTCGTTGGGCTAGAGAAGGCACACCAGATGATGCTCAGGGATTACTCCTGGCTCTGCACTCAGGAATTCCTCCTGGCGGGGCACGGAGATGAAATGGGATGCCTGTAAGGTGAGCACCCTGCCCGCTGTACTATCTCTCCGACCCTCCGAGATGCCGTGTAATTCTGTCAATTGTTAAGAACTGGAGATTGCATGCTAGACACATCAACAGCAGGGTGTATCATCACCGACTCACTCTTGCATATATGATTGATTAACATATCCTCACAGTGCATCTTGTCTCACTGGCCTAATGTGATGAATTGTTGGAGGTAACCCTCACGGTGCTCACAGAAAGTGCCAGAAGAGCGAATCTGAGCACTTCAAACCCCAAACTGCTCCCTTCCTTTCCCAGTTTTTAACTGGGTGTCTCCCCCTGCCTGTGGGTCTAGAGAGGTGAAATTCAGAATGTAACAATGGCTGAGGTCCTAAGCTTTGTTTCTTGAATTATAATAGTGCCTGGAAATCTCCCCTTGACCTCCCAGCTCCACCCAACCTGTTGGTTCTGCTGTGGCTTCACCTTGCTCTGGACTTCTGTGTCAGGGAGACTAATAAAGTTACCGTGTTGACGAACTCTTTTTTTGTTTTAATTCTGTCTTACCATTTCTATCTGATCCCATTAGATGGAGTTCCTTTTATTTATTTTTTGCTTTTTGACTCACAAGCAATGCTCAGGGTTTATTCCTGGCTCTGCACTCAGGAATCACTCCTGGCGGTGCTTGGGGGACCATATGGGATGCCGGGGATGGAACCCAGGTTGGCCGCGTGCAACCCTACCCGCTGTGCTATCGCTCCAACCCCTGGAGTTCCTTTTTTTACCACATCCTCCCCAGCACTGTTTCCAGTTTTTTTCCGTAGATGCCACTGTCACTGTGCGGTGGTATCTCATTGTCATGTTGAATTGCATTTCCTTGATAACCAGGAATATTTTAACGCCTATTGACAATGCATGACTTTTTGGGGGAAAATATGTGCATAGCTTCACTTTCTTTGTTGTTGGGCTTTTGGAGTGCTTAAGGTGTTTTGAGGTGGGGGAGTCTCTAATTGCTTTTGTAGTAAAAAGCCTGGTCTTTGGTCCATACCCAGAGATGCTCAGGCTCAATTCCTGGCTGAGTGCTCAGAGGTCACTCATAGAGGTGCTCCGTAGACCTTAATCAGTGCCAGCACTCAGAACTTTGTGCATGTATATCATATCCTCCTGCCTGCCATTAGCTCTCTGACTCCAGAATTATTTGAAACTTCAATTTCTTACTCATAGAAATTCAGGTATCTCTGAGATCCGCACAACAATAGGCAGAGCAGAGAGAAGAGGGTTCCATTTTGTAATTCTTCAGTTTTGAGAAGAATTCTCAAATATAACAAAAAATCTTCTGTTTTTGTTTTGAGCCATCCTATAAAATTTATAACCTTTCATGATAAAGGAATAGATTATACATAAAATTATATATATAAAGTTTCTACTGTCCACTGTCCTCCCATTGTTCATCGATTTGCTCGAGTGGGCCCAGTAACGTCTCCATTGTGAGACTTGTTACAGTGTTTGGCATATCGAATATGACATGGGGAGCTTGCCAGTCTTTACCGTGCCGGTGAGATACTCTCAGTAGCTTGCCGGACTCTCCAAGAGGAGCGAAGGAATTGAACCTTATGTATAAAATTATATTTGGCTCAGACTGTGCATATCTTTCTTATGCCATCCTGTTGAGTTAATCACGTTATCTCAGTGGTTTTTAAAATCCTGCATTTGCCTTGAATTTGCATCTTGAAGTGATTAGAAATCTTTCTTCAAAATTCTATGTTAATGCAAGCACCTCTTTTTTTTCCCCCAGATTTTTAAATTTTTTTTTTAATTTTTATTAGTGAGACACCATGAGGTACAGTTGTAGACTTACAAAAATTTTTGTGCTTGGGTTTCAATTATACAACGGTCAAATACCTGTCCCTCCACCGGTGCCCATTTCCCACCACCACAGATCACAGTATCCCTCCCACACTCCATCTCCCCATCCCACCCTGCCCTTTTGTTCTCTCTCTCTCTCCTTTTGGGGCAGGCACCTCTTTGAGATCTAATTGTTTTGTTCCCTTTTTCAGTACACCAGTGGTTTTAGTAGGCTATTAGTCAAGCTTTGCGAAGGAGCAGATTGGATTTTAGGAAAGGACCAGGCAGAAGTGAGGACTGCGGTTTGAAGTTTTAACCCAGTGACCCGCGGGGCTATTCAAAACAGTTGGAAAGAAGACAGCGAGATGGCCCAAAGGGCTGGAACACTTGTACCAGCCTTATGTCAAGTAACTTGCCTCAAAAGTTCTCTTAGTGGGAAGGCAAAAAGGGGTTAAGGTTGAAGATTGAGCTTACTGATTCGAAAGCTGGATTCTATTGGCGGAGCTGAGGGGCAAGTTTCAGAGGCTCCCCAGAGGGGCTGGCCCCGGGCAAACTGTTTCAGTAGCCAGCAGAGAGGAGTCAGCAGAACTGAACTTTGGTCTTGCTGAGTTGAGTTAGCCAAAAATGCTTGGCACGTGTTTTGTTTTTTAAACCGAGAAGAGGTGGGCGTGTTGGGCAGAAGAGCTCCCGTAAGGCACTGCAGTTAAGGGTGTTGCTTTGGGGGAGGGGGGGTGGGATTTACACTCCTCAGAGAGGCGCAGGGAGAGGAAAGCACAGCGGGCAGGACGTTTGCCTTGCACACAGCCTACCCCGGGGTTCGATTCCTCGTCCCTCTCAGAGAGCCGGTCAAGCTACTGAAAGTATCCTGCCTGCGCGGCAGAGCCTGGCAAGCTCCCCGTGGAGAATTTGATATGCCAAAAACAAGTCACAAGTCTCACAAAGGAGACGTTACTGGTGCCCGCTCCAGCAAATCGAGGAACAACGGGAGGACAGTGCTACAGTGCTACAGTGTCCCTGCAGGACGCCGGTGCTTGCACCGGGTCACTGAAATGTCACTTTCTAGCCGCAGTTGACACTCTGCACCCGGCGCGGGTGGACGGGGCCAACCGGGTGGAGAAGTTGGGGGAGGGGGGGAGGCCCAGTGCATGCCCGCGGGACCCGCAGCTGCTGCCCACGGGGACCCGGAGGCGGGTCGGTCCCGGGCGACCCGGGTGGGGTTGGCCCCGCACACGCCCCGCCCCGGCTCCTCCTCCCCCGCCTCCTTGGCGTCGCGGCTGTGCCACCCGCGGGCCGCCGCGCGCGCGCACAGGGTGATGGCGAAGCTGCTGCTGCTGCTGCCGCTGCTGCTGGTCGGAGCGCGGGGGGCGGTCGAGGTGCCCGCAGCCCCGCCGCTCTTCAACGTCAGCCTGGACGTGCCCCCCGCGCAGCGCTGGCTGCCCGTGCTGCGGCGCTACGACTTGGACTTCCTGCGCTCGGCGATGGCGCACGTCGTGGGGTGAGCGCACAGGAGGGGGGACCCCACCACCGCCACCACCACCCCCAGGGGTCGGGGACCGAGCGCGGCACCCAGCTCAGGAGCGCGCCGGCCTGCGTGCTGGACCCGCGCCGCAGCTCCGTCCCCGCCCCCTTCCCCGACCCCTTCACCTCGCGACCTGGCCCTGCACCCCGCAACCTTGCCCTGCACCGCAGCCCTGCGCAGCCCCGGGGAGCTGCTGGGGACCCGAACTGGCGTCGGTGCAGCGTTGAGCGCGCGCGCTTGGCTCTACTGTCCAGTTTGCAGCCAGCGGTGGTCACGGCCATCCTCCGGGCATTCCCGGGCAGGGTGGAGCGCCCCGCGGCAGCCCATGCCCTCTTGGCAGGGCTCCCAATCCGCCCCTGGGGGAATCCCGGGGCTTTGAACTGCAGCCCGCCGCGTGCTAGTTTTCACTTTGCCTCCTGCACGCTACGGATGGGGGACCGCGGGGCCGAACTGGCAGCATCCTCCAAAAGAGGGGCCCCTACCATGTGCTCCTGAGGAACCGCACCGTCACCCCGCAGACCGCACCCCTGCACCCCTTCCAGCTTCATCTGACACTCTCGTGGCTTTTTTTTTTTCTGTTCCTAGGGAGACCGTGCCCAAGTGGGTCCACACCGTGATCCAGAAGGGGGTTGGGGAGCTGGAGCGCTTCCTGCCCCCGCAGTTCATCGACGAGACCCGCGGCATGTGCGACTTCCTGAACTTCAGCCTGGCGGACTGCCTGCTGGTCAACCTGGCCTACGAGTCCTCGGCGTGAGTGGCCGGCTCTGGCCTTCCCGGGCAGCGCCGCGGATCTGGGTGAAGGGAGGCGCGGGTTCCGGATGGTTAAGGACCGGAGATGGGTGTTGCCTCTCTGGGTTAACTTGAGCAGCGCACACCCACCTGCAGATAGGAGCGCGCCCCCCCCTTCCCAGAGCACAGCACTGACGTTGGCCTCTCAAACCTCGCCATCTGCCCTCCTTCCCAGCTGTTTCCCGAACTCTGCTGGGCAGTTTCTTCTCGGGCTTTATTTTATTTCAAACACTGTGATTGACAGGATTGTGCATGGCAGGGTTCCGTGTTTGGTTTTGGTTTGGGGATGGGGGCACACCCTGCCGTTCTCAGGGATTACTCCTGGCTCTGTCTGAGGGGATCGTATGTGATGCCAGGGATGGAACTCTGGGTGCAAGAAGGCAGAAAGCTTACCCACTGTGCTGTCCTCCTGGCACCGCCCGGGAGTTAAAAAATAAAAATAAAATCATTCCTCTCTTCTGGACCCTCCAGCCTTAGCAGGGCCCCTGCATTAATGCTCTCTGTTTGGTCGTTGCTAGGGGGGTCTGAATCTGTTCCCTCCAAGACCATGGGCCCAAGGAGCTCTGTTCTGGCTAATAGTACTTGGTACTCCAAGAGGGCGTGATAAAATGTGAGTACGCAAGTGTATGAAGTTGAGCCCAGGCCAAGCACAGGGAGAACTTCAAACAGGGAGAGCTTCGAGTGTGTGTATTGGCGCACTACCAGGTGCTGGAATTCCGGCCTCTGATTTGGTGCCTGCCCTTAGGATTTTATACCAGATCAGCATTGGCAAGTAACAGCTTGTACATGTGTAAAGCTTCCGGCTGCCAAGGATGATTTAAAAAAAAAAAATTCTTGATAGAAACTTTGCTTTTCCCTGGCATCTTACTATGAACACCTGGGAAAGGTATCTGCCTCCTTCCTTAGGAAAAGACTTGGTTTTGTTTTTTAACTTTTGTTTGCGTCTTGTCAGGGCTCAAACCCAGGCAGGCATGAACGTGTTACACTGAAGTGTATTTCCAAGTGATCTAGTTTAATTTTGGTTCTTTGGCTCTTGTTTTTATTTTGCCCCCCCCCCCCGGCAGTGCTCAGGGCCTACTCCTGGCTCTGTTCTCAGGAATCACTCCTGGTGGACACAGGGGGACCATATAGGGTGCTGGGGCTCAAACCCAGATTGGCTACATCCAAGGCAAGCTCCCTGCATACTGTACTATCTCTCTGACTCCAATTTTGGGGTTTCACAGTGGCTGACTCCACCTTTTTCCTATTTCAGCAGGCTTCTTTCTCAAGGGGAGAGGTAGTTCTCATTTCCCTTCTTGGCCTTCTTTCGTTAATGTCACCATATTGAAGCCGATTAGAACAAACATTGTCGGGAAAAACATTCCTTTGATTTAATATCAAGGTCTATTTTGAATTGCCTGACAACAGAAGGCATCCTGAGACTCTCTTAGCATTAAAAAACAAAGAGAGAAATGTTTCATTCTCATTGCTGATGTAAAACTTTTGGAATCAGACTAGAACTAGCTACCCTTTATTGAGCTTACTGGTTTCCTGGCTACAGAGAGGGTGTAGCCTGGAGAGATATAGGAACCGAGCCTCAGTGGGTCTGATGGGGAACTTGTGGTCACTGCTAAAAGCATGAGTCTGGGCCCGGGCTTCAGTATTTTTCGCAGAACAGAGCCTGCCTGGGTCCAACTTCCCCTGCTTGTACACTTTTTCGGGGTTTCTTAAACTTTTTTCACTCGTGACTGCTTTTCCTGAGAAATGCAACAAGAAAAATGCAATACACATGCATCTGAATTTGATTTCATCTTTCGGCATTGCATATTCACAAACCATGTTCAGAAACATTTACTGTTGCCAAACTTTTCCCGATTCCCCACATTTGTTTCTGCACCCCACAGCTGAAGAAATTAGAGACCACTGAGGCCTCCAACTTTGGGTCACGACATAGAAGAATCATTGTCTTGCCAAATCTAGAAGTCCTTGAGAGAGAGTCTGCAAATTTTGCTGTACCTTCTTCTAATATTTTGCCAGTCTTTTCCTTGGCAGCAATTCTTTTGAAGGTCAGAGACCTTGGGAAAAAATTAAAACCTGAACAAGCTTCCTTGCTGCAAGAAAAAAAATTATGTCAATTTGTTTCCCTCCTGATTATAAAAGTAAAATACAAAGAAAAGTACTAAGAAAACCACTAAGGGTTCACTCTTGGTGGTGCTCAGGGAACCATGTGCGGTGCAAGGGATTGAACCAAGGCTGGCTGTGTGCAAGGCAAGCGCTCTGCCCACTGTACTACCTCTCCAACCCTGTAGAAATGATCATTTTTTAGGGGCCTAGCCCTCTCAGTCCTGTTTGTGGCTATACAGATCTTCTTGCCTCTCTCCTAGAAATTAATGTGATGTTTGTATATAGCTTTTTATGCAGCATCACCTACTTTTAGAGCATATGGACATGTCCTTTAAAAATCTCCCAGTAGTCCAACATGGTACAAGTTTCATATGTACAGTTTCTCACTCAGCTACTATATGGGAGTTCATGACAGATTCTTTCTCTCATCTGTTCTGTGATGGAAGTTCTAAAGGGGAAGGTGCCATGCCTCTAAAGAGTTGCCCATTTGGGGGCCAGAGAGATAATACAATAGGTAAGGCACTTTCCTTGCATGCAGTTGAGCTGGGTTCTATCCCCGGCTTCCCAAGAGTAACCCCTGAAGAGACAAGGAATTTTCCCAAGGAGACAAATGGAATGTTTTTGAATCAGAATGGTTTAATACTTACTTGTGCTAAGAAATTCCTAGAAAAGGGAGGTGAGCTTGACTTAACTTTTAATCATGGATTAAATAGGCTGTACGCTGCCAAGAGATGAACAAGCCAAGACCAGAGGTTTCGTTAAGCCAACAATGACACCATTTCAGAATGACACTCACACTCATTCTCGTTTAGTGTGTTTATGATGCTGTGTGGACTTAGGCCAAGCATTAGTAGCACTGAGCAAACACAGAAGGACTGTGTCTTGTTGAATTTGCATCTTGAATTGTGAATCCATATTCTTACTTAAAGGTTATATAGCTGGGGGTTGGAGTGATAGTACAGTAGATAGGGCGTTTGCTTTGCCTGTGGTCAACCCAGGTTCGATCCCCAGCATCCCTTATGGTTTCCCAAGCCTGCCAGGAGTAATTCCTTAGTGCAGATACAGGAGTAACCCATGAGTATAACCAAGTATGACCCAAAAAGAAAAAAATAGATCACATAGCTGATGTGTCTATTATAAGGAGGAGGAACCATTTTTTTTAAAAAAAATATGTAGTGAAGGTGAAGTTGAATTACTTTAAAGACTTCATTAAAAATAGAAACTCAATTTTCTTAAAATTTTTTTTGTTTATTCATGCTGTGTTTTTCCCCTTTTCAGATTCTGCACCAGTATAGTGGCTCAAGACTCCAAAGGTCACATTTACCATGGCCGAAATTTGGATTATCCTTTTGGAGATATCTTACGCAACATGACCTTGGATGTGCAATTTATAAAGAATGGGAAGGTATAGTCCACATAGTGTAGGATTTGTAAGATTCAAAAATCAAAGAAACTTGCTAACCAAGTTACCCATGATTGGTATTGTCTGCACTTAAGATACAACAACAAAAATTCAATTCCTGTAAAAACAAAATCAGAAATTTATAATCAATCATGTATAGAAAGAAGCATCATCAAACAGTATTCTGTAGGGAAATTTCCACAAGTGTGTGATCAGTTATTCACTTGCTCCGTGAGTCAGACTTTTCCTCTGTTTTCTCATGTTCTGGAATAGGATATGTAATGGATAGAAATGCCAACTTTGGGCCTAACCATCCGGGTTTAAATCTTAACTTCTGTCACTTTATTTCAGAACTTGGAAATAATTGAAATCTGTTTTGCAAACCACAGCTCTGAGAGGTTAATAATTTCTTTGTGGGTACAGTTTTATAGAGATAGTTGTAAAAGTGAAATGATTAGATATGGAGATAGTTCTAAAGGTTAAATAATTCGGGGCCAGAGCGAGAGCGATAGCACAGCTAATAGGGCATTTGTCTTGCACACGGCCAACCCGGGTTCGATTCCCAGCATCCCATAGGGTCCCCCGAGCACCGCCAGGAGTAATTCCTGAGTGCAGAGCCAGGAGAAACCCCTGTGCATCACAACCCAAAAAGAAAAAAAAAGGTTAAATAATTCATGTAAGGTATGTGACAAATCCCCAGTGGTGTCCAAATATTCAGTTTGCTTTACAGTTGTGATTGTCACACACCTCCTATGTCTGATATTCAAAACATTATACTAGGGACAGAGAGGTAGTGCACTGGGCTAAGTGTATGCTTTGCATGTGTGAAATCAGGGTTTCAATCTCTGGTATCACATAGACTCTTCTTGAGCACTGTAGGGAGCAATGCCTGACTACAGAGCCAGGAGTAGCCCTTGAGTACCACAGGGTGTGGCCCAATCCCCTTAAAAGTGTATGTGCTGTTGTCACATTTCTATGTAAATGTTTAGAAAAATAACCTTAGTCAATGTTCACTAAGTACATGAGTATTATTAACAGAGAATGCAAATGATTTGATTTGGGGGTACTTTGTGTAAGGACATACTCTGTCCTTTGCATTGATACTAAGTCACAAAACTAATGAAAAGTTTTTACTACTTTTAGTAACCTGATTTTTAAATTTTTGTCAGATAGGCACCACACTTGGCAGTACTCTGTAGCACCTTAGCTACTGGCAATCAAGGTCAGGGCCTCATCTTATGTCATGCTTGTCTGATATTATTCATCATTTCTCTTATTGTCATCTGATTTTACAAAATTTTTGCCAAAAAATTGGGTCAAACCAGGCTCAGTCCCATGCAAGGCAAGCACCTTAACCCCTGTACCATCTCTCTGGCCCCTATTAAAATAGGGAAGTTTAGCAGTGATCTAATTACCATGATGTCACAGTGTTAAGTCCATACCCTGTTTCCGGATATATGCAACCACCATTCTATACATAAAAATTTCTACATTACCTACAAGAGTCACCAACAAAAATTTAATGTGATTTTGGTTGAAACAGTAAAACAGTGCCTTATCTCCTGATTGCAGGTTGCATTCACGGGAACTACTTTCATTGGCTACATAGGATTATGGACCGGGCAGAGTCCACACAAGTTTACAATTTCTGGCGATGAACGAGGTAATCAAAAAAATGGACTCCTAAGCATGTTTGACCATATCTGTTCTTCTTCAGGTTTCTCCAAATAATTGGAGAAAGAATTTGGAATTTGGCAGTGTCCTTGATATTCTTCATGATCAGGGCTTCGATTGCGGTACAGGCAGGCAGGGACATGCTAGCCAAGAAGATGCTCCCGGATAGTGGCCATCCTCAGAGATGTCCTAGGGTGTCCTAGGAATGTGCTGTAGAGAAGGGAAGAGGAGGGAGGGGGAGAGTGGGGAGTTGGCAAAGACTCACTGCCGTGACCCATGACTCAGGGCTACAGAGGCTGGGGAAATCCGTTGCAAAATGAAAGATGGTAACACAGTGGCTTTGTGGGGAAGAAGGTTGTGATACTGAAGATAGAGAGGCCATGGTGAAGGGCACAATGAAGAATGTGAATGTGATGCATAAAGGAAGTGTCAGGAAAATTTTCAGCCAGGGATAAACACATCATCTATGTGTATGTATGTGGGGGGTGCTGGGGGCCACACCCAGTGCTGCTCTGGGGCTGTTCCTGGCTCTGTGCTCAAGTGTGGCCTCCTGACTGTGTTCAAGGAATCATACATGGATCCCGGGAATGATCACAGGGTCGCTGCCACTGCAGCGGCCAGTAAGGCAAGTGCCTCACCTCCAGAACTATCTCTCTGGCCCCTGATTTATATTTTCAGCTAAATATTTATATTTTCAGCTAAATATTTATATTTTCAGCTATATTTTGGGTTAAGGGCAAACGAAAGTATCAGGAAGACAGTGCCATAATCTAGAGGCTCTAGAATGCCATTGTAGAGGCAATAGCTGCAAGTGTTTGCGAGTTCACTACACACTTCCTCCTGAGTTTTCTCACCAGACCCTTGCAATCCTGTTGGGTAAGTAGAGTTATTAATCCTGTTCATTCTGCAGAGGAGGAAACAGGCTGGCAGATAAAGTGCTTGCTAGGAGGAGGGGAGAGGCAGGTCTCAAATTGCTCTTCTGAGTCCTGGCTTGCCTGTGTATTGTGCCATTCCCCAGATGGCAGGGGACAGCATTCAGTTCCACAGTTTGTGGTAAATCCTGAGATCTCTGACTTCAGGAACTTAACCTCTGAGTTAAGGAAGAAGATAAGGAATAGCTTGAAGATGAATGTCGATCTCTCATGAACTGCTATTAGCTTCATGTTGCTTTTGTTTTCTTTGGCTCATTCTTACCGTTCTACATAAGACTTTCCCAGGAAGTGGCAGGTTGTGTGTGTATAGGTTTCCATAGCGAAAGGTTATTTATCCGAAGGTATTTCTTCAACAGCTCCTCGAATGGCAGCTGTGAGTGAGGTTGGTTCTCTAATCAATGTACCCTAACCATGGCATGGCAATTACTGAGGTTTAACAGAGAGTGTAACGTGTTTATTCCAAGCTGGGCATTTCCCCCCATAGTTTTGCAACTCAAATTGCTTAGCACTCTGATTAGCAGAACCTAAGAAATGAGCAATTTGAAAATAATTGAGTTATCCTGTAATAATATTTAATTACACTAATTCGATATTGCCCTGTTTCCCCTTTTTTCCTGCCATGCTAGAAATCTCAAACCCAGGGCTTCATATGTGTGAGATGAGTGTGTGTGACTATTGAACCACCTACCCCACTAACAAACGGCTTTTTTTTTTTCATTTTGGGTCACACCCAGCGATGCACAGGGGTTACTCCCAGGTCTGCACTCAGGAATTACTCCTGGAGGTGCTTGGGGAACCATATGGGATGCTGGGTATCAAACCTGGGTCGACTGCATGCAAAGCAAACGCCCTACCCACTGTGCTATCTCTCCAGCTCCACGAACAACTTTTTAAATCTTTAGATATCTATGTTACATTTCATAAGGACCATTCCTAGAGATGGTCAGCCTGAGGGCTCAGTGCTCGGGCCCACTGGAGCCATCCCCAGCAGCGGGGAGACCAGGAGTGCCGACTCCTGGGCTATCTCCGTGGCCCCTGCAAATTGCCTTTCAAAAACATCTAAATCTGAGCATAATGAAAACAGGCTACTTTTAGTTATACTTGTCTCTGCAAGTTGAGTTGCAACAAATGAAGTTGAGTTATAGTTTCTGAACAGGGTGACATCTCTGGGCCCATGGGGATAATGCCCGGTATTCTGGAGTGGAACAACCAGATTGAGAAGCAGGAAGCAGCAGAGGCTGTGCAAAGTGCTCAGACCCAGGATTCCCGGGTTTATTCCCCGGCGCTGACACTCCCTAGCAGGGTGCCCATGGCGTGCCACCTCTGCTTCAGTTTTTTCATGTGGGAAGCCGAGATGACAGGATCTGCTGTGAGCATGAGAGGCTTTGGGTCCGGAAGGCACCGCAGGAGTATCTGTGGTCATTGTCCCTTCTCCAGGGTGGCCTCCTCTGCTGCCCACCCTGGATCTGGCCACCAGCCTCTCCTCTTGGACATCTGCTGTGCTTCTCAAGTTTGGTGAAAAAATCTCTTGTTTTCCTTTTTCCCTTTCATGTCTTTGGTCTGCCTCCACCTAAAACCTTCTTCTTCTTCCTTGTCTTCCTTGTCTTCCGTGTCTCCTCCGTCTCCTCCTCCTCCTCCTCCTCCTCCTCCTCCTCCTCCTCCTCCTCCTCCTCCTCCTCCTCTTCCTCCTCCTCCTCCTCCTCCTCCTCCTCCTCCTTCTTCTCCTCCTCCGGAATCACTCCCGGCAGTGCTCAGGGGACCATATGGGATGCTGAGGATTGAACCTGGGTCGGCAGCATGCAAGGCAAACGCCCTACCCGCTGTGCTATCGCTCCAGCTCCGCTCTTCTTCTTTTGGTTCTGCATGTCTCAAAGAGTATCATTTCTGCACTCACCCAGTTGCTACCAAGAGGATTCTTTATTCCTCCCGCTATGTCCTAAGCTGTCTCAGCACTATCGCCCCAGCCTGGCTTCCCCTGTCGGTTCCCCTCTGGTCTCCCGACTGCTCTTGTCTTCTCTGTCTCCCGCTAGCAAAGATCGTTCCTCTTACACCTGCATTGGCTTTCCATTTCACTCATCACAAACCTGACTGACGTCAGAACTCATTGTGATCACCACCTCTACTTCCTGTCTGTCTCCTTCTCACTCTCTGCTACTGTGGCGTTCTTTCTCTTGCTGTCACCTGAACATGCTTGCTCCTGTTCGGGCTTGCTGACATTTGTGCCTTCTTTCTGGAATGCTATGTTCATGATAACTCAACTGTTTGTGTCTCAGGCTGTCTATGTCTGTAACTCAGACTGTTTTTCTGCCTCTCACAAAAGGAGTCCTCCTTCGTCGTTCATGAGTATAGTATTATCTTCCTGATTATGACACTAGAATCTTTTCATTTATGTCCAATTCTAAGAGTTTGTACCAAGTCAGACTCCAAGTAGATACTCAATGCATATTTCTTCTCTGAAAATGTTTCTTTGGAAATAGATCTTTTACTGACATTTTTGAGATACTAAAATTAATTTGGGAGAATGTAAATGTGTGTTTTTAAAATGCACCAAAATGAAACTTAAATTCTTATAAACATTCTTATAGCATTCATAATATTTTTTAGCATTCACAATATTTATGAATCACTTCTCTTGTACACATAATTTAATTTTGCCTATGTCAACAGAATTATTTCATTTAACATAATAACATTTATTATAACATATTGCTTCTAAGCACAAACTATTATGCTTTAAAAACTTGAGTGACTGTATTTTTTTAAGCTGGAAGATCACATATGCTTATTGATTTTGTGTGTGAACACACAATATCTATCATGATTTTATGATTATTGTGAAATGTTAAGTCTTAATCTTTGAAAAAAAAATTTACCTTTCTTGCCTATCAACTTGTACTGTAGAGGAGTAACAAGGGCTAAGGAAATTTTTTAAGCTTGTATTTGGGGGTTCAGAGAGCTAGTCCAGTGGATAGAATACTTGTCTTGTGAACAGTAAACCTGGGTTTGACCCCGGTACTACATACGGACCCCTGAGCACAGGTGTGATCCCTGAACATAGGGCCAAGAGTAAACCAAGTGTGGCCACCACAAATCAGCAATAAATAAATGAAAACTTGCATTGGGCCATAATTGTCAATATAACTTTCCTTCCTTCCTTGGCAGACAAAGGCTGGTGGTGGGAGAATATGATTGCCGCCCTTTTCCAGAGACACAGCCCGGTGAGCTGGCTTATCCGCACGGTGAGTATCCGGAATGCATGTCTCACCCGAATACCAGTTTCTATATTGTATGCTCATATTGGGATTCTCTGTATAATTTAAAGATGATGTTTTTTGTTTGTTTGTTTTTGTGGGTTTTTTTGTTTTTGGTTTTTGGGTCACACCCGGCGATGCTCAGGGGTTACTCCTGACTCTACACTCAGGAATTACTCCTGGCGGTGCTCGAGGGACCCTATGGGATGCCAGGGATCGAACCCAGATTGGCCACATGCAAGGCAAATGCCCTACCCGCTGTGCTATCACTCCAGCCCCAAGATGATGTTTTTTAATGTAAGAAACAACTTTAAAAGAATAGACATTTAAAGGTTGCAAAATGGCTATCAAGCTCTGTGGTGTCAGGCAGGAGAAAATGGACACTCGTTAAAGTGGCAGGCCAGCTTGTGGTCGGTAGGATGATATTGTAATGGGAAGGCTTCCAGTGTGAACTGCATGCCCATGGCAGTCTGGACACAGTGACCATGTATTCACAAGGCTCTGCTTCTGCCCCTCTGCAGATGGGAGTGACTTTCAGGTACTGGCTGCAACAAACACTACTTTTTTCTTCTGTTTTGTTTGGGGTTTACCCCTGGCAGTGCTCAGGACTTGCTCCTGGCTCTTCTGTTAGGGATGTCTCTTGGCTGTGTTTGGGGAACCATATGGGGTGCTGGGGATCAAACCCAGGTCAGCAGCATGTAAGGCAAGTGCCTCACCAAGCTGTCCTATTTTTCTAGTCCCCTGTTAATTCTGTTTTTGTGATTCACACGTTGTTAATGATGGTTTCCTGCGTACATAGTTCTAACACCACACCAAACCCCAGTGTCCAGAGTACCCATCCCCACCCCCTCTGTACCCACCCTTACTATACAAACTCAATTATTTTCATCAGTTCTCCCATAGCATTGCCTCTGGCCCTTTGTTGTTCCCTAGCTGTGTATCTTTTAAGTCCCATGTGTGAACGAGATCATTCTGTATCTGTCTCTTTCCTTCCGACTGACTTCATGCAGCATAATATCCTCTAGTTCCATCTATGTCACTGCAAATTGCATGGTTTTGTCCTTTTTTTAGAGCTGCAGAGTATTCCATTATGTATATATACCACAACTTCTTGATCCAGTTACCTGTAGTTCGACACTTGTGTCATTTTCATGTCTTGGCTCTTGTACTAAGTGCTGTGGTGAACATTGGTCGGCATAGATCCTTTCCCATTAATGTTTTTGTGATTTGGGGTAAATGCCAAGGAATGGTGTTGCCTGTTCATACGAGAGTTTTTTTGAGAGGTCTCCATATTTCCTCAGTGGATGAGGGTCCCCCCCCCCCCGCACCATTACTTGCTGTTTCCAGACTTTTTGATATGTACCATTTTTCCTGGCATGAGATGTTCTCATTGTTGTTTTGATTTGCAGTTCCCTAATCACAGTGATGATGAGCACTTTTTCATATGCCTATTGTTCATCCATTTGTCCTTTGTGAGAAAATATCTGATCATTCCTTTCCCCATTTTTGAATGGGGTCATTGGGTTTTTTGTTAAGTTTTCTGAATGCTTATATAAACATTGCATATTAGCTTGGTAACCTCAGTTTTGGAATCCAAGGCAAAATAAGAGTTTTTAATGCTTCCTGCATATAGATGTGCCCTCCTTTTAGGTTTTCTGTTTGCAGCTATTAAACAAGAAAACCAAATGTTTGAAAAAGTAGCTCAATGCACAAAAATGGAGCATCTGCTTCACACAACCAATTAAACAACAGAGTTTAGCCCAAGTGTAAATGTTTGAAAAAGCAGCTCTATACATAAAAATGGAACATTTGCTTCACACAAGCAATTAAACAGCTGAGTTTAGCACAAGTGTAAACTATAATTTGATTATAGAAAGCAAATCCCAAGGACACACCCCTGGTGCATAAATCTGGTCTTGATCTATGGTCGATGGCCTTTATTTTTTAACTACACATGGCAGTGCTTAGGGCGCATGCCTGGCTCCAGGAATCACTGCTGGTGATATTCAGGGTCAGGTTTGAACCCAGGTTGGCCATGTGCAAGATAAGAGCCCTACTCATTGGACTGTCTGTCCAGCCCCGACATCATTCAACCTTCCTCACCTGACTCTGAATGACCTAGAATGATCTAGTCACTCTCAACTTGCAAATCACCTAAACTTCCTATTCAGTGCTCCTTAAAAAGCATACTTCTGCAGAAATTTTGTTTGTTTGTTTGAGGGATACATCTGATGTCCCCATCTGGTGCTCAGGGCTTTGTGCTCAGGGATCTTTCCTGCTAGTGTTTATGGGACCTGATGCTGTGCCAGGGATCAAATCAGTGTTGACACCCGGCAAGGCAAGCAGCTCGATATCTGTCCTCTCTCTCGACCCCTTCACTACTTTCATTCTACCTTCTGTTGGTCTCTGACTTCAGCTCACATATCCCTCCCTGGGTTGCCTCTGCTGGTGTCCTGGCTGAGGTTGGGTCCCATCATCCAGGCCATCGGATGCTCTGAGCTTCCACAGCGTCTCCTCCGGTGTTGGCACACGTAGCGCAGTGTCATGGGTGCTGGCTGCCGACGCTTCTGTCTTCCTTGGGAGCCTGGGAGAACAAGGGTCCACCCCAAGCCATTACTCTGTTCCTCACCAACACAGCGCCCAGCACATAAAGTAGATCTTCATGGAATACCTGTTGAACGAACACATGGACAAAAAAATGCGGGTTTCTTTGTGAGGCTGACCTGCCAAGAAAGCGCGCACCCTTTGAGAGTTGGACCTAGAACTTGTCCACAGCTTTCCTTTTAGGAGAGAAATCTGTTGCTGTTGCCTCCCCACTGAGGTTTCCTCCTTCAAATGAAGATTATAGCGGGTGCCTCATCTGTCAGGGGATGAGACTTGAGCTCACTGTCCATCCGCTGTCCTTCGGGATTAAAGCTGCTGGGCACTGGGACGCTAATACAGCGCTGTCTTTCCCTTCAGACCCTGAGTGAATCAGAAGACTTTGAGGCCGCTGTTTACAGGCTGGCTAAGACTCCCCTCATCGCCGATGTTTACTACATTGTGGGGGGCACGAACCCCCGCGAGGGAGTGGTCATCACACGGAACAGAGGTGGCCCAGCAGACATTTGGCCACTGGATCCTCTAAATGGCGCGTAAGTATACTTGTAGAGGGATCATCTTGTAATAGTGCTCTCTTTTGAGTTGGTGAAGTTGAAGCTGAAGATGTTTCTCATTTTTCTACATTTCTTCCTTGGTCCCCAGTGACCTAGAAAAAGGTGAAATGATTGGGGCTGGAGCAATAGCACAGCGGGTAGGGCGTTTGCCTTGCATGCGGCCAACCCAGGTTCGAGTCCCAGCATCCCTATGGTCCTCTGAGCACTGCCAGGAGTAATTCCCGAGTGCAAAGCCAGGAGTAACCCCTGTGCATCACTGGGTGTGACCCAAAAAGAAAAAAAAAAGGTGAAATGATGGGCTTGGTCTCTTGTAGGTGGTTCCGAGTGGAGACGAACTATGATCACTGGAATCCTGTGCCGAAGGAAGACGACCGAAGGTCAGTCTCTAGACACTCAGCTCTGCAGCGTTTTTTTGGAGACAGTGTCCCTCCCCTGACTCAGAGGACTGCAAGGGCCTCTACCCCCACAATAAACCTGCACCCCTTGCTGGTGCCCGGGATGGAAAGGGCAAGTGGGGTATGGCAGTGGGGAGGGAGCCACTTGTCAGGGGTTGGGAGTTAGGAAGATGAGGTGGGCAGAAGTCTCGGGCCGGGCGCCCTAAATCCCACCACCTGCTTTGCTAACGACTCAGTCTGGCCTTGTGGGCCTTGGTCACCCATGTGTGACAGGAAAGGGAAGAGCGAGGCCATGATGTTCTGCATCAGATGTTTCAGAAATGAAAACACCATTCTTTTTAAATAAGCAACTTCTATGGGGGCTTTCACTGTCACTCTCACTTGGAAGGTTCTCTCAAGTAAGTAATTGTGTCCACAACTAGCAGACTAGTTGCATAGGAGACTTTCCTTATCTGCAGTTTCCTTTCATGGTTTTCTTTTAACTCATGGATGACCCAGAAATAGGATCTACATTAAATAGACCACAGTTACTTAACTTTTATTACAGTGCCTTGCTTTATTATTGTTTGTTTTTATCCCTTTGTGATTCTTAAATCATACCTTATTATAGGTATATATGCATATAAGGGAAAATATAAGTATAAGGAGAAAAAACAATATATTCTATAAGTTGCTCCTTGAATAATGCAGGTTTAACACATTGATGTTGGTGCTACTACCAGAGGCTCCCACTAGAATGTGACTTAGTGAATACAAATTGCAGTGCCAGCATCAACATGTTAAACTATATGAATTCACTTAAATGTGGATCTTGGCCTCCCCATGGCTCTGCATTCCAATGGGACCAACTGATGATACCAGTTGTTCAATCTACAGCTGTAACACTGGTGTATTTTCAGAGGGCCAACTCTAAGTTAGACTTCGAGTTTGTGCTCTTGAGGATTGGTACCTGACCCCTGAGTTTCTCAAGAGTCAACTGCAGGGGGCTGGAGCAATAGCACAGTGGGTAGGGCATTTGCCTTGCATGCGGCCGACCCAGGTTCAATTCCCAGGATCCCATATGGTCCCCTGAGCACTGCCAGGAGTAATTCCAGAGTGCAGAGCCAGGAGTGACCACTGTGCATCGCCAGGTGTGACCCAAAAAGCAAAAAAAGAAAAGAAAGAAAAGAAAAAAAGAGTCAACTACAGAGGGTTTATACTGTCCCAGGTTTTAGGCATCTGTGGGGGTCTTGGAACTGAACCACAGAGCTGCTGTATTTTACTTTACTGTCCCTGTGTTGGTAGCAACTCTTCAGCTCTACAACAGTCCACACTCTGCATCCTGATTTCCTGAGTGGATGGGGTCAGTAGCCTGACATGGTTAGCTGGGATGGCAACACGCTTGGGCGCCAGAATCGGTTTTGGGGAAAAGGAATTACTGACACTAGGTTTTGTATTGTGCCTCCCAAAGTGAGATCTCGTGAGACTTGGGGGGTTTCCTGAAGAGCCAAGTGACCATTGCGTGTTATTCTTGCAGAACACCTGCCAACAAAGCCCTTAATTCCACAGGCCAAGCGAACCTCAGTCTGGAGACCCTTTACCAGGTAATTCATATGGAAATGTCCAGTTTTCACACAGGATGTTTATGATTATTAGCAATTGGGAATCAAAACTCATCTCTCAAATCAAACATATGTGGCGATCAAAGTGTTAGAGTAAAATTTTTTTACCTGGTTGAAAACTTATTCTGGGCGGGTGCATTATTGGTTCAGAGCTTACTTCTGTGCTCAGGGATCACTCCTGGCGGGGCTCAGAGATCAAACCTGGGTTTGATATGAGATATGAGAGATCAAACCTGGGTTGGTCTGCAAACTTTTTATTTTCCCAGAAAGTTGTTCATGATTGGGTTCCAGTCATACAATGTTCCCATGCCTTCACCAGTGTACATTTCCTGTCACCAATGTCCTCAGTTTCCCTCCTGTCCAGCCCCCCAGCCTGCCTTTATAGCAGATAGACTAAGCAGTGCTTAGAAGGCTTGAGCCTGGCAATACTCAGGGACTTCCAGGTCTGCATTTGGAAGTGCTGGAGTGGGGGAAGTAGAAATGCCAGGGATTGAGTGATTGTGCCAGGTTCAGCATTTTACAAGACAAGCACCTTAACCATGACACTATTTCTTTGGCCCCAAGGTTATAAACCTTTTTATTTTTTTATTGTCTTATGGCATTTTCCAAACTTATTTCTATATATTTTATCACCATCTAATTTTTGTTGCATATTTAAAGAAAGAGACATCATTGTAATGTATTTCCTTTTTTAAAAAGGAAAGAAGCAGAAAAGGTTCAAACGTTGGTAAAGATCTTCCCAAGATACATTAAAATACACTAAGGTGTCAAGTTAATGTTTCCTGTGAATTCTTCACTTATTTCTTCTACCCTTTAATCATCTCTGTAATACAATTTTTCCCTTGGCAGGTTTTGTCTGTGGTTCCAGTTTGTAACAAGTAAGTGACCTATGAAACGCACCAATTCCTCCATCACCCCAGAACAGTGAACTCCCACATGCTCTGGCCCAGCTGGGATCTGGGGACTTTGTAGCAGTAAACAAAACAAAGTTCTGCTCTCTTGGGACCTTTGTTGCAATGGGGTGAGTGGAGAGGAGGCAGGAGGAACCAATAAACAAAGATATCCTACAGCAGGTAAGACACGCATGACAGAGACACCAACATGAAGAGGCCAGGGCTGGAGAGATAGAACAACAGGTAAAGGCACTTGCCCTGTACCTAGACAAAGTATGTTGGAGCCCTGGTACCACATAGGGTCCCCGAGCAGTGCCAGGAATGGTACCTGAGCACAGAGTCAGGAGCAAGTCCTGAGCACCACTGGTGTGGCAAAAATAAATAAATAAAGAAAGAAAGAAAGAAAGAATGAAAGGTTGGTAGAGGGCCAGAAAGACAGCCCAGTGTATGTTTTGCATGCCAGGGGCCCGGGTTTGATACCCAGCATGACAGGTTTACTAGGCACTGGCAGGGAATGAGCCCCAAACACTACTGGGTGTGCCCCCCACACAAATAAAAATAGGAGGTAGCACAATCTATACTGGTTAAAACATAGGTTTTAAATGTCACTGGAAATGACCCCCAGGCCTCCTGAGAAATCTGTGGGAAGCCTTTCAAAATAAGAATAAGTGAAAACAGGGCCAAAAGGGGACAAGGAGATAGTTGAGAGGGACAGAGAGTGTCCTTGAGTTCATAGGACCCTGCATTCTGTCACTTGCACCTGGTGACCCACACTGCTAAGGAAACTCCTATTACAGAAGCATATGCATGCAGGGGTTAAGGACCTATTTCTGTCTTTACAGGGCTCTGATGGCAGGTTAAAGACCTATTCCTGTCCTTACGGGGCTCAGATGGTGGAGTTAAAGATCTATTCCTATTCTTATAGAGCTTATATGTTGGGGTTAAAGGACCTATTCCTATTACTTTTTTTTGTCTTTTTGGGTCACACTCGGCAATACTCAGGGATTACTCCTGGCTCTGCACTCAGGAATTACCCCTGGTGGTGCTTGGGGGACCATATGGGATGCTGGGAATTGAACCCGGGTCGGCTGCATGCAAAACAAATGCCGTAGCCACTGTGCTATCGCTTCAGCCCCATATTCCTATTTCTTATTGGTCTTACATGTTGGGGTTAAAGGACCTATTCCTATTCTTATAGGTTTTATATGTCAGGATTAAAGGACCTATTCCTATTTCTTATCAGTCTTTTATGTTGGGGTTAGAGGACCTATTTTTTTTTATTATTATTATTAGTGAAACATCATGAGGTGCAGTTGTAGATTTACAATTTTTTGTGCTTGGGTTTCAATTATACAATGATCAAATACCCATCCCTCCACCAGTGCCCATTTTCCACCACCATGGATAATATCCCCCCCACCCCTATCCCCCCCATCCCCCCTTGTATTCCCCCTTGCAATCCCTTGTGTTCTCTCTCTCCTTTTGGGTGTTGTGGTCTGCAAAAGAGGCATTGAGTGGCAAACATGTTCAGTCCATAGTCTACTTTAGACATGCATCTCCCCTCCTGGGAGGATCCTCCAAACACCCTTTATTTGGTGCTCCCTTCTCTACCTGAGCTGCCCTTTCCCCTAGAATGCCCGGCTGGCCTCTAAGCTATGGAGTAATCCTCCTGGTGCTGATCTCAGTTATTCTTGGGTATTAATCTCATATTTTGTTACTTTATATTCCCCAGATGAATGCAATCTTTCTATGTCTATCCCTCTCTGACTCATTTCGCTTAGCATGATACCTTCCATGTTGTACCACTTGTATATAAATTTCATGACTTCATCTTTTCTAACAGCTACATAGTACTCCATTGTGTAGATATACCAAAGTTTCTTTAACCAGTCATCTGTTCTTGGGCATTCAGGTTTCTTCCAGTTTCTGGCTATTGTAAAGAGTGCTGCAATGAACAAACAAGTGCAGAGGTCACTTCAACTATACATTTTTGCCTCTCTGGGATATATTCCCAGGAGTGGTATTGCTGGGTCAAATGGGAGCTCAATTTCTAATTTTTTGAGAATCGTCCATACTGTTTTCCAGAAGGGCTGAACTAGTCAACATTCCCACCAACAGTGAAGGAGTGTCCCTTTCTCGCCATATCCACGCCAGCATGGGTTGCTTTTGTTCTTTTGAATGTGGCCCAGTCTCTGAGGTGTGAGATGGTATAGAGGACCTATTTTTATTCTAATAGGTCTTATATGTCATGGTTAAAGGACCTATTCCTATTCTAATAGGACATATATGCCAAGTTAAAGGACCTATTCCTATTTCTTATAGGTCTTGTATGTCAGTGTTAAAGAACCTGTTCCTGTTCCTGTTTCTTTTCTTTTCTTTTTTTTTTCTTTTTTGGTCACACCCAGCAATCCTCAGGGACTACTCTTGGCTCTGCACTCAGGAATTACTCCTAGCGGTGCTTGGGGGACCATATGGGATGCTGGGAATCAAACCCGGGTCTGCTGCGTGCCCTACCGCCCTACCCGCCGTAGTATCACTCCAGCCCCTGTTCCTGTTGCTTTGGCTACACCCGTCTGTGCTCAGGACTTACTTCTGGTTCTGCACTCAGTGATCACGACTGTTAGTATGCAGGCAATCATATGGGGTGCTGTGGATTGAACCCAGATCAATGTGTGCAAGACAAACACCCTATCAACTGTACTATTCCTCTAGCCCCTGTTTCTTACAATTTTTAAATTAACTATATTAAGGGTGAACATAAATGGTTATTTATTTTAATAATTGCCCCATGCAGTGGATAGTCCTTATAATTTTAACTACCTACATTATGGTTAGTTGAATCAAGTGTGATTGAGTCACACATTCTCCAGCTTTTCCTCTGCTGATAGTTTGAACTAGTGCCGGAGAGTTAGCTCAAGGGGCTGGAGCATGTGCTTTGCATGAGGAGGCCAGAGTTCATTTCCTGGCACCTCATGCCCCCCTCCAGCAAGCACTGGTGGGAGTGACCCCTAAACACTGCCAGATATGGACCCAAGATTTAAAATTGCACTCAGAAGTAAAGCGACCAGGAGGATGAATCAGAGGACTGACAAGCATGCTATGGGGAAGCCCTGTATTCTGCCCCCGGCGCTGGGGGAAACACCCCCAACACCATGACATAGGTATCTGTGTACTCCTCTTTCTACCTTCGCTGCTTTCAGGGGGGTTTCCTTTAAGTTCCCATAAAGAGGGTCAGTGAGTAAAAGTTATGAATTAAGTCCATCTAAAATAGTGTTTGAATGACATCTGGAATGTTTTGCACAGATAGAACTTTTGGGAATTAGAATTTACCACATAGCATGTTTCTCTGTTGTATGAAATTGTATGAGGAATTGCATTTAATTGTCTGTCACCACTGGGTCAGAATTCCCAAAGATCCTAGGGTCTCCGGCCCTTTGCACCTGATGGCAGCTTCAAATGAAGGGACTAACAAAAGTGAGCTCAGATCTATACTACAAATAGTGAGTTCAGAGCTCCAGATCAGTTTCCGACATACAACTCAATCTGAAGCAGTGTACTTTATGCTGCCTCCTTGTGCTATGCAAAAAAATAAAACAAGAGCAATGGAGAGTAGAATTATGCTTAAAGCAGATAATCAGTTGAGATCCTATTCTAGGAAATCCCCTAATCCGTGGGAAAACTCTGCATATGTTCATGTGCTTTCAACAGCTGGTGGATGATTCTGCCAGGGGCAGTGCCACTGGCGTTCAGAATAGTGTGTGTGTGTGTGTGTGTGTGTGTGTGTGTGTGTGTGTGTGTGTGTTTGGACTCAAAGTTCTTCAGGTCTTTTACTCTGCAGAATGCTGAGCAAATGATTTTGTACTGTTCCCTGGATTCGGGCAGGGGGCCCCCTCGCTGGGCTGCAGTGGCCGCTCAGGACCGTCTCTGACACTGCCTATATGTAAAGACTTCACTGGACCAGCGACATTGGAACTCACAGGCTAACCAGCACCAAGCCCGCTTGCAGGCCCATGCAGCCCACTTGCCAGTGGGACCACCGAGTTCAGCCTGGCTCCGTTGGCTGCCTCGGGGTTGCTAGTTGCTGGGCGTGGGGCCCGGATGCGAAGTCTACAGAGAGCAGAGCAGGGATTGAGGGCTGAGGTTGGCTTCCTGTCACTATCACTGCAAGCACACACACATGTGTATGTATTCCTTTTGGTTTGGGCTCTTGAGTGCCACCCCTGACCAGTGCTCTGGAGCTGCTCCAGCTCTCAGCTCAGCGGCCACACTGGGCAGTGCCAGGGGTCTATGAGGTGCTGGGAATTGTCCCAGGAGCTAACCGCATGCAAAGCTGAAGCCCCAGCTCGTTGACCAGCTCCCCAGCCTCGTCTTTATGTTTGTTTCCTTGGTGAGTGGGGCTCCCCTCGCTGTTGCTCAGGGCTCACTCCTGACTCTGCCTAGGGAGCACTCTGGGTACTCAGGGTTCTATGTGAGGTGCAGGGGCAAGAATCAGGGTTGACTGTGCAAAACCAGCATCTGACCCCTCCAACGTGTTTATATTAAGTCGCTTGAATCAGGGGATGTGAATATAAAAATATGCCTGTAAAAATTTTTTTTGTGTGTCTCATTATTTTCAGCTTCACAATTTATACGACAGTCATGAGCGCTGCCAACCCGGAGAAGTACATGACCAGGATCAGAAATTTGGGTTAAACACGAACACGTAGGAGAATAAATTCACCCATATTTTGAAAGGTTTGCTGAACTTTGACACTTTTCTTTGGGATGGGGGGTGTGGAGCAGAGGGGAAGGGCATGCTATTTCTAGTAGAAGATGGTTTCAAGTCATTAACATTTATAATATGTAATATTTTTCTGGCAGGCATTTGGCAATAACTGTCACTTGTATCAGATTAATATCCTGGCTAGGGATTTATTCGAATTCTTTGTATGGGGTGAATTTTCTAGGGCCTGGAGCCTCTTGTCCCTGTCAAGACCTGCTCTGGGGTACGGTGTCATCTCTTCACTCCCTGGTGGAGATTTGGCAGGTCACACTTGTGTCCTCAGAGTAATAGTGAGATGGGCCCAGCATCTTTGCAGGATAAGACAGACCAAGGGCAGAGGATGTCTCAGAATTTATTTTAGGCATCATGGAGCCCAGAGGTGAGGGGAATGACAGAAGGAAAAAACAGGAAGTCCTTGTCACTGACTGTGAAGTTGACCAACCTTTTGGAGTTTGTAAATCTAGTCTGATGATTTGTTGTTTACTTATCATGGGAATGTAAAAAAAATCAGTGTTTGAGTTAAATTCAATTAATTAAATTTAATTAAATAAAAAGATTTTTCTATTACAGTTGCTATTTTTAGAAAGTGACGTTCTTGAGGAGAGACTCTGAATAAAGTGAAAGAACTCAGTGACTTTATGAACAAACCTAGCTCCTTCCTCATTAAACTTTGTAACCCGTGAAGCATCCTGTGAAGGAAGATCAGTGTGTTTTTTGGTAAAGTGAGTAACTGACATCTGCCGTTCAAGTCCAGGTTTGCCTGAACCCTCTCTAAACTTCTGTCCTGACTTGAATCACTCCAGATCATTGGACCAGGGTCAGATCAAGCCTCGGGCCTTAACCCACAACTTCTTATATAACAGGAAGAGCTCTGTCACCGTACCTTATCTTCTAAGGAAATGAGTAGGTGAGAACAGTTTATTGTCAAGTGCTTCCAGAAGAAGTCACAGATGAAAAACGATTCTCCTGAGAGAAATGGATGACTTTAAATTGAATGAAGTCTGTTTTGAATGTTAATTTGACCTTTGATCATCTATGGACTTCCCACATTTTGCAATGTTTCTATGTTGAAAACAACAATAGCAGAAAAAAAAAAAACACTACTTGGTGTTGTGTTCTGCCTGCATTCTTACCTTTGGAATTCTGTGGATCACAGAAGAATAAATATGCCAGGATTTACCTGGGTTGATGAAGTTCAGAACAGCACTGCAAAAAATGGCATCTTGCACGAAGGAATTTGAGACTGTGGAAGCAGGAAGATCACTGTGGCTTCTCTCCTCCTTACTTCTTCTCTGAAACGGATGGTGGCGACTCCCTCATGTGAGAAGTGCCTCTCCTTTCCCCAGCAGAAAGGAGCATCCTCCTTCTGAAGACAAAAGGATATGCAGAAAAATCCCAACAGACCAACCTCAGAGGATCTCCAGTAGACAGCACTTACCTCATAGTCCACAGTCATCATTTTCTCTCACCACTTTCTACTCATCCAACTTATCATCATAGTCTCAGATCTCACTGTCTTTTGGGCTTCATTTCCTTATGAAGTCTCCTGTATCAGTCAGTCTTAGCTTGAATAAATTTATATGCTTTTCTTCTGTTAATCTGTCTTTGAAGTTTTTTTTTACCTTCAAACCCAATCAGAAACAGTATCGTAGCCAAGGAAATCTTGATTTCCTCCCCTTACAAAGTATCTGAAATAAACTCAGTGCAGCCAGGGGCTAGGCCGAAGTTGGGAAGTTGGTTTTCAACAGATAGAAACTTTCCCAAGTGCTTGGTAGTGTTAGCGCAAAAGCATATTTTCCTGCGTTGGCGGGTTGTTGAGAACTGTGTGAAAGATTTTTATACAAAACTCGGAAGATTAAAGGTGAGAGTTTATTGTACAGATAAGTTGATGGGTCTGGGACCCTCCCCAAATGCCCAGGCCTCATCGTTTTACCCATGAATGATGACCAGGTTCTGTTCCTGATGCTGCTTGGTCCCTTGAATGACTTCCCATGTCCAAATCCTGTCCTACGCTTCTCTATCCCATGTACACTTTCCTCAGTCTCCATGGAACTCTAGGCCTATGAGGAGAGAGAGATAGAGACAGAGACAGAGAGAGGAGAGGGGGCACGGGCCTGGGGGCTTCCTTTTCTCTGCTGCCAAATCCCACCAAAGCCATCCTGTTCTCCATTCTGATTGGGTACCTGTTCTGGGGATGGAGCGCTGTACTCCACTGCTCAGCTCCTGCCACATCAGAAGAGAGACAAAACTCTGGGCTCTTCCCCAACTCCCTATTACACACACTTTTACAAAGGATGTTACTCAAAATATAGGCTTAAAAAAGTTTCATTTAGGGGCTGGAGCGATAGCACAGCGGGTAGGGCATTTGCCTTGCACGCAGCCAACATGGCTGACACAGGTTCAATTCCCAGCATCCCATATGGTCCCCCGAGTACCGCCAGGAGCAATTCCTGAGTGCATGAGCCAGAAGTAACCCCTGAGCATTGCTGGGTGTGACCCAAAGAGCAAAAAAAAAGTTTCAGTTATTCAAGATGGGGATATGTAGTGGTTCTAGTGTTAAAGATATTAAAGGGCGTGGTCTTTGGTTATTGACCATGGATTGATCACAGTTTGCCTATGAAATTCACGAGCCAGCCCTGGGACACATCCTTTCTGGTCAGCATGGTCCCATGCTGTCAGAGTTTCAATATAAAAATTAGAAAATATCGTTCATATGCCAAACACAGTAACAACAAAGTCTCAAGATGGAGACGTTACTGCACCTGCTCGAGAAAATTGATGAACAACGGGAGGACAGTGACAGTGAAAGTGATCGTTCATGCAAAATTATTATTTTTTAAAACTGAGATTAAATATTCCAGAAGATTGCCTTTTTCACTGTCATTGTCCTCCCGTTGTTCATCGATTTGCTCGAGCAGGCCCAGTAACGTCTCCATTGTGCAACTTGTTGTTACTGTGTTTGGCATATCGAATATGTCATGGGTAGCTTGCTAGGTTTTGCCATGCGGGCAAAATACCCCCAGTAGCTTGCCAGGCTGTCCGAGAGGGGCGGAGGAATCGAACCTGGGCCGACCAGGTCAGTCGTGTGCAAGGCAAATGCCCTACCCTCTGTGCCATGATAGAAGTTTTTGATCTGCCTTTCTTTTTAGTGATGGCATTGTATGCCTCTTCATGTCCAAGAACTTATTAATCATCCTATATTTGTAAGCTCAAGTGGTTTCCAACTTTTATGAGCACAGAAAGTAATAAAAATCTTCATGGACATTTGAGGATGAATATGGGTTTTGATTTTTTTTTTTTTTTTGGCCTTTGGGGTCACACCTGGCAGTGCTCAGGGATTACTCTTGGCTCTGCACTCAGGAATCACTCCTGGAGGTCCTTGGGGAATCATATGAGATGCTGGGAATCCAACCTGGCTGGCCTTGTGCAAGGCAATCACCCTACCTGCTATACTATTGCTCCTGCCCCACATTTTTTCCCTTTTTTTTTAGGGAAAAAAGTGTCCATAGTGGGAGTACACAGGAAAGGGCAGAGGCTTCATTAAAGTTTTACAAAACAAAAGATTGCCCAGAGGAAGAGTGATTTGGCCCCTGAGGTGTCTGCAGTACCCTCGCCCCCTGTTTCATCAGCACTTGGTTATTTCTGGGTCAGGGAGCTCAGGCTTTGCAGAAGTGACTGGAGAATCACAAGGCCTCCAAGAAAAGGCAGAGGGATCAGAAAGAGGGGTGTGAGTAAGAGTGAGCACCAGGAAACTGCCTCCGGGAGTGGGCTCTGGGAGGTCTGGAAGTAATCAGCCAAAGACATGAGGACCAAGCACATGTGTTAGAGAGATTCAACCTTCTTGTCTCATAGCAAAAAATACCTAAGACCTCGCAGTAGGTTACTGTCGCCGGGCCACCCCAGGGAGGAAAGGGTGTTGTCCCTCTACCTGCTCCCCCTTGGCGGCTCCGTGGCTGTCATCCGCCAGAGGCCATTGGACAGTCAGGTCTGGGCCCGCAGTGATGAAACTTGTTGGACCTCACAGAATGGGGGTGGAGCCCATCCTGGTCTCCCTGTCCCAACGAGACCCCAAGTCATCGCCCACGTACGGCCTCTCTGATCAAGCTGCTCAACGGCCATGATCCCAGAGACTCAGGAGCAAATCTCGAAACCCAGTGGCTGTTGGCAGAAATCCCTCCAGATTTAAGTGTTAAAATTTCGGAATTTCAAAATCACATGGCCCTACTGCAGCCACGCAACATCATATGTTATTCATAACCAGCAATAGAATACAAATTGTCTACTGTTGCCTCTTCAGCAGATCTGAGTGTTGGGTTAAAATCTCAAATAATAATGATGGGTCTGGTGTCGAAATATTGAATGTGATCAAAGTAGAGAGAGAGTAATGTGGAAATCACCCACCCCACAGGGAGGGGGAGGGTGTGGGATGGGGGTATACTGGAGTTTTTGGTGGTGGAGAATGGGCACTGGTGAAGGTACAGGTGTTTCGTTGTATGACCGAGACTTAGACCTGAAAGCTTTGTAACTGCTCTCATGGTGATTCAATAAATAAAATTATAAAAATTGAAAAAAGTAAGGTGTAGTTCATGTACAACTCAATCAGCTAATCAGTGGCTGAATAAATAGCAGTACTCCTACATAAAAAAATACCTAAGAAGGTAAGAGATTTCCTTCAACCCAAAAAAATAAAAATGGATAAGGAAGGGTAACAAACTTATATTTTCACCAAGGAAATAGAGACGGGGTTAGTTTGAGGACAAAGGCGAGAGAAAGCTTTATCAGGATTTACAGTCAGTCTTGGCTATGTGTCTTAACATGCTAAGTGATAAATCTTCCTTCAATTTCTTGGGTTCACTTGGTGTTCCAATAAAAAATTACTTATGTTAGAAAAATGATAATGTTAGATATAGGAGATGTTGAGTCAAATCCTGGATGGTGGAGTCTCACCTGTGGGGTTAGTTACCTGAGAAGATGGTTCAGTTAGGGAATTAATAGAACAGGAATTAACAAAGCAGTTCATCTTTGCCCAAAAGATGATGAACTGCTATGAACCTGCCTGCTTGCTATAGTGGGGAAGCATAGGAGATATAATATGTTAGATGAAAAATAGAGGGAATTTGGGGGGAAGAAACACTATGGCTGAGACTGGCGAGGTGGGGATATTGGTGAAAGGTCTTGGGCATTTTGGAGGTAGTGAGGTGAAGCTATGTACATCAAACACATAAGTATCAATACTATCATAAACATATGACCTAAATTATGACTAAAATGTTTTAAATAGAAAGCTCTGTAATTTGATATATATATTTAAAAGACACTTATTGCATTCATGAAGAAGGAATTGGAAGAAGAAACATTAAGCAGGTATCAAAGTTGTTTGAGCAAGAGATGGTGATGCCATGGTCCAGAGCTGGTAGCTGCAGAGATGGAGAGAGGAGAATGAGTTTTGGCAATATGCAGGAGATGAAATTGATAGGAGACAACTGATTCACTGTATGGGGTAGAGAAGAAGGATGAGTCAACAATGACTTCCAAGTTTCTAGGAAGTAAAAACGGGTGATTAGTAGTACCAATTTCTGACAAAAAGATCATGAAGAACCACACTTTATTGATAATGGGTTAATACTTGCTGGATTTGAGATTCCCACAGAACATTCACATGCAAATACTGAAGATGCGCTTCTCAGAGCTGGAGGAGAGGACGTGTTGGAAACAACTGCGTTAGAAAGCATCAGTGGTTGTTATGTGTAAATATAAGAGATCACCAGGGCATAGGACAGAGCGGTAGGTTCTCTAGGCCTTAAGTATCAGGAATAAGAGGAAGATAAACCAGGAAGTAGTTTGAGGAGAGACAGCCAGAGATGTAGGAAGGAAGCAGAGGAATTAGTGGCAACAACTTGTTTTTGTGGGCAGAATTTTCTCCACAGCTTGTGGCTCCCTTGATTTCTAGCTTGACAATTTGCCCCGGGTTCTTCTTTTAACAAATTTTGGCCCTAGACCAGGAATAACTATTTCTTCAGGGAAAAGTTGGCTATTGCTTCTAGATCTTTTCAACAAGCAGATCCAAAAAACCTATTGGGTAAAGAGGGAAAAAATCACTATTGATTTATATGTTCACTGTGTATTTTTATTTAATCTTGATATTGATTTCTTTTCTCTTAAAAACATTTTGGGGTGTTTTGGGCCATGCCCAGAGGTGCTCTGGGACTACACCCAGCAGTTCTCAGGGAGACCACACGTGATTCTTGGGATTGAACCAGAGTCAGCTGCATGAAAGGCAAGTGCTTTAACCACTGTAGTATCTCTCTGGCCCTATTAAAAAGTATTTTATCAGAATCGGAAGATAGTACAAGGGTTAAGGCACTTGCTTAGTGTGCAGCTGACTCGGGTTCAATCCTCAGCACTCCATATGGTCTCTGGAGTGCCATGCTGCCATTATGTGAAGTCAAGGTAACTGGGTTTCTCATGCATTCCTCAAGAATATGAAGTACTTACTCTGGACACTTCACTATTCTGGTCCTGGATTTATAGAATTCAATCAACAGAGATTTTCCTTAATGCGGGGTGGGTTCTGAGGCTCTCAAGCAGGGCTTATAGTGCCCAGGGGGACACGGTTGGCCATTCCTGGCTAACTGGGCCCAGTGGTTCAAAGCTAGGGTCTGGACGCTAGGGTCTGGACGCTAGGGTCTAGGCCAGTAGTTGTAGGGGGCATGGGGTCTCCAAGGCTATCTCTGGTGATAGTAATCCCAGGACAGGCAGTGGAGTATGCAGAATTGGGGAGCAAACACATTCAAGGCATGCACCTCCGACCTTTGAGCTATCTTCCTGTCCTCTCAATCATAGAACTTTAACTTTGTCACATTGATTGATTGGCTGATTGATGGGTTGATTGATTGGTGCTGAGGACAAACATGGGGCCTCACACATACAAGGCAAGTGCTCTGTTGCTGAGTGACACCCCCAGTTTGCATCACTTACTCCTTTTTAACAAAATAACTATTTTTGAGAAGTTCAGGATGATTTATTTTTCTTGTAAGACACAAAATTTTCTTCTATTTTTTCCTTTCTCACCACCTCCCCAAAACACACACATACACCCACGCGCGTGTGTGCGCGCACACACGCACACACACACACACACACACACAAAACCCCTATTGTCTTTCCTATTAGGGAAATCAGCAAAAATTCTATTAGTTCTCTTTTGCAATCTAAACCTATTAAATCAATCTTTCTACTGGTTGACCTGGGTGTACCCTTAGTGTTTCCTTTAAAATCTGCTTTATCCACAGAGGCTTCATTCATCAGTGGTAGCACACTCAGGCCTGGGAGATGAAGAAGAATCTAATTATTTGTGTGGACAGTTGTCATCTTCTTAAGCAACAGAACCTACTTACAACTCCCAAATCTCCTGCAAAGAACTAAGTCTAGGTGGCCATAGCAATTGCAGAGCAGGTAAGACATTTGCCTTGCAAGCAGCCCACCCAGGTTCAATCCCCAGTATCCCAAATAGTCTCCTGAGCACCGCCAGGAATAATTCCTTAGTGCAGAGCCAAGATTAATCCCTGAGAATCAATGGTATGGCTCCAAAATAAAGAAACAAAAAGTACTACGCCTAGTCATGTGATCCTGTGGTTTACACTCACCTGTTCTGGTCCCAAGAAGGAGGAGGAGCACAGTGGCTGCCCTCTGCTCTATAATCTTTCAGTGCCAACAGAAGCAGAGTGATGAGGACATGGTGAGCCTGCAGGGATATCACAGATATGGGATACCATGCACTTACTCACATCTCGGCATGGAGTATATTAATAAATACATTAATTATCAATATTAATAACAATTAATCTGTGCTTTATTGCTTGCTTCTGCCAATCTCTAGTCTGTCCCCCTTTCCAGGCATTGAGCCCTGGATTCTGGAGAGAGAGTACAGGGATTAAGAAAATGGTCCAGGGGGCCGGAGCAATAGCACAGGGGGTAGGGCGTTTGCCTTGCATGTGGCCGACCCGGGTTCGATCCCCGGCATCCCATATGGTCCCCCAAGCACCACCAGAAGTAATTCCTGAGTGCAGAGCCAGGAGTGGCCCCTGAGCATTTCTGGGTGTGACCCAAAAAGGCAAAAAAAAAGAGTTTAAAATAAAAAAAAGAAAATGGTCCTGCATGCAGCCCACTACAATAGATCCTCAGTAGCACATATGGTCCTTTTGACAGCGAGTGACCTCAGGACTAAGCCATGAGCATCTCTGAGTATGGCCAACACCGTCCCAAGTTATAGCATTTAATATTACTTGGATTATAAGTAATAGGAATCTGAATTTAGAAAAGTAAGACTAGAAGAATTAGAGATAAGAGATATAGAAAACTCCTTTGAGAAGTTTTGCTATATTGAGAAATAGATAAAAGGAACATCGCTGATATAAGATACAGGGTCAAGTGCTATTAGTTCGTTTGTGTTTTTGGGTCACTTCCACATTCATCGGTGCTCAGGGGTTATTCTTGGCTCTGTCCTCAGGAATCACATCTGGTATTGCTCAGGGGATCATACGGGATGCTGGGGAAAAAGGCTAAAGAATGCTTGTTTTCTGTACCTTAGCAGAGAGCCAACTTCTCCAGCACTGGTTTCCAGAGGGGTAATGTAGCAATCTCTAGTGTCCATCTTGGGAGGGAAGCCTAGAGGACTGTGGACCCTGGGCTCAGATATCTGGATTTAGTTCTGGTATGTAATGTCATAATCATTACATTTATTATTACTGTTTATGTCCCAGGGTTTGCAATAACTTCTTTTATTCTTTTACTATTTTTGAGATAATGTGACTCACAATAGTGTTAATGCTTTTGGTGTATAAAGTTACTGTGCCACCACTAACATGCCAAAGACCCCGCCACTGTCGTTGTGTCATTTCTAGTCTGCCTGAGTCCTCCCCTCCCCTCCCCACAACCCCCACCACTTGGGAACCTCTGTTATGTAGTCAGAGTCCAAGGGCTTGTTTTCATTGGCTATTCGCCATTCCCTCTCTTTATTTATAGTTCACATATGAGTGAGACCATCTGGTAGTTGTCCTTTTCTCTCTGACTTATTTCACTTAACATGACCGCCTCTAGCTCCATCAAGTTGAAGCAAAAGGAAAGATTTCATCTTTTAGAAAATGGGAGGAATCAACCTCCCTAACTTCAAACTCTACTACAAGGCAGTAATAATTAAAACAGCATGGTACTGGAACAAAGGCAGAGCTGCAGACCAATGGAACAGAGTTGAATATACTGACATTTCCTTCCAAACATATAATCATCTAATCTTTGATAAGGGGGCAAGAAAAGTGAAATGGAGCAGGGAAAGCCTCTTTAATAAACTGTACTGGCAAAACTGGACGGCTACATGCAAAAAAGTGGGCTCAGATCTCTGCCTAACACCATGCACAAAAGTAAGATAGAAATGACCTCAACATCAGAACGGAATCCATAATGTTTATTGAAGACAAAGTCGGCAAAACTCTTCATGATATTGAAGCTAATGGTATCTTCAAAGATGTCACGCCACTGGCCGAGCAAGTGAAAACAGAGATAGACAAATGGGACTATCTTAAACTAAGAAGCTTCTGCACCTCAAAAGAAACAGTGACCAAAATACAAAGACAGCCTACAGAATGGGAAAGGATATTCACCAAATACACATCCGACAAGGGGTTGATATCAAGGATATACAAGGTACTGGTTAAACTCCACAAGAAGAAATCACCCAACCCCATCAAGAAATGGGGCGAGGAAATGAACAGAAACTTTCGCAAAGAAGAAATCCGAATGGCAAAAAGGCACATGAGAAAATGCTCTACATCACTAATCATCAGAGAGATGCAGATCAAAACCACAATGAGATATCATTTCACACCACAGAGACTGGCCCACATCCACAAGAACAAAAGCAACCAATGCTGGCACAGATGTGGTGAGAAAGGAACCCTCCTTCACTGCTGGTGGAAATGCCGGCTGGTCCAACCCTTTTGGAAAACAGTATGGACGATTCTCAAAAAATTAGAATTTGATCTGCCATTTGACCCAGCTATAGCACTCCTGGGAATTTATCTCAGAGAGGCAAAAAGGTATAGTCGAAGTGACATCTGCAATTGTTTGTTCATTGCAGCACTCTTTACAATAGCCAGAATCTGAAAACACCTGAGTGCCCAAGAGCAGATGACTGGTTAAAGAAACTTTGGTACATTTACACAATGGAGTACTATGTAGCTGTTAGAAAAGATGAAGTTATGAAATTTACATACAAGTGGTACTACATGGAAAGTATCATGTTAAGCAAAATGAGTCAGAAAGAGCGGGATAGACACAGAAAGATTGCATTCATCTGGGGAACATAAAGCAACAAAAAGGGAGACTAACACCCAGGAATGGCTGAGATTAGTACCAGGAATTTTGCTCCATGACTTGAAGGCCAGCCACACATGCTAGGTGAAAAGGAAGCTCAGATAGAGAAGAGAGCACCAAATAAAGGGTGTTGTGAGGACCCTCCCAGGGTGGGAGAAGCATGCTAAAAGTAGTCTATAGACCAAACATGATTGCCACTCAATGCCTCTCTTTCAAAACACAGTACCCAAAAGAAGAGAGAGAAAACAAGGGGGAATACCCTGCCACAGAGGCAGGGTGGGACGGGGAGGATGGGGGGTGGGGGGGATGCTGGGACCCGTGGTGGTGGAGGATGGGCACTGGTGGAGGGATGGGTACTTGATCATTGTATAACTGAAACCCAAGCACAAAAGTTGCAAGTCTGTAACTGTACCTCATGGCGTTTCACTAATTAAAAAAAAAGAAAGAAAAGATTTCATCTTTTATAACTGAGCAGTACTTCATTGTTTATATACCACGATTTCTTTATCCACTCTTCTCTCTTTGGACCTTTGAGCTGTTTCCAGGTCTTGGCTATTGTGAGTACCCCTGAATTGAACATAGATGCTAAGGAGTAGGAATCACTGTGGATGCTATTACATTGAGGTGGCATGGGTTGATTTACATGAATCACCTCGTTCATGTAAAGTGCCCAATAGCAGCAAGTTAAAAAAAAATCAATATAAGCTTAAAAAAATAACTTTTGTCAGACTTGCTCTTCTGAAAAATCAAAGATAATGTTTTTTTTAACATGCAATAAAATCCTCAATGAAAAGTTGCCTGGGACTGATGGACCAGTCTTTTTCTCTGAGTTGTCAGTAAGAGGAGGGAGACAGGAGTTCCCATTCTCAGTTCCATCCCGGAGCCTTTTGCTCTCTGTTTCCGGGGACTGACGCTGCCTGGGAAGTGGCTAGCTCCTGTCTGATGTTAGAGGACACTCTGTTCTGTTCTCTTCCTTCTGTATTCCTCTTCAAATCGCTCAGGGACCACAGGACCTCTCGGAAGGTCTTTTGTCCTTGACCTGAGCCCCGCTGAGACCGGGTAACTTTGCACCACAGCCCTTCTTTATGCAGAAGGTTCTCGTTCTGTGCTTGTGTGCTTTCACAGGCTTCCTTTTGTGACCAGAGCTTTGCCACTGTCCCCATGTGGAAATCATATCCCTCCCTTGCACCGTGACTCCCAACTCACCAGGGATTCTCTCTCCTGGGCGCTGGATGCCTCAGTTCGGCTCCCTCTCTACCTAAGCTTCCTCTTAGTGTCCCCCATGTGCTTCACCTGGTCCCAGCCTCAAGAGGACTCCAGTCACTGTCATCTTTTTGGCAGGAATAGTTTTTTCACTCATTTGACTCTGGCTGAAAGTCGCCTCTTGCAGGTAAGATAAGATAGCGGGCAAGCCAGCCCTTCTTGTTAAACTCCTGCAACACTCAGCAGGCTTTTCCTGCTCCAACATTTCTCAACCACAACCTACGTTTCTTCTCCTTTTCTGTCTGTCTGTGGAACGGTAGGAAAGTCCATAAAGCCTTGCCTCCCTGACGAAGATGCTTTCCATCCTTGCACCATCAGGAGGAGTGGAGACAGGTGGTTGTGCAGGCACCAAGGATTGTAAGACAGGAATCGAGTTTCCTTCCATGGGGAATTTTGCTTTTCTCTCACTTTTCTGGGGGTGAGACCACTCCAGAAGAATATTGTTTGCCGAATAGTGATGCATGCATTTTAGAGTTTTATACAGAATGGGAAGAGGGATGGAGTAGGTGGGATCTCTTGTCTGAGGTCGGTGGGCCCTCATGGATACTAGGGTGCTGAGTAAATCTGGGCCCTGGAGTGGGAAGGGGCTCATGCACACTGTTGGATGCTAGTAGACACATATTAGAATACATTTCTACATTGCCTGCAGAATGCATTCTTTTAAAAAAATTAATTTTTATTGAATCACCATGAGACACACAGTTACAAAGTTGCTCATGATTGAATTTCAGTCACAATGTTCAAGCATCCACCCTCTCACCAGTGTACATTTCCCAATACCCCAGTTCCTGCTACCCCAGTTTCCTCCAGCCTCCCCAGCCTGCCTCTATGGCAGACTTCTCTCTTGGTCTCTCTCTCTCTCTCCATCTCCCTCTCTGTCTCTCTGTCTCTCTCTCCCTTTCTGTCTCTCTCTGTGTCTCTCTGTCTGTCTCTCTCTGTCTCTGTCTCTCTCTCCTTTTAGGCAGTATGGTTTGTAGTGCAGTTACCCAAAGGATATCCTGCATATCAGTTTATCTCCTTTCAGCACCCAGTTCTTGTCCAGGGTGATCATTTCCAACTCTCATTGTCAAAGTGGCCTCTTCTCTGTCCTAATCACAGTTCCCTCTCCTTATGGCAAACTTTCCACTATGAACCAGTCCTCTTGGCCCTTGTTGCAGAATACGATCTTTATAAAATATTTTCCAAAGCAGGTCACTGTGCATGTGTATCTTATATGAAATGAATCCTCTAGGCAATGTACACCGGCACTATTGTTTCAAGGTCACACACTGCAGTGCTCAGTGGCTGCATGCAGCTCAGTGTTCACTTCCAGTGGTGCTGGCTATGCAGTTCTGGGGATAGTACCAGTCTCCTGCATGCAAAGCATGTATTGTAGTGCCTTGAGCTATATCCATGGCCTCTACTTTTTATATTTTAAAATTTATAATATGTTATAAAAATAACTGCTCTGGCCCAAGGTCGACTGGGCTGTCAGCTGCTTTCATTCTCTGTAACTGGGTCACAGGCCGCCCTCGCTGTAAGGGAGACTGGAGAAGCATGTGTGTAGTTGGGCACACTGCCACCCCAAACACCAGCCTCAGTGTTTGACGACTGGGGTAGGAGAGTGGCTATTGAGACACTCCTAGTGTTTGTTACAATAGAATGACGCTTTGCAGCCAAAAGGAGGGTACATTTTGGAGGGGCAAGACTTGGGCAGGAAACTCCCTTAAAAGACTTCTTGTTGGGGCCGGAATGATCATATAGCATATAGGGCGTTTGCCTTGTTTGCTGATGACCCGGGTTTGATCTCCAGCATCTCATATGGTTCCCTGAGCACTGCCAGGAGTAATTCCTGAGTGCAGAGTCAGAAGTAACCCCAGAACACTGCCAGATGTGACCCAAAAAGCCAAAAATAAAAAACGAGTTCTTGTTGTTGGACTGGAGAGATAGTGCAGTGCTTAAGGCCCTTACCTTTCAGACTGCCCACCCTGGTCTGATCTCAGCACTGCATGGTTCTCCAAGTACCACCAGGAACCACCCCTGAGCCAGGAGTAAAATACCCTCTCCCTACCAAAAAGAAAAAATGATGATGATTCTGTGTAAAACTATGTGAACTTGTTGGCATTTCACCTATAAAAATGGTAATTTCTAATGGTTCACCCAATGAAGAAACATTCAGATTTTAAAGTCAAAATTGGCAAAAATTTGCATTGAATTAAGGATGATGAGAATCGGTATAATATCAGAGAGTGAGTCTGGGTTACATTCCCACAGACATACCCATGAGGGCTCAACACCAATTCGGGCCCAAAATTTTATAGTGCAAGCCTCTCTCTCTGTCAGATCACAATTCGTTCTTAATATGTGGATATTTATAAATTAGATGTAGGGGCCAGAGAGGCAGGTACTGCATTTGCCTTGCATGACGCCAACCAAGGGTTCAATTCCCAGCATCCCAGGTGGTCCCATAAGCCTGCCAGGAGTGATCTCAGAGTTCGAGTCAGGTGTAAGAAAGCCCTGAGCACAGCAGAGTGTGGCTCAAAAAACTAAGTATTAAGAATAATTCACTGTCACTGTCACTGTCCTCCTGTTGTTCATCGATTTGCTCGAGCGGGCACCAGTAACATCTCTATTGTGACAGTTGTTACTGTGTTTGGCATATCAAATATGTCACGGGTAGCTTGCCAGGCTTTGCCGTGCGGGAGAGATACTCTCGGTAGCTTACTGGCTCTCCGAAAGGGGTGGAGGAATCAAACCTGACTCGGCCAGGCTGGCCATGTGCAAGGCAAATGCCCTATTGCTATGCTATCGCTCCAGACCCCAGTGCCTTAATAAAAATAAAAAATTTAAAATAAAAGAAAAAAAGAATATACAAGCTGCTAGCAGAGCTTTAGTGCTACTAAGAAAACTTCTTGTTTGTAAAAGTAGGGGATTCTCCAGTGGTGCTTCGGGACTTGGGGATAACCCCCATGACACTTAGCCCATCAGCGCAGGTCTGAAGATGAGGGGCTGCTTGGGCCCAGTAGTTCTGGGGCTATATCCAGTGGTCTTGAGTCATGTAGTGCAAGGAATCAAACTTGGGGCACTTGGAATGTGCAAGGCCTTCAGTTCAGCTCTTTGAGCTGTCTCTCCAGCCCCCAAAGAAACATCTTCAGTAATCAGATGATTTAAATTAGAAACCCAAACAAGGTTAAATAAATTCGTGGGAAAAGAACACATATGTAAAATTGGTCTTATTCAAAATCTCCAGGTTCTCACGGAGTGGGGGATGGGTGACCATTATCCTTCCCCCTGTTCTTCTGGGAGCCTGGTGGTCACATCCACAAACTGCCTCTGGTACCATATAAGCTCATAAACTGGCCATGATCCAGAGACTCAGAAATGACTCTTTTTTTTTTTAATTTTTATTAGTGAAAAACCATGAGGTACAGTTGTAGACTTACAAATTTTTGTGCTTGGGTTTCAGTTATACAATGATCGAATACCCATCCCTCCACCAGTGCCCATTCTCCACCATCACTGATCCCAGTATCCCTCCCCCCCATCCCACCCTACCTCTGTGGTAGGGCATTCCCTTTTGTTCTCTCTCTCCTTTTGAGTGCTGTGGTTTGCAAGAGAGGCATTGAGTGGCAATCATGTTTGGTCTATAGTCTACTTTCTACTTTTCCCACCCTGGGAGGATCATCCCAACACCCTTTATTTGGTGCTCCCTTCTCTATCTGAGCTGCCTTTCCCCCTAGCATGTGTGGCTGGCCTCAAAGCCATGGAGTAATCCTCCTGGTGCTGATCTCAGTTATTCTTGGGTATTAATCTCATATTTTGTTACTTTATATTCCCCAGAAGAATGCAATCTTTCTATGTCTATCCCTCTCTTTCTAACTCATTTTGCTTAGCATGATACTTTCCATATAGTACCACTTGTATGGGCTGGAGCGATAGCACAGCAGTAGGGCGTTTGCCTTGCATGCAGCCAATATGACCGACCCAAGTTCAATTCCTCCGCCCCTCTCGGAGAGCTCAGCAAGCTACCGAGAGTGTCTTGCCCGCATGGCAAAGCCTGGCAAGCTCCCCTTGACGTATTCGATATGCCAAACACAGTAACAACAAAGTCTCCAATGGAGACGTTACTGGGCCCGCTCGAGCAAATCGATGAACAACGGGAGGACAGTGACAGTGACAGTGACCACTTGTATATAAATTTCATGATTTCATCTTTTCTAACAGCTGCATAGTACTCCATTGTGTAGATGTACCAAAGTTTCTTTAACCAGTCATCTGTTCTTGGGCACTCAGGTATTTTCCAGATTCAGAAATAACTCTTAAAGGAGATTTAACAAGCTGCAGAGATGCTTCTGGACCCCAAAGTCACCATCCAGTTAAAAATTTAACTCCAGCTGTATCACCCCACTCAAATTTTAGAATTCCTGGAGCACACAACCACAGCATCTCAAACTCTCCACCACTGATATAGCAGGAGTAGCACTCCACATTGGATGGGATGTAAAGTAGAAGGTAACCAATCACTATAAAGAAAATATTAACACACAAGTCTTAACTTGTAACAACATGTTAGTAATCTTTTATACAAGGGTTCAATTGCTCCAGGTGAGATACAATAATCTTCTCATACTTTCTTGTAAGAAAGTCTTTTTTGATCATTTTAAGCAAATTATTCATAACAGGTAATGCAAAATAAATTATTTAGGGCCTGCTATTGGGACAAGCTTGGGTGGTGGTTTGGAAAATTAGAAATAATGGCAGTGGGAAGGTGTAATGGTAGAGGGATTGGTGTTGGACTATTGAATGCAATAAATCATCAGGATCAACTTTACAAAAATAAAAATTTAAAATAATAATGATAAAATTGATCTTATATGAAAGTGCCATAACTGTGTGTATTTTAAATCACCTTAAATTAATAAAAATTCATGAACTATCAAATACTTTATTAAAACATCAAGACCAGAATCTCAGAAAAAAGTAACAAAGACTTAAACTCACTTAGTCAGCCTTATTATGCAGTGGAATAATCTGTGGAGATTTATGAAAAAATACATACTTGAGTCTTTCCCAGCCCTACCAAACTAGAGTCTCTTGAGGATAGTACTGAGCCCCTGAAATGCCATTGCTTTGTATGATATTGATGCTGTCACTACAAAAAGAGCCATTGTAGGAATTCCACAAATAATGGCTTTTAATGGGATGATCAGAAAGCACAGATGCTTTGAAATATTAGTTGACCGCAGTACACGGAACACTGAAGTCATTTTGACCTCAACAGTCTGGAACACAGCAGAGAGCTTAGAAGTAGCAGACCTTGGGGTTATGAGGAGGAAATGTATCTGTCAAACTGGAATTAATATTTCAGGTTTCATAAATTCAAGATCACTTTTCTCAAAGGAACCCTTTCAACTCCGCTCCCTTTTGATTTCAATTCACCTCTTCTAATCAGGGTTTGGCCAGGCAGGAGTCTGCCTGTCAGGACTGACCCCCGCTCCTTAGCACCTATGGTTTTTATTCTGGATTAAGGATTGTGCCTCAGTGAGTCTTAGAGAAGAAAGACAATGATCCATGCAGAACTCTGCATTTAACAAAAGCTCAATCTGTACTTGATGATGGAGGGACAGTTTTGTAGATCCAGATAGAGCCCCAAGGTGCCACCATTCCATGTCCCTGCCTGGGAATGGTTGATGAGTACAATTACCCAGAAAATAGTTGGTTTTGTTTTTGTTTTGTTTTTTGTCAAACACATGGTTCTGTTTTTGGCCCACCCATGGTTCTTTTTTTTGGAGGTGTGCAGAAGTTACTCCTAACTCTGAACACAGAGATTACTCCTGGCAGGGGTCAGGGAACAATCTGGGGTCCTGGGGATAAACCCAGGTCAGTGTCATGCAAAGCAATGACGAGTAGTACGTTGTACCCACTGCAGATAGTACACCTGCTGCAGATAGTACACATTATCCACTATACCATGTCTCCAGCACCTCCAACCCACAGTTCTTAAGAGTTTTGTCTTTTATGGCTTCCATACTTCTTTTAGCGTTTGATAAAACAATGACCTTTCTTCAGAAAAATCACCCATACTCACATAGCCATAAAATTTAGGGTATTAGATACTTCACAAATTATAGGGATATAGAGGCTCACGTTTTTTGTACATTTGCCTTTTTTTGTTAGAAACTTTTGAGCTTTATTTATTGCATAATGTTCTCCAGGCAAGCTTATAATGATGTAAATAGTAACTTGTGTATTTAACCTACATGAAACAGTTAATGATATGTCAAAGGTTATTAAGGAAAGCGATAGCACAGCGGTAGGGCGTTTGCCTTACACAAGGCCAACATGGCCAACCCGCGTTCGATTCCTCCGCCCCTCTCAGAGAGCCCGGCAAGCTACTGAGAGTATCTTGCCCACAAGGCAAAGCCTGGAAAGCTACTCGTGACGTATTCCATATGCCAAACACAGTAACAAGTCTCAAAATGGAGACGTTACTGGGCCCGCTCAAGCAAATTCTCTAGTCCAGTTTTGAATGTTTTTCTTAACTTTGACATATGGTGATGTCTCTTTAATTATTGCTCGAGCGGGCCCAGTAACGTCTCCATTGAAGACTTTAATTATTAAATGATTTATAACTAGTCTATATTTTTAGAATGTGTAACTTTTTTAAAAAATTTTTTTTTAGATTTTTATTAGTGAAACACCATGCTTTGGAGTCACATCCAGCAGTGGATACTGGGGATCAAACCTGGGTTGGCCCCTGGCCAGGTGAGTGCCCTACCCAGTGTATTATCCCTCTGATCCTGCTAGAGGCTCATGATACTGAATAACATCAACTGCAAAAGAGGGTATCGTCATAAAGCAGTAAAATGGTAGTTTTTTGAGTTTCTGTTTGTTTCTTTTTTCCTTTCAACACTGAAAGATAAGTTATCTGCTCGTCAATCATCATTGACAGAATGTCTTGTTCCTTGGTAAGACTGAACAAAATATAAATTTATCTTCCATCTCTTTTTATGTTCTTGTTCATTTACAGATACTTAGTGAGCACTTTGGGCCAAGATTTGTGCCTGTATTACTCTATTGAATCAATAGGAAGGCAAAATTACCATAGCTTTTTATTATTCAAATTCTCACTTTGTGGCTGTTTAACATAAAAATAAACAATGAGGAGAGCATGTGATTATGACAGATACCATTTGTCAAATGTTCTCTATGTTCAGACTTTTCTCAAAAGGTTTATATTAATTTACTTATTTAATTTTCCACAAGATTTCTGTGAGGTTTATTTTTTTAAGCCCTGTTTTGCAGATTGGGAAAATGAAGTATAAAACAGTTGTTTGTCATGTTTCTATGTGTTCTATAATTCTCACAAAGACCATCTTCCCCAATATTCTGCACGGTGGACAGAACAGTATTTTGTGCATAAAAGGGGGAAGGAGAAGGCAGAGGGAAAAAGCAGAGGTGGAACTCTACTCTCAAAAGCTGAGTTTCTTGGAACTTGGCTTATAAAAGAAAGGAGAAATATAGTGAAAAGTCCTAATAGTTTGGAGCTGGAGAGATAATTCTCAGATTGAATCTTTGACACCACATGGACCCCAAAGCATCATGGGTGTAACCTGGAGGTTCCTGAGCACTTTTGAGAGGCTTCTCAGCTCCCTGAGAACCACTTGGATGGGAGGCACGCTGCAAAAAGGACAGCAAAAAGCACAATTATTTTTTCTATATTAATTTAAAAAGATATGGGGCTGGAGTGATAGGATAGCGGGTAGAGTGTTTGCCTTGTACACAGCTGACCTGGGTTCGATTCCCAGCATCCTATATGGTCCCCTGAGCACTGCCAGGAGTAATTCCCGAATGCATGAGCCAGGAGTAATCCCTGTGCATCGCTGGGTGTGACCCAAAAAGAAAAAAAAAGATGCTCCATTTCCTTTTCTGTCCCGGGAGTAGCAGAGTAAGAGGAGTCAGCTCTGGGGGCTCTTTGGGAAAAATTATTTGCTCACTCCTCAGCTCTTCTCAATGAATTTAAGAAGCTTGACACAGCTATGGCAGGTAAGACTGGTCAAATGTTCCCAGGTATTCACAAGTATTTGCAAAAGATGAAAAACTGTCCCCAAAATTCTGTCTCATAGTAAATGTTTGTTGGATGAACAAATGACCCAAGGATCTATTTTATGCGAATTAATGTTCCAGTCATCTTTTCTAAACTTTTCATTTGCCCAGGACTGAATGAGTGGGTCACATGGAAGGGAAGTACCTTATCCACTGTACTATTTCTCTGGCTCCATTTTCAAGCTTTTAGGAGAACATGAACTTTGCTAAATCAAATGGGAAAGGGGAAAAGAAGGGTCTGGAGAGATAGCACAGCGGGTAGGGTATTTGCCTTGCACGCGGCCGACCCGGGTTCAATTCCCAGCATCCCATATGGTCCCCTGAGCACCGCCAGGAGTAACTCCTGAGTGCAGAGCCAAGAGTAACCCCTGTGCATCACCAGGTGTGACCCAAAAAAGCAAAAAAAAAAAAGGTGAAAAGAAATAACATCAGAGAAGGATGGTTGGTTAGAGTAAGGAAAAAAAGAGCCAGATAAGTCAGGTTATAGAGTTTATCCAGGATAAACAAAAGATCAACAATTTGGCCTGTTGTTGTTACGTGTGTGCTTATATATTTTGGTGTTCTGTTATACTAGTTAGAAAATTTGTTCCTTTGGCATTAGCGAAGCAAGTAAAAAGTCTGAGAATTACATGTAGGAAATTCCTGTATAATTCCTAAGGCCAGCAACATATCCTCTCATGAAAACGTCCTCACCCAGCACAGAGCCAGGAGTAGCCCAAAACAAAAAAAAAAAGAAAGAGTAAAAGAACATATATGTTTTTTTCTTAACTTAGTGGAAAAATCTAATGAACCTTGAAAATTCATTTTTAGTACCTACTTACTATTGCAAATGATGATACCTCAATAAATTTTTATTATTAAAATAAAAAAATAAATCAAATAACAGTAATTATCATAGTAATTCCTATTCCCACACGTGGAAACAACTAGCTGTGCAGGATAATATTTTATGTAAATTATAAGAATCTCATGTGATCTCCAGTAGAGTTGCTGCCAGATTTAGTAAATAAAAAGAAGTTGACAAATTAAATTTGAGTTACAGACAAACACACCATTTTTAAATGCAAATTTATCTGTCATAGTATTTGGAACATAGTTACACTTTATGGTCTCTCTGAAATGAAAACTGAGCTGGGGGTCCTGTATTTGTTCTTCCTGTATATTCTTTGGGCCACACCCAGTTTTAGTCAGTACTTCCTCCAGGCTCTGCACTCAGGGATCACTCCTGGCAGAGCTCAGGGGACCATATGGAGTTCTGGAGATTAAATTCTGGTCGGCCCTATGCAAGGCAAGAGCCCTACCCACAGTACTATCTCTCCAGTTTCAGCATCCTATATTCTATCTCGCAAACCTGGTTTCCAGCCAACTAGGCCATGACCAACAGAGTGACAGAGGCCATTGCACCTCCAGGTAAGTGTCAGGATGAAATTGGGACACACAGTGGGGCAGAAATGAGACTTGTGAGTGACAAGTGACTAACTTAGCTCCTTCCTGTAGGAGTGATGGCTGTGGAGATTGGGCTGAGGCTGGGAGGCTGTGCTGTGGCAGGTGCTAGGCCTCAGCTGGTGAGCAGTTCAGTGGAGAGTACACTATAATACAAGTCCTGGTCAAACGACTTAGCCAAACAGCACCCAACCAGGAGGTAATGTGGGTGGAAATGGGAAAATGTGTACTGTGGACCCGCAAACCCTTCTGGAGAACACCCAGCCAGAAACAACCACTTCTCGGAAGCCCAACTAAAAAGATGAGCAAGAGGACATCTGTTGTCTGAGATTCTGGGGGTCAAAGTTTGTGTTAGGCAACTCATCTGTGTTGCCTCAGTTTATCCTCACAGTCACCCAAGAGGTGGGTGTTGGCAGCAGCGTTGCACCTGCAAGGACCCTGCACAGAGGTCAAGTTGTTGCTTGGGCTTCTGGATGTAAAGTGGGACTCAAATCTGAGAACGGCTGGCTTCCTTGACTTCGTGCTGCTTTCCCACGAAACAAGCATTTATTGGGGCCCAGCAGATAGTTGAGAGGGATGGAGGGAAAACACCTGACCCCCAAATAACCCGAAACATTCACCCAGAGTGAACTCTGAGCACCAATAGGTGTGGTCTAAAGAACAACAACAACAACAAAAGCACATATTGGAGGCCAGAGAGAGAGAGCTTAGCGGTCAGAGAGAGAGCTTAGAGGCTCGAGGCTTATAAGGTCAAGGCCCCAAGGATAATTCCTGGCACTGCATGACATCCCCCCCCATGCTGGGCGTGGTGTGGCCTTGGTGACCCCAGCACTACGGGCCCAAACAGTACTAGGTGAATCAACAGAAGGGACCCTCAGTTTCTCTGGGTCTTGATGCCCCAGCAAAGCCTTTATTCAATAAATTTTGATAGAATGTGTAAGGTATGTGCAACCTTGGGCTATTTTCTCTCTCTATTCTTTTTTTTTTTGATGTTGCTATGATGATTCAGAACACATATTGGGATGCTGGAGATTGCACACTTTGTTGTGGCACCAGGAGTGACACAATTACAGTCTGCTGGGGTCACAGTCAGCATCTGGGGAGCTTCCAGGCATCAAACTTGCAGCTTCACACCTACCAGGGGGACAATCTGCCCTGAGTCCAAAACCTGGGCCCTCTGGATGCACTGCCTAGAAGAACAACTTTATTGCAATATGATTTGCACATATGAACCTATCTAAAATAGGTAAAAGATTTTTATTTTATTATCCTAAATTTATTTATTTTTATTTTAAATTGCATTTTATTTTTATAAAGTTGTTCACAATAATTGATTACATTTAATATTTGAACAGCAATCCCATCACCATTACACCTTCCCACCGCCGTATTTTGAATGTTTCCATCCCAAACCCCAAACCCTACCCTCAAAGCAGAACCGAAGTAATTTATTATTTTGTATTGCTTGTTATGAATAATCCACTATAAATAATCCAAAAATGTTTTCTTAGAGGAAATTGTGTGAAGATTGTGTGCATATATATATGTATATATATATATATAGAGAGAGAGAGAGAAAGAAAGAGAGAGAGCAAGAGCGAGCTACAACAATGCTCAGGGGGCCATATGGTACCTGAACTCAAAATAAGGATCTCATATATGCTATCCATACTGTAAACACTTACATACATGATATTCACACATACATGCATTCATAAATGTTTGTCCTTTACCACTTGCACTATCTCCCTAGCCCTAATATTCTGCACTCAACAGGCCTTTATATGGTATTTAGAGTATTAGCAGGCATGTTCAAAGGTTATCATGGTCAGTTTTAGAACATTTCCATCATCTTAAACCTCTAGGCTCTTCAGTAGGCAGAAGGCAGTTGGGATGTGGTAGGATGATAAAAAAAATCTTTAACTTTTTTTATGAGTCTTTTATTTTGCACTTGTGTGTCCATTGTATATATGGACAAACCTAAATATAAAATATAGGGGAAAGTCCCAAGAAATAATGCAGTGAGTAAGGTTGCATGTTCTAGGAGTGATTCCTGAGCACAGAGCCAGGAGTAAGCCCTCAGCTCCACACCGGGTGTGGCACAAATACAAAAAATACATGCGGGGAAAAAATAAGCTGTTCTATTTTTTTTTTCAGAACACACAGTCAAGTTTACTGGAAGCTCTGTGTCGAAACCGATCCAGCCTGGAGCCCATTTTTAGTCTTTGACAGTGATCATTGAGGTAAAGGCCCTCAGTGGCATAGCACTCACTCACACCGAGGATGTCTTTCGCCCTTACCCTTCGCTCAAGCTCTGTGGGAACAATGTAAGTAGTGGAAATGTCTTCCAAAAGGTAGAAAAAGGTATGTTCCAGTTTCTACCTTTTAATGAAAGCTATAAACTAGGGCCAGACCACTCAGGCACCCCTGGTGGTCCCTGACTAGCCAAGTCAGCGGTGCATGCAGGACCCAGGTGCTTGGTGCTGCTCTCTGGTGCTCTCCAGGCCATCCTGGTGATGCTTGGGAATTTCCAGAGCTGCACCCAGCAATGCTTGGGGTCCAGGTGATGCCAGGGATCAAGCCCGGGTATTGCATGCTAGGCATACACCCTAACCACTCCATTATCTCCTGGCTGTAGTTCAAAGGCTTTTTCAATTTTAATTTTTATTTTAGTTTTTGGGCCACACCAGTATTGTTCAGGGCTTACTTGTGTGGTTCTGCACTCAAGGATCATTCCTGGAAGGCTCAGGGATTCATCTGGGATGCTGATCATCAAACCTGGTCTGGCTGCATGCAAGGTAAGTGCCCTACTTGCTATACTATCACCCCAGCCCCATCAAAGTCTTTTGATAAACAGATTCCGCTAGTACATATTTGTGTTAATAGGGATTCTATTGAAGTTTTGGTCTGAGTAATCCTTAATTTGCTTCTTGTGCATTGTGGGATGTTTAACAGCGCCCTTAGCATTTACAGAAGCCAGTAGCAACCTGCCCGGTCCCAGTCTTGGCAATCCAAAATGTCTTCGGAGCTGGAGAGACAGAACATCCAGAATTTTAGGTACTTGAACACAGTCTTGCACACAGCCACTCCAGTTCTATTTCCAGCACTGCATGCGGTCCCTCTGGTTTTCAGAAGACCTCCAGGGGCAATCTCTGAATACAGAGTCAGGAATAAATCTGGAGCACTGACAGGTGTGACCCCAACCTTCCCCACCGCAAAGAAGTTACCCAGTATCTCTGCAGGGAGAGAAACAAAATTGTTCCCTGTGAAGGACTGGAGAGAAAGCCAAGTAATAGAACACAACATGCCTGGCCTTTGTAAGGTCCTGAGTCCCATCTTTGGTACCCCATGCCCTTCCCCTCACCAGAAAGAGCCCTGGAGGCCGCAGAGCACCACTGGCCCAAGCACTGACCCCAGAGGCCTATATTGCCAATATATAGCCACCTCGAGTGTCTCTAGGCCCCTTCAGCACCGCTGGGTCTGTTCTTTGTAAAAATCTGCTCCAGTTAAGAATCACCAATGATCCAGTAATTTTGTAGGTCTCTCTTGGAAGTTTAAACTAGATCTTGCCTGGAGTACCTTAGTTCAACAGTAGAGGGCAGTATTTTTACAAGAATTTCCTCTGACATTCTTGTAAAAATACTGAGGACCAGAGGAAATTTTTGTAAGAATTTCAAGAATTCTTGCAAGAATTTCAATGACATTGAAAAAAACCCTGTCATGGAGACAGGCAGCAGGTCTGGGTGGGGCATGACGGGAAGAAAACTGGGGACACTCGTGCTGGGAAATGTACACTGGTGGAGGGTTGGGTGTTGGAATACCATATGACTGAAATCCAATCAGCTTTGTAAGGGTCTATCTCACAGTAATTCAATAAAAAAAATTAAAAAAAGAAATTCTAACTTTCAGTGGGGAAAAAAAGTTTAAATTTCTGCATCTTTTCACTCCTTGTTCAGAAATCAATCATTCTTTGTTACTGTACAGAATAAAAACCAGGCACCTATTTTCAGTCCATTTCATTTAGCTGTCACACACTGTCACACACACACTGTCCTCCCGTTGTTCATCGATTTGCTTGAGCGGGCCCAGTAACGTCTCCATTTTGAGACTTTTTGTTACTGTGTTTGGCATATTGAATTCATCACAAGTAGCTTGCCAGGCTTTGCCGTGTGGGTGAGATACACTTGGTAGCTTGCCAGGCTCTCCGAGAGGGGCGGAGGAATCGAACCCGGCTTGGCCAGGCTGGCTGCGCAAAGCAAATGCCCTACCGCTATGCTATTACTCATTTAGCTGCTTTTGAAAAATAAAAAAGCTATTGAAAATAATTGATATGTAAAATCTGACATATTTAAAGCATATATTTGATGTTTTTAAACATGCCTACACATGTAAAACCATCAATACAATAAATAACTGTATCTATCACTTCCCTTCCCGCCTCCCGCCAAAAAAAAAAAAAGAAAACTAGGACAAGGGAGATGGTTCAAAGAATCAGGGTACAAGCTTTGCATGTACAAACCTGGCCCCATGTGACTCCCCGCACCCAAGAACACTCCTGGGAGTGACTCCAAGCATGTATGATGATGCCAGGGGTCACTCTTGAAGCATGATGTGTTCAAAAATCTAAAAATGGGGAAAAAAAAGCCATGAAACAGCAGAACTGACTCACGGACCAGACCTCTCTCTGGCCAGGGTTCATCTCACTGGGCTAGTTCAGGCAGCCCCAGAAGCTGCTCTACACTCACATGAGCGTGGACATCACAGGTGATGGCATTTGTGACCTGACCTGGAGCATTGACTTCAACAAGGACAGCCACAGCGACATCAACGAGTTTCTAGAAGCATCTGTCTTGTGGAACAGTCCTGCTGAGAGCAAGTCTACAGGTTGTCCACAAGCCTCAGACCCCAGTGACGCTTGCTGCAGTGGGCCAGGGCCAATTAAGAACAGCCAGGTCTCCATGATTCACGGTGACTCAAGCAATGCCAGGCTTGTTGCTGAAATATGTCCCTGATTTCTCCATAGACCTGTGAGAGTTTTATGCTGAGAGTTTGCCTGCTACCAGATATTAGCACTTTAGTGTGTGTGTGTGTGTGTGTGTGTGTGTGTGTGAGAGAGAGAGAGACAGAGAGAGAGAGAGAGAGAGATACACATTGACCACGGATGACTCACCTTGAATTTGGCTTAGTTCATGCAAATTGCAGCACCAGTGTCAAGATTACTTCAGCCATATCAGAATTTTCACATGGTAGGGTTCAGCAAAAATTATTTTCTGAGTTTGAAGTCTACTGCAGTTAGGAACCACTGATAATGAACTTTCCTCATTGTTTTTATTTTATACCTTTTTAAAAATTGTTTTTAAAACATCTATTAGTAAAGGAAAGCTATGAAAAGTTGTTTGTGTTTTCTAAGACACAAAACTATGGATTCTTTTTAATCATCTGTCATGGTATAACTATAGTATTTATATAAATTAAAGCTGTGATTCATTAAAAAATTCACATCTAATTGTAGACCCATTTATGTTACTTATCTTCATGATAATTAGTTTTATAGCTGCATAATTTTCTTTCTAATGGAGATACTATCATTTATCCAGACATTCCCCAATTGTTAAATATTGGTATTGTTTCTGATTCTTCTTCATTACAAATAACACTGTGGTTAGTAACTTTGCGCATTCAGCTTGTTTTATAAATGCCTTTTAAATTGCACGTATTCTCAGGCTAAAGTTCCAGGAGATTATTTTGTCCAAGGGTGTTGTATTAGTCGATAGAAATATTTACTACGATGAATCAGCTCACATCATTCTGAAAGTTAAGAAGTCTCTAGGTCTGTCACCAGGATTAGAGACCCAGGAAAGAGGATGGTATACAGTCCAGCCAGAGTAGACCAAAGGTAAGTTATAGACAATGGGAAGAGTGTGAGTTTTTATATTTCCCCTTCCCATTCGATGGTACTGTTGCCATGGAAAAGGTCATATACCTGCTGGCTTGTGGCGCTCGCCAGGGTTGCACATGGGACCTCAGTGATCACCAGAGGTCACACTCTTTAGTTGTGATGCTTGAGGATACCTGGATCAGGTGCAGTTGGAAATTCCTTGTGACATTGAGGATCACAGGCAACAAAGGTGCCAGGATCGTGTTTAAGGCTCCAGGGACTGAAGTCATCGCTCCATGCTTACAAGCCAGATGCTTTTGCCACTGAATCATATGCAGATCCTCCAAACGTGTGTTGTGTTAAACTATTAACTTGATGATCTTTTGTTTCACAGCAAAGAAAACAACATGCTTCGCTTAGAGAACTTTTTTTCTTATCATATTACTCTGGAAATACTTAGATTTCCATCAGTAAGAACAATCCAGAGAAGACTTAAGATATTTTAGTGAATGTATACAAGCCATGTGTTTAACTTATAATAAATCAGAAATACCGAGCACTACTAGCAAATTTGAGTTTATGTTTGCCTGACATGTCTTGTACTGAACAGTTTAAGTTCATAAAGTTCCTATTTTCTCAACATCTTCCACTTTATTGTAATTTCGGGCAAACAAATATATACATATATTTTTTTGTTTTGGGGTCACACCCGGCGATGCTCAGGGGTTATTCCTGTCTTTGCACTCAGGAATCACTCCTGGCGGTGCTCGGGGGACCATATGGGATGCTGGGAATCGAATCGGCTGCGTGCAAGGCAAACGCCCTACCCGCTGTGCTATTGCTCCAACCCCTAAACAAATATTTTGAGACTAAAAAAAAAAGAACATTGAATGAATGCTCTGAGAATTTATTTCTATATATAGGGATATTTTACAGAAAACAGTCCTCGGAGATTATCTCCCCAAACAAAGTCAAAACTGGGGCTCATAGAGACAAGTCACAAGTTTAAGGCAAAGGCACCCATCACTTTGCCTCTGAGTGAAGCAGCTACTTGGCGTGGAGCATGAGGCATATACTAAACCCCTTCCTCTATTTAGCGAATAGTCACCAAATTCACTCTTGTTCTGGGAGGCAGTTGCTTTGGTTCTTTTTCATTTTTCTTTTCTGGAGCCCTAAGTCTTGTCTGCACTGAGCAAGTTTTTATGCACTCAGAGAGAAATGTCCTTTAGCAATTAGCACAGTGAATTAATAGGGGTTGACTTCAAGGGAGTCTTAATTAGAAAGGAATTAAAAGTGTGCTAGCTAGGAAGGCATAGAAAAATTATGCCTCTAATCCAGTGAGTTAACCTTAACTGCTAATTAAACTCATTTGGGGAGACTTTAAAATGTACAATGATGGTCGCTCTATTCCAGACCAATTACATGAAAATCTCTGGGTGCAAGCCATATTATCAATAGGTTTTAAATGCTCCCTAGGTGAATCTAATGTTCGTGCAGATTTAAGTTCTGCTGATCTCATTAGTTTACCCTGCAATGGTAAAGAGTGATTATTTGCTAAGACTCTAAGAGCTATTTTGACTGGCATTCAGTAAATATGAGAGGCCGATGCAGAAGCCAGACATTTTCAGAGTTAGATGATCTACAACATATAGCATGGTGATTCTCAAAGTTTTTCATCCCATAATACTTTAACACTAAAAAGTTATTGGCGGGGCTGGAGCGATAGCACAGCAGGTAAGGTATTTGCCTTGCACGCAGTTGACCTGGGTTTGATTCATAATCTCATCTAGTCCCCTGAGCACCGCCAGGAGTAATTCTAAGTGCGTGAGCCAGTAGCAATTCCTGTGCATCACCAGGTGTGACCCAAAAAGAAAAAAAATGTTATTGGCAGGCCAGAGAGAGAGAGAGCTTACCTTGCAATGACCATCCCTAACCCCCATTCAATCCCCACATTGCCCAGCGTGGTCCAAAGAGAAAAAAAATTTTTAAAACGTATTGGAAATCCCAAAAATAATTGCTCATCTCGGTTATATCTATTGATTGTACTGATTCTTTTTTATTATATTAGAAATTAAAAACAAATATTTTAGATACTTAGTTAAAATAACTCAGCCAAGCGGCACAAATGCTGGTCGACTTTGACCGTGAGTGTGGAAAGGTCGGACTACAACTGAATCTTACGAAGACAATGTTTATGAGAAACAGCCTTGTTCCTGATGCCCCATTCGCTCTCAACGGAACGACCATCTCCAAATGCAACAGCTATGTGTACCTAGGTCGAGAAGTCAACATGACAAATGACCTGGCACCCGAGCTGCGCAGGAGGAAGAGAGCGGCTTGGAACGCCTTCAAGAACGTCAAAGAAATAGCTAAGAGGAAGAAGAACCTCTGGCTCCAGGCACATCTCTTTGATTCCACTGTTCTTCCTGCATTAACATATGCCTCAGAGACCTGGGCCCTACGCAAACAGGATGAGAACGCTATTCAGGTCTCCCAAAGAAGAATAGAAAGAGCTATGCTTGGAATATCACGTTTCACTCAAATGAGAGAAAGAATCCGGAGTTCCGACCTCTGTCGACGATCAAGAATCAGGGACGCTGTCTCATTTGCCAAGGTGTTAAAAATCAGATGGGCTGGTCACGTAATGAGATTTAAAGACGACCGCTGGACTAGAGCTGTTACCGACTGGATTCCACGGGATGTCAAAAGACCGCGTGGCCGCCCACCTACCAGATGGTCAGACTTCTTCATCAAGACCATGACCGATAGGTTTGAGGCTCTTCATGTTCCCAGAGCGAACAGATGCCATTGGGATACACTAGCACGCGACAGGGACAAATGGAGATACTTTCTAATCATTTAAAATAACAATGTAGTGGTGCTGGAGCAATAGTGTGGAAACAGAGGGAATAATTAACTTGTCTTGCAAGCAGCTGACCAAGTCTCAATTCCAAGCACCGTCAAGAGTGATCCCTGAGCATAGAGCCAGGAATAAGCACCGCAGGGTATGACTGAAAATACAAACAAAAAAGTCTAAAATAACAATGCAACCTATTATAAAAGAACATAGATACATATAACTTAGTTTCAAAAAATTAAACATGCAGGAAGTTAAGTATGCTAGCAATACCCCATGTACTCATGTGTAATTTTTGTAGTTAAGTATGAAGTCACCATGGGACAACATCATACATAACTATTCTGAAATATTAAAATGGAGAAATGGATCATAAACAATATATTTATAAAAGCATTTAACAGTATGATAATAACAATAATGGGAAGAGTAGAATTATTTTACGTATTTGCAAATCTCTTTAATTTGCAATAATTAAATAAAATAAAAGGCTTAATGAAAGAATTTAATATCGATTTTTGTAATCAATCTGCTATGATGTTTTGATGAATGAAGCATATTAAAAGGGCCAGCCTCCTATAGATATATGTAATTGAATAGAAATGGGCATTTTAATATTCTTTTTAGGTCATGGTGGATATTCTTCTTTGACATTACGTTGAAAGCTAGCCTAATAGTTCTTAAAAGTTACTAGCGGCTCCACAGTGATAGAACAGTAAGCAGGGCACTTGCCTTGCACGCCGCTGACCCAGGTTTGATCCTGGGCATACCATAGGGTCCCCTGAGTTCATCAGGAGTGATCATCAGGAAGGAAGGAAGGAAGGAAGGAAGGAAGGAAGGAAGGAAGGAAGGAAGGAAGGAAGGAAGGAAGGAAGGAAGGAAGGAAGGAGCGTTTTTTCATCCCTTATCAATAAACTTTTCATCTTGTCAAAATCTACAGCCACAAGGGGCCACGGAGTGAGTTTAAAGGACCAGAACACTCAAGCTCGCCCTGGCGGAGGCTGAGTTCAACACCCACCCCACATCCTTTCCCCCCTTTGGCCCCCTCCCTCCATGTGCTGATCTAAGAACTCCTGGCCAATGTGGCCAAAACCTAACCAAGAAATGGGCCAGCGCAAGTAGCCAGTCACAGACGCCAGGGCACAGCTGGAGCTGGACCGCCGGGTCCCCTGGGAAGAGTTCTCCCGCTGTCGGTGCTATTGTAGCCACTAGATGTCACACTGAGCAAACACTCAGGGCTCTGACCGCGGCTGCTAGAAAACGCCCAAGCCTCTATTTGCTGCCCTGTCTCAGGGCAAAGCTGGTTTGGGGGGAGGAGAGAGGGGCACCACGCGGGCAGGCAGGAGGGGGCAGGGTTGAGCCCGAGCCCGGACTCAGGGAGGAAACTGACCCACAGCCGCAGTCTCACGCCTTAGTTCGGGGTATTCGTGGGCTGGTTTTCCAGCTTTGGCAGTTTCGTTTCCAAATTTCCACCTTTGAACTGTACCGTCCTACGCCTAGCAAAGAGTTGGGAGGGTGATCCAAGCCAAATCTGATCCATCTTAGGGTCAAGTTATTACATTTTAGGACCCCCCGCCCTCCCCTTCCCCCCCCCCCCCCCCCCAGCCTGGAGAGGAATGTGTTCATTTTCAGGAGCGAGTTTATTTGTTTATTTATTTATTTAGTCTCTTTGGGTCACACCTGGAGATGCTCAGGGGTTATTCCTAGCTCTGCACTCAGGAATTATGACTGGTGGTGTTCGGGGCACGATATGGGATGCCAGGAATTGAACCAGGGTCGGTTGCTGCAAGGCAAATGTCCTCCCGCTGTACTATCACTCCGCCCCAACGACAGGAATTTAGAGCAGCAAATCCCAGACAAGAGAATCTACAAGACAAAAACCTGGTTTCTTCATCAAATAGATGACAGGCATTGAGTGGCAATCATGTTCGGTCTATATACTTTCAGCATGCTTCTCCCATCCTGGGAGGATCCTCCCAACACCCTTTATTTGGTGCTCCCTTCTCTATCTGAGCTGCCTTTTCCCCTAGCACGTGTGGCTGGCCTTCAAGTCATGGAGCAAAATTCCTGGTACTAATCTCAGTCACTCTTGAATATTAGTCTCCTCTTTTGTTACTTTATGTTCCCCAGATGAATGCCATCTTTCTATGTCTATCCCTCTCTTTCTGACTCATTTCCCTTAGCATGATACTTTCCATGTAGTACCACTTGTATGTAAATCTCATGATTTCATCCTTTCTAACAGTTATATAGTACTCCATTGTGTAGATGTACCAAAGTTTCTTTAACCAGTCATCTGTTGTCGGGCACTCAGGTTTTTTCCAGATTCTAGATGTTGTAAACTGTGCTGTAGTGAACAAACAAGTGCAGATGTCACTTCAACTATACTTTTTTGCATCTCTGGGATATATTCCCAGGAGTGGTATTGCTGGGTCATGGGCACTGGTGGAGGGATGGGTACTCAATCATTCTATAACTGAAACCCAAGCACAAAAATTTGTAAGTCTACAACTGTACCTCATGGTGTTTCACTAATAAAAATTTTTAAAAAATTGATGGCAGGGATGATACACATTCAAAGAAGTTAAGAGACTTATTAAATAATTCTAATGTATAAAACTCACTTGGGGTGTTGGGGAGAAAGGTTCAAGGGAGTTAGCCCAAGCTTTGCCTGCAGAAGGTCGGTCTGTCACCAGCAATGCACGGATGGACCCAGCACCTACTTCTGAGCAACACTGCAGGGTATAAGGAATAAATCCCCAGAGCCCCAGGACATGTGTTCAAACAAGAAACTTATTTGGTCCCTAATCAGGACTATTTAAAAAATTAAGATAAGGATATATGAATATTGACTTAATATTTAATGATATTAGATAATTACTGTTAATTTTAAGGCATTATTAACTTGCTTTTATGGCCTTTACGAGAAACCTACGTAAATCTAGAGTTTCAAAACAATGGGCAGTAGGTGAAGGCATTTATGAAATTGTGCTGGCGCTGGGTGTGGACCATTGTGGAAGCCAGGTGGTCATTATGAGGGCAGTTATATCACTCTTTGCCGTAACTGTTTGAGATTTTTTAAATAAGCATTGTTTAAATTAGGGGTAGGTATTAAAGTGTGAGGAGAAAATTATATATTTACAGAAGCAAACTTTTTCAGGGCACAACTGAAATCAGAGGAGAACCATTCATTCGATTTCTAAATTTGACAAGAGAGCAAAACCCATCCCAGTCATTAAACTTCTAAATTTTTTTAAATTTAATTTTATTTTTTATAAAGTTGTTCACAATAATTTATTACATTTAATATTCGAACACCAATCCTTTGTGCCTTCCCAACACCATATTTTGAACATTTCCACCCCAAATTCTAAACAGTGGCCCCCAAAGCAGAATCAAAATAATCAGTATTGTATTTCTTGTTATGAATAATCCACTAAAAATGGCCCAATAAAGTTTCCTTAGAAGAACGTGTGTAAAGATTGTTATGTTTCATCCTGGAGCCTTTAAGCCTTTGTTTATTAACGTTTCTTAAACCCCATCAAATGTTGTGGGCTACTCTTGGTACATTCGTGGTGTAGAGTACAAGAAAATTTGCAGTCGCGCTCTCCAGGAATTCTAAAATTTAGAATATGATTATACAGCAGATTTACTCATGGGTGAGGCTCGTCCAAGCCTGTGGAGAGCGGCTGTGAGTGTGGCAGTGATTGAGTTCTAGAGTAAACTTCTAAATTTTAACAAGAGTTTAAAAAGCATCAGCTGTTTTGGGATGAAGGGGGAGGGAAACCAGCTACTCTTATTGAACCTCTGTTTCTTTGACTATAAAATGGATTTCATTCAACAATATTTTTCAGGGAAGTCATAATATTTAAATATATCAATTAGTATTTTAAAACCCATTGAGTACTACCCACATGCTAGTAGTTATTTGTGTATTAGCTCAGGTATTCATACATTTCTTTCACATTGAGACTGACAGATGCCATATTAGGCCATGCAAATACAAAAATGATAGTGCTTTAGCCTGATTTTGTCCAATTCAGTATTTTTTAAACCCTAGATACACTGAAAAAAAAAAAAGCCAAAGCCTGAAAATTACTCTGGAGCAACCAATGAAGTGAAAACTTCTGGGTTTGGGACTTATTTTTGTTTTGATTGTGATGTGGGAATTGAGACCAGCACCAGTTTCTACAAGATCTTTATGGCTTCATGAGTGCTTGATTCTCCTGTGTCTGCCGGATTGAGAGCCAGTCAGTCTGACTGACCTTTTCTATCAGTACTGATCAATCACTAAGAAGATTAGGTCTTAGTTTCCGTAAACCCAGTTAACATTTTGTAGTTCATAAAAACTTTATTTCAAATAAAATTTTCCATTTCCACGAGTTAGAATAAAACTAAGATCCCTCCTTGAGACCTTTATTTAGACTGGTTAGGATTTTCATCACTGTATCACTGTATCACTGTCCTCCCGTTGTTCATCGATTTTCTCGAGCAGGCCCAGTAACGTCTCCATTGGAGACTTTGTTGTTACTGTGTCTGGTATATCGAATACGTCACGGGGAGCTTGCCAGGCTCTGCAGTGCGGGCGAGATACTCTCGGTAGCTTGCTGGGCTCTCCGAGAGGGGCGGAGGAATTGAACTAGGGTCGGCCATGTTGGCTGCGTGCAAGGCAAACGCCCTACTGCTGTGCTATCGCTCCCTAGGATTTTCATAAATACTCGAATTCCTAAACATCAGTGATATTTGCCCACATACTTGTGACATCTGTAGGAACTCCAGATTTTTTTGAATCTCTTTATTTTCTCTCAAATATTCCACTTTGCATTCTTCATGAAAGATGGGATCATTATTATAAGTGATAAAACTCTCATGCCAGACTTTTTTTTCATCATTTTATTGCCATGAACAATCCAAAGTCTTATAGCATTTGCTAAAATCTTGAAGTTGTCAAAAACATCTCTCTTGGGCCTTTTCTCTCTCTTTTTAGGGCGCAGAATATCTTTTTTTTCTTTTTGGGTCACACCCAGCAATGCATAGGGGTTACTCCTGGCTCTGCACTCAGGGGTTACCCCTGACAGTGCTTAGGGGACTATATGGGATGCTGGGAATCGAACCCGGGTTGGCCAAGTGCAAGGCAAATGCCCTACCTGCTGTGCTATTGCTCCAGTCCCTAGGGCTCAGAATATCTTTTACTCTGACTGATACAGCTCTGGGTGGAGAGTCTTCTCTGCTGCGGGGAGGGGAAACCTGCTGTTTAAACAACCTCCCACCCAAAGGAGTCAGTGGGCTTCTTTGCTTTTATCCAGTTGTACCCCAAGGTCACATCTTACCTGGATGGGGCAATTTCAGGTGTTCCCTGGGAGATGTTTTCTTTATAATTTCTTCTTTGGGGGGGCACATTCATCTTTTGGGATTATAAGAGGCCTGTGGCTTTGTAGCTTCCAAGTTTCATAGATGAGCAAGAGAGAGGTCAGAGTTTCTGGTCAGTTCCCATTGGCTGACTTCTGGCAAGCAGCCCTGAGTCATACTGAGCCAGGAAACCAAGGATTGGAGGGGAGGCTCAGAGTCTGCTACATCTGCTGCTCAGAATTCCCCAAAGCACCTTCCTGTCTGTGCCCACAAAGCCTAAAAGGAGAGAAATAAGACTGGTTTATTTCTGGGTTGTGGTGGGGGGGGCATACCCAACTGTGCTCAGGGATTCTGGCTCCTGTTTCTGTGCTCAGGGATCAGGAGACCATATGAGGCGCTAGGAATAGAACCCAGGCTGGTCACTTGCAAGGCAAGCATCTTCCTATCTCTCCAGTCCTGAAAGTTTAAATAAATGCCTTAGAAAGACTTGGTTACGAGACTCCAATTTCTGGAGAGGCCAAATAAAATAACACTGTAAAAATAGAGTCACAGATTGCTTAAGACTTTCTCCTTTTTTTGTGCTTGCCAACAGGGCTAAGCAGCTACTCTCAGCTCAGTGCTCTGGGGTTGCTTCCGGTGTTGCTCAGAACTGAATCTTTTTTTTTTTTAATCACACCCAGCGATGCACAGGGGTTACTCCTGGCTTTGCACTCAGGAATTACTCCTAGCAGTGCTCAGGGGACCATATGGGATGCTGGGAATCAAAGCCAGGTCCGTGGCATGCTAGGCAAATGCCCTGCCTGCTGTTCTATTGGTCCAGCGCCCAGACTGAGTCTTTGTGAGCTATCTCGCCAAGCCAGCTCAAACCTCTCTGCACTGCATGACCTGTGGAAAATCAAAGAAATGAAGATTTACTGCAGTGGCTTCTTATTTTACTTCTTCCTTCTAGGTTTCTAGAAATCTTCTTCCTGGATGAAGGCTTGAGGAGAGGCTCTGAGGACAGGCACCCATGCCTGGGGTTCACGAGCTCCAGATTGGATCTTGGCACTGCCTGGTTCTTCTCCCTCACCCCGGGGTGGGTGGGTGGCTCCCTGCACCGTTGGGTCTAAGTAGGGCCACACTGCAACTCCCGGCACTGGCACTGAGCCGTTGGTCTTGCACAGCGAGACCCAGCGTCGCTGGGAACGGCACCCGGGCCGCTAGCACTGCTCCACGGCTCCTCCGCCCGAGGGAACAGGGTAGCTGGGATCTTTCTGTGCACGGAGCAGGTATGAGCCGCATTTTCGCGGGAGGCGAGAGAGGGAGGGGTGGCTCAATGGGAGAGTTGCCGCCTGCAGGTATGAGGCTTGGACAGCTCCTGGCCACACCTCGCTTGTGTTGGATGTCTAGCGCCACAAGTGTGTTGCCTCTGCAGCATCAATGTGTGTGAGCTCCTCAACTCAAATGTGTGACACTCACCCCAGGGAGCCTTAAAATATAGATCGTGGGGGCTGGAGCAATAGCACAGCAGGTAGGGCTTTTGCCTTGCACGTGGGCAACCCAGGTTTGATTCCCAGCATCCCATATGGTCCCCTGAGCACCGCCAGGGGTGATTCCTGAGTGCAGAGCCAGGAGTAACCCCTGTGTATTGCTGGGTGTGACCCAAAAAAGTAAAAATATATAGAGAGAGAGATTGTGAGTATACAACCAAGTGTGCACTCCCCTGCACTTCAAGTCATTACAACAACAGCTATAATGAAAGAAGTGAAGGGAAAGAGAGAGGGTAAAAGGGGGCTCCTGCTAGACCCAACCTGGATTGCTGTGGAACATTCTAGACCTTTTACGTGGTCTCTCCTAGGGGCTGGAGAGTTGACACAACCTGTGGGCTGTGAGCAAGGCTAGTGTCCTCCTCTCTGTCCTATGGCTCTAGCCCTACTGCAGGTCAGTTTCTAGGGTCAGAAACCTGCACTTTTGTGTTAAAGAATTGGCCGGTTTTGGAGTCAGAAAGCTAATGAGCGGGTAGGGCTTTCGTCTTGCATGCGGCTGACCCAGATTGGATCTTTGGCATCCCATATGGTCCCCTGAGTAACCACCACGACTGATCCCTGACCACAGGGCCAGGAATAAGCCCTGACCACCGCCAGCTGCAAACTAAAATTAATTAATTCATTAATAAAGTGGTCTCCTAAATGGTACTCAGCAAGTGGTAAACTATTTTATTTATTTATTTATTATTTTTTTTATTAGTGAAGCACCATGAGGTACAGTTATAGACTTACAAATTTTTGTGCTTGGGTTTCAGTTATACAATGATCAAGTACCCATCCGTCCAATTAGTATAGGGGCTGGAGTGATAGCAGATTGGGTAGGGCGTTTGCCTTGCACGTGGCTGACCCGGGTTCGAATCCCAGCATCCCATATGGTCCCCTGAGCACCGCCAGGGGTAATTCCTGAGTGCAGAGCCAGGAGTAACCCCTGTGCACTGCCAGGTGTGACCCAAAAAGCAAAAAAAAAAAAAAGAAATTAGTATAATTGAAACCCAAGCACAAAAATTTGTAAGTCTACAACTGTACCTCATGGTGTCTCACTAATAAAAATTTAAAAATAAATAAATAAATAAATTAGTTTAAATTAGAGCATAGGTAATATGGTTACAATAGTATTAACATTTACGGTTTTAATGTGCATATTACTGCATCCCACACCACCAAATGCCCAAGACTCCACGACCGCCCCTACATCACCTCTAGTGTGAGTTTCACTCCCTACCGCCCTCACCCTGCTGTTTGGTTACCTGAGTTTTGTAATCCAAGGTCAAGGGCTTATCATTATTTGATACTGTCTATTTGCTTGGATAAGCACTATCCTTTTCTTTTTTCAAATGAATAAATCTAGTTTTATTGCAAGCATACTGCTGATAGTGACAGAAATAGGAGTAGTTTCATAAATATGTATATAAGAATTATTGAGGAAACAAGCAAATCTTTCTGATTTGGTAAGCACTATCCTTTAAAATCCACTAAACCCATTGCCAATTACTAACATTTAATTTTTTTTTAGAAAGGTAATATATATAGTTAAAAAGTCAGTCGATGCACCAGGTCCTGAAGAGAGCCGAGATCACCGGGAAGTCCCAGATGGGGTAGGTGCTGCATCCCGCCTCCTCCAGATGGAACCCTGGTGACCATGAGCCTCTACAAGCATAGCTCGAGTATGCAGGAACCAGAACTTTTACTCCAAACCACGCAGCCGCTTATGCGGTCGCGTGACATCTCCCTATATGCAAGGTGGTCAATGGAAAGTAAATCATCCAACGTTTCTCCCTGAGAACCAGGCTTAACTCTTATACAGGCCACAACACCCAATGGGAGAGAGAGAGAACAAAAGGGAATGCCCTGCCACAGAGGCAGGGTGGGAAGGGGAGTGGTGGGGGGTGGTAGGGATACTGGGATCCGAGGTGGTCGAAAATGGTCACTGGTGGAGGGATGGATATTCAAAATAAATAAAATAAATAAATACAAAAAAATTCAGTCAATAGGGACTGGAGAGATACTCAACCGGCTAAGCACTCAAACAGCTAAGCACTGGAAGCCCCACTTTAACACAGAGCACTGCACGATCCTCTGAGCACTGTCAAGAGGGATCCCCAAGCACCCCTGGGTGTGACCCACAAAGCCAAACCAAAACAATAATTGCACTTAGCAGGCCCAGTAACATCTCCATTGTGAGACTTGTTGTTACTGTGTTTGGCATATCCAATACGTCACAGGTAGCTTGCTAGGCTTGGCCGTGGGGGCGAGATACTCTAAGTAGCTTGGTAGACTTTCCGAAAGGGGCGGAGGAATCGAACCCGTCTCGACCGGGCCAGCCGCACACAAGGCAAACACCCTGTTGCTGTGCTATCGCTCTAGCCCAACAATAATTGAAGTAATATAAAAAGTTTCAAGATAAAACACTTTATTTTTTTGAGAGAAGCTATATTTCATAGTTTATCCTTCCAAAATTATTTAAAGGTACACAACAGACCTTAGACACAGCTCATGAAGGAAGTTTTACTTTGATCTCTAGCAACATGGTTCCCCAAATACCTCCAGAGGCAATGCCTGAGCACTGAGTTTGGAGTAGCTCCCGAGAATTTGATCACTAATGTAAATCGTTCCCAAATCAATAATAATATTGATGATGATGATGATGATGAATCAAAGCATATAAGCCTCTGAGTAATTTTCTTTTTAGAAGCATATGTAATGTTATATGATATTTTCCTTATGCTTTCTTTCCACCAAACAATATATTTTGCAAAATTTTTAGCTTTATATATATATATATAAATCTACTTCATTCTTTTTAATAGCTAACCCAGTGAAAAATCATTATATGGGCTACCAAACATTTTACTTTTGACTTTATTAACTGCTGAAGTTACCTTTTTCCTAAGAAGAACTTGTGTGAAGAACTTGGATATTTCTGTAGCTGTTCTGACTTCAAATCAACCAACTACTCAGGATTTTAAAGCATCGCTATATGTGCAGAATACCTTGCCACTTCCTGCCTCTTCATCCTCCAAGGGGACTGAACTATTTGTGGCTCCACACATCCTCTGTACTACGTCTCGCTTCCATGATTTGCTGCCCCTGGCACTTCTGCCTGGAAGGTCTTTCTATCCCTCCTGCTAAGCCTGAATGGATACTGCTTATCACTGAAGATTCATGGGATCATCTTTTAAGCCTCCTGAGCTAGTGCTTCGTCTTCTGTGTCCCCATAACACCCCGCACATTTAGATCATTGCGCTTACCACATTATTTTAATTATTCACAAGTCTGGCTTGACTATTTGACTGCAATTTCCTGAAGGGCAGGGAATAATCTCATTCATTATTATATTCCCAGACTCACAAGGAAGAGAAGGAAGGGAGCCGGGAGGCAGGAAAGAAGGAACAAAGAAAGGAAAGAAGGAAGGAAGGAGAGAAGGGAGGGAAGGAAGGAAGGAGAGAAGGGAGGAAAGGAGTGAAGGAGGAGGGAGGGAAGGAAGGAAGGAAGGAAGGAAAGAAGGAAGGCAGACTTATTTCCTCTGCTTTCTACCTTCTTTTTTCTTACATTAATGACTTATCCTTCACTTACCAGAAAGGTATTCATTTATTTATTTAATATTTTTGGACAACACCTAGTAGTGTACAGGGCCTATGCCAGGCTTTGTGCTCAGTGCCAGGGATCTAACCAGCATGGGGGGGAGTGGTGGTGGGGGGTATGATCTCGGTTGACTGTCAAAAAGGCTGGGATGTGGCAGAATGGTTCTGTTCCTTGACCAGTGATCAAACCTGGGGCCTTATACCTCCAAGGTGTGTGCTCTATACTTGAGCTGTCTCTTTGGACCTAATTACTCACTTTTTCTTCTTTTTTTTAATGCTAGTTCAAAGAACTTAACCCACAATCTCACACATGCAAGGCAAGTGCTTTGCTTCTAAGCTACACCCCTGGCCCCTATTTCCATTTTTAAAATTACATATTGCAGCATTTTGGGGGTAAAAAAAATTCTTAACTTATAATTGGGATTGTACACTATATATTTATTATGGCTCCTACTTTTTGTATAACACCTGAGAATTTCAAGTCACTTTCATAAAATTTTAGTTTCTTTTCACTTGACCCTGTGAGGTCACAGAACAGGCACTAGAAACCCCATTTCATAGACAGAGAAAGTGAGGCACAGAAATTTCAGTTCCTTGCTTTATGTCACGCAGTTACTATGTAGTTAGGACTGAAAGCCAGTTCTTGAAGCTCAAATGTTTCTACTGCTTCATTTCATGGGTTCAACTCCTGGAGAGTTTGTTCTTGATTATTTATGGCTAGTTCAGCAATAAGTTTCAAAATGCTCATACAATTATATTTGCATCTGTTACATACTTGAATTCGGGAAGGCCCAATAGAAGAAAAGTTTCTTCTTGTCACCACCCTCCCTCCAATGTGGGGTGACATGGTTCCTTCCAACTTAATTTAGGGGACAGAGAGATAGTACCGGGGTTAAGGCACTTGCCTCATATGCAGCCAAGCCAAGTTCAATCCCCAGCACCACACTGCTCCACATAGGTTTGCCCGGTCCCACCACTAGAGATCTGAGTGCATAGCCAAGAGAAAGCTCTGGCCCTGTTGAGTGGGAACCCAACTGCACCCTACGCCACTCCCAAAAGTTTAACCTACGATTGTAGCACTGGAGCACTGTCTTCCCACTGTTCATCGATTTGCTCGAGCGGGCACCAGTCACGTCTCCACTATAGGACTTGTTACTCTTTTTGGCTTATCCGATATGCCATGGGGAGCTTGCCAGGCTCTGCCATATGGGCGGGATACTCTTGATAGGTTTCCAGGTCTCCAAGAGGGGTGAAGGAATCGAACCCGGATCAGCCGCATGCAAGGCAAACGCCCTACCCACTGTGCTATTGCTCTAGCCCAAACTACAATTAAAAAAATAAACAAAAATAAATACTGGGGAGGAAAGAGTGGACTCAGAGAACACAATGAGCATCACGAGAGCAAAGTGTTGCCGGGAAGGACAGACAATTTGATTTGAGGAAAATATGGTGAAAGCAATTGGGCTGGACTCACTGCATGTTGACTGAGCTGGTGTGACCCACAGGGGCAGTTATCTATGACTGAATAACTCACCGTGACTGCAGTAAAAAGTACTGCAGACACGAGATTGATCTGTCCAGACTGTAGATGTTAAACCTCTAAATGTGGCGAGCACAGGACTTCTGTGAAAGGAAACGGTAATAACCTATCAAACAGCTTAAGGCAGGAGAAGAGTGAACTTGTGTGGGAGAAGGGAGGAATTTCCAGCTTCTTCTGCGACAAGGGGCACCTTGGATGTTTTTTCTGTGGGGAACTGAGTTGATCTGTAGGAGAGGCAAGAAGCCGAGACCCAGGAAACTGACCCTCAGACTCCTCACCCACCCTGATGGGATGCGACACAGCTCCCCGTGGGACCACATGATTCATGCTCATTCAGTGGGTTCACGCGAAACTCTCCAGGTGTCTCTCTCAACCAAACCTCTAATCCACTGGGTACTTGTCTAGCTGTTGAAATTCTTCATCTTCATTGCTCACTGGTAAAACCCTAAGTCTTCCTCAGGAATTAGTCATGTCTCATCAACAACCACAAAAACATATTCTAGTCAGAGACAAGGGTTTCAGTCCCACGAAGAATGAGGAAAACCTGAGCTGCAAGGAAAACCCCGGTCCCATCCCTACATGACCAAGGTCCCCCAGAACTCATTGTTTTTAATATGCTGATATTTCGTGTCATTGGAATCTGCATATATAAATACCTTTACATTATTCAGATCATCTGGAAGCTAGACTTCAAAGGACACCCTAACGATATTGGAGCATTTCCATTTTTCCTCTTGCTCAAGGTAATGATTTTTCAATTATGAATTTATATTATAAGAGATATGAGCAACTGACAAGGCTTAAAATGAAAAAAATATGTTTCATTGGCTGACAGAACTTATTAGCTATTATCATCATAACATGTATAATTTATTAGTTTCTTTAAATATTGCCTTATGTATGCACATTTATTAATTTTAAATATTTGCTCTATTGTTTGTTCTGGGATAAATTATAGTTTTAAAATATTGATGGAATTGAATGTATAGAATAATAATGAAAAATTCTACAGAAATGGAAATTTTGTAGAGAATTAATTGAAAAATCAACAGTAATGAAAGGAGCATTCAGGACAGATGCCTTCCTGGAAATCAATAGTATTTTTATAAATTGGATCTGGTATTATCCTCTTGAAGTCTGTATTCACATTTATTTATTTATTTATTTATTTATCTATTTTTTTTTTGCTTTTTGGGTCACACCTGGCGATGCACAGGGGTTACTCCTGGCTCTGCGCTCAGGAATTACCCCTGGAGGTGCTCAGGGGACCATATGGGATGCTGGGAATCGAACCCGGTCGGCCACGTGCAAGGCAAACGCCCTGCCCTCTGTGCTATTGCTCCAGCCCCTGTATTCACATTTAAAATATTGTTCAAATATTTAATATGGATTTAGAGTTGGGGGCCATCCCTGGAGGTTTTGAAGGACTACTTCTGGCTGGGTTCCCTCTTGCAAAGACTTCACTCTAGTCCTTTGAACCGTTTTTTCCAGTCCACACAACATTCTTTAGGTTCTTGAATTTAAATCTGTGTTCCAATTGTTCAGCAACTTTCAGAAATCTCTAATTTGTGACTCCTTTTGTTACAAATAGCATGATTCAGAGTCATGCCTCATAAACCCAAAAGAGTCTACATTTTCTAGGTTAAGAAAGAAATGCTCGGGCCTGGAGCAATAGCACAGCGGGTAGGGCGTTTGCCTTGCATGTGGCTGACCCGGGTTCGATTCCCAGCATCCCATATGGTTCCCTGAGACCAACAGGGGTAATTTCTGAATGCAGAGCCAGGAGTAAACCCTGTGCATCACCAAGTGTGACCCCGCCCCCCAAAAAAGAGTTTGAAAAAAATAAATAAATGCTCTTGTTTTCTTTGCAGGTAGAGCTGAAAGATGAGGGTGATGTTTCTGATTGCTCTTCTGCTGGTTGCAGCTCTCTGCACACCTGTAAGTTTTCTCTTAATGCCTCTTTCTGAAAATCTCTTTTGGTACAGAGACTGTACTTTCAGTTATATTTAATTCTTTAAAAAAATAGAGAGCTTTACAGTCATTTTTCACAGTAAGCTTCTTTGAAGCAGAATGAAACAATTTCAAGCTATTTTTAAAAATCTTGATAGAAAAGGAAGATGTAATAGAAAATTCGTGTAGGAAAGAAAAATATATAACTCTTGGGGTGGGATAGCTAGCTAAACCAAAAGTACAGTTATTTAATCTGTAAAAGTTTTATGTCTGTAGTGATAGAACAGGCTGGAGCGATAGCACAGCAGGTAGGGTGTTTGCCTTGCACGTGGCCTGCTCGGGTTCGATTCCTCTGCCCCTCTTGGAGAGTCCGGCAAGCTACCGAGAGTATCCCTCCCACATGAGAGTATCCCTCTCTACCCATGATGTATTCGATATGCCAAATACAGTAACAACAAGTCTCACAATGGAGACATTACTGGTGCCCACTCCAGTAACTCGATGAACAACAGGACAACAGTGCTGCAGTGCTGACAGTGATTATACAGCAGGTAGGATGCTTGCATTTGAACAGCTGACCTGAGTATGATACTTGGCACCACATTTTGTTGGGTGTGCGCAGCAGAAGTGATCCCTAAGCAGAAAGCCAGGAGTAAAACTTGAGCACCACCATGGTGGCTCTAATGGAAGAAAGTTTTCAACAAAACTTCCAATATTAGGGTTAGAGAACTGGTTCATAGGGCTGGAGTTCCTGCTTCTCTCTGTGGATGACGGGAGGCCCCAGTACCGTCTAGAGCAACCTGTACCGTCTGGAGTACCTATGGCCCAAGACAAAAAAAGTACTCCAACTTCCTGTAAGATAGGATATTGGGTAGAGACCCAAGTCCAATCCCCAGTATACCCTGTATGTTTCCCCAGTCACTTGCATGAGTGATCCCTGAGGACATAGCCAGATGTGGCCCAAAAGAACAAAAAAAAAACACAGAAAACTATTCCTATTTATTAAAAGATATTTTTCTGAGGTTCTAAAGGTACTTCCCTGTAGCCTTGGATATATACCTTTCTCTGAACTAGAAAGCTCAATTTAGGCCTTATTTTCACCCTAGACCGGAAGTTTCTTAACAGCATAGATCATGAATAAAACAAAATAAAGATAATTTGGATGTTAAAAAAAAAAGAAGAAGAAAAGAAAAGGAAGGTGCGAGAGCATAATATAGCATAGTCTTGAATGTACCTTGGAATGTCTTGGCAAACAAAGAGTGAGTCCTGACCACTGCGTCCCACTCCCCGAAAAGAGTCTGACTCACTTCTGCAGGGTGACCCGGGATTTAAATTTTGTAAGTTTACTGGTAATCATTGCCCTGGGAAGCTGAGGGGAGAAGGACTCCCAGAAAAGGCAGCACCTCAGGGACTTTGGTCTGGAGAGGCCCTCGGTGAATTTAGGACAATTAGAAATTAGGGGAGAGGATGGTAAACGAGATTGCAGCTCAAGCTGTCACTGTGAACAAAGAAAAGTGAGCGACTCAGAAAATTATGTGAGACAATATTCCTCATACTCAAAGGATGAGAGGGGCTGAAATCTGAGTGAGTTCAAAGCCCAGCACCCCACAATCCCCCAAGCACCACTGAGTATAATCTCCTCCCAAACAAACAAATTCTATATTCTTAAATACATTATTTAAAAAAAGAGCACCAAATAAAGGGTGTTGGGAGGACCCTCCCAGGGTGGGAAAAGCATGCTGAAAGTAGACTATAGACCAGACATGACTGCCACTCAATGCCTCTCTTGCAAGCCACAGGACCCAAAAGGAGAGAGAGAACAAAAGGGAATGCCCTGCCACAGAGGCAGGGTGGGATGGGGGGAATGGGGGTAGGAGGGATGCTGGGAGCCGTGGTGGTGGAGGATGGGCGCTGGTGGAGGGATGGGTACTTGATCATTGTATACCTGAAACCCAAGCACAAAAATTTGTAAGTCCACAACTGTACCTCATGGTATTTCACTAATAAAAAAATTAATTAATTAAAAAATATAACAGTCAAAAAAAGATTAATGAATGTGAGCTAGATGTTAGGGCCATATGGATATAGAGAACCAGGCACAATTCCTGCCTTCATGGAAGTCAGAGAGCAAATGTTCTCATTATTTACTACTGTTCGATCATTCTTATTCGCTCTGTCAGTTTCCATACACCCCTTCTCATTTTCACAGGCACAAGAATTTCATTCTGGAATTCGCCGTCATCGTTTCTTAACCTGGAAGGTAATTGCTTTTTTTTTTTTTTAAATCTAAGTTAGGAAAGCTTGCTGTGTTCTAGAAAGATGCAATTTCAGGATAAAATATGACTTTTGGGGAAAAATTGGGTTTGGGCCCATTCCCGGCTGTACTCGGAGCTTACTCCTGGCTCTGTGCTCAGGGGACAGTATGGGTTGCTGGGGATAGAACCTGGGTCAGCTGCGCACAAGGCAAGCGCCCTACTTGCTGTTACTATCACCATGCTTGATATTTGTAAGAAGTAATATTATGGAGCATAATGTTTGAAGAAAACAGGAAATCGTCTGATGGGCAGTGGGAGGAATTCTCTAAGGAATCCCCGTCAGTCAGAGAACCACCTCCAGAAATTCCAGGCTGGTGAATCTCAACAACGCAGCCCAGGTTGACCCTCACCTGGATAAAAGACCTTTCTCCATATTCAGCTTGCTTAGACACTTCTCTTTTGCAAATAAGAGAGTGTGCAAGTCAGGAATTGTTTTTTGTTGTTGTTGTTTTTTTTTAAATCTAACATCATCTGACTCAAAGAAATAGAAGTGACTTAACTGAAATCCAAAAATCACCAGGATATTTCTTTTTTGCAGCATTGCATTCTGCTTTACCTTTTTAGAGCCCATCAAAGACTGATCCCTGTAGAGTATACTGCATTACATTGTAAACTTGTTATAATGGCTCCTAATTCCATATGTCGTCTCCACCCACCATACCCCACCAGGAGTAATTCCTGAGTGCAGAGCCAGGAGTAACCCCTGAGCATCTCTGGATGTGGTCCCAAAACACCAATTTTAACAGAAAAAGTCACATGTAGAATTCCTATTAAAGAACTCTATGCCAATGAATAAATTGTTTTTCCCCCAACAAAACAAGGTAAACTTATTCTTATTTTCAGTAAAGGTAAACTTATTCTTATTTTCAGTTATGATCTGAAATAGATTTTAACCTGCATTGATTTCGACCTGTAGATTGTGGCCTTTTGGTATATATTGCTCATAGCTTTGCCTCTTCGGTAACTTTAAAAGCTCTTTTTGCTCAAGAGAACTGCATGAGTACCCAGTTCCCTGCTCTCACTTTGACTCCGGACTTCCTTTCATTTCTTTGTCTGAACACAAAGGCACAGAAAAATCACTCTGCAAGACCTTGACATTTTTTCAGAGGAGTGATCATCTGGAAACTGTTGGTACAGTTATTCATCTCAGCTCACTCCTAGCTCATTCTCTTCAGGATGATTGTACAATTTACATTACAATATCACGCCTTAAAGCAAGTTTTGCAGATTGTTTTTTGAGGTGTCCTGCTTTCTTTAGAAATTAAAACTGTTGGAACAAAAACAAAATTAAATGACATGCAACTCTTTTTTTCTCTTACAGCAACGTGAGTTGTTATTGCAGAGCTGTGTAAGTCTTTATTTTGGATTTTTAAAAAAATCATTATTAAGATGTAAAAGAAGTTAAGGGTTGATAAAAGAAAGGGAAAGACAAGAAATGCAAGTCATGGCCAAGAGTTTATTGTCCTAATACTGATTTTGTTTCTCATTTATATATTTTTCTTCACTTAAAAAAATTGGGTGGGGGGGAATTTGTTTTGGGCTCTTTTTCTGCCACATCTGGTGATTCTGGGAGCTATGCCCAACATGGTACCTGGGGATTGCTCCCTGACCTCCTACACCCAAACTCTTGCCCTTTAAACGAACTCCCCCACCACTCCATTTATAGTTTTTGTTTGTTTGGAGTCATAGTACTCAGGTACTATTCCTGGCTCTCTGCTCAAGGGTGGCCCCTGGTGGTGCTCAGGGGACCATATTGCCAGAGATTGAGCAAGGATTTCTCTGGCCCCTACATTTATTTCAATAAATAAATAAAAATTAAAATCAAATTATTTATGAATCAATAATGTGTTACAATTACTTGAAAAGTTTGGCTAGAGAGGTAGTACAACAGATAAGGTGCTTGCTTTGCACCTGGCTTACCAGGGTTGGATCGCCTGAGCCTCACCAGGAATGATCCCTGAGCACAGAGCCAAGAGTGATAACCTGAGTGCAGAGTGAACAGTGATTTCTGGGTGCAGAGCCAAGAGTAAGCCCTGAGCACAGTCAAATGTAGCCCCCAAACAAAACAAGCTATTGACAGATAATCTCGTGTGTGAGAGTGTGTGTGTGTGTGTGTGTGTGTGTGTGTGTGTGTGTGTGTGTTGGCCATGTGCAAGGCAAACGCCTTACCTGCTATTGCTGAAGCTTCAATTTGGTCTTATTTTTCCTTTATTTAAACACCCTGGTTTACAAAGTTGTTCATGATGCAGTTGTTTCGAGTCCTCCATGTATTTTAACTATTTCTTCCTTTTACTCTAGGGGCACACCTTGTGGTGCTCTGGGGCTCCTGTTGGTTCTGTGTTCAGGGGTCATTCTCAGTGGTGTTTGGGAACACACAGAGCCAGTAATATAGTCTAGGTATCGTACTGGCAAAGCGTGTACCCAGCCTCTCAGAAAACAAATAAAAACATTCAAGGTTTTACTGACTAATGACCTCACACACAGAGCAATCAAGGATGTGATAATAAGTTAGTGGAATGCAAAATATGTGGTATTTGTTGAATATTCTTCCCTCCTTACCCACAAAATGTAAAATTACTTCTGCTATGTAAGTCATAGTTATGAAATATCTAAATGCTGAATAGAGTCTTGATTTTTATTTTATCAGAGAAGACCACCTATGAGAAGAAGAACCACCACAGTGCGCACGTCACCATCTCCTCCGATGATAGAAACAACACCTCCTTTCATTTTCAGCACCCCTTCCCCCTCTAGTCCTGACAGGAGGGGAGATGTGTGATTCTTCCAGGTCTGCAGATATCAAGAGCCAAACACAGCTACTTCTTCCAGCCCTTGTTCAGTACCACAGCACAAGGCAAAGACTTTGTACCACAATATACCCAAGTTCTGAGTCAAAATGACAGTGCTTCATTAAAAATATTTCGTCAATTATTATTCATTCTGGGGATGCTGTGTTTTCTCTCTCTCTCTCTCCCTCTCTCTTTCTCTCATTTCTCTAAGTAAGTTTCTTTCAATAAAGCTATTTTTCTGTCACTGTTTTTATTCCCAAGTAAAATTTTATTTTCTCTCACTATTGACATTTGAAGTAGGGATCAGGAAAATGTATGAAGGAGTCTAGGAAATAGGATATTTTCCTCTGGAAATTATTTGCTGAACTAAGAGCCAGAGATTCAATAATGAAGGAAGAACAAAAAGCAATACTGGGGAAGAGAATGCAGGCAATAGTCTCTGGGGAATTTGGAGAGATGATGAGTGATGTTGACATCCTATGCTGAGTCCTTGGAGAGAGTGCTGGGCCATTTCTAGAAAGAGAGGGACTTTGACCTTTAGTAGGTCAGAAATTGATGCAGCCAAATTTATAAAATGTGTTTACATTTTTGATTGCCTTATTTTTCAAAGTCACAGATTTCTTCCCAATCTGTCTATACAGAAGTACAAAGCAATGAAGGCAAGAAAGACTACAGAACATACCTATTCCACATCTCCACAAATATGTGTCTGTCTCTCAGGAAAGAGACCAACAACCTTTATACATTTTAACTAAGAGCAATATCACCAGCTATAATTCCTTTCTGCTGCTCTCTGATGGAAAAGGAGCATTAAGTACCATTCAGAGGGGACTTTGACCTCATTTTAGGAAGTTTTCCAAATATTTCTTTAGTATCAGAGACCATACTGACCACTCAAAAAGAATGGAGTTGGTATAGAAGAAGATATGCATAGAGAAGTACGTGCATTTAAATAAAAGTTCTAGTGTTCCGACCCAAGAGTGTAGGCATATAATCACCTTTTGGAAAACTTCTAGCAAAAGACAATCTTAGGATATACCGAAATCCATTCCAATTCTTCCTTGGGTAATTTTAACCTTCTAAGAATTATCTATGTATGGGGTTAAAATTTGGTTCAACTCCTTGGGCCAGTTTGACTAACTCTAGTCTGGTTTCTCAAAGGCAAGTCTTCCAGTAAATAAAGATAATTCTCATAGCCGGGACTTGTTCCAGAAAAAATAAAAATCCTAAATTCTCCAACCATTCCCTTTTAGTTGTGGTTTGATTTCTTCCCTTTTCTGGGAGCTATTAAAAATACACATAAAGACATGAATGTGATCTGAAAAAATGATAGAAATGGATGATAGCTTTCTCCATACTAGGCTCTTCATCTGTTAATGATCAATACTCTTTTCAAGGGTAACCACTAGAGACGAGTTCTGGAAACAGGTTTAATATCTTCAATACCTATATATCATGACCTCTGTCATCATCCATTTGACTACATTCAGCTCAATATTTTTTTCCCTTTTAAAATTTTCCATTCAACTTTTAGTTACGTTACGCTAGAATTTTATAATACTGCCAAAGGGTTTCACGCATACAACATTCCAAGGCCAGCTCCTACCCCCATGTCTGTTTCCCTCCACCACGGTCCCAGGGTTCCCCTCTCATTCCCACCCACACACCCACATCTCACTACCTTGGTGGGCTCCATGTTCCACGGGCCAGTTCTTAGATTCTATTGGCTTGTGCAATTGTTATTTCCTCACTAGGCTTCTTTATATCCCACATATGAGAGAGATCATTTTACATCTGTCTCTTTCCATCTCACTGACTTCACTAGGCATGATCATGAAGAGATGTTTTTAAATCCAGATCCTATTGTTCTACATAATTGATTTTAGTACCCCAAGTTATGGTTCTAACTCTCTATTCCTACATCTATCCATTAAACACATAGTTGTTTTCTTTTTTTTTTTTTTTTTTTGCTTTTTGGGTCGCACCCAGTGATGCACAGGGGTTACTCCTGGCTCTGCACTCAGGAATTACTCCTGGGGGAGCTCAGGGAACCATATGGAGTACTGGGAATCCAACCCATGTTGGCCGTGTGCAAGGCAAATGCCCTACCTGCTGTGCTATTGCTCCAGCCCAAACAAAATCTTAGTAATATCTTATACAAGAACATAATGACTCCAGGGTGAGATACAACAATTTTCACTAACTTTCTTCTAAGGAAACATGTTTTGATCATTCCATTAGCAAATTATTGATAAAAGCAATTTAAAATAAATTATTAAGGGTCTGCTACGGGGGCAGCCTTATAGGGAAAATTGAGGACAATGGTGGACAAAAGGTATAATGACGGTGGGACTGGCAGTTGGAATATTGAATGCTTGCAACAAATGATGATGAACAACTGTGTAAATCACAATGTTTATATAAAGTGTAAGGAGAAAATTTACATGTGTAGGCATTTCCTATTCCATGTACATCCAAAATATATTAAGACAGAATTGTTTTAAAAGTGTTATTAACAACAGGTGAGACATGATTATTACCATAATGAGATCCATGTATAAAATAAATTTAATGTAATATACTTTAGATTCCAGAGTTGAAAATGTATATATAAAAATGATAATAGGCATCTTTTGCATTGTATTAAATGGTTTTAGTTATTTTTATTTACATCGGTCAAAATCATATTGTAATCACTAATTGGCCCTTGCTGATTTCTTTTCTGATCATTTTCCAGTTCTGAAAGTTTTATTGGAATAAGCAATATAAAGTAAATTTGTTATGTGCCAAAGGGGACAGGTTGGGATTGGGAGGGAAATGGGATATTGGTTCACATTGGAGGTTTTTTGGAATATTAAATGCTTAAAAACAACTGTATAATGAACAACTTTGTAAATCACAGTGTTTTTAATAAAAATTAATAAAAATATCAATAAACACATCTGCTTTAGTCTCCTCCATTCCAGGTACTGGGGAAACAAACGAGAACAAGACAACCTGGGCCATGGTCCTTATGGGATTCTCACTGTTTTGAAGCAACATTTGCTATGCATAGCTGGCAGAGGGATGCTGTTAGAGTACAGAAAAATATCCTTGCAGACATAGAAGATGCCTGAGGGCACTGGCCCTAGATGACATTACTAGATGAAGAGCCTAGAGTGTAGAAGGCAATCATCTAATTTTTGTCATTTTCCAGATCACTTGAATTATAGTTTCATGGCTCAAACACAGTGAACATACGTAAATTTGTTAATTTACAAATTAACAAATTATCTTAGTAAATTCGACCTTTAGATTTCAAATGAAGTTGTTTTATTTTTCAAATTTCAATTAAATTTCAAATAAAGTTGTTGAGTAAACAACATTTAAATTTGAAATAAACTTTTGTTCATTTTGGCAGCCGGGATCTGGAAAAAAATGCCTACACAATTTCCCAGTCCTGCATCCACGCTAGAGTCATTTGGGAGACCTTTTAAAAATACACCAAAGCCCCACACCAGATCAGCTGAATCAAAAACTCTAATTGTCGAAGAGAGAAGAGCACCAGCAGCATTTATAAGTTTCCAGGTGAGGATTCGGAGAACAACCCAAATGCCCAGTGATAGATGATTGGATCAGAAGTGCAGCTGTAAGAAAGAACAAAATCATACAGTTTTCTGCAACATGGATGGAACTAGAGGTTATTGAAGGCACAAGAGATGTTCAAACCCAGACACCACTGGGTTCGAGTATTGGGATGGTAAAAGAATTTACCAGGAGAGTGAGATGGTTTAGGCAGAGTAAATCTGTTTATGGAAGGAACACAGTGGACAGACGCAGCAGAGACCTCCAAAGAAAGAGGACTGTCTGCATTCTTAGGGGACACTTTTCATGCTGTATTTTTAGTCTTTTTGTGGAAAACTTCTGCTTTCTATAGATTAGTTAGTCCTGGAAGAACGAGCAGAAGGAAGATCCCTAATTTGAGAAAGAAATTAAATTGAATATAAAATATTCTAAGCCAATCACATAAAAAGGATATAAATAAATATAAATAAATATAAATGACATAAATAATATTTGGGTCAACTATAAAATGTTCTGAGCCAATCATGTAGAGATAATAAAATGCACATAAAATAAGTCAGTCCTGGGAAGGGAGTAGTGTGGCTAATTCTAGGAATTTGGGTGACAAAGACATAGAATATATCTTCTTCTGGGTCAAGTTGCTCAGTCATGGAGACCTAGGCCAGTTCTAGGAATTGTGGTGCAGAATGGAGCAACACTGAGACCTCTCGAACCCGCGGGTACAGCTGATTTTCTCAGCAAGGGGGTCTCAGCTGGCTAAGCTAAGCATCTGTGTAGGGGGCTTTTGACAAACCACCTCAGTTATTATGCTGAGTGAGTTGGAGTTGGGGGGGTGGGGAGGCGGGGTGGAATAGACATAGGGGACTTACAGACACAGAGAAAGGTGGCGACAAAGAACCAAAGGCAACATAGTGGGTGAAGTGATCCAACACGATGGGGTTTATGTGTGTGATGGGAGCTTATCAAAAGGGAGCGGATACTGGGGACCTGGGAGGGGGGAGTGGGTACACTGGTCATGGCGGTGGTGTTGGAGTGACGTATGGGAAACTGTCACCACAATAGCTCAATCAATTTAAAAAATAGGGCCAGAAGGACAGTACAGCGGATAGGATGAATGCGGCCGAACCAGGTTCAATCCCCAGCATCCCATAGGGCCCTTCAAGCACCGCCAGAAGTAATTCCTGAGTGCTGAGCCAGGAGTAATCCCTAAGCATCTCTAGGTGTGACCCAAAAAGCAAAAAAAATAATCAATTTAAAAAATAAAAGCAAGATGCTGACAGGCACCTTCTCTCTCAGTGGGTCCCCAGAAGCACAGCTCAGAAGCCTGTGGTGGACTCCCCTGCTAGACGACTGTGCAGGCAGGGGTGGGGCCCAGTCATTGGGGGGCTCCCTGGTCCCTCCCCTCACCCCCAGCCTGCTGTAGTGTGCTTGGATGCTCACTATAGCCAGCCTGGGGACCACTTCCCAGGTCTCCTCTTCTATATACTCCTGTGCTCTCTGGGGCTTCCCCTCTCCTGGTCTAAGGGAAGAGCCTCTGGGTCAGGCAGGATGCACAGGTACATTCTGGGACTTTGTCCACTGAGAAGGACCCTGAAGCGTTGCTTTTTTATGAAGCGAGCAAAGGAAAGCAAGAACAAGCACCGCTTATCTGAAGGGCATAAAGTTTTACCAGAACTGAGGGATCCAGCGCAAAGGAAGATATTTAGCTTGGGTTCACTTAAACTTTGACCTCTGCTTCTGCCTCTCTCTGACGACAATTGTATGTCTGTGTATTTTACTCTTTTTAAGTTTTATTTTATTAAAGCACCGTGAGTCACAAAATTATTCAAACTCTGGTTTTTGCCGTACAATATTCCAGCACCATCCCAACTCCAATGTCGGCCTCCCCTCTCGTGTGTTCCCAGGTTCCCTCTCTCCTGGTTCCCCAGCCCCGGCCTGCCATCTTGACAGGCAGCATTTAAATTTGGCTATTAAACCCTCGCGATTTCAGTGTTGTAGGCTCTGTGGTTGGGATATTTAGCTCTATCATCCCGTAGCACCTCCACTGCACCTGAGTGCCCTTGACCCTTGACCCCTGCCCCCATTGCTTCTTATCTATCTCCTCTTCCCTTCCCTCACTCTATTTCTTTGCCTTCTCCTCCTTATACTCTGGGGCCAAGAGCGATCTATGCTTTCCTCCCTTAAAGCATGCATTTCCTCATCCAGTGACTCTAAACACCACACATAAGTGATATCATTCTGTGTTTGTCCTTCTTCTTCTGGCTTACTTTTTATTGAACATGATGTCTTCCAGTTCCATTCATGTTGGAGCTAATTGTAAGATTTCATCATTCCTTACAGCTGCATAATGTTCCATTGTGTACATATACCACAACTTCGAGATCCACTGGAGGGTTCTTAGTAAACTTAAAATTGAGCTACCCTAGGACCCAGCAATTCCACATTCCACATTTCCTGTATCACTGTAGCACTGTCCTCCCATTGTTCATTGATTTTCTCGAGCAGGCCCAGTAACATTGTGAGACGTGTTGTTACTGTGTTTGGCATATCAAATATGTCACAGGTAGCTTGCCAGGCTCTTCCATGTGGGTGAGATACTCTCAGTAGCTTGCCGGGCTCTCCGAGAGGAGTGGAGGAATCGAACTCGGGTTGGCCAGGTCGGCTATGTGCAAGGCAAATGCCATACCCGCTGTGCTATCGCTCCAGCCCTCCACATTTCCTAAGACAGAAAAACATTAATTCGAACGGACATATGCATACACAGTCTGGGACTATTCATTGCAGCACTCGGTATGATGGTTAAGATTTGGAATCCACCCAGATTTCCAACAACAGATCAGTGAATCAACTGTATGTAGAATTTAATTTTTTTTTTTTTGCTTTTTGGGTTACACCCAGGGATGCTCAGGGGTTGCTCCTGACTCTGCACTCAGGAATTACTCCTGGCAGTGCTTGGGGGACCATATGGGATACTGGGAATCAAACCCCGGTCCTCTATGTGCAAGGCAAACGCCCTACCCGCTGTACTATCTCTCCGGGCCCCTGTATTTTTAATATTTTAAAATTTTAACAATATTTCTGCACCTCCAAGGTGGTGTCCAGGAAGCTAGGGGCCCCTCCTGGCAATTCTCATCCTACAGGGCCCCAGGGTTCAATGCTAGGACCTGGGTATGTGGAGCTCCTCAGGCCAGCATGCCTGGAAGGCCTCCAGGTTGCACTCGAACCCCTGTTCTCACTCTCGAGTCCCAACACTTGTATTTTCGGTCAGTGATTTATAAAGATAAAACAGGCACATTTCCACTGTTATTTATCTATTTATCTATTTGATTTGATTTATCTATAGGATTTGGTTGTTTGTTTCGAGGTATTGTCCCAGTGTTAGGAGCTCAGGCGGGAGGAAGCTGGCCTCACACAGCCCCGGCAAACACCCTACTCTTCTCTCACAGCTCCTGTGTAATTATGTGCCTCGAGGGCCGCTCTGGTTGGCAGCAGAGCCAGGAGTCAGCAATTCTTCCAGAAAATAAAGCCTGACAGCAGACTGCGGCTCCCGCTCTGACATCATGGGTAAGCACACCTGTCTAGAAAACACAGAACCACAGAATTGGTATCGGGGCAGTTCCTGGGGTTAAGTGTCGCGCTGCTTTCTGATGGAATCTGCTATTGGCCTCAGAGCACGTTGGTGGCAGCAGGTAAGTCTCGAGGGAAATGTCTGCCTCTGACTGATGGGTTCATGCGGGATTTTGTGAGCCTCTGGCACTCAGATGCAGCCGGAGCTAGGTAGATGGGGACAGAGGGACCAGAAAGCGGTTCCTAGATAGGTATGTTTCCTCCCTGGGGCAAGACTGAGTGCGTGCCCGCAATATTTTATTGAGGATATGCATGGTAAAATGAAGGAAAACAAAACTCAAGAGATTGGTTGCAAAGGCCTTATGCAGCCAGCTCATCTGTTGCTGAACCGGGCAGGGGTCAGTTCTTTCTCCCTGTGTGTCCTCTTAGCACTACCTCCAAAAGCAAAAGCGACAATGGAATCTGACATGTTGGTGGCCGGGGGAGACTTTTATCTTTTTGTTTTTGGTAAACTTGGAGGTTTATTATCACGACTTATGCTCAGAAGGAAACCAACATTCTTGCAGTCTGGGGGCTCATTGTACTAAAAATGCTGATCAGGTCTTTATCATGAGGATTGATTTATGGAGAATCCTGTCTTTAATCTACTCCAATTTAGCCATCCAGATGACGGAGAATAAGATTCATCATCAACACACTTAGGGAAGATTTTTTTTACATTTTTAACTTAAGGTGTTAAAACTGTAGTCATAATTGTGTGTGTGTGTATATATATATAACACATCCATATGTCATAACTCATACACATTAATGTACACACTTAACACATGCACACACTTAGTATATGTACACACATGCACACATACACACATACACATGGTTACTTTCTTGCTAGACTTCTAGGCGAGTGAGTAACTTAGCAGAAGAGCTGAAGGAAGAAATAAAAACCCATATCTACAAGATCTGGTTAAAAATTAGGTTCTATGGGATAAAAAGGACATTTAACTCAGACTGTTTACGGTAGCTATGCTAAACTCATTCTAACCAAGTTTTTTTTGAAAGAGCATTTAACAGAGAAGATGACTTAAACATTTATAGATTACTTCCTGAAAACTATGGGTTACTTTCTGAAACATTTACTGTTATTTAAACCCATTTTGAAACATCAAGTGGTATGAAATGAGGAAGCATATTGTTTTGCCTTGAGCTAGATACCTAGTAAGGATTCTTTCTATTATCATTATTTTTCTTTTAAGATGATACAAATCACCTCAACTTGCCCTAACTTTCTTGAGGCGATTCTCCAGGTTTCTGAATTTTACTTGGGGTCTTTGAAAGTTGGTTCTCTCAGAATCTTTCTCCAGGGTCAGAGAGCAGGTGGAATTTCCACTATCCTAAACAAAATGTGGCTTCAAGTTCTCTGACTTGTAACACTCTTCCTGAGTGAACTCTTTGTAAAGTACTTATCCTGCTCTTTCCAAAGATGCTTCTTCTGAATCTGTCACTTCTGCAATGAAGCTGGTCCACCTGACAAAGCCTTTGCCATATAAATAACGTCTTCTCTTCCTATCTCAAAGACCTTTGTATTTCACCTCTATCAAAGATGGTATTCTTCAAAAAACCAACTTGGGCTCATAAATCTCATTTTAAGCATTAAAAAAAGGAAAGGGGATAGAGGTTCACCATAGTGAGTAAGGAATAAAGCAGAAACCAGCAAAGGCAGACACCTACGCCTTTTATTACTCTCTTAAATAGACCACAACTTATTTTATACCTTTATACCTTTGTGGCTCCCAGCTGAGAAGGATGTCGCTAGAGTAAAACCTAGACATATGGGGGTTTCTCTGTCCTGTGCTCCATCCTATGAGCTTCCTATGTGCTGCTCAATCAAAGTTCACAAACACCCATAAGATAGTTTTGAATGCTATCATCATTTTATAGATAAAGAAGATTAGCTCAAGGGGTACCCAGGCACACAGCAATGGCAGAGTATCACCCCGGCAGTCTGGCTTCAGTGCTTTTACATAAAGGATGGACAGAGTACAGGGGTGAGAGTTCTTGCCTAGCACGCAGCCGGTGGCGGCTAGATGCTGGACACTACATATGGTCTCTGCACAAGCCATATGCAGGGGTGACTCCTGGGCAAAGAGCACGACTAGCCTTTGTGCATCCCTGAGTGTGGCCCTCCACACCTCTGCAAAAGGAAGGACTCACACGATCACAATCTCCTCTAAGCAGATGCACGCACATGTTTATGAGTAAACCCTTCTCTTGTGCTTTCAGCATGGTCCAGGCTGTGCACCTGCTGGTCTTTCTCCATGGAGTTCTCACGCTTCGGACGGTAAGCATCACTGTTACCCTCCGGTTTCTTTCTCACTCAGGCCTTCAAGATCCTGCTGGAGCAGCATCATCCAGATCCCTTGATACCCTGAAGATAATCCTATGCCAATAATATTTCCCTTTTTAATAGTCATTTTTGAGAAAAGATTTATATTCATTTTTGTAAAATGAGGGTGAATGAAAAGCAACTTAGAAGTCAGTAAGTTGTCAGAAATTATCCTTAAGGGAGTGTCTCTACTTTCTCTTAAGGCAAGGAGTAAGAGGGTCTAAACAGAACAAGGGAGAAAATCCTTTTGCTCAAAAAATACTGTCTTGTCAACACATTCTACATAGTGAACTATTTTGGTTTGTATTTTTTTCTTTTAAGATGCAGAGAGTAGAACTCTTAGGTACAGAGAGACACAGACAGACAGACACAGAGTGGGGGGAGAGAGAGGAGAGAGAGAGAGAGGAGAGAGAGAGAGAGGAAGAGGGGAGAGATAGGGAGAGTGAGGAAAGAGAGAGAGGGAGAGAGAAAGAGAGACAGACAGAGAGACAGAGATAGACAGAGACAGAGAGGAGAACCCAGATCTAAGGATCTTACTCAGATTCTTAGCCTGCTGTTCCCTTGCCTGAAATTCTTTCCCTTCCGGCCTTCCATCCTTCTTCCACAACACTATCATTGGGTATCCCAGAGAGTGTGATGGAAGCTGCCCTCCTTTGAGTTTCCTTCCTTAGCCCCACCGAAAGTCTGTCAGTGCACATGTGTGGTGAGTTGCTACAGTCCTTGGAGCATTCTTCACAGTCCAAGCTGAATAATTCATAGTGTATTTAGTTGCTTGAAGCTTCTCTTCCCTAACAGAGTGCAGTTTTCCAGGACAGGAAATGATTTGCCTGTCCAATACTGTGACCCCAGTGCCAGAGATACTGAGGACTCTTTTTTAAAAATTTTTATTAGTGAAACACCAAGAGGTACAGTTGTAGACTTACAAATTTTTGTGCTTGGGTTTCAATTATACAATGATCAAATACTCATTCCTCCACCAGTGCCCATTTTCCACTACCATGGGTCCCAGTATCCCTCCCACCCCCCCACCCCCCCATCCCACCCTGCCTCTGTGGCAGGGCATTCCCTTTTTGTTCTCTCTCTCCTTTTAGGTGCTGTGGTCTGCAAAAGAGGCATTGAGTGGCAATCATGTTCGGTGCATAATCTACTTTCAACATGCATCTCCCCTCCTGGGAGGATCCTCCAAACACCCTTTATTTGGTACTCCCTTCTCTATCTGAGCTGCCCTTTCCCCTAGAATGCCCGGCTGGCCTCTAAGCCATGGAATAATCTTCCTGGTACTGATATCGGCTATTCTTGGGTATTAATCTCCTATTTTATTACTTAATGTCCCCCAGATGAATGCAATCTTTTTATGTCTATTCCTCTCTTTCTGACTCATTTTGCTTAGCATGATACTTTCCATGCAGTACCACTTGTATGTAAATTTCATGGCTTCATCTTTTCTAACAGCTACATAGTACTCCATTGTGTAGATGTACCAAAGTTTCTTTAACCAGTCATCTGTTCTTGGGCACTTGACACTGAGGACTCTTAATCCATGTTTGATGCATAATTTTTGAATACAATTCCTTGTCTAATGATTGCATCCAGACACTTAGTGAACAAGTGTGACTCTTTTTCCTGTGCCTCTGTCTAATTTCTCTAAACCCTTTCCCCCCATCTCCCTCCAAGTACTGGTCTTTTCAGGAGCGTTAGCACAGCACAGGGTGGAGCTGGCATCAGAATTAGCTGCCTGCCCTCCTCCAAGGAGAATCCACATCACTAAGGGAAGCCTCTAGGTCTCATCTTTATAAAACAGTTTGGTGTAAGAATCAAATATATTAATCTACACTCCCAAGTGGCTTTTGTACTCTACGGCTGTTTATTCCTTTATTGCACAAGGCACACTGTTTTCCATGGGCTTTCTAAATGGCAAAAATCAGGACTCACTCAAACATTAAAGCTCCCAAGGTGAAATTCAGGTGCCTGGCAGAAAAGTAGGTAAGAGCTGAAAAACAAAAGATCTTCCTAGTGCCATCAGCTGCGGGAGAGGAAAACTATCTCTGTATTCCCCTGGATTCTTGATGGGCTGGTTAAGAAATCAGCATCCTGCTAGTGGCACCACACATTTGTATTCATACAAGGAATGCTGGAATGAATTAATTTTCACATGACTCAGAACTGGCAAAACCAGTCAATAGCCATAAGGTGATAATCAGCTGAGTTCACTGCACACAAAATTTAATTAAGCGAGTCAAGGAAGTCTACATAGATATGGGATTCAAAGACAAATAAAATGAGCTTTGTATCTGGAGGTGTCAACTAGGGGCCTAGGGTTTCAAGGAGAGAGGTGAGGAACTCAAATGACAAAGGAAAGTGACTCAGATGACAAAGACTAGCTGCTCTGTATTCATGCATTTGCCATGCCTCAGTTTCGCCAGGAGAAGGTGGATCTCTGGTTTGAAGAAAAAAAAAAGGAATTCTGGGTAAGACACCCAATTTTTATTTTTTTTAGGAGAAGTATAAAAGATTCTCATGAGTCTAAGGACATAAATTGAGCTGAGTTCAAAATAATCCATATATGTCAAAATGTCTTATCTTGAGATAGGTCTGTCTGAAAACATTGAGGAGGCCTAGCTGCACCCAAATCACATTGAATTGATAGCCACTAATATCTAAGGCCTACCCCATAAAAACAGGCAAAGAGTGACAGTGAAAGACTGACATTTAAAGGGCTTCTGCTACTGTACCTGCTCTGTTTTCTTTGACCCCTTTACAACTCCGGAGAGATCACAGTTAACCTGTGCAAAAACTGGGAGTAAAGTAACTATATACATACAGTGCACAAAAAATGTGATCTAGTGAAATCGCTGATGATCACTTTATAGGTATTGGCTGATTTTGCCAGTTCTGAACTGTATGGATATTCCTTTCATAATCCCTCATTGAATACAATATGTGGTGATATTGGTTCTCTAAACTGTTATAACAGCCTTTTTCATGAATTAATAAGTGAAATTGAAGGCAGGGGAGAAAGTTCAGAGGACCAGTGTACAATCTTTGTACGTGGGAGACCCAGGTTCGAACCCCAGTACCCCATGCTCCCCTGAGTATCGCCAGGAGTGTGCCCACCTCACTAAAAAGCTCAACACTGGGTGTGCCTCCCCCCTGACCCCCCAGAAAAAAGAAAAAAGAAAGAAATGGAAAAAGAGTTAAGGCTAATTCTTGATAAGTGTTTCTTTTGTCTGTATAACAATTAATGTTATTTCAAAAGTAACTTAAAAACAGTAAAACAGAACACATATTCTTCTGCTGTTTGTAATACACAGGGAAATAAGGGTTACATGGTAAGAAATTTGAGTTTCAGTCATTTCCTGTAACATGGATTCACTCTCTCAACCCTGACTTTGTGTTTGAAAGTCAGCCTCACAGTGCTTGGGAGACCATATGTAGTGCAGGAATTAGAATCTGGTTGATGAACACAGCCACATGCAAGCTAAGTGCCTTAATATCTGTACTCTCTAAGCCTTAATTCATTTTTGTTGTTGTTTTGGGTCCGCATCCGGCAATGTTCGGGGATTACTCCTGGCAGACTCAGGGAGCTACTTGGGGTATATATTCCCATTTTACTGTTTTGAGTGGAGGATTTAGGATTGTAGTACTGAGTATTGTGTATAATAGGCCCGGCTCCCCTGAGCAAAGTTCATACCTTAGGAATCTCTTCCTGATTGCAGTTTTGGAGGGCAGCCTTCTCTTTCCAGTCTCTCTGGGAACTCTGTTGGGAACTGTCTTTCTTTGGGCACATTTTGTTGGCCAGATGAAATTCTGTGTAGTGTAATTCAAGTTTCGGTATAGATTTTGCAGTGATTGAAGGAGCTTGCAAACACAGTTTCTTCTTTGGCCATCTTGACCCTGCCTAGCCTCTTCACTCTCTTCTAAATATCCAAAGATATTCAAAGTAGATATCTTGGAGTTATCTGGCAGGAAATTTTCGCATACCCCACTGAAGGGGGGAAAGGGGATGACCCAAACTTGGGAGACGGAGCATCAGTTCATAGTTGTCTTACTGATGCTGGGACATCGGAATGAGGCCCATACACTAGCTATTGATATCTTTTCCATTCCAGAATCTCAGATAATCCAGAAAATGCCAAACCTTGGTGTAAATCAATTAAACAATTGGTTTCCAATTTAGCACTCTTTCCACAAGCCACTTGTGTGGATACTTCCAAATTCTCTTACTATGTGTAGTGGCAGGACTTTTGTAACTATAAGGTAAAAAATGAATTATTGACATATGCATACACATGTCCTGCAATTTTTTTGTTTGTGTTAAAAATTTCAACTATTTACAATAGCATATTACTCTGTCATTTTTTAGGGGAGGGAGAGAGTGGGAGGGAGCACCCAGCAGTACTCAGGGCTTACTCCTAACTCTGACTCGGGGATCAGTCCTTGAGGTATTGAGGGGACCGTAGGAAGTTCTGGGGATCAAATCCCAGCCAGCTTTGTTCAAGGCAAGCATCTTCCCCACTGTTCTATTTCTCCAGCCCATATTCACTGAATATGAAGTATTTATAGTATTGAGTTATATGATTTATTTTAAGGAAAAATGGAGTTATAGGAATTCCTATATTCCTATAAAAAGGAGTTATAGGAATTCCTACGGCAGAGCCTGGCAAGCTTCCCATGGCGTATTCAATATGCCCAAAACAGTAACAATAATGGGTCTCATTCCCCTGACCCTGAAAGAGCCTCGAATATGGCACCGGTTGTGAAGGACAAGTAAGGAGAGGCTGCTAAAAATCTCAGGACTGGGAGGAACAGAGATGTTACTGGTGCATGTTCTAGCAAATTGATGAACAATGGGATGACAGTGATACAGTGATAGGAATTCCTATAACTCCTTTTTCTTTGTATTTTCTTATTAATAGCACTGTAGCACTGTCCTCCCATTGTTTATTGATTTGCTTGAGCAGGCACCAGTGACGTCTCACAACAAATTGTGAGACTTGTTGTTACTGTTTTTGGCATATCAAATATGACACGGGTAGCTTGCCAGGCTCTGCCATGAGACGGAGATACTCTTGGTAGCTTGCCCGGCTCTCTGAGAGGGGCAGAGGAATTGAACCCAGTTTGACCTCGTGAAAGGCAAATGCCCTACCCGCTGGGCTATTAATTTTCTTCTCTCTGCAAACACAGATGCTATGTCTTATGTTTTAAAATTGCTTTTTTGCTAGCACTGCCTTCTTAGGGAAACAGTTTTGGGGTGTTGATTGCCTGTGGTTGCAACTGGGACCCCTGAATGAAAATACCATCACAGCCTCATGGAATATCAGTGCAGGAAGAAAATTGAAAATAATATTTTCAATTTTTACACTATCAAGAACTCTTTAAGAAAACATTTTATTTATAACCTACGTGCCTTCTTCCAAAGGTTTTGTATTCTAAGAATCTTGTCTACCACCTGCATTTTGAATCTAACATTTCATTCCTTTTCTTCATTCTTTAATCTCTTAAAGATCATTCGGTCTGTTTAAAGGGAATCGCTTGAAATGGGTTGTCAATTATGTCCTTTAAATTTTATGTCAGTCCACTGCCCGAGTCCCTGAGTGCCTGAAAATTAACCAAACACACACAAAATACAGAAAACCCAGCCACATACCACCCTCCTCCTTCAACTACTTTCGCAAACCAAAAGGTCATTAGACCAAACCTCACTTAGGGTGACTGAGGGCAGTGGCAGATGGACATGAGCCTGCTCGTGAGACCTCATGCTAAATCGATATGTTGATAGAGGCCCTAAATTAAGACAAAGTGTAAATGTAGTTTAGCAGCTCTAGTTTTGATAAGTTCAAAGTAAACAAAATTAACACATTTCCAAACACATTTTTGAAAGTCTAGCTCTTGGTGTCTACCGAGAGTTTCCAGCCATGACAATTCATTTATTATCACCTTATTTTCTAAGATTCAGAGACAGGTGTTTTTCATCCCTGTCTTTAAGACATAGAATGAGGGGTGCCGGTCAGTGGATATCAAGGGATAGCGAGGCAGCTGCATTCCCCGCTGAGCCCTCCTTGGGGCCCTCAATATACTCGAACTGAAACTCACTGTGCAGTGCTATGCAGGAATACGGTCAGGCACAGCTGTCTATGATAAACTGTCAAATGAGAAAAGTTAAGCAGCAGAGCAACACTGCAGTATAATGTCATCTGTATCTAAATATACAGATAGTGTCTATGTTTTGTCTTACAGCTACAGTTGTAAATTGTCTATGTTTTGTATTACAGCTAGCATAAAAGATTGGGGGAATTATATACAGCAAAAGGTTAATAAGGAACATAGGAGTCAGGATTCTCTAAATGGTTTGTGTGAAAAAAGAAACAAACACATGAATTCAGGGGCTGTAGCAATAGCACAGTGATGGCTGTGGTGTTGGAACCATGTATGCACAAGTCTATCATCAATCGTATAGTAAATCCCAGCACCTAAAAAATCTATATGCCAGAGTGGTACATTCTGGGGTGGCATATTCTGCCCCCATTCACTTGCTCAGTGCTCGGCAGCTACTCCTGCAGCTTGGGGTGACCAAGCACAAGGCTACCTGCATCTGAAGCTTGGACACCAGTCCAGATGAGCCCATTTTGACAGTCTGGCAGATTTTTTAAATCCAAATTTGCACTTTTTTTTGTATGGTATACCTCTGACTGAAGCAATAGCACAACGGGTAGGGTGTTTGTTTGCCTTGCACATGGCCGACCCAGGCTCAATTTCTCTGTTCCTCTTGAAGAGCCCGGTAAGCTACAGAGATTATCCCATCTGCACAGCAGAGCCTGGCAAGCTCCCCGTGGCATATTCAATATGACAAAAACAGTAGTAACAAGTCTCACAATGAAGATGTTACTGGTGCCCGCTCAAATAAATTGATGAACAACAGGAAGACGGTGCTACAGTACTACACTTCCTCTGGTCAAAAATACCCATAGTTTCTAAATAAATACCAATTTTGCAAAGTGTATGTGAGGAGTTCATGATGGTTTTGCACTCCCAAAATGTTCAGAATAACCATCTAAAATCATCACTGGCATATAGGCTATCATGAAGATCAAGTGAGTCCTAGTCTTTCTTCCTTCCTTCCTTCCTTCCTTCCTTCCTTCCTTCCTTCCTTTTTTTCTTTCTTCCTTCTTTTTTTTAAGTAACCCTGGTGATGCCCAGGGGTTACTTCTGGCTCTGTACTCATGAATTACTCTTGGAGACCATATGGGATGCTGGATACCATATGGGATTGAGCCCAGGTCAGTCACGTGGAAGGCATGAGCTCTCTTTGCTGTATTATTTCTCTGGCCCAACTTCTACATTTCCCTAAACTGTCTAGAACAATAAAAATTGGACAGGTCTTACTTAGAATTTTGGTTTTAATCAGGAACAACCTTTCCACTGGAGAACAGTTGGCCTTCATCCTATAAATCACCCTCATCCTGCCACGTGGGTCCTTCTCTTCTAAAGCCCCAGGTTCTGGCTCTGACTCTTAGCTCAGGATGTAAGCCCTCCTCTCCCCCTCTGACCTTGGGATTCATCTCTGTGTGAGTTCTATGTGAAATTGGTCCTCTCCCACATATCTGATAGTAATTTGACCACTCTACCAACCTTAGAGGAACCGAGAGATGTCGGGCTCCATAACAGTTGAAGGAATTTCAGAAAAAAAATTTGGCTGTTAACATACAGCACACACAGGTTTTAAGAGGTGTGTGTGTTGTGGAGAGGAGATTAAAGTTAAAGTTGAAACTGGGGATGCTCCTTGGTGTGTGTGTGTGTGTGTGTGTGTCTGTGTGTGTGTGTGTCTGTGTGTGTCTGTGTCTGTGTCTATGGTTAGTTTGCAAATGGGCTTGTAGAACACCCTAAACATCTCTGAGGTCCTGAAAGCCCAGGAAGCTGGGATGAGAAGGTGGAGTTGTCGCAGGCTTGTGAGTTGGCTGCAGACCCAGACAAGAAAGGCCATGAAGTGAGGAGAGATGAGACAGAGAAGCAGCGCCCTGAGGCTTGTGTCAGAACCCTTGCTGGTTTCCCTTTGATCTGCAATGTCAACTACCTTTCAGAGCCCCTCACAGCATCCTTGTTGTCAACATTTTTTGAGTGAGTTTCCCCTGAGCTTTGAATAAGAGCATCTACTGGAAAGCCAACAACAGATGAAAGGGAAAGGGGGCCTTGAACCAAGCTCTTTCTTCTCTTTCAGGAGGTGGTGCTGGGGGTGTCCGATGAGAGCAGTGACAGCAGCCCTGGGCTCAGGGCAGGCTACTACATATTTCAGATGCTGGTGAGTTGATCGCGTCATCTTTGGAAGAGTTTCTTAGGCAACTGGATCAGTTTCTCAGCAGTGGCGCTATCAACTTTCCTTTCCGTGGATAGGTGGCCCTGGGCTTTCGAGGCTGTTCAGAGGCTTCTCTGGACTGTCCTCGATGCCACAGCATTCTAGTCCTCCAAGGGTGACAGCCAGCATTGCATCTAGACAGTGCCACAGGAGTCCTGCCCAGGACCCAGTGGCTCAAGGCTGAGAAGCCCTGAACACAGCCCTGTATGGGACAGAGGGTCCTCAGTGGGGGGCAGGACACTGGAGTTGTGCCTGAAATTTCCAGGCCTTTGTGGAAGGTATGCCTGGCATGCATCCCACCTGGGTTCGATCCCTAGCAACACCCCTTTCCCCAATATCGCTAGATACAAGGCTCGGGAGGTCCCCATGCTCTACCAGGCATGACTCTGGAGACTCCTGAGCACTATGGGGTGAACTGGGAAACCCCAGTATCACTTGGTACCGCCAGCACCACCAAGTGTGGCCCTGGAGAGTCCTGAGCACTGTTGGGGTGGCCAGGGAACCCCTAGCTATGGAATGTGAACTGCATTGCCCGCATCCTCAGGCAGTTGCATTAGACTACTGGCCTGTTTTCTGAGAAATACTCATGGGCCCCCTGGAACTTCTGAGCATCCCTTGGTGTTTGAAAGTTTCTTCAAAAAAGAAAAAAACAAAACAAACCCAAAAAACCTCATGTGAATCCTAGAGAGAAATGACTTAGTAAGAACACACACACAAACACACACACACACACACACACACACACATACATACATATATATGTCACTGTCGCTATCCTCCTCTTGTTCATCGATTTGCTCGTACAGGCCCAGTAACATTGTGAGACTTGTTACTGTGTTTGGCATATCAAATATGTCATGGGGAGCTTGCCAGGCTCTGTTGTGCAGGTGAGATACTCTCGGTAGCCTGCCAGGCTCTCTGAGAGGGGTGGAGAAATCAAACTCGGGTCGGCCACGTCAGCCACATGCAAGACAAATGCCCTACCCACTGTGCTATCACTCCATCCCTATATACACATATATATCTACATATATATCTACATATATATAACCTGCCCACATGTCTGGCAAACTCCCCGTGGTGTACCCAATATGCCAAATACCAGTAACAACAATGGGTCTCTTTCTCCTAATCCTGAAAGAACCTTGGCACTTTTTAAAATCTCAGGGATAGGGCGAAGGAGACGTTACTGGTGCCTGCTCGAGGCAATCAATGAACAACAGGATGATCGTGATCGTGATCTACATATATATGTCTATATATATTTGTTGGGGTTTTTTTTTGCTCTTTTTTTGGGTCACACCTAGTGATGCTCAGGGTTACTCCTGGCTCGGGAATTACTCCTGGCGTTACCCAGGGAACCATATGGGATGCTGGGGATTGAATTCAGGTCAGCTGCATGCAAGGCTAACGCCTACTTTCTGTACTATCGCTCGGGCTGGAGCGATCTCACAGCAGGTAGGGCGTCTGCCTTGCATGCAGCCAACATGGCCGACCCGAGTTCGATTCCTCCGCCCCTCTCGGAGAGCCAGGCAAGCTACCGAGAGTATTCGATATGCCAGACACAGTAACAACAAAGTCTCCAATGGAGACGTTACTGGGCCCGCTCGAGCAAATCGATGATCAACGGGAGGGCCTTTTTTTATATATATTATCTATAGTTATATAATTATCTATAGTTATATATATATATGTAGTTGTTGTTCTGTCAGTCTAGAAAAATTCAGATTTGAACTAAGTTTAAAGATAGAAAGTTGTAAGCAAATATTAGCTTACTCACAGGATAGCAAAGCCACAGTGACAAAGATGCACTCAGGCCTTCACTCTGCGTGAAGTCGTGGCTTCCCCTGGCTGGTCAGCAGCTCTGTTCCTTGAACTTACTCACGTTGGCCTGTATCATTGAATTCTAATGGGTAAATAAGTTCAACCTAAACAAGAAAATTCTGAATATACCGTGCCACATAAAAAGGACACTTGCTAGGGGTGGGTGTAATATCACACAACATAGCTCCTGGTTGTGCCAGAAAAGTTTCTATGTGGAAAATATTTCAGCATCTCTGCCACTGATAAGAAACAGAACAAAACACATGAAAGACCAGGAACTGGTAAGCCCCTCAGAACTGTGTTCCCTCCCAGTCCCAGCGTGGAAGCGGTGAGCATGAGCTGGTCAGGTCAGGTCCGACTGGGGTCTAAGGAGGCGTAAGGCCTTTCCTAACAGGATACCTTCAGGCGACCTTTCTGGGACAGAGGGTATTCCAAATGTAAGCCAGTCATCCAAAGGCAAAGCATTTTCCCAGCTGAACACCAGTTCCCGCCTCTGCGCTCTTCTGCATGTGCCCCAGCCTCAGACCACCCCCATCCCAAGCTTTATCCAAGATCCTATCCCCAACGCCCTGCAGGCAGGAAATGCTTTCCTCATTTGGCCTGTCTTTGTCCTTCCAGCCCCTGCAGAGACGCGAGGGGAAAGCTGAGAAGGCGTTGGACCTGAAAGCCGCAAGCTTGCCAGCCCTGCGGCCTTCCAGCGTGTGGGGGGCCCCGGAGGCCGTCAGACCCGCGGTCAACATGCTGACACCCGTCCACCCTCAGCCCGGGACCCCGGCCCCCAGGCAGACTTGCTCCACGCAGGCTCCTCTCCCGGGGAGCCAGGCTCTGACGGGTTCTGCTCTGGCCCTCGCCACCCGGTCCGGGATGCTGCAGAGAAACGGGGACACCTCTGGACCCCGCATCGTGGGGACCGAACTTGCCGTGTCAACTGGGTTTTCCCTGACCCCCCAAGTTCTGACGACCTCGGGGCTCTCCACAAAAGAAGCAACCCCCAGCGCCAGCTCGCTCACCTTTGTAACGAAGGAGCCGCGAGGAGATGTATAAGCCGGAGGGCTCAGTGCCCTCCTTCTCTTGGGAGACTGACACCCTTGTCAGCTGTACAGTTAAAAAGGAAAAAAATGCAGGAGGCCAAGGGGTTGGGATCAACGGACGAGCACATGTCTGTGTAGCGGGGTGATGGGTCTGACCCGCGCACCCCCACCCTCCACCCAGTTTTAGGTAAATTTGGGAAGCCCTCGCAGTTTAGTATCTGTGGCTTTTTTCCCCCTTTTTTGCTTCTGTTTATTTTTATTTATGCCTTAAGAATTAGAATATTGGGCCTGGAGCGATAGCCCAGCGGGTAGGGCATTTGCCTTGCATGCAGCCGACCTGGGTTCAATTCCCAGCATCCCATATGGTCCCCTGAGCACCTCCAGGAGTAATTCCTGAGTGCATGAACCTGGAAGAACCCCTGAGCATCGCTGGGTGTGACCAAAAAAGAATTTGAATATTTTCTTTTTTCTTTTTTACTCATCTAGACCAAACCTGAAAATACTCCCATGCTATGGTACTGGAACAAAGGCAGAACTGCAGACCAGTGGAATAGGGTTGAATACACTGACATCTCCCCTCAATCATATGATCATCTAATCTTTGATAAAGGTGCAAGTAATGTGAAATGGAGTAAGGAAAGCCTCTTCAACAAATTGTGCTGGCAGAACTGGACGGCTACATGCAAAAAAATGGGCTCAGAACTCTGCCTAACACCATGTACAAAAGTAAGATCAAAATGGATTAAAGACCTCAACATCAGACCAGAAACCATAAGGTACATTGAAGACAAAGTTGGCAAAACCCTCCATGACATTGAAGCTAATGGTATCTTCAAAGATGCCACGCCACTGGCCGAGCAAGTGAAAACAGAGATAGATAAATGGGACTATCCTAAACTAAGAAGCTTCTGCACCTCAAAAGAAACAGTGACCAAAATACAGAGACAGTCTACAGAATGGGAAAGGATATTCGCCGAATACACATCTGACAAGGGGTTGATATCCAGGATATACAAAATACTGGTTAAACTCCACAAGAAGAAAACATCCAACCCCATCCAAAAATGGGGCAATGAAATGAACAGAAACTTTCTCAAAAAAGAAATCCGAATGGCAAAAAGCACATGAGAAAATGCTCTACATCATTAATCATCAGGGAGATGCAGATCAAAACCACAATGAGATACCATCTCACACCTCAGAGACTGGCCCACATTCAAAAGAACAAAAGCAACCTATGCTGGCGTGGATGTGGCGAGAAAGGGACACTCCTTCACTGTTGGCGGGAATGTCTACTGGTTCAGCCCTTCTGGAAAACAGTATGGACGATTCTCAAAAAATTAGAAATTGAGCTCCCATTTGACCCAGGAATACCACTCCTGGGAATATATCCCAGAGAGGCAAAAATGTATAGTCGAAGTGACATCTGCACTTGTTTGTTCATTGCAGCACTCTTTACAATAGCCAGAAACTGGAAGAAACCTGAATGCCCAAGAACAGAGGACTGGTTAAAGAAACTTTGGTACATCTACACAATGGAGTACTATGTAGCTGTTAGAAAAGATGAAGTCATGAAATTTACATACAAGTGGCACTGCATGGAAAGTATCATGCTAAGCGAAATGAGTCAGAAAGAGAGGGATAGACATAGAAAGATTGCATTCATCTGGGGGATATAAAGTAACAAAATATGAGATTAATACCCAAGAATAGCTGAGATCAGCACCAGGAGGATTACTCATAGCTTAGTGGCCAGCCGGGCATTCTAGGGGAAAGGGCAGCTCAGATAGAGAAGGGAGCACCAAATAAAGGGTGTTTGGAGGATCCTCCCAGGAGGGGAGATGCATGTCTAAAGTAGACTATGGACTAAACATGTTTGCCACTCAATGCCTCTTTTGCAGACCACAACACCCAAAAGGAGAGAAAGAACACAGGGGATTGCCCTGCCACAGAGGCAGGAGGGGATGGGGGGATGGGGGTGGGGGAATATTATCCATGGTGGTGGAAAATGGGCACTGGTGGAGGGTTGGGTATTTGATCATTGTATAATCGAAACCCAAGCACAAAAAACTGTAAATCTACAGCTGTACCTCATGGTGTTTCACTAATAAAAAAATAAATTAAAAAAAAATAAAATACTCCCATGCTAGCAATTTTGACACTTGAATCTTTCCAGACTACTGAGATGAACTTTGTCACTGGTTTCCAACAGTGGAGCAGTGGCCTCCAGGGTGGAAGAACAAGGCCAGCATGAAACAGGATGATCCTAAACCAGAACATTGACTGAGAAAAGGCTCAGGAAGTTCCATCTAACCCAGAAACTCCCTTCTTGGAATATGCTCTAAGGGCCCAAAAGCAAAACAGAGAAAAAGACATTCATTTGCATCCCTGTGTTCCTTGCAGCATTATCTACAGTAGCTCAAATGTGGAAACAACCCAAGTGTCGAAGAATAGATGATTGGATAAAGAAACTATGGTTACACATCAATGATGGAAAATTCCTTGATAAGATAAAATCGCGCAGTTTGCTGCTACATGGAGGGATCTCTTGAGTGAAGTTACAGGGAGAGACACTGACACAGAATAATTTTCTCATCTGCAGAATATAAAGAAATATAATGATTGAATAATGAATGCCCAAAGAACATGAGAACTGGTATTCAGTAGGAAATGTGCCATTTAAGGGGGTTGGGGAGAAGACAGGGAAGGGACAATGTCTATGATGGGGGGAGTCTGGGAGGAGCAGGTGACAGCACTAAGTATGAAGGGTTTTAAAGTATGAAAACCTATCAGCAATGGTACTGAAAGCCACAGTGAAGAAACTTTTAAATTAAAAAAAAAGCGCCCCTCATAGAGAAAGACTGGTGGGCGAGAGGCAACTTGGGGTGATATTGGTGGGGGAAGTGGTCACTGGCTAAGGGGTTGGTTTTGAACAATATATGCCTGAAACCCAAACATGAATAGCTTTGTAATTTTACGGTAACCAAAGGAAACAAAAAGAAAAGAAGAAAAAAAGAGAAGAAAAGGGCCAGGAAGGCATTTGCTTTGCATGTAGCCCACTCAAGGTTCAAACCCCAACATCCCAAATAGTTTTCTGAGCCCACCAGGTGTCATCTCTGAGCATAGAGCCAGAACAGAGCCCTGAGTACTGCCACGTGTGGCTAAAAAAACAAAAATAAAGAAAAGACTCAGAAAAGACTTGCTTTACCAGGGTTCTTTTTTTTACTTTTGGGGTCACACCCAGCAATGCACAGGGGTTACTCCTGGCTTTGCATTCAGGACTTACTCCTGGCGGTGCTTGGGGGACCATATGGGATGCTGGGAATCGAACTCGGGTCAGCCACCTGCAAGGCAAATGCCCTATCCGCTGTGCTGTTGCTCCAGCCCCTTAACCAAGAATTCTTAAAAGCATACCAGTTTTCTTTAATGTCCAACAAACATATTCTCCTTTAAGTGGAAATAGGGAATGTCTGCAGAGTGAATTGGTAGATTTGACAAGAGAAGAGGGAAGAGAAATTAACTAAGATACAACCGTCTGGCCCACAGCTGCAGTTGAAACTCTTCATTCAGCAAGGATTCAGCTGAGTTTGGGGCAGCTGACAAAGACTCACTCCAGGGTTTCAGTGGTGTCTTGTGTGTAGCAGGTGGCAGACACCCAAAGGGAGCAAGCCACGGGGTTTGACGTGAAGTTGATCTGCCTTCCTGCTTAGACAAGATGGAAAGGACGAAGTGTATGAATCATTTAGCAGCTAGTTCCCTGATTTGTAGTTTTGTGGTAATGTCACCAGACAAGGAGGTGGCACAGATGGGGACATGTCTGTGTCTGGACTTTCTGTTTTACCCCTAGCAATGACGAGTAGACATTTAATATACTCCAGAGCGAATGGGGGCTGGAGGGATTCTACAGTGGGGAGGGCGTTTGTCTGAAACTCGGTTGATCCAGGTTTTAATCCCCGGCATCCCTTAGGGTCCCCGGAGCCAATCAGGAGCAATCCCTGAGTTCAGAGCCAGGAGTTAGCTTTGAGCACTGCCCGATAAGGCCCAAACAAACAAACAGAAAACAAAACAAAGAGCACAGAGAGAGATAAAATAGAGCAAACTAATTTGCAAGTTTGAGATGAGTTTGAAGTATTTATTGGCTTTGTTTTTAATCTAATTAAAGTTGATATCATTTGGAGTTTTAAAATTATTTTTGATTGGATGGTTTGGTTTTGATTTTTTGGCAACACCTGGCAGTGCTCAGGGTTTACTCTGCTCAGGGATCACGCCTGGTAGAACTTGGGATATCATATGGGTGTGCCTGGGATAGAAACTGGGTAAGTGACATACAAGGTAAGTGCCATGCCCTCTGGTCTGTGAACGCAGCTCCTCATTCAGTTTTTTTTTTTTAGGTACTTTTCTTAGGTACCATTGTTCAATGAAACAATATAACTAACAAGAGAAAAATATACCCATTTATATTCAAGTGATTTCTCCCCACTAATTTATCTTCCGCTGCAAAGCATTTAATCTATTTTGTGGGGTGGTGTAGTCATATTAGCGCATATTTTTTGGGAGAAGACACAAGTAGTGCTCAGAAATCACTCCTGGCAGTGCTCCGGGGACCATTATGCAATGCCAAGGATCAAACATAATTTTCTTTTTAAGAGATTTTTATAATTAGGTACACAGCCATTTAATCACACCAAAGTTTTGTCTGTAAGAGTAAGTGATTTTATTTATTTATTTATTTATTTTTATTTACTTTTATAAAGTGCTTTTAGATACCTTAAACATCTACATTTATTCAAACAATGGTAGAAGTACCCCCTTGAAGGACAGAACCCAGGAAACTGACCACACGCAGATCATACTGATATCCACAGGTCCCCAAACCTAAAAACCCAAAATCTCCCCCCCCAAAAAATAAAAATAAAAACCAGTTCATAGAATCCATAAAAAAAATCAGCAACCAGCTCTAGCACGGCCCCTGGAACAGAGATGAAATCAAAGGATTTTCAAAAGCAGACACAGGGGAGTCTAGAATAACTGAATTATTGTCTTTCTAGACACAGCACAAAAACATTAAGAACAGTTGTAAATGAGGGGGAAAATTGAAATCCTGGTGATGACAATAATAAAGTACCACAGAGAATTCTCTGTCCTACACTGCATGTCAGAAAGCATGTGTATTAATAAGGAACTGGGAGGAGAAAGAGAAAGGAGATATTCAAATAGATAGGGCTGTCTCAACTGAAGCATATGCTCAGTGGGATGAAGAAATACGAACAAAGGAAGAAAAAAATTCAGCTGGGCAAAAGCACGGCAGCCTGAGAACTTGAATAAAGTCCTCCTCTGGTTTGGGATAATTCTTTGTACTTCTTAGACATCACGATAGTTCCTGTAGTAAGAAATTAAAGTTAGTTAATGTAAGTTCATTTCATTTCTCTATAGACTTCCTATCAAGAGAGATTTGAGAGGAATAGGCTCTTTTAAAAACTAAATGGAAATCTGCTAGGGAAACAAAATAGTATCACCCCCTTTTTAAAACTAATTTTCTACTGTAAAAATTGGTTAGTGTTTGAAGAGGATCAGGAACACACTCCAAAATATGTTATCTTGGCATTAAGAATTATTTGCTTTTTTTTGTTTTGTTTTGCTCTCTTTCTGTGTGTGTGTGTGTGTGTGTGTGTGTGTGTGTGTGTGTGTGTGAGACGCAAATAGTTATTCATGAATGAAGCAGAAAGAGGGGAGAGAAAGAGAGGATACATATGTTCAAGTGAGAACATGAGCTTCTCCAGGGTGGAAAAAATCAACATAAGAATTATTTGAACTGAAAGGGATTGAGAAGCAACAGCTACAGAAGAGTTCTCTGTCTTGACCTTATCTTCCTAAAAGCAGGTGTGTGAAGGTGTCCCCAAGTGAACTGGGAAGAGAGGAGCCGTCTCACCATTAGGGTTGATACTGAGACAAATTTGCATAATCAGACCCCACTAAAATGGCCTCACTCTTCTATGAGCTCTCTCATAGATTCCTAGTCATTTCCCCTTAATTTGTCATCCATGTTGAGCCCCCACCCCCTTTCTTTTAGTAAAATGATGTATAAGCCTTGAATCAGGTCATCCTAAAGTTTTACTTTTCTGTGAACTCTTGTTAAAATAAAAATAAAATTAAATATGTGTCGTTACTTCTGCTAATCTGTCTTTTGTCAAAATCACAAATCACTCAAAAACAATCTAAGAGGCAAAGCTTCCCTCCTGGATGTGCTAAAGGTAACTCAGTGTCACAAAGTTTGTGTGAAGACTTTCCAGTGCTTACTTGGTGACTGACATTGATATTCATTCTCTTTCCCATGGAAGTCTTCACTGATTAAGAAAGATACCTTGTCCCAAGGAAAAATGTGATCATTTGAGCTCAATCTAGTGTACAAAATCGTCATACAGTGTGAAAACAGTAGTAGCTGATTCTGACCCACGTAAGTCATCATGAGTATCTTAAATAACTGAAGATTTACTAAAAAATAAAAATGAACAAAAATTTTGCAAGGTTTTAAGAACAGCAAATCATTGAATCTATCATTCCAGAAAAAAAAATAACCAACTCCTTAAGACTCACAGCTTCAGGAATTCAAAACCAAAAGTTGCTACTGCTGCAATCATTGGAAAAATAAAACTCCATCTAGTATACTCAAGGGAAAGCTCCTAATGGTTATTTTATTTCCATTAAAGGCAATTGGACAAGCAGGCCAAAGAAGGCCCAGCTTTCACACTTGTGTTGAACAGGAAGCATTTATGTTTCAAGCCTTTGAAATAATCACCATCATAGATATGGTCAACAGAAGATTGAGGTTGATGCAGTTGTAATGGTAAATTTTTATTCTTTAGTAGTAGAACTAGAATTTAGTATGCAGGTAGCTACCACAATCCTTGGTCATTCTTTGTTATAAAACCCTTTGGTCTACAACTTTTTTTTTCCATCCGCTTAGTCTTCTCTCTCAATTGGGTTATATTTTAATTAGCCATCTTGGTTTATTTAAATTACACAAGGCATAAAAAAACAGGAAATGGAGACCAATGCACCCAAAACTTTCAAGGTGCTTTTTTGTAATATGCAAATTTAAAAAATTAGATTAATTGCAGGAGGACTCAACTGCTATGTAGAAGGTACTAGCACAACTTTCCAAGAAAACAAAGCCTTTGGATGACAAGCCTCAGATTATGTAGCAGTGGGGAAAGGTCGGGGAACGAAAAGATGGGTTAGAGATGGTAAAGGGAGAGAGGGTCACGGTGGCAGGGCACTCACCTGGTACACCAGAACCATAAACTGTCATGCGTTTGCAACCATGTTATCCATAATAAAAAGTTACTTATAAAAATAAAAATAATACTTTCGGGGCTGGAGCAATAGCACAGTGGGTATGGTATTTGCCTTGCACGCAGGTCACCTGGGTTTGATTCCCAGCATCCCATATGGTCCCCTGAGCACCACCAGGAGTAATTCCTGAGTGCAGAGCCAGGAGTAGCCCCTGTGCATCGCTGGGTGTGACCCAAAAAGAAAAAAAAAAAAGAACAGTGACTGACAGTGAGTCTCCTTTCAACCAAAGTCCCACAAATTATCTCCGTGAATATTTCCAAGTCAATCTGAGCAAAAGTCAAAAAGTCATCTCCTTTGTTGTGCTTCCTTTTTTTTTGAAGTAAAATAATTTTATTGCAAGAGATACTAATTCCAAGGAGAAAGCGCGTGCGCGCACGTGTGTGTGTGTGTGTGTGTGTGTGTGTGTGTGTGTGTGTGTTACTGTGGAGTCAAACCTAGACCTTACCCAGAGGAAAAACAAGCATCTCCTTCTGAGCTTCATTCGTGGCTCTAGCATTCTAGCATATTATATTTTGCATGAGAAATAAACTTCAAATGTTGTGTTTTCTCACATACAATTATATTGAATTTTTATGAAAAACCTATCATGGTCTTTAAGGTGAAGCAGTTTTTTCCTCTCCCGAGCTTAAAAAAATAAATAAATATTACTTAATCACTTAATCACTTAACTTCCCGTTAGTCGTCGATTTGCTTGAGCGGGCGCCAGTAACGTCTCCATTTGTCCCTGTCGCGTGCTAGTGTAGCCCAATGGCATCTGTTCGCTCCGGGAATATGAAGGGCCTCAAACCGATCGTTCATGATCTTCAGGAAGAAGTCTGACCATCTGGTAGGTGGGCGGCCACGCGGTCTCTTGACATCCCGTGGAATCCAATCAGTAACAGCTCTAGTCCAACGGTCGTCTTTAAATCTCATTACGTGACCAGCCCATCTGATTTTCGACACCTTGGCAAATGAGACAGCGTCCCTGATCCTTGATTGTCGACGGATGTCAGAACTCCGGATTCTTTCTCTCATTTGAGTGAAACGTGATATTCCAAGCATAGCTCTTTCTATTCTTCTTTGGGAGACCTGAATGGCGTTCTCATCTTGTTTGCGTAGGGCCCAGGTCTCTGAGGCATATGTTAATGCAGGAAGAACAGTGGAATCAAAGAGATGTGCCCGGAGCCAGAGGTTCTTCGTCCTCTTAGCTATTTCTTCGACGTTCTTGAAGGCGTTCCAAGCCGCTCTCTTCCTCCTGCGCAGCTCGGGTGCCAGGTCATTTGTCATGTTGACCTGTCTACCTAGGTCGAAATAAATATATTGAGTGATAAAATGTTTATGATAAAAATCTGGATATGTAAGTAATCACAAAGGCTAGAGAAATGAATGAACACCCCCCCCCCCCCCCCAGTCTTGAGTTAAACAGATATAAAATACCTTGTTTTTGGAATAGCTGTGGAATTATTGAAGGGCGCAATTTAGAAAACAAGCGATGAGACTGAAAGATACATTGTTTCCTAAAATGCTATTAGAGTCACAGGGCTTTCCCCCCTCTCCAGAGAGGCCCATTCTCGCTCAGACACACTTCTCTTTCTCTTCCTTCAGATTTATCTGAGTAAAGTTCTTTAAACAGGGCTTTTCACTTCACTTAAAAAGAAGTAAACTGATTCAATCAAATCTTGAGCTGATTGGAACCCAGGGTTATTTTAGATGTTTGACCACCAACCACGGAACCATATAACAAGCAGCTCCCAGACCAGTGGAGACGTCCTCAAAGAAGCAGGTGACGGTTCTCCCCACCCTGTAGACCCCTCCCCCTGCCACACGCAGACACACAAGTGCACATACACCCCCACACATGTACACACACCACACACACACACCACACACGTGCACATACACCCCCCCACATGCACACACGCACACCACACACGTGCACACACACACACATGCACGCACGCACATACACACACAAGTACACACATGCCACACACATGCACAAACACCACACACACACATACATGCACACACACTGAGTTTAGTTGGGAACACTTGCAGGGGCAGGAAAGGTGTGGGGAGCAGACCGGAGGGCACATTTGCTGTGGTCAGTGTGAGTCCAGGTTCAAAGGAGGCCTCCGGAGACAAGATCACGCCCCAAGACAGCCCACGGATGTCGAGGGAGAACTGCCTGCACTGGGAAGGAGGGCTGAGAAAGGGAAGGGGAGGCCATGCACGTCACAGCCCATGAGTCAGTGCTCCCTGACGCAGTGAGTCATCTGGACACTCAGCACTGCAATCACCTCCTGCATGGGAGCCAGGGACCTGGGCTTGGCTCTGCCACAAAGCAGCCACCAAGGTGGCAGCCACAAGGCAGAACCTACTCACCTGGGCTGGGAGCTACTTCCATGCTCACTTAGTACTTGTTGCATTTTTCTGCAGTTGGGCAACGTCCGGCAATGCTCAGGGGACTGCATGTGGCAATGGGCCTGCCAAGTATCATCTCTTTGACCCTTAATGATTCTTTGGGGCTGATGAATGCAGCTCTGCCAGATGGCACTCTCTTACATTGAGTAGCATAAGTAATGTTTCTCATCTTTTTCAATCTTTGTCCCCTTCGAACCTTGTATCCTCTTATAGTACTCCCAAGACCATGCTACTGGCCTGGTCATGTTCCATGACTTCACCCTTAATGCAATTTTTACTTGTCATCCCCTTGAAATATCCTGGGGCGGAGGGGGGGGGGGGGCTAGTCTAGAAAAGCCAGGGAAAGAACAAAGCAAAATAGAAGGGAATGGGAAGAGAATGTTTTAGAGATTAAACCAATTTTTTTTTTTCTTGAATCACCTTGGGATGATCACTTCATCCATGTCAAGAGAGAGATTCGGCAGGGTGATACCATTTCACTGAAACTCTTCAGTGCTACCCTCGAGAACATCATGCAACGACTGGAATGGGAAGGATGGGAGTGAAGATAGAGGGTTGGCAACTACACCATCTCCACTTTGCTGATGGCATCGTTCTAAAACACCAAACATTAGCCAAGCGGCACAAATGCTGGCCGACTTCGACCGTGAGTGTGGAAAGGTCGGATTACAGCTGAATCTCACAAAGACAATGTTCATGAGAAACAGCCTCATTCCTGACGCTCCATTCACTCTCAACGGAACAACCATCTCCGAATGCAACAGTTATGTGTACCTAGGTCGAAAAGTCAACATGACAAATGACCTGGCACCTGAGTTGTGCAGGAGGAAGAGAGAGGCTTGGAAAACCTTCAAGAGCGTCGAAGAAATAGCTAAGAGGACAAAGAACCTCCGGCTCCGGGCACATCGCTTCGATTCCTCTGTTCTTCCTGCATTAACATATGCGTCAGAGACCTGGGCCCTACACAAACAGGATGAGAATGCTATTCGGGTCTCCCAAAGAGGAATCGAAAGACCTATGCTTGGAGTATCACGCTTCACTCAAATGAGAGAAAGAATCCGGAGTTCCGACCTCCGTCGACGATCAAGAATCAGGGACGCTGTCTCATTTGCCAAGGCATCGAAAATCAGATGGGCTGGACACATAATGAGATTTGGAGACGACCGCTGCACTAGAGCTGTTACCAATTAGATTCCTCAGGACGTCAAAAGATCAAGTGGCCGCCCACCTACGAGATGGTCAGACTTCTTCGTCAAGACCCTGAACTATCAGTTTGAGGCTCTTTGTGTTCCTAGAACGAACAGACGCCATTGGGCTACACTAGCACGCGACAGGGACGAATGGAGACGTTACTGGCACCCACTCAAGCAAATCGATGAGTAACGGGATGTCAAGTGATCAAGTGATCACCTTGGGATACACTTATAAAGTTGTTCATGATTGGATTTCAGTCATACAATGTTCCAACCCAACCCAGTGTACATTTTCCACCACCAGTGTCCCAGTTTCCCCTTCTCCTCTCCCCATCCTTTCAGCCTACCTTCATGACAGACACTTTTCTTCTTCCTCTTATTTTCCTTTTTAGAACTGTGGTCTGCAATAGTTACCGAAAGGGTACAATACATATCACTTCACTTCCTTTAGCCATTCAGTTCTTGTCCAGAGTGATCATTTCAACTAAATATTGTCATGGTCCTTTCTCTGTCCTAACTGTCCTCCCTAGTCCCCCCATCACCTCCCCTTAGTCGTAGGCTTCCTACCATGAACCAGTCCACCTGGCCCTCGTTTCTACTGTCGTTGGCTATTATTCTCATACTGTTTCCTGTTTGGGGGCCATACCTGTTGGTGTACAGGTGCTTCTCTCAATCTTGCACTCAGAAATCATTCCTGGTATTCGTTTGGGGGACCACGAGGTGCTGGGAATAAAACTAGCATCACTTCATTCTTTCATACAAAGCTTGTGCTCCAGCCTGCCGAGTTCTTTCCAGCCCCAAAGGATGGCTATTTCTTCATTTTGGCACGTTTGCACCCAGGGCTTCACACACACACAAGGCATGTGCTCTACCACTGAGCCACGTCCCTGACCCTCAAATGCAAAATGAATGGTAGATACTAAGAATAAGGCCAAGATTTCCTTCTTCTGCAAATAGGAGCTGCCAATTCACTTAAAATAAACCAGAATTAAAAGACGAAGAACAAACCAGGTATTGAAGTCTCAAGGATTTATATTTTCACTTGGCAATTACCAAGTGGTCTCATGTTTTTGAGCCAAAGAAACAGTAATGTATAATTGTAGCAAGGTCAATGTGTAAAGCTTTTTCTAACTAAAACAATTGCTTAGCATAATGATGGGAATAACCTATGTCTAGACAGAGTTAATTTGCAGGAAGAAGAACCACATTTAAAGATAGGTATGGTCACACTTACCTGATGTGTCTTGTTTTATTTGAAGAGATTTTTAGGAAAATCCTAGTTTCTGAATTGTAGATATAGAAAAATTGCAATAAACACCTTTTAGAAGTACTGGCAAGGAAGCAGGTTACTAATTCATAAGGGGCATCTTGATTTAAAAAATTTGCATTTTATAAAATCTTACAGGTGATGTAATTATCTTCTACGTGATTAGTAAAGCAGATCTCTCAAAGGGTAGATTCAGTAACAAAGCACTTCTTTGCATGAATAAAATGACTCAATAAAGTTTCAAAAAGTTAAATTTTCATTTTCTAGAAATGCAGTAGTAAATTAGAATAACAGTCACATTTCTCCCCCACCACGCCCAAGTTTTTCTCAGCTCAAAAGCTCAAATTTGCTTTGGGGTAAGAGCAAATTTGATTGCGCACCTAATACCACGTAGGTGTCTTCTCCACCTCCAAAAACTGAACTGCTCAAATGCACAGTAATTAATTGGCTGTTTCTTCCTTATACACACTCCTTAGAAGAACTTAATTCTATGGCTGAATTTAAATATTATCTATACCCTCTATTTTCCAACATAATGAGCTCCAAATTTTCCTTTTCATCTGCCACTGAGCATATCTTAGGTAAAGGAGATCTACTTGGTTTTCAAAATTCAGTAAGCTTGAAAACACGATTCTAGACCAGCACCACAAGCCTGCTCTTCTCCAAAGGCACCTCTGATACAGCAAAAGTTGGGGTACCATCTTTCCCCACGAGTCATTCTTGACTTCTCCTGGCTTTTTTTCTCCCCAGACACGGACAATTCATTAAGTCTGCTGCTACTTGAGACACTTCCACCCCTACAACCCTAATTAATAGTCTGAACTAATCTGCTTTGCTTTGAGACAGCAATAGACTCCTATCTAATTTGGCTTTCTCTTATGTCTACTCCCTATACACAATTGTTGACATAGCAGAACAAATAATCTATGAAATAAAGAAATAAACAGATCCCATTGCGCTTCTGGCTTCCCAGGAAACTCTTAATAAAATATAAATGACTTTCCAGAAACCCCATGACTCTTCGTATTGCTTGTGCACTTATTGACTGTCATTTACTCTTCAGAATGATATGGGAAGGGGTTTTCTTACTCAATGCTATAATCCACAATGCTCACAGCAGTGCCTAGCGCATAGGCACTCAACATACAAGAAATAACTAAAGTATTATTTTGGCTGGGGTAAAAGTAGAGACTTCTAGATTTGATGAGCATTGAGACCCTAATCATACTGCAATAAAACTGGAAGCTTTGAAGAAAATCCAGGGTTTGATTTTATTTTATTTTTTGTCACTCCTGGCGATGCTCGGGGTCACTCCTGGCCCTGCACTCAGGAATCATTCTTGGTGGTGCTCAGGGAACCATATGGGATGCTGGGAATCGAACCCAGGTCGGCGACATGCAAGGCAAACACCCTACCCATTGTGCTATTGCTCCAGCCCAGGAGGGTTTAATTTTTTATCAGCTCATTTTCAGACTAGTAATGTAAGCCTGGTAAGCTACCCGTGATGTATTCAACATGCCAAACACAGTAACAAGTCTCAAAATGGAGATGTTATTGGGCCCGCTCGAGCAAATCGATGAACAATGAGAGGATGGTGACAGTGACAATGTAAACCTTTAAAATGGGAGCTGTAGGTGGGCCAGAGCGATAGAACAGCCGATATGGTGTCTGCCTTGCAATTGGCCAACCAGGGTTCAATTCCCCGCATCCCATATGGTCCCTCAAGCACTGCCAGGAGTAACCCTTGAGCACCCCTGGGTGTGGCCTCCAAAACAAATGAATAAAAAATAAAATGTGACTTGTCATTTAATTTTTTAATTTTTGATTGAATAACAAAAATTTAAGATCTTTGAGATCTCCAAGCCTACTTGGATTGGGTCTGAGCATCCTCCACCCAGATCCTCCAAATTCCAGTAGGCGGGGGGGGGGGGGGGGTCACACTCACCAACTGGCCCCCTGGCGCCATGTAATCCCATCAACGGCCAAGACTCAGAGACTATAAAAACCAGCTCTCGGAAGAGAACAGAGCAGAGTCTCCTGCCCCCGCGCCTGGCTGTCCTCGCCGGGGCCCCTTGGAGGGGAGCGGGTTGAGTTTTCCTCCCCGCCCTGACCAGGGCTCCAGCAGCCGAAGACCTCCAGAACCAGCCACCACCATGCTGAGACCACTCTCCGCACACATGAAGGTACTGGCAGAGGAACAAAGGCACGCAGGTCCCGGGGCCGAGATCTCCAAGTCTGTTTGGATCGGGTCTGAGCATCCTCCACCCAGATCCTCCAAATTCCAGTAGGCAGGGGTCACACCCACCAACTGGCCCCCTGGCACCGTGTAATCCCATCAGCGGCCAAGACTCGGAGACTATAAAAACCAGCTCCAGGAAGCGACATCTTATCATCTCATTCCTACTTTGGACAAACTGGCAGGCTACCGGAATATAAGCTGCCCACACGGCAGAGTCTGGCAAACTCCCCGTGGTGTACCCAATATGCCAAATACCAGTAACAATGAAGGGTCTCATTCTCCTAACTCTGAAAGAGCCTTGAATATGGCACTTTTTAAAAAAATCTCAGGGCTAGGATGAAGGAGACGTTACTGGGGCCTGCTCGAGGCAATCGACGAATAACAGGATGGTTGTGATTGATTGTGATTGAATAACAGTGAGTTACAAGCTTTCATGTCTGGGTTATAATCACACAATGATCACTCATTCCTCCACCAGTGCACATTCTGCACCACCAATGTCCCTGATATAGCCCCCCTTTCCCACCCTCCCCCTGCCTCCATGGCAGACAATATTCCCCATACTCTCTCTCTACTTTGGGGCATTATGGTTTGCAATACAGACACTGAGAGGTCATCATGTTTGGTCCTTTTTCTACTTTCGGCACACATCTCCCATCCTGATCGATTCCTCAAGCCATCATTTTCGTAGTGATCCCTTCTCTATCCCAGCTGCCTTCTCCCCTCTGCTCATGAGGCAGTCATTTACCTTTTTTTTTTCCTTTTTGGGTCACACCCAGCGATGCACAGGGGTTACTCCTGGCTCTTTATTCAGGAATTACTCATAGCTGTGCTCGGGGGACCATATGGGATGCTGGGAATCAAACCCAGGTCGGCCACGGGCAAGGCAAACACCCTACCCGCTGTGCTTTCACTCCAACCCCTCGTTTACCTTTTATAGTAACTCCGGGTGATCATTCTTTTCTTTCAGTGATACACAAAGTGCAAAATAGACTTGAACAAAACTTCCAAGATCAAGACGGATTTTGTGCTATGATTATTATTCTCCTGTTGGAACTCACCATACATGGAAAGAGGATTTATATGAGTTGAAAACAAGCAGAGGACCTGCACAAAATATCTGTATTGCAAATCATAATGGCCCAAAGGAGAGAGAGAAAAGAACCTGCCATAGAGGCAGGCTGCAGGCGGGGGTTGGGTCGGGTGGGTGTGGTGGAGGGAGGTATACTGGGACACTGGTGGTGGGATATGTACATTGGTGGAGGAATGGGTGATGATCACTGTACGACTGAAACCCGATCACGAACAGCTTTATAACGGTGTATCTCACGATGACTCAATAAAAAGAAATTTTAAAATAACGAACAAAGGAAAAAGTAATTGCAAAAGCAAAGTGCAATGTGGAAAAGCAGGCTTTATGCTATAAACATTTTGGTAGCACTGTAGCATTGTCCTCCTGTTGTTCATCGATTTGCTAGAGCAGGCCCAGTAAGGTCTCCATTGTGAGACTTGTTGTTACCGTGTTTGGCATATCGAATACATCATGGGTAACTTGCCAGGCTTTGCCGTGCGGGCGAGATACTCTCAGTAGCTTGCCGGGCTCTCTGAGAGGGGCGGAGGAATCGAACTTGGGTTGGTCGGGCTGGCCTCCTGCAAGGCAAACGCCTTACTGCTGTGCTATGGCTCCAGTTCTAAAATGTATCTGAAAAGAGCTAAGACTAGAGCATAGCAAAGCACAAAGGGTCTTATCCATCTCTGCTCATCCTTGCATTTCACAAAGCTTGCTGTGATGGAGGACGGTGGACAGGCAACAGTGGAATGAAGACAGATACCAGTGTCCGGTGCAGTTGTGGCAGAAACTGCCTGTGGCTGGGAAGATGTTGTTTTGGGGGGACTGTGGTACTGCAAAGTCAGGCTGAGGGATTTGTGCTTCGGCAAACTATCACTGATTTTGCAGATGTTTCTTTCAGGTCTTTGGCTTTCCCTATCTGTGGAAGTCTTACTCTTCTACTGGACCCACTTCTCTTTCTCCTCCTCCCTTCTGCCTGAAACACCCTCAGGAGCCAGCTGTTTGTTATGTGGAGTTAACTTTGGACTGATATCATGGTCTGAGCTTGTCAGGTAATGGTCCTGTGGTCCTCTGCTGAGGGAGCCATCCCAGGACTGCAGCGGGGAGCGGTGTAGGGCTGAGCTGGGAAACACAGCTCTCCCCTAGGAGGTGTGAGGAACACTCTGAAGAGAACTTCCCTTGCAAACATGGCTATCCCCTAAGGGGCTGCTCAAACTATTTTCTGAACCCACAGGGCTGACGGTATATGTTCATCTTCCAACTCTTTTTTTTTTTTTTTGGTTTTTGGGTCACACCCAGAAATGCTCAGGGGTTACTCCTGGTTCTGCACTCAGGAATGACTCCTAAAGGTACTTGGAGGACTATATGGGATGCTGGGGATCGAACAGAGTCAACCGCATGCAAGGCAAACACCCTCTCCTGTACTATCCCTTGAATTATCACTCCGGCCCCCATCTTCCAACTCTTGATGTCCTGCTTTTACATAATTTCATCTTTTAAAGCAGAAACCATTGTTAAACACTCCAATGCTCAGTTCACAAACCGTAATCTTTCTCCAACGTCTCCCAGTCCTGCAGTCCTTCCAATTAAACCCCATTCAATCTTATGGATCCTTTTAGTGAGAACAAAATAAGTTTTCTCAAAATCTAAAAAAAAGGGGAATCACACCAGGGATTACATGAACATAACATCTATTTTTTTTTATTATGAAAACATTAAATTTTGACACATCGTTTCATTTGCTTTTTAAAAATCTATTATCTGACTTAAACTTATTTAGCAAAAAATGCCAATAAATTATATAAATCATAGCCTGGGTCTGCTTGAAACTAGGAACATAATGTTTTCTGATAATCAAATAATAGTAAAGTTTGAGTGGTACGAGCTATTGAGCTTCTAATTTTAGATGTTTAGCTTGAAAAAAAATAGAAATCAACCACGCGCTAATACACCGCTGCCCATGTTCTCGGAAACATTCTCCAGATCCCCATGTGAGTCCTTGTCTTTTTCCTGGGGCACAGAATGCAGCAACCAACAGGCGTCAGGCACTCGCTAGGAGTGTCCTGTCCTGGAACATGGGGCTGGGGAGACAGCATCCCTCCAGTCCTCTTGCCCTGAAGAAAATCATTAACTAAGAATCCCAACACTGAATTCAGAAGCAATGATTCCAATACACATAAACTAAATGTGTTAGTACTTAAAGTCACAAATTCTGGAAAGTGGAATAGACACAAACAGACTGACGTAAACAACCAATGAACTAATAAGGCAAATAGCAGTGCCAACACAGCCTGAAATGCTATCATTTTGGTGTTTGAAGCTCTTTGCAGATTGTTTCGGGACAGTTTAATTTAAATAAAAGACGCGTGTCCTGCGTAGTTACATAGGTGGCATTATTTTAAAAATATGTTAATAGTCTTATTAGAGAATGTTTTCCACATTTTTATTTTCTGTGGAGGCAAATCAGAGCACGCCTTAAAACTCGGTCTTCAAAATAACAGTACAATTGCTATCATTCCTAGAGAGAGATCTTAGAGCTAGATATCTTGATTCTTGTCATCATCTTCAAATTCGTCATTCTCTTCATCTTGCTCTCCACTCAAAAGTTCATCTTCATCTTCAACCTAAAGAAAAAAGCAACACTTAACATTACAAAGACGTTTCATATTTTGTTTGTCTGTTTTGTGCCTGTGCCTGGCTGTGCTCAGGGCTTACTCCTGGCTCGGTGCTCAGGGATCACCCCTGGTGGTGCCTGGGGGACCAGGTAGGGTGCTGGGGATCAAACCTGGATTGGTCATGTGCAAGGCAAACTCCTTAATTGCTGTGCTACTGTGCAGGCCCCAGATGTGTTTACATTCAACACATAATTATATATACCCTGTTAATAAATTCCTTACCCTAGAAATTATAAATTAAAAGCCATCTGATTTCCTCAATTTAAGACTCAAAGATCCTGTCCTTTTTAATATGAAATGGACACTGGGTTGATCTGCTGATGGGTGACTTCAGCTCCCTACAAACAATTCCAAACCAAACATTGCAAAACAGAAGGGTATATCTGGATGCTGAGCTGTTGCGACTTTGGTAATGGAATCAATTGACTTCCTAGACTGATATTTCCCCAAATTGGGTGACACTGCTCTCTGGGGGGAGCCTGAGGGAATCAGGAGTCGGGGATGGTTGTGGTGGTCGCAGCCATGAGTGCACTGGGGAGGACTTTCTGCTTTGCTTTACAGGACGTTGATTTGGTGATGAGTGGGCTTGGCAATTTTCCCCCTCCTCTCACAAGGGGGGCAGTGCTTGGATTAATTTTAGGAAGTGTTGTCTAGATCATTTCAGTTAACACGATGGCAACTTTGCCTAATCTGTAGTTGTTTCTGACAACATCAGTAGGTGCTCTGGGTACCTTGAGGTACCAGAGATAGAATCTGGGCCTCCTGCATTGGAGCATGTGCTCACACCTTTGAGCTCTGTCTCTGTCTTCCAATCTGTATCTTAAGTCAATTCACCCAATACCACAAAGGCAATGGCAACACATCACAGACTTACACATCTATGCTTGCAATGTAGGTACCGTGAGCTATATAGCTACTACAGGCTAACACCTCCACACTATTGTACAGTTAAAAGAAGATACTTAAAAAAAATTGTGTGTGTGTATATATGTACATATTATATATATACATACATATATACATATATATATGAATAAAGTCTTTGAGGAAATATTTCAGTCTTACTGGATGACCAAAGTCCTTTAGTTTTGTCTTTAATGAAAATATTTTCTGATCCTGATCAGCCAACAGCACCAAGAGGTCATCTTGTTCTTTCTTGGAATCTATCATGTCCACCTCTAACTTGTTTTTTTCATTTTGTAAAACGGCAATGGTGCTGTTTGATGAATCCAGCTGTTTTTTAATCGCAGCTCTTTCCTCAGACAGAACACGAATTTCATTCTGGAGGGGAAAAATGGTAAAAATCACTCATCTACAATTAGTATCAATTCTGCTAGGGTTTTTAACAAATAGGTCTTTTTCTATGACAAATTGCTATACTTGGAACTTGTCTAATCTGGGGCTGTCTGAAAATGTGAAGGACAGAGGTTTAAACACACAGACACAGACACACACAGTCACCCCCACACTCACCCACTCATCATTACCCATCTCCCACCACACCAGGAAATTTCGTATTTGGCTATTACATCATAAATGATTACTGTGAAAAATAAATTTTACATCCCAAAATTAGTCTTGATGAGCTAGTCCTCAAAATATTTCCAATATAATATTTCTGATATTATATTGGAATAAATCTGCAACATGCAAAAAGCCTTGTAGACTCCAGCTCCTCCTGACCACCTTGCAGCATCAAGCAAGGAGCAGGTGCCAGCAACTCCCAGATGTGGCACAAACACCAAAACACCACCAAACGCGAGCTGACCTTTAATTCTTTAGTCTCCTGTAATAATGCCGACAGTCTTCCTTCTACATCAGTAGTTTTTGTGGCTATTACAGATTCATTCTCTACTGGTATAGGAGCTGATTTTTCCTGCAAGCAAAAATGGTCAAAAAAAAAAGTCTGAAATTGGTATGAAAGCTCAAAAGTGATTTAATTTTCTTGTTGTTTTTTAAAATTTGATTTCCAGTAACAGAAAATATACCCATTTCTCTATTTACATGTGATAAATTGCTTCTCCCTAGAAACAATGGGAGCAGGCAAAGTCAGGAGCAGGGCGGTACCGGCCTCAGCAGAGTGCAC